>NW_027412688.1:2490541-3690541 GCF_025532065.1 Leptinotarsa decemlineata | reverse complement strand
CCTACTGTAGCCCAACAAATGTTTGGTTTCGAACTTCGAAGGGTGAATGAATGCCTTGGAGTGAGCCAATCCTGGAAGGTTTTGCCAGGAGTCCATACATCTTCTTGCCATCCAGGTGTTCAATGTTTGTTTGGCAAAGCCTAAAGCGACGCCAATGACAGATTCTGGTCCGATGAAGCTACTTGCAGCACCCCCTGTTGCATAGAAGTCAGCAGCCTCATTGCCTTTTAGGCCAATGTGGCTAGGAATCCAGATTAGAGACAATTTGTTAAGTCTTCCAATTGAGGAGAGTCGTTTTTGGCAATTTACTAACAATTTAGACGTTGCTCGGTAGGAGCCAAGAAATTTTAACGCCACTCAACTGTCCGAGAATATTTCCAAAGACTTGTTTATGAAGTTGGATGCTACCTATCTTCCCGCACAGAATTCAATAGCATGGTTTTTCGCTTGAAATGCAGTCGCATAGGTCTCTAGGCAGATTGATATCTCTGTCCTCGGTCTGCGACTGAAAGCACCTGTATCAGAACCTGAAGGTGTTTTCAATCCATCTGCTAATCAACAACTATCTGCTCTTGATATTTCCTTCTCCTGGAGGATCCAGTCCTCTTTACTCTAAGAGGAGAAAGATCTAGAAGGATCTTCATGACCGCTGATGGTGTAGTACTGATGGCACCACAGATGTGACCATTGGTCTGACAATCATCACTATAACAGGTAAAATAGTTTACCATTTTAAGGGACCACATCTACCTACCTACTGTTTTGAATAATTAACGAATGAGTTTCAAACTGATTACGTTCCTCATTACGACTGGTTATTCGAAATTGGCTAGATGTTAACTGAAAGGTGGATATTCGGAATTAGGCCTTCAAAATGGTCCGTTAGATCATCTGATACAAAGCCTTCAGATTTCCATGCCATTTGTGAAATCTGAAATAAACGTTACAATACTGCATTCTTTTCTAGAGCTCATGAATGGATTACGTGGTGCTTCTAAAACACATTCCATAATGTGAGAAATGAATTTTTAAAAGACCACATGTGAATGTTGTACTTTTGAAAGAACTATCGAAATTAACTGAAGTAATTTTTGAATGTTTCTTGAAATTATAGTACTCTTTATTTGTTTTCAATATAAAATTAATAATAATTCAGGGATGGCTGATCAGATTCACAAATATTAATCGGTATTCGTTGAAGAATCGAAATATCTATCACAGGAATCTTTATATTTGTAAAAAAATAGATGGTAGCGCCCTCTTGACAGAAAATCATGCATCACTTTTACCTTTGTTGTCAAAAAGCTCTGAAAATTTCACTTTTTACATGAATTTTGTCCAACTTTGATGAACATTAGCGTTCATTAATTTCTGCAGTAAGTATATTTTTACAGGGATATATTTCAAAATTGCAGTTTTTTGCATAACGCTTTATAATACTCTAAAACGCTTGTAACCACATTCCTCAAAACGATACTAATGTTCTGTAAGATCGAAATAGGAAGCTCAACCTGAAATGAAATAGTTAACTCAGATTCAAGAATGCAACTGCTACAATGCAGTATTAGTTTATCGCTCTTGTCTCCCCAGAAAAATATGCAGTTTCATAAGCTTCAGACAATACTTTCTCAAAATTTTTTCATGTGAAATCAAAAACCATTTACCATTTGATATAATGGCTTGCCCAATCGACGTGATGCCAAGTCATACCAATTTTGTTCGTGTATTTTCTCTCTGGGATATCTCAGATATCATAGTCAAGGTTGGCTATTTTCAAAGATCCATACAGTCTCCAACTCTTTATCACTTCCAGTAACAACATACTTATCTCTTGTTTCGGAGAAATATAATAACTTGATTGTGGAAGAACCTATCAGGACACACAAATCCTTCAACTAAGTTGATTCATTTGTGGGTTGTCAAATTACATACTAATAGGTCTCAGCACAAACTCAAAAACTTGAATCACCCTATAAATTTCAAATTATACCCTCTTTGGAATAATGTTCACGTATATGGAGCTCTGTATCCAGACTCACAAAGCTCTTTCTTGAGTTCTATCCATCAAAAAGCCCCTGCTTGAAAGTTCAAACATCACAAGCAGAGTTAAAAATCAGAAACATCACAACAAGAATCAGGACTATTTTTTCCTGAAACTGCCTATAGATCCCTGTTTCTTCCTGTAACTTCTCCTCACATAATTGAGGTGAAATTCACTATCACCTTTTGTTGTTTTGCTCGTAGGTGGTAATGGTAATGGTGGATACCCTAGTGGATTACCAGCTAATGGAAATGGTTACCCCTCAAATGGAAATGGAAACGGGGGTTACCCGTCTAACGGCAATGGAAACGGCAATGGAAACGGGGGTTACCCATCAGACGGCAATGGAAATGGAAACGGTGGTTACCCATCAAATGGTAATGGTGGAAGTAATGGAAATGGTGGATACAGATATTAGATGCTCCAAATTATTATTTTCCAACATTGTACAAAAATTGAAGAGTTTATATTGTGTGTGGAATGGTTGATGAGAATGAATCCATTTTAAATTTCATAATTCGATGGGAATTTGAATAATATACGCTTATTATATAGATAGTATTGGAACACACACGTAAACGTTTATAGTAGTCAGTAGGTATTTTAAATGTATAAAAAAGGGATATCTTCAAATGTCTTGTCCGTACTATGCTTATACTGAAAAGAAATTACGAGTAAGCTACCGAATGAAAGTATTATTTATTGTATTATTTCTCATTTGTCATAAATAAGTATATAAGGTAATTTAGGAGTAGCAATTCAGAATATGAATATTTATAGTTAGTTAGTAACGTTGACAACTGCATTGCTCATGGAACTCCGACTGACAATTGGAAATCAATATATATATATATATATATATATATATATATATATATATATTTGTAAAAATATACTCTAAGAATTAGAATAAAAAAATGATGTGTTCAAATAGGTTTATTTTTTTGAATTCCTCAGAAATTCCTTTCACAAACTGACTGAATGATTGCAACAAAACATACTTTCGAAGTTAAAACTCCGATAATGATAACTTGGTTGGTGAAACGCGTGCTGGGATAATTATTACAATACAGTTTTGTCTGTGTTGAGCACACACAGTTGAGGATATTACGGAGGGATCGGTAGACTAAACAATCAAAATTTCGAAACTCGTGATTTTGAGATTAGAGATAGCAAAGCCATCAAAAAATAATGTTTAGTAAATGTAACGATAGAGGCAACTTCTAGAGTAACTTTGGTGAAAGAATCCATTTTTGAATTGAAGGGGTTATATTTTTCAGGAGTGATTAATTTTTGGGAAAGAAAGTTTTTGGCTTTCTACTACTCCATCTTGATACAAAAAAAATGAGGGAGTCTTCGAAAGAAAGGAAGGAAGTAACTCTATACATGTATGTGTAGATCATGCAAAGAAGTAACTTTCAGACACAAACTGAAAGAAAGTCCTCCTGAAACAACTATACTTTCATATAAACATTGAATTATACGAAAGAAAAAATTCTTTCGAAATAAATACTTCTATATGAACACTGAATTATACAGAAGATACTTTTCTCTACGCAGTTTATATTTCAAACATTCGTTGTGGAATAAAAATCAGATATCATTCACATGAGTTCTACTTTAAATGAATAGTAACAAATTGCACTTACATAGAAAACTGCCATCCTCACTGGTATACACCGATGTTTCGCCTTAAGACACTTGTCCTAAGGCTCTTCAGTACCAAATTGGATAACATCATAGAAAATACACACACTTCATTCATGAATTACGATTTTTTAATGTCACGGAATAAGCTTGATCTGCTTATGTCATCGACGACATCGTAATGCCATTCATTCACCTATTTGATTTAATCCCAGCCAAGAGGAATTTTATTTGAATTGAATTTATTTATTTATTTATTCTAAATTCGGGACACATACAGGTAAAAGAACCCAAACAAGTATCCACTAAAATACAGATTGTGCTAACAAAACTGGCGTTCAACAGGTAAATGATCTAAATGCTTAATCTAAAACATAAATGATTAAAAATTGAATATTTTCCTTATGTTACTTTTATACACTTGTAAGGACATGGAGAAAACGTCCAAATTGGAACAGTATCTGTTGAATGAGTCTCTTATTGGAGAGTTTTTCCCCACATTGGTGTTATATGTGGAAGTAGCTAATAAATATTTATTCCTTGTGTTTCTCTGGGGTACATGAAAGGACATCATTGCTATCAACTCAGGCGAGTCAATAAGATTCGTTAAAATTTTATAGCCAAACACTAGATCCGAAGTGATTCTCCGTTGTTCTAGAGGCTGAATATTATAATAGTTACGGATTTGATTAATACCGTGAGTTACATAGACATTAGTGATTCGGTAATGAAGATGTCTAACAAACCTATTTTGCAGTCGTTCTAAACGCAATTTGAATGTATTATAGCAAGGATTCCATATAATGCTAGCGAAATTCAACTTGCTATAAACAAATGCATAATAGATAGTTTTAATAGCAGCTTCGTTGTTGAAGTCTCTGCACATTCTATTGAAGAAACCCAGTGTTCTGTTGCTTCTATTTATGACATATTCAACATGACGATTGAAATTCAATTTCGTGTCAAAGTATACTCCAAGATCCTTGATATATTCTACTCTATTTAATGCAATACTATTCAACAAATACTGAAACAATATGGGTGAATGATTTCTATAAAACGAAATACATGTACATTTTTCCATGTTGAGTTTCAGCTTATTCATATCACAATATATTACAAATCTAGCAAGGTCTTCCTGAATTTTTAAACAGTCTCTTATGGAGGTAATTTTTTCAAATATTTTCAAGTCGTCCGCATATAACAAAATATTAGAATAAAGGAAACAAGACTGTATGTCATTTATGAATACTAAAAACAACAGTGGAGCCAGGTGTGAGCCCTGAGGTACCCCTGAGGTAACCACGAAGGGCGTCGACTTGAATCCATTGATGCTAACAAGTTGACTACGATTAAATACATAAGAGGACAGCCACCTAAGAAGATCGGGTTACCTAAGAAGACCTAAGAAGAAGGGGTTATCTTTTTTAGGAGTGATTAATTTTTGGGAAAGAAAGTTTTTGGCTTTCTACTACTCCATCTTGATACAAAAAAAGAAGGATGAGGGAGTCTTCCAAAGAAAGGAAGGAAGTAACTCTATACATGGATGTGTAGATCATGCAAGAAAGTAACTTTCAGACACAAACTGAAAAAAAGTCCTCCTAGTCTAAGATCCGACCATAGAATGACCTTCTCCCATCGCGCTACGGGTCGAAATATACTCTAATATATAACTCAACATCTATCAAGATGGAGTTGTAGAAAGCCAAAAACTTTCTTTCCCAAAAATCCATTTTTGTACTTCAATTACAAATTCATTTCTTTTTATTTCTCTGGTGAACGAATAACACTAATTGAAACCTGTAGAACTGAAATTTATCGAAAGTGTTAACACAAAGATCAACTTAAAACCTAACAATAATAATGGAAATCGAGGAGAGTTTTTGAAAATATTCAAATATGACTATTAGTTCATATATTTAATGCAACTACATGTGCAACAAACTGTGTCTATATTATAATAATAAAGGTCTTTATTATTTTCAAATAATATACATATAGATTTTAACATTGTATGCAAAAAAAAATAAAAACATTTCTGAAAATAAAGGGCGAAGTTAATTTTCTGCAAACAAACGATAGTTTTACTACGAAAATGTTCTTCCACTTAACCCTAATACAGTGCGTCGAAGAATTCATATGCGTTTGTACATGTAATTGACAAATAGACAATGAGAGAAATGAGTGATAAGTGACGAAAATCGTTATGTTTTTTGGTTTGGCAGCGGGGCAGAGGGGTATCTCGACTTGTGTTTTGAATAAATTATTTTTATATTCTGATCTGAAGCAAGTAATACTGAGGTTCTTCAAACTTTCAGGAACGGAATTATATAAATTATAAATTTGGTAGGTGAAAGATCGTCTGAACATTTCAGTTTTGAATTTAGGTGGGGATAATAATCCTTTAAATCGTAGATTTAAATTATGTATGTCTGTCCTGAAAGATATTTTGTTGTACAAATATGAAGGAGTTTTAGATAGAATAATTTTGTAATATAAAGTGACCGCATGATGAACTCTTCTATTTTCCATTATGCATATTCGAATCACTCATAATTTGAATAACATTACGTCGGTTCGGAAGAATCTGTTAATAATGAACATTGATGAAATATATGCAAGCTTTAAATATGCCAATCAAAGAAGGACTTATAAACAGGACAGATAGTTCATAGTTGAAGAGAATTAGAGTATTGACAAACCTGTGATGAAGGAAAATATAGAAGTAGCGGTGTCAACTCAAGTTGCTACAATACATAGCGGTTGACCATCACTACATTATTTCTGGTATATATTAGTGTAAAAATTTTTTGATTCAACAAATAACAATACTCTTTTCAAAAAATAAGGTGAATTTTAATTTTTTCCAAAAACTATTCATTTATTGATCATTCTCTATTTTGTCTCCTTCAAAGTAGTCCCACTCAGATACTGTTCCGTCTTCACCAGTTTTTTTGATTTTATTTTCATTTTTCCTCTTTCATTTTCAATCTGCGTTGAAACCGTTATTATACTATCCAGATACTATCCAGAAGTTAGTCAGGAAACAAAGACGGAAATTCACTTGCAGATTAATATATCCTCAGGTCAAACAACCAGAAATCAAGAAATGGGTACGCTAACATATTTTGGAAAAAGAACAGGAATTATCGCAAGTTTCTTCAGAAAAAACAATGTGGAAGTAGCATTCAGACCACATGCCAGGTTATCTCATTTTCTTTTCAATGCCAAAGATAAGGTCGACAAGTTGGAAAAATCTGAAGTTTATAAGCTTAAGTGTCCAGAGTGTAATAGTGTTTATGTGGGACAATACGGACCAAATTTCCAAAAACGGTATGCTCTTTTCATCATGATCCCCTACCACATAGTAACGGCTACATCCATCAATTAATTGAACAAAAGTCAAATTTAATTAAGATGCAATGTATATTTTTCTGAGCAGTAAGAGAACCAAACTATAGTCTGTTGCTCAAAATCGATTTCAGTCTCTTCATATCTCCAAAGACGAATTTGATTCGTCGTGAAATGTTAGTCATCTACCTAGATGTATTGCTTGTTTACTGAAGATTAATGATCGATATTTAATCGATGACAAGCGTGTGGGAATGTTGATCGTTGTGTTAAAAGATCAAGTAATGCCTGATTTTGGCTCTGGTTTTGTGTCGACAAGAATATCATTCATATAACCTGTATTACATACAAATCAAAGTTACAATGAAGTATCAGTAATACCAAAAAAAAGTGAAGAATAAATCAGATATAGATAAAATCAGTTTTTTTTAATTTTTTCTCACTGTTTGAATAATGGAGAGATCACAGTTTCTTCGAATCAGTTTTTATAAAAATATATTGAGTTCCAAAAATTTGTTGAATGATTGAGATGATGGATCTGCTGATGAGTCTTTGCATGCTTGACAATATAACACAGGTTTGGTCCAGATAATCATTTTGATGTATTTGAAAAGCTCACTCTAGGTGGCTAAAAGAAAGAATGGGGAAATATATGGTTAATCTAGATTTCAGTAGAAATAGAAGCTTGGATGGCATCAAGTACTCAGGTTGGTATTATGTTGTATTAGAGATGAAAAATAAAAGATTGGAGTTGTCCACTACATAACATGAATTCACACAATCACATTGCTAGAAAAGCAAAATCCAGTCTATTAGAACTCCAAAGCACTTTTTATTCTGTCAATATTTTCATATTGTGAAGAATTATAATAAATATTTTGGGAAAGGAAATTTTTGGCTTTCTACTACTTCATCTTGATACAAAAAAATGTGAGAATCTTCCAAAGAAAGATAGGAATCAATCAATTTTAGAAGAAGTAACTCTATAATGGATGTGTAGATTATGCAAAGAAGTAATTTTCAGGCACAAACTGGAAAAAAAGTCTTTCTGAAAATATTACCTCGTCAATACAAACAAAATTCTTTTTGGCTGGGATTTAATCAAATAGTGCGGTCAATTTAGACATTCGAAGCTCCCTCAATTCCCACCAAGCTGAAAATCAGTAAAATTGTTCAAAATATGATTTAAAATAAATTTTGAAAGTTTTCTATTTTTTCCCTGTATGGAAAAAATTGTATTCGAGTTCAAAGGTCAAAAAAACGAGTTTTTCGCGATTTTCAGCAAAACGGTTAGTTTTATCATAAAAATACTCCAGACAAAATTGTATCTCCAAGAAAAATGTCAATACTTTTTTCTTATGAGTCACCGTTTTTGAGATATAACGATTCAAAAAGTTGTTAAAGTTGTAATCGTCATAATATGCACACGTTTCCACGCCACTCATTAGGTAGTGTACTTAGTTCGTTTTTTTTTTAAGTGGTTTCCCCACTAGGCCGATTCCATGGGTCAGTTGTGATCCTGTTCAACTTGAAACTATTGCAAAATAATGGATATTGGCAGAGATTGAAAAGATAGAAGCAATTTAAGTTGAAAAAAGTAGTGAAATTCAATGGTCCGAGTCGTATCTTTCAAATTTTCCTTCTTGTTCTTCTTCATGATCTTCTTGTTTTTCTTGTTCTTGTTCTTCTTCATCTTCATCCTGAGTATATGTGAACTGCGTTAATAGCAATTAACCGCATGTCAGCTCGTTGGAATCAAACGGATCCTCAGGTTGCTTTACTCTCATTTTTTGGTCTAATTTGACCGGACTGAAATACGTGAATAAATGTTATTACTATGCCATCGATGACATAAGTAGATCAAACTCATTCCGTGACATAAAAGTCGTAATTTATGAATGAATTGTATTTTTTCTAATAATGTAATCCAGATTGGTACTGAAAAGCCCAAAGGCAAGTGTCTTACGGCGAAATATCGATGTCTACCAATGAGGATGACAGTGACATGTAAGTGAATTTTTTATCTTTCATTTAGTATACTGTGTAGAAATCATGTGAAAGATATCTGATATTATTCCATAACGAACGTTTGGAATACAAACTGAGCAAGGAAAAGTGTTCATATAGAAAGATTTGTTTCGAAAGAACTGTTATTTCGTGTATTCGTGTTTATAAGATAAAACTGTTTTATCTTCCTCTTGAAGATGATCACTTGGTGATCTAAACACGTGTCGAGGTGTAAAAATAACGATTTGGTGTTGGGAAAAAACTCCAGTAATATTCATTACTACACCAAAGGTTCCAAACAGTATATCACAACTACACATCCATGTATAGAGTTACTTCTTTTAAAATTGATTGCTTTCTTTCTTCCTTTGGAAGATTCCCACATTTTTTGTACCAACATGGAGTAGTAGAAAGTCAATAACTTTCTTTCCCAAAAATTAATCACTCCTGAAAATGTAACCCTTTCAATTTAAATAGTTGATATTGTTTCCATACCAATTAGAGAAAACTTCAATTTGTTATGTGCATATTCAATTAAAAATGTATCGGTTTCTACAAGAGAAAACAGAAGTTTCAAAACGATATATACTTCTATTTTAATTTCATAGATAACGGAATCAAGGCCTCATGAATGTGTCTCATTAGTTTAACTCTGTTCACAATCACAGAAAATATCAATTAATACGTAAAATGAATAGTTATTAACATATTCATGGCATAAGGAAGATGTGAGGGGTTTTTCGCTAAGATTTTGTAAATTGTCTGAGATTATTAACATCAGTAATGACCGCGGTATATAAAACAATGAATTGGTGGATGTAGCCGTTACTACGTGTTAGGAAGTCATTATGAAGAAAAGAGAATTGAAACTTCAAACTTATACACTAATATATAAATTTGAAAATGTCCTAATAGGACGAAACTGCAGTAACGGTGTTACAATTAAAAGTGGTAAAAACATACAAAATTTCAATTTTCTCTCCTTCGTATATAAAACAGTTAAAACAGAAAACCATCGTCATCAATCTTGACTGTTGAACAATTAAAACAGGGTGTACTCTGCTTATTTCATTGTTTCTGAGTAGATGAAACCGACGTAGTCTACTTGTTAATTTGTAAAACGCATGAAATGTTCTGCAAGTGGTTGATGTTGATAGAAAATGCTACAAGAGTAAGGGAACGAAATTGGGACTGGCCTCAAATCACGAAAATGAAAAATGAGGAATTACCGACGTATATGTCCAAACTATCAGTGAGTTAGTTCTAATAAGAAAGTTTTTGGAATTGGTGAGTTTCGTAGAAATACTGTTGCTGAATATTAGCGAGTAACAAAATTCTTTATATTCAAACAACCAATTAAGTATAAGAAAATGGACGATAATAGTTATTTATGCACCAAGGTTTTGTGAGTCTTCTGACGACAATAAACACGTGCGGTGGGTAAAAACTGTGGCATTTCAGTTCATTACTGCATTCACAATTTTCAGCGAATATTTAACAGAATCTGAAAATTTCCTTCGATATTAACAATACTTTCGAAACTTCATAATAGTTGTTTTATAATCGTTGCTACGTAAATGCATTTATTTGTTGAAAACACTGATTTTAATGTATTCAAAAAACACGATTCAATATGAGATTTCCACTTGAATGTTTAGAAAACAGCGACATGTGATTGGCTATACGAGTATTTTGATGCCCGAGAATGCTATCGTATAGCGAAACACGTGTCACAGTTTTGTGAACTCTCAAATGCAAATCTCACATTGAAGTGTGTTTTTTATTACATATAATGGATTTTCATCAAGTATCGATCACTTCTATCATGTAACACTAATTTTGTTAGATCTCAAACGTGAAAACTCCTGGTGAAATTACAAAAAACGGAAAAAGCAACACATACCACTGTTTATTAGATATTAGGCTCAATAAATGTGTATGCTTCAGTTTAGTGATATAATACTGATCGATAGAGAATTTTGTACTCTACTCCAAATTTTAATTTTCGCCCCTTTTCAGCACAATACTCAATGTCGTTAATAATAATAATAATAAAGCATTTATTGCCCAACAGTAACAACCATTTACAGAGCAATTTAAGATGACAATATTTATATATTAAGTATACTCCTAGCACTAATACATAGAAATTTCAGCGTTATCATACAATATACGCTCTGGACTTATTTTTCAATTCGATTGAAGAACAGGAAAAAATATCACAATATTCACAAATTTTGTTATAAAAATCTGTCTGTTTAAAATCTGTTTACAATCTTTTTTCCGTTAACCAGCTGTCGCACCCCTACGAACGACAACCCTCAGAAGTCGAAACTTGTGCGAGCTAAGGATTAACGAGGTCCTACCTTTTACCGTGTGATTCCTAACACGGCACATGACATAGATTGGTGCCTTAAGCATAAGGTTAGTTTGCGCCCGTTTACACATAAAAGTGCAGCTTTTTCGAGATGTTTGCCGGGGTACAAATATGTTGATGTAAGATAATAATTCACAGGAATCAATTTTATTGTTAAAAGATTGTACAGAAATATTAAGGAAGTCTGCGCCCTGCGTTTTTCTAAGGATATAAAGTCAAATCTTTGTAATGAAGAAACATAGTTTTGGCCTCTAGGTGGGTATACTCCATCAATTTCAAAGCTCAAAAATTTCAGAATTTTTTTTGTGCCTTCTCCACGATAGAAATATATTGTCCATATATGGGATTCCATATTAGAGATCCATATTCTAGTTTTGATCGGACAAAACAGAAATACATGTTTGTTAGAGCAGACAAATTTGTGAAATTTCTACAATTTGTTACAATGAAGCCGTATGCACGATATGCTGCATTTACTGTACGACTAACGTGTATGTTAAAGGTGAACTGCGCATCAAAATAAATTCCCAGATCTTTTATCTCGTCAGTATGCTGCAATTCTACATTATCTATTGAGTACGCATAGTAAAGACTATTACTTTTCCTAGTAAATGTCATTGCTTTACATTTGTATATATTCACTGGAAGTTTATTTTTGATACAACTGGATTTGCAAATAACTGCAATCATTTAAGGAAGTGACAGACGTATATAATTTCAAATCATCAGCGAACATAAGCCTCTTGCATTCGAGAGATGTACACAGGTCATTTATGTACAGCAAGAACAACAGTGGGCCTAAATTATATCCCTGTGGTACACCGCTGGTTGCCGTATACACTTCTGATTTGTAACCATTGTAATGAACAAACTGTTTACGGTTGACTAAATATGATTCCAAAAGTGTTATATACATTTTGGGAAAACTTACGTTAGAGAGCTTGTGTAATAAAAGTGAGTGATTTATTCTGTCGAAAGCTTTCGGGAAATCTGTATACACCACATCCACTTGACCCCTATTATCTAGTGTTTCGCACAGAAATTGACTGAATATCGATAGATTACTAATTGTCGAACGAGAATTCATTAATCCATGTTGATATACAGAAATTATATGTCTCGTTGACAAGTAGATGCGTTGTACAAAATTATCTCGAATAATTTGGCTCCAATATTCAAGAGAGATATTGGCCGATAATTATCAATCAGATTCTTGGCATCTGATTTGTATACAGGACACACCTTAGCCACTTTCCAAATATCAGATGGTGTAACCTCAGTACTTGAAGTTGCGATTGGTGGGCTGTCACGATGACAGTCAAGGCATACCGGTTCACTACAGAGGAGACGGGAGTGAGTTTACAGATGTTATATATTATATTTTTTTTATTTGGGCGCCAGGTGAGTTGAAATGCCAATAGATTTCACTAATATCTTTACCAATTCTCCAACTTACCAAGAGAAAAGAAATAAAATTGACCAGCCACCATTCCAATAGATCAGTATATTGATAACGTGAAAATAAAATTAGCACAGGTTAAAAAAAACTTTTAGCATCCATGGATTTAATCGATGTGTTTTAAACAAATTCAAATCAATACTTAAAGCCAAACGAAGTTGATAACTTTCTAAGTTTCCTTACTAGTTACCTTAAACTTCTCAATAAAAAAAAATAGAGCCAGCTACGTGTAAATCAAAATTAAATACACAAAGAGCAGGAAGTGAAGCCGCAGGTAAATCACCTTCAAGAATATTTTACAAGGATTCCGAAGTCATTTGCTGTGTGCCCAGAGCGCAGACGCAGTATCACGAAAAAAATAATTAACTGGATCAAAACACGGCTTAATTTCCGCTTTACACAATTAACAGTAAGTTATTAATCACGATAATGTAAATAATAATAAAAAAATATAGTCAATTTTTTTTATTGTTTCAGGTACTTGCACGTGTTCTCCGCCCCCAAGTCCAAACAACAATCTTGAATCCGCCAAGATAGGTAGTCAAAATGTTCCAGAGTGGTTGTTGATCTGGCGTGAATTCTTCCTACAGGAAAACGGTACCCCCAAAAAAAAAACCCTTTAAAGAAAAAAAAATCCTCATTGATTTCTATTGAAATCATCCTAAGTACATAATACAAAAGTAGCATCCTTAATGACTTTAAATTAATGGGACAACACCGTAAAACAGTGATCGATATGAAAAGTAATATTTTATTTTCTTAACCTTCAATAAAAAACCAAAAGTTTTCTAATATATATAATAACATGGCAAGAATCTACTGAAATTATCGAAAGTAAAAATTAATGCGCTGATTTCCAGCGGAAGAATCAATAACAAAAATAAAATAAATTATGATAGAACGTTACTATGATATTATATATTTTTATTGGCAAATGTCTAGTAACCGTATACTAAAAAAACCAAATGAAAACAACAAATATTTCACACAAGACACTTTAGGTACACTCCGTCTGTATGACGTCAAGTATGACGTCATTAGAATATGTACCACGTACACCCATGTCTTCCAAGACTTCTAGGAGAACTGAGTGATCGACAGTGTCGAAGGCTTTTGCCAAGTCTATAAAAACTCCTATTGTTGGTTTCTTTGTATCAATTGCACAGAACATTTTTGTTGTTGATGCCCTAATAGCTTCTTGTGTCGATTTTTCTTCTCTAAAACCAAATTGTGATGCTGATAGAATATTGTGTTTTTTAAAAAATGAATTTATTCCTTTATTTATTATTTTCTCAATTATTTTGCTGAAGTTAGATATCAGTGCAATAGGGCGATAATTAGACATTTCGGTTTTATTGCCATTTTTGTATATTGGTATGACTGTAGATGTTTTAAGTATGGAACATTCACAAGTGCTAACTAACTGCATGTTCTTCAATATTGAGAAACTGTAATCTCATTGCGTCAATTCAAAATAACGACGTCATTGTTACATATATTCAAACGACGTGAAGGTAACATCTTTTGAATCGTTCAAGTGAAAGTGTCCTGAAAATTATTTCATCTTGAACATCATTTACCAGATAACCTTATTATATCAATTTAAATTGATCTTCACGTCGAATCAATCAATGTGCTATGAATATATGACCTGTAATTAACATTAGATTGATGGGTATACCAGGCGATACTATGTTCAATGATTATTTCGCAAATAAGCACTCACCACTTCTCGATCCAAAATAGAATTACTCCAAATCCAAAATCAATGAGAAACTACAAAAAATACTTTGAAGAAACGAGGAAAAAGCTTTTCAATTTCTCCTTTGAATGGAAAATATTAACAAAAATAAATCGAATACAAAATATATACGAATGTAGGCTTTTACGGCTGGCGTCAATGTTTTGGTTGGTTTTCAGGTTTTGCCGTGGTCTTTGGTTACAATCTCCAAAGGTTTCAACTGCAACTGCGGCAGTCATCTTCAGTGGCGTGCTCAAAGTTTCCTTCTTGATCTATCAACTGAAACTGACACGTCAAGAAGGGTACTTCAAGCACGTGTCTGAAAATGACCGCCACAGATGCAGTTGAAACGCTTTGATAGCGTAACCAAAGAAGAGTGCGGCAAAACCCGGAAACCAACCAAACTGAATACAAAAAAAGTTCGAAGTGAATGAAAATTTTGAATGAGATATTTCTAGATGCAATTTATGACATTTTTTTTGGAACCTCTATCCGAAATTTGTAATAATAGCGAAATATCTCGTGGGTTGGGCTACCTATCGGGCGCGTCTCCAGCCTATGTGGCCTTACAAACGGGGTCGCCGGACAACTGGTCAGTGGCAGAAATAAGTAGGGTAAGGGGAACCAAACCTCCCTAAACATGGACCAGCCTACTCAAGCTTGTGACAAAACACATATTTGATTTATTTCCATTTCAACTTGTATCATTTCGCCATCTGGTGAATTTTCTCGGTAACTTATCCGCCGCAGTGGAGGCCGATTCGCGTTGTTTACAATTTTCTACCGCCCTTAATCATAAGTAGCAACAGCTCTCATGCCCTCCGACAAAAATGAGGCTGCAACTGAAGCATCGTACCGTGTGTCCCAGATAATTTTACAAAAAAAGAAACCTTATGAAAACGGGGAAATGATAAAACAGGCGTTTTTAGAAGCTGCTGATTCGTTATTTGCCAACTTTAGAAATAAAGACGAGATAGTTTCAGCTATAAAATCTATGCAACTTTCTGCTAATACAGTGATGAGACGTGTAAAAGTAATGAGCAATGATATTTTCTTACAGTTAAGAACTGACTTAGATAACTGTGTTTATTTTTCACTTCAACTGGATGAATCAACAGATGTCGTTGACACTGCCCAGATGGCCGTGTTTGTCAGGATTGTTTTTAGTGATTTTACGATTGAAGAAGATCTTTTGAAGTTCATTCCACTGAAAGGACACACTACTGGACACGAGTTGTTTTCTCATTTAAAAAATATCATTTCTTCCGAGAAAATTCCAATATCGAAAATGGTAGGCTTGACAACCGATAGCGCTCCAGCTATGGTGGGTTGTGATAAGGGTCTGGTGGCGTTATGTCGTAAAGATGAAACTTTTCCGCAATTTCTCTGTTACTACTGCATTATCCATCAGTAAGCATTATGTGGAAATTTCCTGAAACTAAACAACGTTATGAAACTGGTGGTAAAAATTGTGCACAAGATTAGAGCTCAAGCGTTACAAAGAAGATTATTCAGAACTTTGGCCGATGAAGTTGACTGTCAATACGGGGACCTACTCCTTCACTCTGAAGTCCGATGGTTAAGTAGAGGACGGGTGCTGAAACGTTTTAATGATGTCCTCCTATCTGGCATAGTTCAATTTTTCAAACAACGCGATGAACCGACTCTGGAACTAGAAAACTCAATCTGGCTTAGAGATTTTGGTTTTCTCGTGGACATTACAGAGAAATTCAATGAACTTAATTTGCAGCTTCAGGGGAGAGACAAAGAACTAGCGGTAATGATTTCTGATATGAAAGCATTTATCAAGAAGCTGGAGTTTTGGGAACAAAACCTAATTAACAGCGATGCCAAGCATTTTCTTATTCTTTCAGAAAAAATATTTCAAAATCCATTAGAACCCTATGACAACAAATATCATGTAGAAATAATTTCTACCCGAATAATAACTTCAAAAATCGTTTTGAGGATTTCAATGAAATGGCTTTAGTAGCGCAGTTTGTTGTTTCATCCTTTATGGAAATTGATATCAAGCAGTTTGCAACTTGTGTTATACAGAACTTTGGCGAAGACATCGCTGCAACAGAAATGAAAGTCATTGAGTTTCAAAATGATTTAGCCTTAAAATCGTTAGTCTCAAGTACTGAATGTATCTGGCCTATTGTAAGTAAAGACAAATATTCAGTTCTATGCCGTGTTGCCTTGGAAGTGAAAGCATTATTCAGTTCAACATATTTTGTGAGAATCTTCTTTTTCCAATATGAAGTTTATTAAGAACAAATATCGCAATCGACTTACAGATGAACATTTGGAACATTATACTGCAAACATTAAAAAAATTATCGATGAGTCTGAGTGTGAGCCTTCTCATTGAACGTGCTTTTTTATTTTTCAATGTTTATGTTCATGATAGTGCGTTACTTTTTTGTTGTTATTATTAACTATTTTTAAATCATACGTGACATGCCGTTGTGGCTGGATAAAAGTTTGTGTTTATTTTTCAAACACCTTCGTTTGATAGGTAGGAATGTAGCTATGAACAAGTACGTACTAGTAATATTAGTTATTTTGTTATTAGTTTATTATTAGTACCTATGTATTATGTATTACCAGTTAAATAGTAGAATAAATACATATAATGATAAATTAACTGTGGATTATTTCATTTACGTTGCGTTACATGGCTTCCGGGTGGGTAGCTCGCTGTTCATTCCAAAATTAACAAAGTAGCTCAACACATTGAAGAGGTTGGCGACCACTGAACTAGATCATCAGATTTATTGACTGAAGATTTTTTCTGAGATTATATGAGACTGGAGTCTACTTCGAGAGACCTCAAAATTTCGACGAGAAAATGTGACGACAAATTTGCACAATTGTCCCAGAAATGGTAGATAATGTTCAACATTTTTTTTTCGTAGATATATGCATTTTTTTTAAGTTTTCATGGTAGGGTTATTACTTTTGTCACGAAAGGTAACTCAAGAGGTGGAAGAGATAAAATAATTTTACCATAATTTGTTAGTTTTTACAAAACTTGTAGGAAACCAAATTTATCCTCAGTCACCTTTATTAACAACAAAGAAAGCAACATTCTAATAATTGAGAAGTGCGACCAGTTTTATTTTTCTAAATAAGAAGTAAATAAGAAGTCGAATGTACACCTGTAGATATTTTCGCAAATTACTTTTGAATCTCTCATTCTAGTTGAATAGAAACTCTCCCATCACCCTGTGTGGTACATTACACCACCATCAGATGCTACAAATGTCAGTTTTCAGAACATAATAATTGACTTAATAACAGTGCTGTGGGTTCGTGCATAATGGACTATTTATTCGAATATGTTTTACAAGTGTGTGAACTAGATTAAAATCAACTGTGTTAAAATCCACAACTTCTGAGATTGGATTACATAAGTAATAATTTTTTGAATGAACTGTATATCATTTGCTCCGTGTGAAAAGTACAATATCATCCACAATTAGTGGTTGATACATTTACACAATTAGTAGAGTTAGAACATTTATAATACCTACTTCAAACCTGTGAAAGGCGACTGTGAATTCTCACAGAGGGGCAATAAAACATTTTTCACAATATCATTTCTGGATTTGAAAATGTATTATGAAAGTTTCACTTTGATCAAGCAGTACTAAAATGGTGACTTCTGATTGATCTCTGAGAATCTCGCAAGATCGTCGATTACTTTCAAGAGGGCAGTCTGTGTTTCGTGTTTTTTGCGGAACCCAAACTGCTCGTACGGGAGTATTCGTTTTTCTTCAAGAAAAGCTCTTACTTGACGGGAAACATTTTTATCGAATATTTCAGAGATTGAGGGTAGAATGTTGATAGGTAGGTCACTGAACGAAGTTGATTTTCAATATTTGGTCTATTAGTTTGAGAAGTCTCATTTCTCTTATTGCAGATCTTTGGAATGATAACTTTTCAGGAAACATTTTCTTCTTCACTCGATATTTTGACAATTGGATAACTAACAAAGTAATTGAGTGATAATGATAACGATATACCAAAGATCGTTTCTTTAAAATGTAACAAAGATCTATAATGCCATTCCATGAATAAATCTGTTTTCAAGTACTCACTGAGAAACATGTTATTTGAGGATAGACTTCAAATATAAGTGTTGTGCCACGAAAGCAAGAGTTAAATCTGATCAATAATAAAATAGATGTGCTTTCTGCCTTCAAGCCTCTCTCTTTGTTTTCTTGTTTTGTTTTTATCACTTCCTTTGGAACCTTCATGATCTAATTACTGTTAGCACCCTAGCATTAATCTGATTCTCATTCACGCAGTTAAAAACATTTATATTACTATTATTTTTGATTTGTAAATAATATATATTTTTTCGTGACTTCAAGTTACACTTGTAAAGCCTGTGAACCTCTAGATTTAGATTTGTTTTCTCTTCTCTTATTTTTTTTCTCTCTTTTCTCGTTCTCTTTAGTTTTGTT
The DNA here is from genome assembly GCF_025532065.1 of Leptinotarsa decemlineata. Lineage (NCBI taxonomy): Eukaryota > Metazoa > Arthropoda > Insecta > Coleoptera > Chrysomelidae > Leptinotarsa > Leptinotarsa decemlineata. The sequence goes on along the minus strand of NW_027412688.1, from coordinate 3,671,443 downwards.
TTAAGGGTTGAATGGAAGAGCAGTCACCAGTATCCTTGGATAGGGGCGACTGAATTCCGCCCTTATACACTATTATGGGATATAGTATTGTATTATCGTATTATAAGACATATTATTATTATTATTATTATTATTATATATTTGATTCACCATACACAGGTTTGTATGCGTCCTAGACTGTGACTTTGTGATAAAAAAAGATGAAGGAACACTTACTGTACCCATTCTCTTTTGAAGCAATTTTGAGTGATGGAAAACATCTAGGAATTTTTGACACATACACAAATCAAAAATACAAGAGATTTTTGAGTTTTGTGCACTTGTTGAGTCGGTGTTCCTCACATAATAAAATCGAGGTGGTTAAATCCGGTAAGTTTGGTGATCATCAAATCAGTTTTATCCCCATGTGAAGGACACTCCTTGAAAACCTAAACTTGACCTAAATAGGGATTAACGAAGTCTTGTCTTCTAGGATGCGATCCTAGCACGAGTCAGACGTTAGGTAGTGAACAGCTATCGTTTTGTTAAAGTGATACATCGTGTATATCGTCATTAGCTCAGATGATAATTCAGATTCGGATATCCTCAACAACAAAACGGGTTTTCTCCAAAATCGTGTTGATTTTTGCTTCTATTAGGAAATGATTCATTTGTGGACTTGTAAAATTGTTTTTTCTAGAAATTATTTCTTTCCGAAGCTCTGCGGATGGAAAAAAACAATTTCTTAGAACGGGTTTGATCAAAAGAGATATAGATGTGGTGGAAGTTCAAGTGAACCTTCCCTTTTGAAAAGCTGAACAGAATGGATCCAAAATCCATTATGGTTCTTCGAGTGTTCCATATTCCACATTCTAAACTATTCATATGATTTTCAATGTTTGGTTCCGAAGTCTTTCAACATCCAGTAGAGCACGCTCAACATCTTGCATTCCTCCATACACTCACCAAAAGAGGAGAACATTAATTTAATCAATGATGATCTAGAAATCTAAATACTTGCGCAAGTGATCAGTTGTTTTGCAAGTGCATAATGAGAAATATATCGAGATACCGTCTAATTAACGAGAACGTGTTATTGGAAGAGATGTATTTCAATCACGAACCACTTGCGATTTCCATAACTGTGATATAAATGTTCTAACTCGCATTTTTATTCCATTCATCTGTATGGAAGCGCAGAAGGGCCACATATTTTTAATCTTTTTTTCTAAAAGTTTCTCAAAATTTCGAATTAAATCCCAGAATTTCGACTTTGATAACGGAATTTCAATGTTATTTTTGAAATTTTGACTTGAATCGCGAAATCTTCACTTTAATCGCGAAATTCACACTCAAATCCAGAAATTTCGAGTTTAATATCGATTAAAGTCAAAATTTTGTCTTCAAATTTCGAGGTTAAAGTCGGAATTTTCATGGAATAAATAATAAAAACTATCAGTTTCAATTTTCAAATGAGTACTACCTACATAAAATTAAAATGCCACCTCAATCTTCTATTCAATACTTATCTATCATCATTTGGATAAGTAAAAGATATTTTTGAACTCTACTGAAAATAATTTCCCAACACCAGAACGAAAATTACGGTCTCTTGACGAGCGATTCGCTAGGCGCATCCTCAGGAGGTCATTATGACATCTCCTGAGGACGCAACCTTGGTTAGCGAAACGCTTGTCAAAAGACTGTCATTTTTGTTCTGGAGTTGAGAAATTGTTTTCAATAGATTCATTATACGCCTGAGGTGTGTTTCAGACAGAAGTTAGTCACTTCTCCCCAAGCGGTTATAGCATACAAGTACTAGTAATTTCACGCGTTGAAAGACCTCGTTATCCTCAGGCCAAACATCTGAGAGTTATTGTTCGTAGAGGGTTAGGAGCTGGTTGGCGAGAAACATATTTTAACAAATTGTAACAACTGAGTCTGTACCAAAACACGACGAATTATTTTCGGTTGTTTTGGATCTAGGTTCTCTGTATCTGTAGAGTAGGGAGTGTAGACCTACAGATCTTAGGCCACATGTGACCCATTGTACATTCTCCCGAGGAGTTGTCCTCCTAGGTCATCGTCCATTCTGTCCTTTCCAGGAAGGTGGACAGGTCACTGGGAGGCATCCCCTTTATATCGGCAGGTGAAGGCCAAGACTCATCGAATACACACTCTCTTTGGCAACTTCGAGGTGTCTCACAGCGACCTTCGTGAAGGTTTTGGAAAGTGCAGCGACATTACTGTCGTTGCGCGGCTTTTTCAACTTTTTTGGGATTTCCTCCGTGGAGGTTGCTTTCCTGCAGGGGCAATCGGGCAGGTGGATAGGGGTGGACATTTCTGTTCTTCCACAGCCACCGCCATAGATTGAGGTTAGCTTTTCTGTCCAACCTCGGAATTGATTTCTGTTTTTTCTGTATCTGTTTTTGTGTTTGTTTCATGTGTGTTCCCACGAGTAGTAGGGGAAGAGTTGGTCATTCTGGCTGAGCCCCGCATTACCAAAGGAAGGCTGATTACAATGAGTTTTCACCCGGTTCCCCAAGAGGATCGTTCGTGACTGCATATCACCCTTTAGCTGTCGGCACTTCTTTACACCTTAGCTTGAGTAGGCTGGTCCACGGTGGCATGTTTCGCAAAGGCTTTTGGGGAAACTGGTCCCCCTCACCCTAGTTATTTCTGCAACTGACCAGGAGTACGGCGACCCCGTCCGTAAGGCCACATTGGCTTCCCGGACAGGGCTCCCAGTGCTTGGCCGTTTCCCTATCCACCACCTGGAGAGGCGCCCGATAGCTACCCAAACCCACGGGAGGTTATTTCTTGGATATCGGAACTTGCTAACTGACTATTTGGGTTTTTGTTAGATTGTAAATGTGCATTTTTCATTTCAAATGGCTGTTATTTCATGTGTTTTGTCCGTTTTAATGTATTTTTCTATATTTGTAGCTCCATATCACAATAAATATTTATTCTACTTGCCCTGATGTATACTGATCTATAGAGAATTTTATATTCTATACATTGATGGTGTTCATTTTTTGACATTTTGATTTTTTGCCTCTTTTTACCTCTTCTTTAAATATGGAATTCAGTCATGAAATAATTCAAATTCATTCAAGCAAATACATGAATTGAAAGATGTTCCAACTTCAACTTCATAATTCCATCTTTTAATATTCCAAGTTCATAGACATCAAAATTGATGAGATTACAGGATATGGAAAAATGAAACAATCTGCAAATACGCAAAGTTGCACGTATGCGAATCAAGCGTCCGTGAATCCGTTCTTTTTTTGACATTTTGATTTTTGCCTTGTTTTAACTCATTACTGTCGTTGATCGATTTTCGGACAATTTTTCTCTACGAGCTCAAATTGTACCAAAGCGCTGCCGAAACAGTCAAAAAATTAACCAGGATTATGACAATGATGATGTTGATGAACTCACTGTTTGACATTGATTTCCGAAATTTTGTAGCGGATATTTTCGCCTCAAAGATGAATCCCGAAGTGGTCGAGCAGGACGAAGATTTGAGGATCCTGATGGAGACTGACCCATCATAAACAGTGTTTGAGATGGTGAAAGAACTGGGCGTCAACTCCCATGCGGTTATTGATTGGTGGAAACGTATTGAAAAGGTCAGAAAGCTCAAAAAGAACGATCGACAAAAATTGTCACGTTTGGGGGTCTGTACTACCAAAACGATCAGGTTGTGGATCAGATCGTTACGTGTGATGAAAATTGGGTTCACTGCAACAACAGGAGACGTTCAGGGTAGTAGTTGGACACCGATAAGCCACCCAGGCACTTTCCAAAGGCAGAAAAACCCACCAAAAATAGACCATGGTTATTGTATGGTGGTCAACAAGAGAATATAATCCCTGTGTATTTCCCTGTTTCAGAAGATTCTGAATATTCTTCCCCAAAAATTATTCACTCCTAAAAATATAACCCCTTCAATTCAAATAAGATTCCTCTTGGCTGGGATTAAATCAAATAGGTGAATGAATGTCATTACGATGTCATCGATGACATAAGCAAGCAAGCTTATTCCGTGACATTAAAAATTCGTAATTCATGAATGAAGTGTGTGTATTTTCTATAATGTTATCCAATTTGGTACTGAAGAGCCTTAGGGCAAGTGTCTTAAGGGGAAACATCGGTGTATACCAGTGAGGGTGACAGTGTTCCATGTGAGTGCAATTTATTACCATTCATTCAAAGTAGAACTCATGTGAATGATATCTGATTCTTATTTCACAACAAATGTTTGAAATACAAACTGAGTAGAGAAAAGTATCTTCTGTATAATTCAGTGTTCATATAGAAGTATTTGTTTCAAAAGAATTTTTTTTCTTTCGTGTAATTCAATGTTTATATGAAAGTAGCTGTTTCAGGAGGACTTTCTTTCAGTTTGTGTCTGAAAGTTACTTCTTTGCATGATCTACACATCCATGTATAGAGTTACTTATTTTCAAATTGATTACTGACTTCCTTTCTTTGGAAGATTCTCTCATCCCTTTTTTTGTATCAGATGGAGTAGTAGAAAGCCAAAAACTTTCTTTCCCAAAAATTAATCACTCCTAAAAATATAACCCCTTCAATTCAAATTCTAGTTGAATTTCACTGGCATCTATGGGAAAAACTGTAGTGTTTGTTATAACTCTAGCAATTACTTTTCTAGCTACTACAAGGCAAAAACATAGTTTTTTTCGTCAATAATTTGTTGTTAAAAAAATACAAAATACCAAGCGAAGCATTAATAGTGATTCTCCCTTCTAAGTTACTTTAATTAATATCTCCAACAAAAAAACCGTATCATCTGCAAAACTGGTGTTCCCAACAGAAATTGCTACGCTGAATAATGAATTCACAGAATAGGCCCAATCACTGTTCTCTAGGGCACTCCCTACAGTGATTTTTCTCATTTCATCATAAATGGTGACAAACTATAATGCAATATTGCTGATATATTTCCATTGAGTTCAATTTAGATCAGGTACTGCTACCATCAAACTATACTTTAGAATAAAAATTACAGGAGAGGAAAAAAGGTCGAAAATTTTTCGTAATTACTATTTTTCAGAATATTTCGTGAAGTAGGCAAGCAAGCGGGAGGCACGAAACTAATTGGTTTGAAAGCATTCTCGGTAATGACACTTTTTTCTTTATTTTCAACTTGAAAGTGTAACTTGGAAGTGTCCAAGTTATTTATAGACAGTGAATAAACTTTTACTTATTTATCTCTGAGATTCCACTGTGTGGAAATAAAAGTGAAAAAATATTTATGACTACAATTTCAACAGAGTTCATCCAACTGGAACAAGTTTACAAAACTTCTGTATAATAAAAACTACATATGAAGAGACAAGTTGCACCAGTCACTTCAATCAATACATAAACTTGAATTAAAAATGTTTCTCCTGCTCATTTATTATCTGGTTCAGTCGATCAAGTCGGTAATATATTGATATTTAATAATACTGCGAAAGGAACACGTGGAGAAGTGAAGCAATGAAACCCTGCCATGTCATCTTCACGCTTTGTTACTCTGAATTTACCAACGGAAAGAAAAGAAAGCCCGATATATTTATTAAGCCAACCATGAAAGCAGCAGGAATGGAGAGGATTACCCAATTATTGCCAGATTAACCCCTGAAGGCGAATTGGGGCAATAATAAAATACCATGTTTAGAACTTACTAGGAGAAAATAGTTCACATTTGTTCTCCACGACCGATTAAGTTATTCACATATAATTTCGATACGATGAAAGATGATGACCGGTGATTGATACGGCAAATTCTTCTTGGCAACTTTGAAAATTAGGCTGAAATTGAATAGTTTACGAGTTTGTCATAATTTAATAATAAAATTGAGAACGGGTCCAACTGAAGGAGTAACGAATCAGTTTACAGGGCGAATAGCAATTCATTTTATACAGTGTTGACACACTCGAGATGAAGACACCCCTGTACTTCAGTGATTTTTGAAAGGAGATATTTGATTTTTGGTACAGACATAGACCTTCATGGGCCGCATTTTTTGCAATACTCAACCCAAGTGACAGCTCTAAACCCAGCCTACTGCGTTCCTGCGCAAAAAGGAAATTTTTGATATTTTGCTTCGTGTTGATGATACCGATTGAGTTATTCGAGAAAGTTGTTTGAAAATCGATTTAAACCCCACATAGTTCAATTTTCAATAATTGGTTCTGAATAAGAAACTACAGAAATAATAAATTATATAATGTAGAAATGAGGATGAAAAACCTTATATTCACTATGAATTCATTGAAATTTTTAAAAATAGTTAGGTAAGGTCCCAAGTGAGTGAGTCTATTTGACCTTCCACCGTAACCCGCAAGGGTTTATTGCGGATTATGCCTATTTACAGCTCTGCCGAACTCTAAAAATCTGAATTGGTTCCCAGCGGGGCAGGCACAAAGTATGTGCTCTGCTGTTTCATCCAAACACCGGCAACACGAACTGTCTTTCAGCAGTCCGAGTCTCTGCAAATGATGATTCAAATGACAGTGACCTGAAAGAAAGGCTGTTGTACATCTTAGTTCATCACTACTGTAGTCCAACAACTGTTTGGTATCAAGCTTCAAAGTGTGAATGAACGCCTTGGACTCGAAAAGTGGAGTAAACCATTCCTGAAAGATTCTGCCAGAAGTCCATAAATCTTCCTGCCATCCAAATGTTCAATATTTGTTTGGCAAAGCCTGAAGCAATGCCAATGACAATGAAATTGCTTGCAACACTCTCCCCTGCAAGGGAGTCAGCAGTCTCATTGCCTTCCAGGCCAGTATGGCCAGGAATCCAGACCAGAGACAATCGGCTAAGTCTTCCTATCGAGGAGAGTCGTATTTAGCAATTTGCTATCAATTTGGATATTGCTCGGTAGAAGCCATGAGCTTTCAACGCCGCTTGACTGTCCAAATATTTTTATTGACTTATGTATGTGGTTGGATTCTTCCAATCAATAGCGTGAATTTCCGTTTGAAATACAGTCGCCTGGATACCTAGGCAGATTGATATCTCTGTCCTGGATCTGCGACTGAAAAAACCTGCACCAGAACCGGAAAATGTTTTTGATCCATCTGTGAACCAACAACTATCTGCTCTTAATATTTCCTTCTCCCGTAGGATCCAGTCCTCTCTACTCTGGAACAGTACTTTATGAGGCAGTTCGTAGTTGACAGTTGGAGGCATAATGTCAGAGGTCATTCCCAGAATACTGTGACTTCCGATGAATAATAGTTACTAAGAAGCCACAGAGACATCGGTCGTGAATAAATGACAATCAATAAAGGTATTTCAACAGGAAATGAAAAGAACACTAATAATGAGAGTCAGTTCCAAATACTGTCTCTCTAAACTGGCCCGCACTCAATTCTAATACATTTCCCAATTCCTTTTCTATTATCATTGACCACTCTCCTGACTTCTCGAATACCCATTTCATGGCAGTTCCGCAGGAGGAAAAATCCATTGGAGTTATGTCAGGAGAGCAAGAACACCATTGTTCATATGGACTATTCCTATCAATCCAAAGTAATAAAAAATATTCGTTTAACCACTCTCGAACCATCCAAGAATCATGAACAAAAGCTCCATCTAGCTGAAAGTACTCCTCTTGTCACAGATCGAGGGGTAGATTTTCAATGATTTCCTTCAATTCATTATCAAAAAAATTCAATAGTCTTTCAGCGTATATGGTATCATACAAGCTGAAAAAAGGTTTATCCTGCTGCCCAAAATACCACACCATATTTTTTGGAAGGATTGGTCGCCGCAGTTTCTATGTAACTTTTCCAGTATCATGATTAACTTTATCGAATGCTTTTTGAAAATCTGTATAAATAACATCAACCTGTTTATTGTTATCTAGATGGTTGAGGACATGATAAGTGAATGTTAGTAGATTTGTTGACGTCGACTTTTTTGGTACAAATCCGTGCTGTTCATCACAAATGTTTTCGCCAAAACCCCTTAACACTTTTATATAGATGATCTGTTCAAACAGTTTCACAATAGCAGACATCACGACTATTGGCCTATAGTTTTCAATATCAGAAACCCTGCCAGACTTATGGATAGGTATCACTAATGCTTCCTTCCATAAGTCTAGGAACGTATTTGATTTTATTGATGAATTATATATATAAAGAAGAGGTTGCTTTAGCCATACTCCACATCCTTTAATAATATATGGTTGTATTTGATCACTTCCTGCAGATTTTTTTGGCTTAAGTTTCTTTAAAGCTTCAAAGTAAACGCTGTCGGTTACTTCATCGATTGTGAAACGGGTTTCAACATCACCTGCAAAGTTGATGCTGTAAGTCGCCTGGTCATTACTGTAGACAGATTGAAAATATTTGCCAAAAGAATCTGCAGACTCACTTTCTTTCACTCGGCAGCCCTGTAGCTTGAGTATGAGGGAAGAATTATTAGTTTTTTTTGTTGCTTTTCGTATATGACCAGAAATGTTTTGAATTAATGACATTAGTCAAAGTTAATGGAACAAATCTCGTTTAGTGCTTTGGTAAATTTGACTGGACATAGGTAGAAAGTACACTTTTGAAGGATATAAATGAAAAGCTAAGTTCATAAAGAGAAAGTGTATTTCCCTCACCTCGGTAATCTTTCATAATAAAACAGTGAATATAGCTCTTGATATGATAGTGAATTTCTGCGACTTTCATTTCGAACTGAGTTTTAAAGTAGACAAAATTGTTACCGCCGCCACAGTTAAAAACTCGTGACTATTCTTATTTACATCCGATATGCTCCACGCCATATTTGGTCATTCATTAAAAATCACCAGAATATGAATAAATTCAGCAAGCTTTCGAGTGGGCATCCATGGTACGATGTACCAACAGTTTTTATACTTTCGATATTGTAATTTGACTCGCGTGCCGTGTCTTCTGAATACCTCTCTCGGTTCAGTCGCGATTTACGACCCGACAACTGCCTTACAAGATTCAATCGTATCGTAAATTATTCAAAATGTTGCATGGTTTGTGTAACTGCGCTAATACTTGTCAATGACTTCCAATTTCCGTGCTATAACTTGGAAAGAATGACCCTTTCAAAATGATCTACGGTGAAATCAATGCGGCGCAATTTGTGAATGTTTTCAGGAAAAATTTGATGTTTGACAACTGTCGAAAATGTTCAACCATGAGATCTCCATAGTCTTTTTCTGAATTTAATACACTCCTCCTCTGAGAAGTTGGGATTTTTGATATAACCATCAAATCTATGCACAATGTTTCACTTCAAAATCAATTCAAAACACATAAAGTTACTCACTTTCATAGCACTATAAATCAAAACACATTGGTTTAGTATGTAAACTCAAATGTAGCTTTTTTGGTCTCGGAAATAGATTCAGAGGGAAAGCCAAAAAGTAAAAAAAAATTTTTGTCAGTATCTTCTTCATTCGCAGACATATTGAAAGTATATCTATACTTTGCCATTGACACTTGATGTGGGCATCAGAGTATGTTCATAAAACTAAAGGGGTGTAATCTGACTTGGGCCACCCCCGTCTTTCAGTTTTTAAATACGGACCTGTATTTTTTGTTGCAGTTTTTGCATCGCCGATGTTCATTTATTACTGAATAATTGTATTTTTTATATCATCATATGTTTCAGTAATATTTTATCACATCTAATTTTCTTCTTCACCACCCGGTGTTCCCGGTGAGAAAACTGCATATACGCCTCAATCACCCCACTTTCAAAATACTAAAAGAATGTTGTAACTATTTGATCAACTCATATTACAAAAACTATATCTTATTGCACATCTACAAAATGAAACGAACCTGCATACAAAATTTCAGCCTCCAAAAACAAAGCGGCACAGAGAATCAGTGATGAAAAGGTAACTTCATTTAATGAACACGGCTGGCCCCCAGTGGAAATATTTAAAAATCCTCACTTATTGCACATCAACCCAATAAAAAAACCTACATACAAAATTTCGGTCTCCGAAAATATAGCGGTACAATAACAGTGATGAAAACGTAATTTTCATATGTAAACGCCCCCTCTCCATCTCCAGTGGTGGCGCCCTGGTTGGACTATTTCAAAATCCTTCTTCATTGCACATCTAAAACATGAAACGAATTTACATACGAAATTTCAGCATCAAAAAATATAGTGGTACAGAGAAATACAAATAGGTAACTTCAATATAAGAATGAATTTTTTCTCCCACGGCTGGCCCCCCAGTGGAAATATTTAAAAATCATTTTTATTGCATTTTTATTGCAGCACAAAAGAACCTGAATACAAAATTTCAGCCTCCGAAAATATAGCGGTATGATAACAGTGATGGAAAGGTAATTTTCATATGTTAACGCCCCCTCTTCATCTCCAGTGAGGATGCCCCGGTTGGACGATTTCAAAATACTTTCTTAGGGTACATCTAAAACATGGAACGAATCTACATACAAAATTTCAGCCTCAAAAAATATAGTGGTACAGAGAAACGGTGATGAATAGTTAACTTCAATATAAGAATGCGTCTTTTCTCCCACGGCTGGCTCCCCAGTGGAAATATGAAAAATCATTTCTTATTGCATATCTACAGCAAAAAAAACCTACATACAAAATTTCGGCCTCCGAAAATAGAGCGGTAGGATAACAGTGATGAAAATGTAATTTTCATATGTAAATGGCCCCTCTTCATCTCCAGTGGGGGAGCCACGGTTGGACTATTTCAAAATCCTTCCTTATTGCACATCTAAAACATGAAACGAATCCACATACGAAATTTCAGCCTCAAAAAATATAGTGGTACAGAGAAACGGTGATAAATAGGTAACTTCAATATAAGAATGCACCTTTTCTCCCACGGCTGGCTCCTCAGTGGCAATATTCAAAAATCCTTTTTTATTGCACATCTACAGCACCAAAAGAACCTACATACAAAATTTCAACCTCCAAAAATATAGCGGTACGATAACAGTGATGGAAAGGTAATTTTCATATGTAAACGCCCCCTCTTCATCTCCAGTGGGGGAGCCACGGTTGGACTATTTCAAAATTCTTCCTTATTGCACATCTAAAACATGAAACGAATCCACATACGAAATTTCAGCCTCAAAAAATATAGTGGTACAGAGAAACGGTGATGAATAGGTAACTTCAATATAAGAATGCGCCTTTTATCCCACGGCTGGCTCCTCAGTGGAAATATTTAAAAATCCCTTTTTATTGCACATCTACAGCACAAAAAGGACGTACATACAAAATTTCAGCCTCCGGAAATATTAAAATATCCCTTTTTATTGCACATCCACAGCACAAAAAGAACCTACATACAAAATTTCAGCCTCCGAAAATATAGCGGTACGATAACAGTGATGTAAATGTAATTTTCATAAGTAAACGCCCCCTCTTCATCTCCAGTGGAGGCGCCCTGGTTGGACTATTTCAAAATCCTTTCTTATTGCACATCTAGAACATGAAACGAATCTACATACAAAATTTCAGCATGAAAAAATATAGTGGTACAGAGAAACAGTGATGAATAAGTAACTTCAATATAAGAATGTGGATTTTCTCCCGCGGCTGGCGCTCCAGTGAAAATATTTGAAAATCCCTTCTTATTGCACATCTACAGCACAAAAAGAATCTACATACAAAATGTTAGCCTCCAAAAATGTATCGATACGGAGAAACTGTGATGAAAAAGTAATTTTCATATGATAACATGCCCCTGTCATCTCAAGAGGGCTCCTTAGTTGGAATATTTCAAAATTCTCAAGTATACAGGGTATTCCATATTCAATGATCTATTAGACGTATTTAGAGAACAAAAAAAAAGATGAGGGTTTCAAATTTTGGTTACCGATGTAGGTGGCTGTGATCTATCGTTTGAAAATATTTTCATCGCCGCCTTGTCGTTGCCATATTTACATGTAAACATCAACTTGGAAATTTCAAATGGAACACCATATATATATATTATATCATTTTTGAATTCTGCATCGAAATCCAAGTTACTTTTGTGGACCATGTTTTTAAAATAATAATCATTTTGTATTTTTTTTTTGTCAAAAACATGGTATTTTAAATATTTGATATCCCATAAAGTAACCGATACATTGAACTCAAATTCTGACAATATTGAGATAAGGTATAGTGGTCATTATTTCAGAACGAAACCCAAATCTTATTTTATACAGAGTGTCTGAAAAATACGACTCAATTTGTATCTTTGAAAAACGACCATAATTATTTTTTTTTCAAATGAAACACCCTATTAATTATTCAATTTTCGAATTCAGCCAACCAAAGTGAGCAACTTCAATCAACTATATCCTATACCTATCTCTGACCGTTTATGAGATATGAGTTCATCTATATTTTTTCTGCTTCTATACAAATATAACATTTCAATTACAAAAGTCGGCGAAAAATGTATTTATTGAACACATTGAATAATGAATAATAACTTCAGAAAGATTTAATGGAATACATGAATGAAATTTAATAATGGATGAATATCAAACATTACTAGTTTGGCCGAAGAACGAACACTTTTCACAATTAAATTGGTAACAAAATTAATTCTACATTAAAAAACAAGAGATAATATTGTGAAACTAGCTTCGCAATTATTTGACATTTGATACTGACATGACAAAAATTCACTAGCTCAGGTGCTTGAAATGCTGAGCATTCGCTTGTAAACATTGATGGGTTGATGATGTTATTATGTAATCAGTCGTGAAATAAATGAATATAAAACGAATTCAGGATTTTAAGAGTTCGAATAATTATTATTATCCATCTTCATTTATTGGAAATTTTATTCTTGCATAGGAGAAATTTTTTTTAGAAATAGTTCATATCCCATAAACGATCAGATATAGCTATAGGACATAGTCAATCAAAGTTGTTCACATTGGTTGGCTAAATTCTTAAATTGAATAATATACAGGGTGTTCCATTTGAAAAAAAATAGTTATGGTCGTTTTTCAAAGATACAAATTGAGTTGTATTTTTCAGACACTCTGTATAAAAAAGTTTCTGTATAAATAAGTTTCGTTCAGAAATAATGACCACCATACATCATCTCAAAGTTGCCAGAATTTGAGTTCGATGTATCAGTTAATTCATGCAATATTAAATAATAAAAATACCATGTTTTTGACAAAAAAAATTACAAAATGATCATTATTTTAAAAACGGTGAGAGATAGGTATATAATATGGTCCACAAAAGTAACTTAGATTTCGATGCAGAATTCAAAAATGATATAATATATAGGGTGTTCCATTTGAAAGTGGTTTCAATATTTTCTATGAAATGTGAGAATAAAATACCATTTTCTTGAAGCTATTGACTCCCCCTATAGGTGAATTTGCAGATCATGAACCATCCACAATGAAAGTGTTTGTATCAAAAGGGAATTGCCGGTGCCATATTTAGAGCTTTCACATCTAAATCGATAATCTAAATCGATTACACCGCATGTAACCAGATAATCGATAATAGATCAATTAACATTAAATCGGTAATGATTTTACATAAACAATAATATCCTATCCATCGAGCGGTATATTTGAAGATACATTAATTAGATCATCATTTCGAAGAAATGTCATCGGGTTTCTTGCTGGCAACAGTGTTTATGTAATTAATTGAAATTCTTCTCGTATCTTCCAATCTGAATCATTTATTTTAAATTAATTTAATGTTTCTGGGCATGTCTTTATATCACCAGGTAATAAAAAACACGGTAAGTATTTATATAAACAGGATTATATGATATGTGTAATAGTTTTGTTCACAATTGCTCTTCAGGTCAAACTTTTTCCGAATAATATAAACGAAATAGTGTGTAGGATGATTTTTGGAAAAATCAAAGCTTGCAAAAATTGCAAAGTTATAAACAATCACCTGGAAAAAATGTGGTTTGGTTTTCAGCAAATATCTCAAAAACTATTTGTTGTTATTGTTATTCAACAATTATCACACTGGCCATGTTCCTGTTTGAGTAGTAAACAATTGTTCATCGACTAATGCCTAATCAACTGAAATTATTATTTACTCATCTATCCGGAAAGTGCCTGAATTTTTTCAAGTCTTGATTTTGATATTTAATAAGTTGCATTTTTTGCATTGAAGGTTCAAAGTTAGCATGTTTTGCGTAAGGTCATATTTTCAACTCTCTGGGTCAATTACAAATATTGGTCCTGCAGTTCTGGGAAGTAAGACTTTTTTGGAAAATTTCCTTCTGTTTAGAATTTATCATTTTTTCCACCAACCGATTTCCTTTGAAGTCCACTGGCTAAATACTCATTAGGACAACAAGAGAATTGCTCCGCATTCTTAAGGTTCTTGGTAATTCTCTTCGTGAGCAAAAAAAAATAGCAAAATCAATACTTCTGTTCGCTCTAGATTGAATGATTCCTTACAGTCTATCTTGTCTTGTGTTTGTAGATATCTTGCTGGAAAAACTTTTATCTGGTGATGATAACCTATTTTGCCAAACATGCGCCAAACTAACTGACTATTATAAGAAAACAAGTATAGCTGAGGCACCAGTCAATCTAATATTAACACTGATGATCTTCAAATTCAACTCAACGTCTGTCGAAAGCACCAAACTCTTACACTTCAATGAACACTTCAATCTGGCAGACCACTATTATTATCTTCATGCAGTCATTGTTCACTGTGGTTCTGGCGTTGAATCTGGTCGTTATTACGCCTTGGACTGGTTTAAGTTTGACGATAGTTGTGTCACTAAGTGTTCTGGCGATGTATTGAGTTTATATTATTTTATGAAAGAGAGGAAATTGGCAGATCAAGCTCTTCAAATGATGTGGTGCTGCAGGTTTTTCTGGGTTTTCCTGAAGCTGTAAAAGCAAATGTGCCACTGGAATCAATGAAGTCGGAGGCGGAGAAAAAAAATGACCCAAAAGGCTGTCAATTAGACTGTAAGTGATGCATGGTTCAAATGAATAGAAATTTCCTTGTGGAATTTGTTGTATGGGATCAAAACATCAACAATTTTCCAGACGGAACAATATTTTTCCAGATAGAAAAGAAAGTGTTCCTTTCTTATTGAAATTGAATGATATACTCATGACAGTTTTAAAATTACCTTCGAATTGAAACAACTATTAAAATGTTAACAAATATGTTTCTGAGATGAATTTTGAAAATCCTTATTAGCAATAAGAAGTGAAAATCCAGAAATTTTCATATAACCACGAATATATCAATATGAGATTCGAAAATGCTCAGTTGAAAAAAGAGATTCATCTGAAATACATTTCAATACATCAAAAATTGGAAACCCCATATCTGTGATGGAATAGAGTGTACATTGGACAAACAGAATGATAGTTCATAACAAGAGTTCGACAACATCACAATGAACAGAATCAGAACCATATTTGGGAAATGATACAGCCAATATTTATTGAAAACATCATGATGTGAGTCATTTTCAGTTATGAAAAAGATGGATTTCTACTCTCAAAGTAGCATTTGAAGCTCGCTAATCAATAAAACTACTACCGTTCCAGTAATTTTAGAAGGGAACCTCCAGTGTTTCACGCAGTGTGATTTAATGATTTAATTACTATTTTCGATCATATTCAGTCTGAAATGAAAGTATCCTCATTATTCCTTCACTAAATGGTTCTGATTAAATTTAAACGAATGTCAAAATATTCATTTATCCAGTTGCGTAAAAGAGAGATGTAGATAATTATGTTTTTCTTGAATCAACTGAAGGTTTATTGAGATCATCAGACCACATAATAAAACTATCAGAAGCAATTAAAAATTTTACGAGGACTATAATCGAAAGTTTACTTTCCTCAAGCTGTTTGACTGTCATTAGAGTCGCTACGGTATTGATAAATTACTGAAATGAATATCTACTTATTTCATAGATAACTCTTGTTATACATATACAAAGTTCAGAGCGATACAAGCCTGTCACAGTTGGAATCTCACCTAAAGGTCTCTTTACATGACTGTTCCATTCCAGTCCTGCGACAATCCTCCCAGCCAATTTTTGTTGATTGATTGATTGATAGCACTTTATTTCCAACAGGCATTCACCCAATTACATGAAATGTACAAAAGTGTTGATGAAAATATATGCAAAACAGTATAATTAGTTTAAGAAGAAAGATTGCTACAACTAACGGCTACGGATCGTTCAAATTATTTGATATTGTGTGGAGATTTTAATATAGATTTTCTCAAGGCATCAGACAAAGATACAAAACTTCTTAAAGTTATTTTTGATTGTTACCTTCTAGAAAACCACTATATGGGCCCAACTAGAATTTTTACTTATAGAAATGGTCATACTAGTTCTACTTGTATCGACTATATGGTCACTACCCTACCTAATGATACTTTCAAATGTGAATTGATTCAGCCAAATGTATCTGACCACTTAGGCCAACTTTTGACTTACTCTTTGAGTAGGGTTGCCATTGAGGATGGGGACATGTGTGTCAAAAGTGTAGCGAAGCGTCAATTGTATCCCGAAAACATTATGGAGCTTCGAACATATCTGATGTCTGTCGACTGGATAGAATTATACTACCAGGATGTGACAACTTGTTTTTCTTATTTTCTGGACCAGATTTCATGGTGCTTCAATGTCTCGTGCCCTATCAAAAATATAAAACTCAAACAAAAAATTTCCAAGCCATGGATAACAAATGATATCATACGAGAAGGAAAAACATCAAAAGACATGTTCTGGCTTATTTCTTCTAGTAACACTGTAAACCCTGATATGATGCATAGTTATAGGGCAAAATTAAAAAATCACAGATTAAAAATCAAACAAGGAAAGACCTACTATTATAATGCAAAAATATATAACTCCAACAATAAAACTAAACAAGTATGGACTATCATAAATAATGAACTTGGGAAAAAAACTAAAAATAAAAATCCAGAATGTATAGCTTTGAAATATAACAATCAAGAAATTGAAGATCAACATACGGTTGCAGATTTGTTTGCCAGGCATTTCTCTTCAGCGGCTGCAACAGCAATTTCGGATCATTTTGGATGTAACTTAGTTCTACCGTGTACTTTTGTCCAGAATATTGTCGTTCAAAATGAATTCGATCTCTCAGAAATTTCACCGCTTGAAGTTTTGAAAACTTTAGATAATATGAGGAACAAAAATTCAGCTGGTATTGATGATATGTCTATTGTTACTGTAAAGCAAATTATTGATATAATTATTGAACCATTAGTTTTTTTGCTTAACCAGTCCTTTTATGGGGGTTTTTTCCCAGATGAATTGAAGAGGGCTCTTGTCTTTCCACTGCATAAAAAATGTCGGAAAACAGAAATTGACAATTATAGACAGATTTCGTTGATTTCATCCTTTTCAAAACTCTTTGAGAAAATAATAGGTAATAGAATTTTGATGTATATTGAACAAAATGACCTATTCTGCAATAATCAACATGGTTTCAGGAAGAGTAAATCAATTGAATCTGCATCTTATCAACTATTGAACTATATTTATGCACAAGTGGATAATAATAATCTGGTTTTTTCACTTTTTTCAGATCTATCAAAAGCATTCGATACTGTTTCTTCCAAATTTCTATTGAAAAAATTACTAGTAATGGGTTTTCCCAATAATGTGTTGTGTTGGATAGAATCGTACATGGAAAACCGTAGTTTGGTGGTTAAATGTAATGGAATTACATCAGTTCCTTATGATGTGAAACTAGGTGTTCCACAAGGGTCTGTTCTGGGTCCATTGTTATTCTTGACTTTCATCAATGACTTGCCTGAATTCATATCAGATTATCACATAACTATGTACGCTGACGATACTACAATCACTGTTTCTGGAAAAAATGAGAATGAATTATCAATGAAAATTAATTTAGTTATTGACGAATTCAGTAGTTGGTGTCAACGTAACAAACTGATTTTAAATAAATCTAAGTCAGTGCTGATGAAAACATTTGTTAGGAGGGATTTCTGTTGTAATTTAGTCACTTTGAATGACATAAAAATATCAAAAGAAGTTGGAACTATTTCAGATGAGAATCTCACCTGGAGAAGTCAAATACAAAAAGTGTGCAGTAAACTCAATTCCGCTTATTATTCGGTCAAACAGTTGAAACATTGTTTAGATAGGTTTGGTTTACTGAATGTTTACTTTGCGAATGCATACTCCCACATTAGTTTCAACATAATGGCTTGGGGATGTGCAAAGGAATTTTCTAGAGTTTTCATCTCTCAAAAACGACTGATAAGATTGATATTCAACCTGGGGTACCAAGAAAGTTGTAGACCCGTTTTCAAAAGAGAACGCTTGTTGACTGCACCCGCAATTTATATAATGAAATGTGTCATTTTTGTGCACCGGAACCTTGACTTGTATATAACGAACTTGAGCATTCACGGTCGTGATACTCGATATGCTACTGCTCTGAGGGTCCCTTCACATAAGAGTGATCATTTCAAAAAATCTCCATTATATAATGCCATACATTTTTATAACAGACTACCACTTTCTATAAAGAGATTGAATTCTTCAACTTTGTTCAGTAAGAAAGTTAAAAACTTATTACTGGACAAATGTTACTACAGTCATAAGGAATATTTAGAGGATTCTTTCACAGAAGGATAATAAGATAAGATATATAATCGTGCTGAATTTTCACTTGCTGTTTTGCTTTAGTTTCAGTGTTCTGACTGGCGATTTTATCGTTTTTTTTTTAAATATGTGTGTACATGTTTGTAAATATATGTATATATGTGAATATATACATATGTATATTTATTTGACTACGGCAAGGAAAATTGCCACATTTTTTTATTCATTTTTTAATTAGCATTTTATATATCTATATGTACCTATACCTTTGTATATGCAAATATTAATTTTTATTCAAGCTTTGATCCCATAATTTTATTCATAAGTGACATACTGTTTTTTGTAAATAATCATTGACCTACCATATATACGCTATGTATCACAAATGGTGAATGAATATTATTATTATTATTATTATTATTATTATTATTATTATTATTATAAGTAGAAATAGAAATATATCACAAGAAGCGAAAAGAAAAAGTGATCACAGTTAAAAGGTTCTAATGGGGATTAATTTTAAAATAAAACTTTGAGAACTGTGATTAATATCGCATTGAATTATAGTTGTTACAAAGACACTGGTTCTTTCAAATGTTATTTGTTCTGACAAGATCTCAGTGAAATGTCATTTGGTATCTGGAATTAAGGCGTGGGGTACGGAAGTTGATCATTTGTAAAAGAGGGGCACACGAGATCTTATTGTTTGTGAAGAAAGGAGATTGTGACAAAAAGTTGTCATGTATTCAAAGATATTACATTAAATTGATTCAGAAGGATAGAATAGTCGGTTCTCCTCTGAGGAAATATTCCTGTGACCTTGAAAGACAGATATTTAAAATGTTTTTTTTTGAACAGCATCAATATGATGTATGTGGCAATTGTAAATTGGATACCATATTAACACGCCGTATTCTAGTTTAGACCTCACATAGGCATTAAACAGTGTTATAATCGTATTAGTATTCCTTTTGAAAGATCTGTCATCTCATTTACTCGACTAACTGGAACGCTGTCAATAACATAAGAAAATCCTATTATATTTTTTTTTCTAGAAAATGATGATATGTAACATTTCGATATGTTCAAACGTAAATGGTTCTTGGAACACCAGTCGAATACTAAATCGATTTCATTTTGTAAAATTAAGCAGTCTCCATAAATGTCAATTACTTTGTATAGCTTCAGATCATTGGCGTAAAGAAGTTTTGGACAGTTCATTATTTTCGCCAGGTCATCGATGAAAAGCAGAAATAAAAGCCTTGTGGTACCCATGAGCTAGGTGTGTACAAAGAGGACTGAAAACCTTCATGTTCTACGTATTGCTTTCTGCCAAAGAGATAGCTTGTGACAATATCAATTAAACTTCCCGAAAAGCCGAACGATGATAGTCGCTGAATGAGGATGTAAAAATCAATTTGGTCAAACGCCTTTTGCATGTCCGTATAAACTAGGTCAACTTATTGCTTTTGGTCTAAAGTAAAGCATCTGAAACATGTTGTGAAAGGAATGCAAGACTTTTGTTCCACGAACCCATGTTGATCGTCCAATATTACATTTCTGATCGAGTTATAGATAAAACCGTATAGAATTATTTCGAAAAGTTTCGAGAAATTGCTTAATATAGAAGTAGATCTGTAATTTTTTATAACAGTTGCGTCCCCTTTCTTCAACATAGGACATACTTGTGCTGTTTTCCAAATCTCCGGAAACTTAGATGTTTTCAGTTAGAGGTTGAAGATGTGAAGCAAAGGGCTTAATAAAGGCTGGATACAATCTTTTACTAGAAAACTCGGTATGTGGTCAAGTCCAACAACTAGTTTGTTTTTCAATTTCTTAGTTGCCTTAATAATATCTATCTCATTAATATGTTCGATATTTATACCCGGAAAATTGTTTGGGAAGTTATCTAGCATACCACACAGGGTGATATTCGATATGATGTATACACTTTTAAAATAATTCGCAAAAGCGTCGACGATTTCCTGAGATTTGGAATAAGAGTTATTGTCATCCTTCATAATGCCGGGAATTCTAGAATTGCATTTTTTACTCTTAATCAAATTCCAAAAAGTACTTGGATTTCCGTGTATATTGTTTTCACTCTCAACAATGAAGTTTTTATAAGCTTCATTGATTTCTAGCTTGATTTCAGCTCTTAGCGAGATAAATTGTTCTCGATAAAAAGTTGTATTATACTTTTTTAAGTTTTTGTGGGCCAGCTCTTTTTTTCGAATATTTTTTATAATAGTTGATGTGAACCAGTGCGGATATCTACGGGTACGATTAAATTTTAGGGGAACAGTGACGTCGAAAATGTTATACAGAATTGTTGAACGATAACACGCAACCAAGAGATACAGGTACTCCAGTAAATGATACTATATAACAGATGGTAGCTGATAGTTACGTGATGAAGAAATAATAAAGTGTTTCTGTTACAATGATTCTATAAATATTTTACTGCATAAGAATGTTTACTCCATTTTTCACAAAGTATATATTTCCACCACAGTTTGTGGTCAGTCATCAATCCTAGCAACTTATTTGTTTCACTCGCATAAACTTTCATGTCGTTATCCTTTTTCACTGTCCCCCTCACGGTAAATTTCATCAAAGAGCTTTGAGACACATTTACTGTCAGAAGATTTTTGAGACCACTCTATTACTTCATAATATACCATTCCTGTTGTTATCACAGGATACATTAAGTTTGTGTCATCAACATATGATACTACTTGGGCCTTAGAGATGTTAATGATATCATTAGCATGAATTAAAAATAACAAGGGTTCAAAAACGGAGCCTTGGGGAATCCCCTGTTTATTTGTGATAGAGTGGATCTGAGTGTTGTAGATGATTACTCTCTGTGATGGATTACTCAAGTATGATTAAATCAAATTCAAGGCTGCACCTCTTAAACCATACTGTTCAAGCATAATAATCAAGAGGTGATAATTACCACTATCAAAAGCACGAGAGGAGTCAATAAGTATCGCATAAACCTGGATTTCTTCATCCAGGGCCGTTATACTTTGTGTTCTAGGTTTATTGTAGTGAATTGTGATGCAATATTTTTAAAAGATATTACCTCATAACTAAAACCATGCATTTACTCTTGTTAATGGAATTTGTACAAATTATTTGAATTTTTATACTTCATTCATCCTTCATAGTTGGGTATCTCAGATAAATTTAAGGTGTTCATGCCATTATTATTTGTTACTATGTTTGTTCATCACTCCAGATTAAACGATTATTCCATTACTTAACAAGCAATAAAGAAGTAGAAACGTCTACTTTTACTTTCATTAGATTGCTGTTCAGCGCTTCTTTCCTTACATATTGTTTCGATAGCCTCATTCTGAATTTGATGAAACACGCATAATTCTCATTGCGTTCAGCCATTAACTCGCACATTTATCACAATATGGCATATAGGCCTGAAACTACGTGTGTATCTTTCAAAGTTTTTTATGTCATGGTCCAACAATTAGTCATTAAACTGTCGAATAAAACTGGTGGAATGAAATTAATCATTGATTGATTGCGAAGAAAAAATATGTCTGGAAGTGATTCAGATGGGTAGATGTCAGAAAGAATGGTTGAAAAATATGAAAGTGTTGCAATAAACTATTTTTAACTTTTAAATAAAAAGTTTATCAATTTTTCTTCTAACAAATTACAAAAGTTTCACCCCAACAATTATTCATCAAACTGTCAAATTAAACTGGTGAATTGGAATTGATCATTGATTGATTGTAAAGAAGAGATGATGTCTGGAAGTGATTTAGATGGGAAGATGTCAGAAAGGATGGTTGCAGAATGTAAAAGTGTAAAAGTTTCACTTTTCAATAATAAGAATTGATTTAGATTATTTATTTTGTCAACTGGTATCAATTGTTCATTATCTGTGTTTCTTGGTGTCTTTGAGGTCTTTAACATTTCTGAGTCTAAAAAATTGCTGAATATGTATCAACAAAGAACCTGCTCAAGTGTAATGAAGAGCGAGCTGATAAGTTTCACATTCAAAGTTCAATGTGGAAATTTTATCAAACTTGCTGGTGAAGAGTTTTTTGATAGACGTTTCAGAAGCATTTACCACCAAAAAACTCATCATCTGGCATTAATAATCAAATTAGGTCTACAGTTTATAAATTTTTCATTGTGTTTTATCCCGCGTTTATGAGAAAGTTTCATTTTTCGGCAACCATCTGGGAAGTAATCTTACTGTTTTTATTTTGTTCAGTCATAATATTTTATGAGGATATTTTTTGGATTTATTCTGTTTGCATCTCTAATCGTGCAGGAAAAGAATAAATAAATAAATGAAAACATATAAAAGTGACCAATAACCAAAGCTTCAGGGTGAATATTACTGGAGTTTTAACGTGTTAGGAATCACACGTTGAAAGGTAGGACCTCGTTAATCCTTAGGTCGCACATACATACAATGTTATCCTCATTTACACCATAGATACCTCTGCAGGATACTTGTGTTTCAATTGTCTTAAATCAATTTTACAATATTGCCTCATCTACTACTCTTGAATTAATTTTCCAATGTAGCCTTATCTAATAGTAAGGTGAATCTGATGATTGAAAATATTATTTCAACAAGCTATATAATATGCTATTAGGTATTGATCCACCATCATTATTTATATTATTATGTTTACTTATTTCTACACTGTTGTAGGCATCTAGATGCCTGTTGTTATTAACTTGTCTAACTAATATTAATGAATTGAAGTCTATAGAATAGTTTTGTTGCAAAGTATGAAGAGGGACTACTGATTTTTCTGGTCTTCCATATTTTTGGTGTGCTAAGTGTTTTTTTTCCGAATTATCGACTTTGTCCTTTGGATTTCCTAAAAGGACAAAGAAGAGAATTCGGAAGATTTTGGAATTTACGAAATTAAATGTGAGAACTGCGTTGCAAAATATTATGGACATACTAAAATATCTATTGAAATAACATATAAGGAACACTTAGCACACTTAAAATATGAAAGACCAGAAAAATGTTCAGTCACCCATCATATTTTGGAACGAAAGCATTCAATAGATTAGGTAGGCAAGTTTACAACAACAGGCATCTAAATGCCTACGAGAGTGTAGACGAAATCAGAGAAACGGAGAATCACCAACATGAACCCCTCTTGCCCTAAACTATGTGGCCTGATACAAACACATAAAGAGGATAGCCCCATAAGACCGGTAGTTTCGTATATAAATAGTCCAGTAAGAGAACTTGGAATACGTCTTAACAAGTTGTTCAAAAATATTACCAATTCCGTCCCACCTTACAGCATTAAGAATTCACTGACTTTAGTAGAAAACATAAGAAACCAAACCACGCCAAATAATTCAATTTTAGTTTCATTCAATGTAGAGAGTACCTTTGTTTTCCAACATACCGTACAACGAGCGTAAGCCAAAGTAGGCCATATCACTTCCTTTAAAGTTTCAAAAGCTTTCGATGTGTGCCTAAATCAGAGCTACCTACAGTTCAACAGCAAATTTTATAAACAAAATTCAGGTTCACCAATGGGATCACCCCTGAGTTCACTTTTAGCAGACATATTTATGAACAGCTTGGAGACCACTATAGTAAATTCAGACCTGGATAAAAAACATAATCATTTTTGGTACAGATATGTAGACGATATTCTCACCTGTTTCAGAGGTACTATACGACAGCTGAACCAATTTATGACATTCATGAATAATCTCAATAGCAACATTCAGTTCACAATCAAAGATATAGAGAAACTGATAAATTTGCTAGACCTAACCATTACACACAATCAGAATAAATTTAAGTTCAATGTTTTCAGAAAAACTAACTATACAGATATTACCATCACAAGCGATTCTCTCCATCCAGACAGTCATAAATTAACAGCCTACAATTTGGACCACATGCTCTGATTTCATTTACAATACCAAAGATAAGGTGGACAAGTTGGAGAAATCTGAAGTTTATAAGCTTATCTGTCCGGAGTGTAATAATGTTTATGTGGGACAATCTGGTCGAAATTTCAAAAAACGGTATGCTGAACATGAAAGGTCCTTCAGACTTGGGAAAAATAATTCGACGTTTTCAAAGCATTCCTTGGGATGCAACCACAAGTTCCCGAATCTAAACGATACGGAAATTTTGCACTATGCAACGAAGGGTTACAAACTCAATTATTTAGAATCCTTGGAAGTTCACAAGTATAAACATTTCACAAGTATAAACATTTTCAGTAAGGTATTTGAAAGCATAGTTTATGATTCACTACTTTATAGTTTAAAGACCTCACTCTGTGACATTCAACATGGTTTCTTCGCTAAACGTTCCATCGAAACAAATTTAGTCATTTACACCGAATATATTTCGAGTGCACTGGACAGCCGTGAAAAAGTTGATTCACTGTATACTGATTTCAGCAAGGATTTTGACAAGGTTGATCATAACATACTCATGTCGAAACTTGCTGGAATTGGTGTACAGGGCGATCTTCTTAGGTGGCTGTCCTCTTATGTATTTAATCGTAGTCAACTTGTTAGCATCAATGGATTCAAGTCGACGCCCTTCGTGGTTACCTCAGGGCTCACACCTGGGTCCACTGTTGTTTTTAGTATTCATAAATGACATACAGTCTTGTTTCCTTTGTTCTAATATTTTGTTATATGCGGACGACTTGAAAATATTTAAAAAAATTACCTCCATAAGAGACTGTTTAAAAATTCAGGAAGACCTTGCAAGATTTGTAATCTATTGTGATATGAATAAGCTGAAACTCAACGTGGAAAAATGTACATGTATTTCGTTTTATAGAAATCATATTGTTTCCATATTGTTTCCATATTGTTTCAGTATTTGTTGAATAGTATTGCATTAAATAGAGTAGAATATATCAAGGACCTTGGAGTATACTTTGACACAAAATTGAATTTAAATCGCCATGTTGAATATGTCATAAATAGAAGCAACAGAACACTGGGTTTCTTCAATAGAATGTGCAGATACTTCAACAACGAAGCCGCTATTAAAACTATCTATTATGCATTTGTTTATAGCAAGTTGAATTTCGCTAGCATTATATGGAATCTTTGCTATAATACATTGAAATTGCGTTTAGAACGACTGCAAAATAGGTTTGTTAGACATCTTCATTACCGAATCACTAATGTCTATGTAACTCACGGTATTAATCAAATCCGTAACTATTATAACATTCAGCCTCTAGAACAACGGAGAATCACTTCGGATCTAGTGTTTGGCTATAAAATTTTAACGAATCTTATTGACTCGCCTGAGTTGATAGCAATGATGTCCGCCCATGTACCCCAGAGAAACACAAAGAATAAATATTTATTAGCTACTTCCACATATAACACCTAGTGGGAAAAACTCTCCAATAAATAGAATAACAGACTCATTCAACAGATACTGTTCCAATTTGGACGTTTTCTCCATGTCCTTACAAATGTATAAAAGTAATATGAGGAAAATATTCAATTTTTCATCATTTATGTTTTAGATTAAGCATTTAGATCATTTACCTGTTGAACGCCAGTTTTGTTAGCACAATCTGTATTTTAGTGGATACTTGTTTGGGTTCTTTTACCTGTATGTGTCCCGAATTTAGAATAAATAAATAAATAAATAAATTGCAGGTGCAAACTGTTAAATGATCAAATCGATTTAGGTTAATCACCGGTTTTCAAATTAGCATACCCGCATTGTAACTAGTAAACAAAATTCAGGTACTCAGTCCAGCCAATTAACTCTATTATTATCAGATATTGAAATGTATGTATGTATACTCAAGTTTATCTATACTATTATAATATAAATCAATCAGGTATAATTTTAATCAATGTATATTTATTTTACACTCAGTTTTATATTTTATATTTTCATGACTGTCTCTATTGTAATTACACAAACAAGTATGTATGATACTTCTGTGGATATTATTATGTTTATTCATTTTTATACCCAACTCTTATATTATTGTATCGATTTTATTTTATCACGAATAAACGTCATTATTATAGCCCTTATATAGCACCCCACAAGGGTGCTATATAAGGGCTAATGTAATCAACCGTTGTTAGTTTAATGTATAAGTTTGAAAATGAGAATGAAACTGCAGTAACGTTAGTTACAAATGAAAGTGGTAAAAAACATAGAAAGTTTCAATTCTCTTTTCTTCATTGCAAAATTAATTCAAGACAATTAAGACGCAGGTATCTTATATATTTAGTATAATCTTCCTATTGCAGATGATCATTTGGTTCATTGGTAATCTCAAAATACAAAATGCATTGGACATTACGTTACTAAAACCGATTTGGTTGTGCGTGAAAGAGTTTCCGGTTCTTGTTCTGTGCTAGTTGCACAGACAGGTATAGACATTGAAAACTAATTTGGTGATCGAAACACGTGTCGAGGTGTTGCAAAATAAATTTGGTGTTGGGATAAAACTCCAGTAATATTCATTACTACACCAAAGGTGTAGTAACAGTGCATCACGAAAGTTTCAGGGTGCCAACTACATCAGGTGAATAATTTCTAGGAAGAAAAACTGAAAATCTTGAAAGGATGGTGTTGCAGTTTTTAACTGTGTCAACCTCAATGAAAATTATAGGCCCTTAATTTGTTTCGTGCTCACTTTCGTTTCGTTTCGTTGATTAATTTCGTCTATACAAAAATATCACCTCATATTTAGAGGAAAGTTCTTTTTAAAGTCGATTCAAGGGATTCAAGAAAAAACAACGTAGTCTAAAAGGCCACCGACAAAACAACTTGAACCATTATACGAAAACCCGACGAACTAGTCTATCAAAGAAGTGGATCGACAGACAATTTCCCCAGTAACATCATTACATCACACATGATGCATTGCGACCTTCGATTGTGCTACACTTACTGTATCTATTTCAGGAGGAGTTCTACGACAGATGAACAACGACTAGTGAGAGTAATTTCACAACGTTTGCATGTTTTCTTGGCTGACAGAGAGTGTAAAAGCGTCGAACAACGTGAGCCATCTTCACTGAAAATATTCTGGGAGATTGAAGAATATTCGGTCAGTGGAGTGTTTCTGATACATGTTAGCCTAATCACTCTTCAATGGTGGATATAAATGGCTGGAAATATGAATATAACATGCTGAAAAAGCAAATGCGCCACTGGAATCAATGAAGTTGCCCCGGAGCGCCAATTAATTTTTGTTATTGTTTTATAATTTCATGATTTGTATTTCATGATTTGTAACAAAAATTCATCTTTTGAAAAAAACATATATAAACATTCAAGTCCTTATTATAAGCTCATATTCAAGTTTGTGAGGTCGCAACACTTGTCTTCCGGCCGCCATCTTGAAAAATGGGGTGAAGAGAGCCATTCAAATAATGGCTTCCAAAAATACCAAGAGAACTTCAACAGAAAGGAAGAGAGAAGAATATATCTACAAAAGATCTGGCACATAGCACTGACAGGCGCACAGAAAGTACGCGCGAACCCGCCATTAAAGAAAGTGTGCGGAAAATCAGACATGACCAACCGCGCCAATAAAAGTGGCTGCCGCAGTGGCAGTTGAAACGTTGAGATATTCTAATCAAAGAAGATCACGGCAAAACCCGGAAGCCAACCAAAACATTGGCACCAGCTGTGAAAGCCTACATTTCTCTAGTTGATAAGTTGCCTGAAAATTCCAGTAGCTTTCGATGAGGTTGTTAAACCAGCTCCCTGAGAACTTCGTTAGTTTTCTATTGAACATCATAAAGAGCTCAATCAACTTCAGATACTTCCCCCGAACATGGAAGCACGCCGTGATCATCATGATTCCGAAACAAAGCCAGAATTCGCTGTTTCCCTAGAAACACCGCCCAATTAGTCTGCTGAGCTCAACGTCTAAGCTGACGAACAATTCAGCTTCAAGAGGGCACACTACACCGAATTGCAAGCCCTAAGACTGGTAAAAATTTTTATCTCAGAGCCGAACAACAAGAGGATAGTCCATCTTGTCCTAATAGACATCTCAAAGGCCTTCGACCGAGTCTAGCATGAAGGCCTTCTGCCCATACTGCTCGATTCCAATCTGCTTGAGGCCTGATCCGGTGGATTAGGTCCTTCTTGAATTTCAGGTTCGAGTTGAAGGAACCCTGTCTTCGTCAAGAAAATCCAAGCTGCAGTGTCTCAGAGAGCCGTGCTGTCTCCATTATGATACAGCCTAAACGTGAGCGACCTTCCCAGGTTCAATCACGTAAAGGTTTTCTTTCACGCTAATGATACAGCTCTCCTCGCTTTTTCCATGATTTGAGCGTTGGCGGTTGTCTGCATACAACATGCAATGGACGACCTTGAACGCTGGTATCTCTAATGGAAGATTCGGGTGAATCCAGATAAAACTCAGGCGATAGATCTGGGAAGATGTGACGTTCCTCCAGACACGTGGGTATGGGTCTCAGGCAGGGAGATCGAATGGAAGCTACGAGTTAAGTACCTAGGTCTTTTGATAGATCGTCGACTCACCTGGGTACATCACCTTGGAAACATTAAGAACAAAGTTCAAGCGAGGGTAGCCAGACTCTACCCTCTGATAAGCAGAAAGTCAAAGCTCAACCTCAAGGACAAGGTTTTACTATACAATACGATGTTCAAACCTGTCATCATGTATGCTTCAGGCTCTTGGGGACAAACCACCCCGAGTAATATTTCCATTCTGAAAAGATTGCAATGCAAGATCCTACGGATACTCGTGAATGCTCCATTGTTCGTGCGGAATGAAGCCATCTACAGAGATTTGTGGCTGTTGACTATACAGCAGTCCATCCAGTCGAGGAATCAGAGAGTTTTTGAATCAGCGAAAACTCATGAGAAGGTACTAATCAGGGAAGCTGTAGGTTATACTACAGACGACCTCTCCCGATTCAGAACGCCCCGTCACTCAGTTGAGTGGAGGCCCCACGAAGTCCGTGAAACGTGAACAATTTGTTCATATACACCCCAGTCAGGAAGTAATCCACAGGGCCAGGGCGTTATAGAGGTCAGTAGCCATCATGCCGCATTCAAACACATTGAGTTTTCAACCATTCGTCTTCTTGACGAATTTACATGAAGATGATTCGCTACGAGTATCAGTTTTAGTTGATACGTCAAGAAGAGTACTTTCACTACGCCACTGAAGGTGACTGCCGCAGTTGCAGTCGAAACGTTTGAAGATTGTAACCAAAGGAGACCACGGCAAAACCCGGAAACCAACCAAAACAACTTATCAATTCTCCTAATATATTCAAATGCGGTTTCTTCTATTGGTTGGGAACGGGATCAAAAATGTTCATAGATAAACAATTTAGTTTTATGCCAACGTTTCGGACTTTATTAAATCCATCATCAGGGTTCTATAATAAAATAATTTGATAAGTGAACAGTATATGTCACTACATATTGCAAAATTTATGAAGTTTATACAATCTCATATTATGTGAAAGAGAAACAAACAGGTGCACTTACCAAACATTAGTTATCCATGTCAAAAAAACGTTTAAAATATATGTGTCAGACAACATAGGTACAAGCACTATTCACGCATTCTACGTTCCTTCTAGAATCAACACTTTTTTGTTTGAAAATGTGGATCATCTCACTAAACAGTCGTTTACCTAATGAAGGTTGAATATCTAAAATCTTGGGGTTTGCAAAGTCAAAACTGTGGTCGTTTTCTTTGTGTGTTCAACGAGGGCTGTTGGATTGGCAAAATTCAACTTCCTTGTATCTCTTTCATGTTCAGACAACCTGTTTTTTAAGTAACGTTCCGTTTGCCCTACATAACATTCTGGACAATCCTTGCAGTTTATTTAATAAACGACGTTTGATTGCATATTCATCGAAGTTTTTGTTTTTTGTTTCGAAAAAAATCTTCTACCTACAGTGTTAGCATTTGCAAACGCAGTTTTGAAGTGTTCATTATTTAGAACTGTTCCAAGTTTTTCAGAAAAGTTATGTTCATAAGGAAATATTTTGAATTGTTATTTTCAGTGTAGGTTGTCTATTTTCATTTATAATTTTTTTCACCAATGAAGGAGAGTAATTATTTTTAATAAGAAAATCTTCTATAATTCTGATGTTTTTGTTATGAAACTCAGTGTCAGAAATTGTGAGTGCTATTGATTTTAAGTTCACTCCTCAACTGCCAAGAAGATGACAGTACTACCAACTGTCGAAAGCGCTCGCAGATAATTAACAGAAGATATGAAGCTTCAAATCTTTTTGTATAATTCAATATTGAAATATATATATATATATATATATATATATATATATATATATATATATATATATATATATATATATATATATATACAGTATATATAAATAATGTTTATAAATAAACAAATCCTGTGTAATCTAATATCCTTCTAATGTTTGTAAAAAATTTTTAAAAGCAAACAAAAACGTCTATTTCTCAATCAGTTTGTCTCCCTTGATATCGTTTTCATTTTAAATGTGTCTGTGGTGTATGTGTTTTCATTTGGTTAGTCCCATTTTCGTTTGTACCTATGTTGTTTGACACATATATTTCAAATGTTTTTTTGGCATAGATAACTAATGTTTGGTAAGTGCACCTGTCTGTATCTCTTTTACATAATATGAGATTGTATAAACTTTATAAATTTTGCAATATGTATTGACATATACTGTTCACTTATTGAATTATTTTATTATAGAACCCACTAAATTGTTTATCTACGAACATTTTTGATCCCTTTCCAAACCAATAGAAAAAACCGCATTTGAAAATATTTTGGATCACCAAACCAGGCAAAATCTTCTAATATAGTTTCATTCAATTTCTGTAAATTCTTTATCACTATACTATTGTAAAACAATAAAGAAATCGGCATACTTGTTTTTTTAAATAATCGTTGTTGATTATCTTGCAGTAGAGATGTCTTTCGAACTAGTGATGGATCAACTTGGAAAGTCATCATTCCTTTTCTTGATGAAAATATTGTTATTTTATTGCGATTGCGTGATTTGAATTCAGACACTTGCAATATTGCGTGGTATGTTCTCACGCGTGTGTCTTTTCAGATATTCCACCGAAGTATCGAAGAATTTCAATTGTATTCCTTTATTACTCTATTGAATTCAATGAGATGAAGATGACGTTATTAAAATACGAGTTGACATCCGAATGAGTACTACATACTTATTTTGTGTGAAGGTGTTTTATGTTCTGTTCATCATACATAGAAAAAGAATGTTGATTAATTTTCGAAGGTTGCACCAATCACGAAACAATAGAAAAGACAGTGAAGATTGACCTCTGGTAGAAGTCCATTATATCTCAGAGCGGAGTGCAGTAGATTTGCGAAGAATACAAACTCAAAGTCGTCTCCACAATTCATAAACTAGTCTAATCTAATATCGATGAAATTTTTACTTATGAAGGATCCTGAAAACATTTGTAGGACTGATTCTCGATTCTCGAGATATCTTAGTAAGAGATTTCGAATTTTCCATTAGTCCAACGTGCCCTAAAACTGCAGTGCAAATAGGTTCATTGTTGACAACTCCTGAACGGTTATGCTTTTTATTTCTGACCGGGATATTATAAGCTTATATCGTCATAGTTACGCTATCAATAAAGAGGGTCATAACTCCCTTGGGACATTATAGATTTTATAATTCCCTCTACATTTCACAAGTAAAAATAAATAGAAATGAAAACTGAACCATATTTTATTTATTCACGTCATTACAAATAATAAATGTACAATTTTGAAATGTTCCCTGAAAATTACTTTCGCCACTGGAAACAATTTCTTCTTTTGTATGGCTGGAGCGTCTGTTCACTACAGTCGAGGTACCTGCCTCTTCTGATGACAAAGTAGACAACATACGCGCCGTGTTATTTCTCAATTCGATGCTATCCTCCAAATACCCCTCCGCCACCGTGGAACTTTTCCAACCTCCGTGTCTTTTTAAGTTAGTCATAGTTGCTCCTGCATTGGCTAGAGCAGTAGCAGAAGTGCGACGAAGGCAATGTCCCGTATAGGAAGATGAGTTTGGCAATCCTAAATACATTGCGATTTTGCTGGGGATTTTCCCAAACATGTTTTTTCCAATTGGCTGAGATGTACATTTATTTTGTCGGAAGCTCAAATAAAATCGTTCAATACCTTTAGGACGCAAAGACATATAAAGTCTTAATAAAGGCAAAGCGGAGAACTCTTTTTCATCCACAACTGTAAATTTCTTCGATACACCAGTTTTACTTTCCGGTACGTTCACTACCATAACGGAATCCCGGTCCTCTATATCCGATATCTTCATATTCAAAAGTTCCTGACTTCTGCATCCTCCAAAATAACCCATAATCAAAACAACCTATAACAAAAAAAAGAAATAAATACACACAAAAAGGAAAATAAGAAAAAAATTACCTTATGCAATAAATGAATATCATTAGGAGCGTCCTTTAGGAATCTGATAACATCTTTAGGAGATAAAACAGCAGACTTTTTCGGCTTATAACTCTTACTCTTCCGTTTCAAAAAAGCCTGTAGTTCATTGAACTTGGTGATATCTCGTTTCTCATGTATAGTCACCATCGATTTTGGCATTGACCATTTAGTCCATAAAGAATTCGGACTATACGTTTCTGACTGAAACGAATAAACAGAATTACTACCAAATCTACCGAAAAACATAGAAAATTTCTTACCAGTTCTTGAAAATATGCCAGAAATACAGTTTCAGTGACATCTTTTGGCATAACATTTTTTCGTGTCAGCCAGTCCAGATATATCTTGTATTCTTTTTGGTATACGGCTTCACTTTTCGATGGAATTAATGATTCTCTTGCTTGTTCAGCTTTTTTCAAAATATCCTCCATTATATTTGGGGTAGAAAACACGTTTTCACCGCAAACACAGCTTGATAACAAAGTTCTGTTTATGAACAAGTAACATAGCAACAACCTAGCAACAAGAAAACTCTACTATAATCAACGGTACCTGATTCAAATATACCGGGAAGGTAATGGATTGGTAAATTTTTCCGTTTCAAAAATGAACAAAATTTTATTGAAATCGGTCAGAAATAAAATTATCTATGTACCACGGGAATTAATGAGCCTTAATAACCCAGGCAATTGCTGTCCCTCGGGCCAGAGGCCCTCGGGACGCAAACTTTGCCATCGGTAATTAAGGCCCTCCTAATTCCCTTGATACATAAATAACTATTACTGTTAACAGATCCAGTTTCCATAAATTTGTTCGATAATTCCGAAACGTATTTCTGTCGTATATTACTTCCTGGATGATTATCATTTCAAACCGTTCTCGAAGCGTATAAACCATTGCTTCTCAGGATTTCACAAAAACAGAAACACCAATTGTAACTTCACCTGATAGGTAATTGTTATTGTAGAATGAGACAAATACAAAATGAAGCGAGTATCGAATTCCAACTTAACTAGGCAAAATAAGGCTTTTTTGAAGTACACTTCACAAAAATACATATGAAACCTAGGTAACAGATTGTACAAAAGTTCATTCAGGGTGGCTTCTTCTTAGCTCAAATAATTTTCAACTTCTAAACTATGAGCTTCAGACCATAATATATTCTACTTTGTTGAAATCTGTTCATCATGGAACATCTGATAATACAAAACAATTGATCCATTTGAAAAAATGGTGACATGCTCTGTAGTTACGATAGGGAAAGTTAGATCAAATGTCAATATGTTGACGTTTTTTTTTTATATTTCCTGCAAATCATTGCAAATCTAAAGAATAACTCCGCACGAGGACCCGATAAAATGAATTCGAAGACTCATACCAATTCATACCAACGTTAGTCCCCTTTGTCCACATCATCAATCAAACATTCTCAACGAGTGTCGTATGGAGGTCATTAACGACCCACCTCAAAACTCAAAAACCAAAAAGTTAGCATGTTTTGAAGTATTTTTCTGAGTCATTTCTGACGTTCCTTGAACTGAAAAAGTTATCAGAATCACCAATTTTGGAAAAAATTAGTTCAGGGTCTTAATGGGATATTGGTGCGTAGATTCTGTTCTTGACTTTAGGAATGTACTTTTCAGACAATTAACCCTTTCAGATCTGATTTTTATTTTTTTTTTTAAAGAAATATTTGTTGTTGCTGAGTGTTTTCTATCCTATCAAAGAATCGTACTGTCAAAAAATATATAATTTTTTTATTAATAAAAATATTATGGTGTGTACATTATACAGTCCATTGGGACTCAAAAGTTGCCGTTTTACATTTCCATATGTACACTAGAATGTACAAAAGGTTGCAAAACAAATGTTATATATCTTTATAATAATACTTTATTTTCTATGGAAATTCACGAAACAATTGCGATTTTTCACAAGACAAAGGTGGACTTTACATTTTTGACAAAAATATGACTTCGTTGCTTGCAACCCTCCAGTTTGCATCTAGTGGCTTCCTTATTGTTGCTATACAGAGGCACATGATCAACATTATCAAATTGAACATCAGCAATGGGTCTTTTCTCGCCTCTTCTGACAGTTTTTGATGATGTTGGTGTATCACCACAAGCTGAGCTGGGTCTTCCTCTTTTTTTTATATTCTCAATGGGCTTACCTGCTTTTATGAGACCATTAGTTA
The DNA here is from genome assembly GCF_025532065.1 of Leptinotarsa decemlineata. NCBI lineage: Eukaryota > Metazoa > Arthropoda > Insecta > Coleoptera > Chrysomelidae > Leptinotarsa > Leptinotarsa decemlineata. Next base: position 3,636,151 of record NW_027412688.1, on the reverse strand, counting down.
CATTAAAGCGGAAATGAAGAAAATCCATTACTTTATTTTTGGGAATATTTTTAGTTGACAGTCTCTTCTATATTCCAGCCATGAATTAGCTAGAACGAAATCTATCATGTGCATTATTAATCACAAAGTCCATTTTCGTAATTTTATGAAAATGCTATAGGTGCTAATCATTTGGTCTAATAGGTCAACACCTCCCATTGATTGATTGTATTTTGCAATGACTTCAGGCCTCGGTATATTCAAATATTTATTAGATTTCTTGTCCCACCTTCTAGCAATATCTTCCTTTCCTTTTCCAATGAAGTTAGAAGCCATGCAAACAGTTTTATTGTCTAACCACTTAACCAGCGAGATGTTATCTGCACTCTTAACTTCGTCTGTAAAACCCCTTTTTTCTTTTTTCATTTGTTTGTCAGATAACACAGGTGGATTTTGAAACCGATTCAGTCTCACGGTACCTACTGCCCATATTTCATAGAAGGGTTTATGATCATTTGGAGGAATCCTGTTTGCAAAATGTAAGACAACACTGCCCCCTACTCCATATTGGTTTAGATTTTGCTCATCTAACCCCGTTTCTTTTTCTTGGTAGAAGAGGAAATCATAGGCGATTCCACTTTTTCCACACAAACAATAATTTTTTATGCCCCAAGGATATAGTTTTCCTTTTACATATTGCTTGATGTTGAGATTACCGGTAAATGGAACCATTTGCTCGTCGATGCAAAGGTCTTCCTCTAAAATCAGTTGGGAACAACGTTTCCTAACAACATCTAACAAAGGACGAACTCTAAAAAACTTGTCTTTGCAAGTATCAAGATGGCGAAGGAGGTCAACGAAATGCAAACATGTTCCTAGTTGAAAAAATCTGTCCCGTGACATATTTTCTAGAAATAGACTGATACCAAGAGTCGTATCCCAATATAATCTGAGTTTTGGAAACTTGTTCAGGGAACCGATGGCAATATGAAGTGTTGATTAGTTAGCTTGAATGAAGGTATTCCATTTTGCAGAGCATACATATTGGTGTACTGAGCCATTTCTAAAAAAACATCATCTCTAATATATCGTAAAAAATACTGCAATGGCGAATCTAAACTTTGTGGTGGACTGTAGTTATTTGAATCTTGTGAAAATGTAGTATCTGGAGTAATAATTGCCTCTCGCATCCAAACAATTGTTGATTTTGTTTTTTTCTTCTTGGTACTTGCTTGAGTTGATGACTCATTTATGGTTTCTTCAAGTTCTGGTTGATCTTCTTCAGATTCAGACTCGTTGAAGGATTCTGATGATACGTTTTTAGCGATTTCTTTATATCTTCAATGTAATAAAGTTTGCTACAGTTTTCTGGTTTATTCGGAAAGGTAAAATATAGTTTGCTTACTAGAAGCTGAAATCTGTCTCTGGAAATGGCCTGTTTTACAGCTTCATTGCCTAAAGATTTATTCGTAGACCAATAATGATACATCGAAGGAACTTCGATGCTCATTTGCTACATTGCTCATTTGTGCACTGAGCAATGTAGTTGGATAAACTATTTGAAAACAATTTCATGAAAATATAAAACTCGAATGACCGACGGTTCAAATCTGCCAAGACAAAACACGATTTATCAATTGGAATTTTCATGCGCGGAACAAAACCTTCGCTAACTTCTTTCCATCCAATGAGAACAGGATCGTTCTTGTGTGGAACAGGGGAATAATTATCATCAGGTACATGTACGTCAGATATATCATTCTCATTACTCTCGGAAGAGCTGGAGTAATATAAATCATTCGGTTTTCCGGTATTAGTTTTCTCGAAAATTCGAAATTTTTTGGGTTTTTCAATATCTGACTCACTTTCTGAGTCAGGCTCCGACTCAATATACTCGGAACCGCTATCTTGGAATTGATCCTCAAGTCACCCCACATCTGCTATGAAATTTAGTTGTTTTTCATCTAAACGTTTTCTGAAACAAAAATGAACATTTTGTACAGATATTACTACTGGGACATAATACGCCCACAATAGAATACGAATGGGACATATGTATCCCATACACCCGTAAACTGAAAATTCTGTAAACAGAAGGGACTAAAATCAAAAATATGTATGTTATATACCTTACCTAGCCATTATAGCACTCCCTGATATAAATTTGTGGTGAAAATGTGCGTTTTATATCATAAAACTGCACTTGAATAAAAACCACCTGTGCACCAAAACAAATAATGAGGTTAACTGATGTTATAGGTTAGTAAAGTCGAGTTTTGCGCACGCACATTGATTGTCGGTACTCTCAGAACGGTTGGCACAGAGTCAAATCTGCTCAGCAGTCCTGGAACTCTGAGCTATGCAAAAGGCCATTGATGCAGTGAAGAAGGACGGGTTGCCTTGGCAAACCGCAGCTAAAAGGTTCCAGTTACCTCGAAATACTGTAAAACGGCGTGCACTCGACAAAAATGTTGAAGCAGTAAACACAAATTTACTGAGGAGCAGGAAAAAGAAATAGTTAACCATCTTTTGGACATGGAAGTCCGCTTTTTTGTTGTAACAGTCGCTGACCTACAGGCTCTTGCCTACAAACTCACTGTTAAAAATTGCATACCTCATGACCACTTCTTAAAATTTCCAAAGACAACAAAAGACGACCCGATTTTTCTGATACTAGACGGTCATGCAACTCACACGAACAACTTAGACTTCATCGAAAAAGCCAGATACAATCATGTCACTGTTTTGTGCATTCCCCCCCACTGCAGTCATAAAATGCAGCCACTTGACGTTGCGTTTATGGCACCTTCCAATACGTATTTTGTACAAAGCATTGAAAAGTTCTTGAGAAATAATCCAGGACGGACAGTGACCCAATTCCAGGTTTCCCGGCTACTTGGTGAAGCGTTTTTGAAGGCAGCTAGACCAATTATCGCCATAAAAGGCTTTAGAAAATGTGGAATCGTCCCAATCGACAGAAATGTGTTTACAGAACTGGATTATTCAGCTGCTGAAACAACAGAAATAACTCTACAAGATGACCCTGCGCCAGGAGAAGAGAACACCATCATACAAGTTTGTGCATCTTCATCTCAGACTGCCAACAACAGTAGCTCAACAGAACTCATTGGTGGTTCTGAAAACCTTCATAATGATATCCCTACCTTCTGTCGATTATCCAATCAGCTCTAGCAGTGGGCTTCCTTCTGCCACATTTGATCCGTCTATTCTCAGCACTTCATCAGCTGGTTCCCTAGAAACAACTTTAAATTTGAACAGTCCACCAAACAAGAAGTCCACTTCATTTGCTGTGAGTCCACGTGAAATTGTTCCTGTACCCAAGGTCAATAGGATTATCAAAAGAGAAACTAAGCGGGAGAAAGGAACAGCAACAGTTGTGACATTCAGTCCATATAAGGCCACTCTCATGGCAATTAGGAAAGAAAAAGAAGATAAAGAGAATGCGAAACAACGTAGACTAGAAACAAAAAGAGAAAGGGAAATCGAAGAGAAACAGCAAGCTCCTAAGAAAAGGGTGGCTAAAATTGAAAATAAAGGAAAACGCGCATTGTTTAAGAAAAACAATGACGATCTCAATAATGATGATGATAAAGGCAACGTCAGCGACGTCGATTGTTTATTCTGTGGTGATTGTTACTCGAAATCCAAGGACAACGAAGGCTAGATAAGATGTTCTGGGTGCCTCAAATGGGCTCACAAAGCCTGCACAGGAGCCGAAGAGGAGGACGATGAGTTTATTTGTGATTTATGTGTTTCATAGTTTCACATACTTTCAGTAATGCCTATTTTTGTTTAAAACCCTAATACATTCGTTTTTGTTCTGGCCACTTTGACAACTTTTGGTAAAGTCAAAATTTTGTTCAAACAAGTTTAAAAATCAAGTCGTTTTTATTTTTGGATTAGGCCTAAGTAACCACACTAAATGTTGAAGGGATGTAGAAAATGTTTCAAAAAAGTTTGTGGGTGGAAAAAAATTGATGTTCCTTAGAGTGGCCACTATGCCCACCCCTCCCCTATCAAAAGTTATTCAGAGTGGCTCGTTTTGAAAGGAATGCACTGTATAAAGATATATTTCCTATTTCATAAACAAATCATAGTTACATTGTTAGAAAAATGTTAATGAAGAAAAGAGAATTGAAACTTTCTGTTTCATTTCATTTTTCTTCATTATGATTTCCTACCACGCAGTAACAGTTACATCCATCAATTCATAGAAAGATTTCATATTGTTGTCAATGTCATTGCCGTTTCCTACATGAACTAACAACAACAAAATAAACGCAAAAAGCCCAAGAGGCTGCAGTGTTTTCTGGAGACTTGAACTAATTGTACAAGTCAGACAGCTCCCAAGGAAAAAAAACACCAACAAAATAAGCTAAATTGTACATAAAAAAAACCTACAACTTTGAAACACCACCGTATGAAAATGATTCCAAAGAATAATTTCCTCATACTGTTTCAGCTGCATGTGCTCATCACTTTTCAAGTTGATCGAGTGAAATATGATATCCCGTGAATGCAAGTCATTCATTTGCCATTATGAAATTTGCACTTCAATGAATAAGAAGTGATCTAGATGAACAAAACCACGCGCAATACCTATCAAAATCAAGGTGGAACATCAATCAAACGCTCAATTTTCGTAAGGTACTTGATAACTTTAAGTAGGCCGCATTAATTGAAGTAATTCCATCAAAGAGAGGCAAATTATAGATGATTTCCATGACTTCTTTGTCGCAGATATCTTGTAGGTGAACCATCACGTTTGAATTAACCACCCACAGCAAGGCCGATGAGCGCGGTAGTTTTAATTGCTACTTAATCATTGTTCAGAAAGAGGTACCGCCTACCAAGATGGTGTTTGAAGTACTGGATTGCTATCAAGTCGGATCGTGATATTTTTTGTGAGGTGAATTAGAAACAGTTGTCGATGGCAACATCCTAATTCTGTTGTATACACTTCTTCTTATCGATAGAAAAATATTCCCCAATTTGAAGTTAGTTATTATGTGTTTCAATTATATTTCGTTATGCATGACTAAATAATTGCCAAATAACCCGAGAAAAATCTGTTATAGACATCTTATTTAAATTTAACAAAAATGTTGAGAGGGAATCCTAGAAAAATATAATAGTAATATTTTTCAAAATACATTTTTTGTGGAGGAACCGATGTTCCTTAGATACTGTCTTCTAGATTTTCAACCTTCCAAAATCTGGATAATAAACAATGTTGAACAGATCGTTTTTGATGATTGTCAAAAGAAATACACCTGTTTCAGAATGAAGCGTTTCTCACAAGTGAATTTTTTGGGTTGGCGAAAGAAATAGTAATTCACGAAACAAGTACTGAGAATTTTGTTTTTGGACGAGAGGACCAAGTTCTGGGACGAGCCGTAGGTGAGTCTGCGAGACCCAAAAACTGTTTTCGCACGTTTGCGTACAGTATTTTTTTGGCTACCGTGTATAACAACAAATCAACGAAACACATTTATTTGTTATATTCCTTTGCAGAACCAAATTTCGAACATTTCAATTCTGATTTGTATCAAATATTGAAATTCGAACAGATGACAGTCTAATTCTTTATTCATATTTATATGAAAATTAGAACAATTTCTAACATTAAAGCGAAACATATCATTTGGAATGCTTGGTATATAAGAATACAGAATGAAGGCAGAAATTTCAACATAAGATACCGGGAGCATATATTATCGGATGAAAAATCAGCTATACAGGGTGTCTCGTATAAAACTCCACGGGCAAATATCTAAAAAATGGAAGAGAATATCCATATTTCGTGAAAGCCGATAATTTTGATGTCGAAAGGTCATCTTATTTACGTAGAGATCCAGCACTGGGCGTCATCCGTTAGGGCGTCGCGACACCGAAGCCAATTTTTTTAAATTGTAACCCAGTATTTTCAATTATTGGTTTTTGAATTCAGCATTAAGTTATGAATTTAGCCATATAGCACACTTGTAGTTTTCCTTGAATACTGATGAAAAAAGGCACAAAACTGAATACACTTCCGTCAAATCTGACAGGTATTCTGACAGATCGATAAATACATTATTGCATTTGTTTTGACTTATTCATGGCCCTCTTCATAATACGCGATAAAATTGCCTATTTTCATCAGTATTCAAGGAAAACTACAAATGTGCTATATGGCTGAATTAAGAATTCAATGCAGAATTCAGAAGCCAATTGAAAATACTAAGTTACCATTTGAAAAAATTGGCGTCGGTGTCGCGACGCCCTAACGGAAGGCTCCTTGTGCTGGATCTCTACGTAAGTAAGAGGACCCTTTGACTACAAAATTATCTGATTTTACGAAATATGGATATTCTTTTTCATTTTTTAGATATTTGCTCGCGGAGTTTTATAAGGGACACCCTATATGGACATCTACAAGAAACAAACCACACAATAAATAAAGATAACATGAAAATTCTTCAATAAAGGAAGGGAGATGAAATTGTTGGAAGCATTGGAAATAAATAAATTGTATAAAAACCCCAATTTCAAAACTCTCAAAGAACAACTAGAACTATGCAGCTCGCCTGTTTTGAATTTGTGAATTGTGACATCTAGTTCAAGATCCATGAAACACTTAGTTATCGTGATGTATTATACTCGTAGAAGAAAATTAATTATCTAAGTACCTATTGGTATTGATTATTTAAGTAACATTTCCATTTTCCGCTTCACTGATTCCGTGAGAGATGACCCGCCAAATTTAAGTAACAATTGTTATTACAGGTACCTATTACAGGTACCTGACCTTATCAGTCCATATTTAAGTGCTTGTCTTGACTTGATGTATCAGTCACTTGAAAATAGTCTAATAGACCGAAATCGGTCGTAACAAATAATAAACTTAGTAGTACTGAATATTACTGGAGTTTTTTTCCCAAAACTAAACCTCGACACGTGTTTCGATCACCAAGTTATCATCTTCAAGGAAAGATTAGTCTTCAGTTTAATCTTCCTCTTAAAGATGATCATTTGGTGATCGAAACACGTGTCGAGGTGTTGAAATAACGGTTCGGTGTCGAGAAAATACTCCAGTAATATTCATTACTACACTAAAGGTTCCAAACAGTGCATCAAAAGTAGTAGAAATTAGACAAAAGTTATTCCTTATTGTATATTCAATAATAATTTCCACAAAATAATTAGGTCATCAATCGAACAAGTTATTTTTTGGGTTTTTGGCTGAGGTCTGAAGATACTTATGCCTGACGTTTCATCTACTACTGCGGTAGACGTTATCAAAGACGATGTGCTAACGGTCGCAGTGCCCGATTTGGTGCTCGTGTTGTTGTTGTGTGTTATATATTTTCATCAGTTTATGGTATACTCATCTTTCTTGGCGTTTCTTCACCTTTTCATTCTGATAGTTTTTTGTTTGCGGTTGAGTTGAAAAACAGCTTTTGCTGATACTTCGCCGATTCATCACTCATGGTTATTCTTCCACTAGTTTGTAAGTTTGTTTTTGTTTATGAAGTTGATGATTAAAACCGATTTATTATTATTATTATAAATATAAATTGGCCCCTAGAGAAAACAGTTGTATGTGATAGAAATGTCTAGTGGAAACCGTCATATTATGTTAAAAATTTCATCGAAGAAATTACCAATGTACTAAAAAGAGTTATTTTTTTTTTCAAAATCAACAGAGGTATTTTTTATTGAAACACCTTTCAATTGGTGCGAAAGAGATAGCAAAATCATGAAGAAATTTGACAAAATACATAAATACTTTTGGGAAAGAAAGTTCTTGGCTTTCTGCTACTCATCTTGATACAAAAAAAAGATGGGAATTTTCCAAGGAAAGGAAGAAAGAAATATATTTTTGAAGAAGTAAACTCTATACATAGATGTGAAGATTATGCAAAGAAGTAACTTTCAGATACAATCTGGGAGAAAACAAAAAAACTCCTAAAACAGCTACTTTCATATAAACATTGAAGGAAAAGAAGGAAAATTCTTCCGAAACAAATACCTTTATATGAACACAATATACTATACAATATACACAATATACTATATGAAAAGTAAAAATTTCACTTATATGGAACACTGTCATCCTAACTGGTAGACAATGATGACAGCTGCACCAGTCTGGAAGATTCCGACTTTTTTTTATCAAACTGGAGTAGTAAATAACCAAAAACGTTCTTTCTCCAAAATTCACTCCCAAAAATATAACGCTGTCAATTCAAACAAAAATATTTTTTCAAAATAGAATTTTTTCAGTTTTTCGAATTTTCTGGCAAATTATCCTTAGTGATGGTTCTTTTTTCTACAACACATGAAAGCAGATAATTCAACAAAAATTAAACTACTGTTAATTTTGGAAAACTGCTTTCAGCACATAGTATTTCAGGTTTAACATCAGAAAACAAATTAAAGTATTTTACGAACACCAAAAAGTTCCATGATCCTAACGATTTTCACATTTTTTCATTTCCTTGCAGGATTCCATACTATACTTGGTTATACGTTCAGTTCTCATTATAAATAGAGAGTTCAACTCCATTTTAGGCTGGTGACTTTTTGCTTCGTAATTTACAATTAGAAGTTCATAATAACCTATTGTGGATAAAAAATCACATATCAAATGGAAAACACTTTTGGAAATAACACCGGATTGTGACACACGAATGAGCAAAAGCCACGGCTCTAAGGAAAATATTTTTGTTCAGATTCATCAACAAAGGCTTTGTATAAAGAGCATCTGGTCACTCGTCCGTTACAATTACACATTTTTTTCATAATTATGGTCATTTGAATCAAGAATGAACAAAGATTGTATGAAACAGATAATTACATTCCTAGTAAAGAATACCTACCCACTATTTCAGAATTACTATCAAGACTCAACAATAAGTAATGGAGTGTGGAGGTAAATACTATCATCAACGTTGTCATAGGATTCAGAATTTAGTCATACTGAGTGAAACAAGTGAAGGTAAATAAAAACTGGGTTGAACAGAATATATTGACAATAGAGACGGCATATTTTTATTCAGTGATAGCAATTTCATCTTGAACCGTGACTCAACATCAATGATACTTGTGATACACTCTTTGGAACCTTTGGTGTCGTAATGAATATTGCTGGGTTTTTTCTAACATCAAACCGTTATTCAGTTTGATCTTCCTCCTGAAGTTGATCACTTGGTGATCGGAACACGGTTGAGGTGAACATTAATAATGATAATAAATATCTGATTTCGTGAAACTGACCTAATTATTACGCATTATTTTGATCCGTGATTCAATTGAAATAACCCGACAAATCACTTCTGCTGTCTCTCATTTTTATTCATCAACAAACCTACATGCCTCCAACTCAAACTTTCGTTTTGTACCATTACATTAATTTCAATTTCCACACATCTCTCAGACTTGTAATTTCCTCCTGAACAACAATTTACCTCCGATAAGAATCTTTCAATTTATGTTTATTGCGAACATAAATGTATCCCAAAAATGTAATTTAAATGTTAAAACTCATATAGAAACAGATATAGATACCATCCAGTCGGCATCCTTCATGAGTCGCATTGTTTCACTACAGAAAAAGAATATTAGTACGGTCAAAATAAGGAAACAGAAGTAATATGCATATAAAGATTCGCATAAAGCTGAATACTGGTAAAGGTCTTGAATACAATGTTATAGGTGTAATATTCAAAAGTTCACACTAATTCCTTGTGTGTTGGAAAATTTATTGAAAATCAAAGTCTAAACCGTTGTTTTCATAATCCAATTGTCTTCTTCAACAATAATCTAACATAATTCAAATTTCATTGGCCTGTATGACCTTGAGCCTAAGTGTCGTGGGAGCCATGAAAATGACCCCAACTGTAGCACTTGAGGTCCTACTCTGACTTCCACTATTGAATATCTACAAATAAAAGGGAAGCTCGACTGGTGAGACAGATGCTAATGCAGGGGCAAACCCCAATCAGCCAGTCACACGGTGCAGAATACTTGAAACTGTACAATAAACTGAAGGCAGATCCAATACTAGGAATGCCCGTGGATAACACACTTCCACAGTACAACTTTCAAAAAGATTTCAAAATCATTATACCAAGTAGAGAGGACTGACAAAACGACCCACCGGTAAAAGCGGAAGAAACTTGGTATACAGAAGGCTCGAAGACCCAAGAAGGAGTGGGAGCCGGTATATACGGAGGCAGAGCAAAGACGAGAATCGCACTTAGCCTTAGACATAATGCAACTGTGTTCCAGGCAGAAGGTCACAAATAAAGCCATTGCCATCCTCTCCAACAGCCTGGCGGCAATTACGGCGCTCAGCTCATTTCAAGTCTTCTCAAGACTGGTGGGAAGTTGCCTAAGCGTTCTCAAGGAGCTGAGTACCCGAAATAGGGTCACTCTAGCTTGGGCACCCGGACACGAGGATCACAAGTGCAATGAGGAGGTCGATGTTCTAGCCCGTGACGGCACATCCAAGATTATGATCGGCCCAGACCCCTTCTGCAGGACAGCGGAAGCATTTATAAAGACATCCATGAATTCATGGATGCAAGCCGAATCCATAGATTGGTGGAATAAGCTCCCAGGAATGAGGCAGGAGAAAGAGTTCATAAAGAAACCATCGCTCAGATTCACGGAAAACCTGCTAAACCACAAGCGTAAGGTTGGTTGTGAGGGTAGTGGCGGGTCTACTAACGGGGCATAACAGGAAACATATGAGCAACATGGGTCTGACAGAAAAAACCCAATGCAGGTTTTGTCAAGAAGAGGAAGAAACCGCACTGCATGTGCTCTGTGAATGCGAAGCAAGATGTGGGCAAGAGAAACCAGAGGCTGCCAGCTATATGAAAGGGTCAGTGTGAAGGCTATGGAGTCTCATCAAAGACATCACGCGAGACAATAATGATCTCTAACAACCAAGGAGCATCACAATAGATCTGAAAAGGGCGCAGTGAATCAGGCCGTGGATAAGCTCCTCGACAATCTAATCTAATGACCTTGACCACAACATATATCGACTACTGTGTGAACATTGGAACTGACGTCGATGATACATATCTATCATACCAGGTTGTGTGGAAATGAGGCAAAACATTTGGACGCATTTTTATTATATATATTTCATGATGATAATTACGGAAGAAGATACGGTAAAAGCAAGCAAGGAAGCTACTGTGTTAGCAAAACGTGTCTGAAATTGAAATGTTTGTGAAGATTCAGTAATTATTATCATGAATAGTGTTATTGATTCTCATCGGGTAACGGCTCAGTCCATTCATAATTTAATAAATACGTTCAGTATATATATATATATATATATATATATATATATATATATATATATATATATATATATATATATATAGGGTGGAGTGTACTCCAGATCACTAAGCCTGAGGATTAAGTGGGGAATACCAGCGTCAGGCATCTCCTATGCGAGTGTCCGGATGTAAGTCTATCTACAGTGCACTGAAAAATAGAAATGTACTGTACTGAGAGTATGAAAATCACGACTTCAGTCGTGATTTTCACGACTTCAGTCGTGATTTTCATACTCTCAGTACAGTACATCATATCAGTACATGATATCAAAAATGATGGAGAAAGCCGTAAAACACCATATCCTCAAATATTTGGAAGGCTTCAACATTTTGAGCGATTATCAATATGGCTTTTGGCGACATTCTATCGTATGTCACCCATATTTGTAATAACGCATTTGTCATTATCAAGGCCTTGATAATGACAAATGAGATTTTGTCGAAACATCGGTGAAATTAGAGATAATATCACATACACGGATCAAATACCCGGAAAAACCAGTTCAGCATATTCCTATCCGTGAAAACTTCAGATTTCATATTCGATACCTTAACGGGGAGATGAGGTCAACTAAGAAGAAGAAGAACTCAGGTGAAACTGAACAACATGTAAGTAGTAGGTAGTAGAGAGTTTATGGACTACTCTATCTCTGAACACGTAACGAATACCATTTTACCAGTATAGTAAGAAGTGAGTTGAGCAAGGTCAACAAACTTCTGAACACGTAACAGCACACCTTGATAATGACAAATGAGATTTTGTCGAAACGTTGGTGAAATAATATAGATAATATCACATACACGGATCAAATACCCAGAAAAACCAGTTCAGCATATATATATATATATATATATATATATATATATATATATATATATATATATATATATATATATATATATATATATATATGATGAGCTGTTTTCTTGGGTTTCGCTCCGTGTTCTGTGTATTTTCTCCCCATAAGGATTATTTTCACAACGTTTCGGCAAAGTCTCATTTGCCATCTTCTGGTGATGTCTGGTTTTTTCAACTAGACTGATTACTTCGAACTCTGTGTCTCAATTTATAGGGATGGATGTTTCCCTTTACCTGCGTTGCTGCCACTACCTGTGTTTGTTCGACTACCTGTTTTGGTCTTATTACCTGAGCTGCCTCTCCTGTCTCTGTTATTGTACCTGTATTGTCATGTACCGAGTTTTGCCTCTGAAGTTGAGCGGTCTGATTGCTTGTGCGAAGTGATAAAACGGATCTCCATGTTGATGGTAATCTTTGCGCATCATCCCTCTTGTTCATATTATTAGGTCGTTTTTCAATTTCGATTTCCTCTCTGATTGTTCGTGAGTAAAAGTTTTCGTTGCTTGCTAGCATTTTTGTGTTGTCGAAATTGATGTTATGTCCTGTTTGAAGTACGTGTTGGAAGAGAGAAGACGTGGTGACTTTTCCCTTCACTGCTAGTTTGTGTTCATCTTTGCGAATGTTGATTCGTCTGTTGGTCTGGCCGATGTAAGTCCTGTCACAATCATGGCATGGTACTTCATACACTCCTTGTGATTCCAGTGGTATCTGATCCTTGGGATTACGAAGCATGGACCTTATTGTTCGTTCTGGTACGAACGAAGTTGATATGTTATGTCGGCGAAGAATTCTGCTGATTTTATCTGTTGTTCCTGCAATATATGGTAGTGTGGTTGTTATGACCGGTGTATCTCGAGTCTTTTGTTGTTTCCGTGTGGTCTTGGCAGCCGCTTTTATACTTCTTTCTGAGTAGTTATTCATTTGTAGCGTTGTTTCGATGGTGTTCAACTCTTGTTGTCTGTGATCGTTGTCTGCCAGCCTCCTCGAACGTGTAATGAGTGTTTTTGCCACCGCGTGAATTTGTTTTGGGTGGTGGTGTGAATTTGCGTTTAGGTACCTGTTCGTGTGTGTTGGCTTTCGATATACCGTGTGACCTAATGTTCCGTCTGGCTTTTTCATAATCAGTACATCGAGAAATGCGAGCTGGTTGCCTTCTTCAACTTCTTTCGTAAATTTAATGCGTGGATGGATTTCATTCAAATGATTAAAAAACCTGGACAGTTCCTGGTGACCATGAGACCAAATCACGAAGATGTCATCGACATACCTCAGCCAGAGTTTAGGTTTCAAGGGTGACGTTGCTATTGCTTCGGTTTCGATTTCTTCCATAAAGAGATTGGCAACAACGGGTGATAGTGGCGAGCCCATTGGTGCCCCTTCAATTTGTCTGTATCGTTGGTCGTTATAGATGAAGTAAGTGTTTTTGATGCAATGTTCCGCCAATGTGATGATATGCTCTTCTATTGAAGAGCATATCATCATGATATGCTCTTCAATAGAAGAGCATATCATCACATTGGCGGAACATTGCATCAAAAACACTTACTTCATCTATAACGACCAACGATACAGACAAATTGAAGGGGCACCAATGGGCTCGCCACTATCACCCGTTGTTGCCAATCTCTTTATGGAAGAAATCGAAACCGAAGCAATAGCAACGTCACCCTTGAAACCTAAACTCTGGCTGAGGTATGTCGATGACATCTTCGTGATTTGGTCTCATGGTCACCAGGAACTGTCCAGGTTTTTTAATCATTTGAATGAAATCCATCCACGCATTAAATTTACGAAAGAAGTTGAAGAAGGCAACCAGCTCGCATTTCTCGATGTACTGATTATGAAAAAGCCAGACGGAACATTAGGTCACACGGTATATCGAAAGCCAACACACACGAACAGGTACCTAAACGCAAATTCACACCACCACCCAAAACAAATTCACGCGGTGGCAAAAACACTCATTACACGTTCGAGGAGGCTGGCAGACAACGATCACAGACAACAAGAGTTGAACACCATCGAAACAACGCTACAAATGAATAACTACTCAGAAAGAAGTATAAAAGCGGCTGCCAAGACCACACGGAAACAACAAAAGACTCGAGATACACCGGTCATAACAACCACACTACCATATATTGCAGGAACAACAGATAAAATCAGCAGAATTCTTCGCCGACATAACATATCAACTTCGTTCGTACCAGAACGAACAATAAGGTCCATGCTTCGTAATCCCAAGGATCAGATACCACTGGAATCACAAGGAGTGTATGAAGTACCATGCCATGATTGTGACAGGACTTACATCGGCCAGACCAACAGACGAATCAACATTCGCAAAGATGAACACAAACTAGCAGTGAAGGGAAAAGTCACCACGTCTTCTCTCTTCCAACACGTACTTCAAACAGGACATAACATCAATTTCGACAACACAAAAATGCTAGCAAGCAACGAAAACTTTTACTCACGAACAATCAGAGAGGCAATCGAAATTGAAAAACGACCTAATAATATGAACAAGAGGGATGATGCGCAAAGATTACCATCAACATGGAGATCCGTTTTATCACTTCGCACAAGCAATCAGACCGCTCAACTTCAGAGGCAAAACTCGGTACATGACAATACAGGTACAATAACAGAGACAGGAGAGGCAGCTCAGGTAATAAGACCAAAACAGGTAGTCGAACAAACACAGGTAGTGGCAGCAACGCAGGTAAAGGGAAACACCCATCCCTATAAATTGAGACACAGAGTTCGAAGTAATCAGTCTAGTTGAAAAAACCAGACATCACCAGAAGATGGCAAATGAGACTTTGCCGAAACGTTGTGAAAATAATCCTTATGGGGAGAAAATACACAGAACACGGAGCGAAACCCGAGAAAAACAGCTCATCATACTTTATCCGTGAGAATCTTCGAGTTAATATATATATATATATATATATATATATATATATATATATATATATATATATATATATATATATATATATATATATATAATTATTTGTATTGTGAATTTCTATATTTTAGTTTGATTGACTTTTTCCATGCTGTAGAGTCTCTGGAAATAAACTGATTTGATTTGATTTGATGATTATGTCGACCGTGAAATCGGCCAAGCACGAGGTAAATTACCCGAAAAGAACAGCCATTTTCATAAAACAAATTCATCATTTGCACGTGTTGTTGAATGCCACGACAGTTCTTGGTGACTTGGCAAAACACACTGGATGAATAACAACTAATTTGACAGGTGTGGCTTCAACAAGATGACCGTTATCAATTGTCAAAGTTCGGAAGTTCCTTTTGGAAGACCCATTACTTACATAAAATCAACGCCGACTCCTCATATTTTATCAATTACAGTGTATTCAAAACCGGTACTATGTCAAAATGTCTATTTTGACCGGACTATTGCAGATACATTCTTCGGGTAAATGTTGATTTGCATAAGATGACCCACGTTATACAATATTGTGGTCTACATTTACGGAGAAGCAACAAAAAAATCTTGATCTGGATTCGTTCAGGCTTGAAGAAGTTATCTTCTTTCTCCATTGTCTCTCAGTTTAATACTCTTTATGGAAATGAGATTATCTATTAGTCGCAACAATAATTTTTCAGAAAGTTTTTTATTCTTCACAGGGATAGGTCCAGTGAAGAATATTTCCGCTTTTGATATAGAACTTTCTGTTCCAAATATTGTACTTGTATCAAGCCAAATTTTTGTAATTAATGACTTCATAGCTGAAAAACCAGGCAAAATGAGAGTTCTGCAACAAAAAATAACCTTCATATTCCTTTGACCACGTTATTGCAACAAAAATTTTGAAGTATTCTGTGCACTTTAGAAAAACAATAATTTTATCCAGGGAACCCCGACAAAAATTTGGTGTCACCTGTCAGGGGATTGATGTACATTAAGGAGTTAGGAATCGTATACTTCGAAAACTCATCAATTTTATCAAAGAACCAAAAATCGCCACAATCAACCAGCTCGGTAATTTCTGATTGCCTAGAGTCTATCTATAGTGCACTGAATGATAGAAATGAAGTTCTAGGACTGTTCTATGACTTCAGTCGTGATTTTGATACTCTTAATACAGTACCTCATATCAGTACATGATATCAAAAATGATGGAGAAAGCCGTAAAACACTATATCCTCAAATATTTGGAAGGCTTTAACATTTTGAGCGATCATCTATATGGCTGTTGGCGACATTCTATCGTATGTCACCTTTGACCGTCTGTAGCTTGAGAGTTTGCTGGCCAAACTTTGATGCTATGGCTTATCTGATCATTTTTGTGTATAGATCTCCAGCTTCCTTTCCTCCAACTCTATTTTTATTGTATATCAACGACTTATTGAAAAAAAAACAAAAATTCAATATATTACTTTGCTGACGATAGTACACTTGTCTCGCCATTCCATTTGGATTCCTGGACATCGGCTGCTGATTCACATCTTACTGGCAGCAGGAGGTTGAATGTCTTAATGAGGATCTAGAAGTGTTTTCGAATTGGGGTGGAAGTAACCAGGTTTAATCAAATGCTACAAAAACCCAGGCATCGGATAAATGTCTCTGAAACGAATATAATATCAGAACAGACAATTCTGATTTAATAAGTTTGGATATCAATATGTATCGGCACAAGAAAGTCTCTAAAATTGCAAAGACTGCTTCTCAGAAGCTTGGAACACTCTTCCGAACCAGAAAACTGTACACAACTCAGCAAGTTTTGATGCTATATAAAGCTCAGATCAGATCTTCTTTGGACTATTGTTCTCATGTATGAAGCTCCGCTCCTTAAGATACCCTGAAGCTGCTAGATTTCACTCAGTAAAGAGCCATCCGCCTTATTGGAGACGCAAACATTACTTGCAACCTTGATAGTCCGGAATATCAAAGAAAGGTTGGGGATTCGTCTTTCTTCTATATATACTTTTTACGGAGAGTGTTAAAGTAACTTGGCACATTTGATTCCATTAAGTGGACGAGTGGTCATCATGAATTTGGAAGGGTTGAGAGTTAGGAGTATTCCGCTTCAATGGGTGATATCATAGTCAACGAACAGAACACAAAAGACCGTAGTCAATGATGTGAAATCAGATTCAAGAATAATAAAAACAGGGGTTCCCTAGGGTTCAATCTTGGGACCACTATTGTTTGTAACCTTGCTGAGTGACACCTGCACCTCCGCAAATCAAATGATAAATATGCTGATCACATTAATTCAATAACACTTACCAATTAAGTAAGCAAACTTAAGTAACAATGAATCTCATGAAATAGAAAAATATAGCTTTGAAAATAGTCCATTCTGGATAGAAAAAAAAAATTATTTGTGGTTTTTGCCAAAAAAAGATAAATTCAAATTTATCTAGCAAATCTATACTATCTATGGAAACTATCAAGTTCTTAGGATAGTGAGCTAGCATGGGAAGCATACATAATCACTGTATGTTCAAAACTAGCACTACAAGCTATACAATAAAAAATGTGCGAGATACTAACCCTTCCATGATTGTATATTCTTGAGCTGATTATGTACAATAAAAGGAACCAAAATGAACTATTGAGGAATCAGGGCACTCTATGGGAAGTTATCAGTCTGTGAAAATTCACCAAAGCATATTGCTATCAAATGATATAATAAAATGAGAGATAGAGTAGATGTGAATCTGAATGACATTCTACTCAAAAATTAATCGAGAATATTCCTTCTTGGAAAAATATTTTATGATGTTGAAGAATTTTATTTTTTCTTACACTTTACTATCGTGAAATACACAAGCTGTCGAATTTGAAAAAGTGGATAATGAAGACTCTGACGAAGATAATGAGAGTAAAAGTGATTAGTCAAGAAACTGATCGACCCTTCAGACAAGATATTGATCCTTCAAGATATTGATCTTCTATTATTCATATTCTTCATTGTTTATTCACTTCATTCTCAAAGTGACCATCCGACTTGGATTCGCACACGTAGCATTTTTTTTATTATATTGTCGCATCAGATCTTGAATTCACTCATACAAAAGTACGTTCACAACTATCAATTCATTTTTGGAATAGATAAGTATCCACCTACCTGAAGACAACACGAAGCTAGAATGCGACATTTTCTTCAAATATATTAAAAAAAAACAACGCAACTGCAAGCTTTCTTCATCACTCGTGTTGCATCGGTGATTTCAGTTCACTGGATTTCAAAAAAAAAAGGTTAGATAGTTTTTCTAAAACAAATGAGTTGGCATTGGTTACCAACAATTTGGTAACTGCCAAAATATTGGAAACCGAATATACAATTATTAATAATTTGGATGCCACAGGACTTCAATACATCCTATTTATTTTATTATGTGTACGTTCGATTAAGTATGTTTAAAAAAAAAAGGATGAGAGAATCTTCCAAAGAAAGGAAGGAAGTAATCAACAGACACAAACTGAAAGAAAGTCCTCCTGAAACAGCTACTTTCATATAAACATTGAATTACACGAAAGAAAATAATTCTTTCGAAACAAATACTTCTATATGAACACTGAATTATACAGAAGATACTTTTCTCTACTCAGTTTCTTTCCCAAAAAAATTAATCACTCCTGAAAATATAACCCCTTCAATTCAAATCGTTCTTATGTATTTAATTACCACCGTAAGTCAAACTTTATACAACTCTCCTGTGTATTTAAAAAACTCAACAAGTTAAGACATGTATTCAATAAAAAACTATCCGTCCTATGTCAGATAATAATAAATGAATGTTTATTGGAAAGAAAAATAGGTTGTCTGACATAAACTATCGATTTCATAAATCCCCAAAAGAAAAATGAAGAGGAGTCAAATACGGTGAACGAGCCATTCCATCGAACAACAAGGCTGGGTAGGTCTGATCCAACCAATCCCTTACAGCCCTAAAAAAAAAGTAAGAGCACACCATCTCATTAGAAAAAAACTGAATTCTCGACTTCTCTTGATTGTCGGCCACAATTTCTTGAGTCCGTGGGTGAGTGAAGTTTTGAAAATCAAATCGAAAACAAAAATGCGCTTTAACTGCTATTCACTTCCATACTGTATATGATTAAATATAAGTTAAATCAAAGGAAATTCAGGAAAACTAACCTCAAGTGATATTTTTCTGTTTCACTTTGAATAACATATCATATTTATTGAAAACCAAAAAGTTAAAGTGGAGCTGTGTAAATGAACTCTATTCAGTCTTCCAGGCATGGGCATAGTCCTTCGATGTTGACCTTTATTGCCTACCTCCATAGTTCTGAATGAATATTTCTCAATACTAATGGTTCAAGACGCAATTAGCATTACAATTCAATTAATTGGTCTGAAATATCTTAATGACTCTCCAGAGGTGCATTGAACAAGGACCACCAATACTTAAAGCATTTCAGTAGAATATCTCAAAATAAATTAATCGCACATTTCGTTCGAAGCACCAAATACGGGTGACAAAACATTTAAATTATTTTCTACAAGATATTTCGAAGAACATTTTAGAAAAACATACATAACAAATTGAAGATTGAATTATTTCAGAATAGATTGCTTTCCCACATGTTATGACCAATGATAGAGAAGTAGAAAACCAAAAAGGTTTGATTCAAATGAAATGTCAATGACTGGGATTGAATCAACCAACATTATGAATGTGAGTACTGTTCTGGTGCTGAAAAGGTGGTGTCTTATCACCTCCCGAAACTTCGAAGTACACAATTTCAATTTCAACAGTTTCATTGTCAAAGTGACAATAAAAAATGATGACTTCCTAACAGCCACCGTCTATCAGAATATGAATTAACCCTTGTTGGTTGGGTTAGGTTAGGTCAAAAGTGTGTTGGTCTATTCGACCCTCCACTGCAACCTGCCAGGGTTTATTGTGGCTCACACCTATTCACATTCTACCAAATAAACCCAGATTCCTAACGAAGCCGATTGGTTGGTATGGTGAGTAGTCTTTCAAGTCAGATGGTAAGAGTGGCTCTGCCAAACTCTAAAAACCTGATTCGGTCCCCAATAGGGCAGGCACAAAGTATGTGATCTGCTGTTTAATTGTTTTCCAAACAGAGGAGACATACACCCCAACCAGCAAAGTTGTTTTATAATTTCATAGTATTGCAACAGTTTTATTTTATTAGTATTTTATAATTACTTCCAAAATGCTAATTGTTTATATTAGATGATCGGTGAACACAATACAGTTGTAGGCAATAAAAGTGTTTTATAAATTTGTCATAGAAACGTTTATGAAATAAAATTAAAAAACCATTATAAAATAGTCACGGAATTATCACAGAAACGTTTTTGCAACTAACTTATAAAACTTATTTTCCTATAAAAGTAAATTGTCATGTAGCAGTTTTATAACACTTTTCTGCGAGATTTTTATGATAGTTATAAAACTATTTCAGATACTATTTTATTTTCATTACCATATTGTCACTTCAATGATAATTTCTCAACTATTTTATAGTATGGTATTTTAATTACAATTCAAAAACACTAATATAACTGTTCAGTTCGAGGTGCTTCAAATAGACGAAGAGATGACTTGGTGTTCCATAAAAAAACTTTCTGGAAGCTTTGAGTCGCCCTGTATATTGGAAATATTAAAAAAACACTCAAAACTATCCTAGTGCTTCAATTTTTTTTGCGAAAAACAAGAAAAGGTTATTATAATGGTTAAAACCCGTTGTTTAGCCTTTATAATCGATGAAACAAACTTTTTAGCCAAAACATCCCGATAGATAATATTTATCCAAATTGTATGTGAGAAATCCTTTATTCATACAAGCACTTTTGTAGAAACCTACAGCTTTACAAGTAGTCCGACTCTGCCGCAATAACATCACTTTCAGAACTAAGTGTTTCTTAACAGTTTTATAGGGGTAACATACTAGCTAAAATACGTTGAAATGCTTGCTACTGATACCAATTTATTTTATAGAACGACGCCATTTTAAATGATAGCGATCCGGGATACTGAAATTAGATGAGTTGAAAATATGAAATACCGCACATATAGTGATATTTACAGCTGAAAATACATAAATATTATAAAATTATACTATTTAGAATGAAGTGAGTTAAGTTTGTGACAAGAAAATTGATACTTCGACAAAGTGAATTTTTGTATAATTAATAATTTTACCGAAAACATTTATAAATGAATGGCGCGCTTAAATTTTGCTAATAATAGGCTATATATTTGTCAATAAAATTTCATTTGCAGTAAAAATATCAATCTTCGAAACACAAACAATGTCTATGACAGTTTTATGAGTGCAAAAGTGAAATTTTAAAATGGCTTGAACCTTTCTATTTCTTAGTTTTCAGTTGGCGACATATCAATTATATTTTCCTAGTGTCCAATACAAAATTACTTCTTGCGTCTTCAAGAAAACATTTTTAACACTTTTTTATTTTATTGTTATCGTTTTCGGCTGTATTATATTTTATAACGCCTACTTGGAACTACTAAAAACTCTAATAAAACTGTCTTCTGATTATTTTATAGGTATCGCTTGAATATGTTGCAAAAGTGCAGTAAGGGAAGTCTTTACAAAACTACTTTTTGAGAGTGTAAGACAAATTTTATAGTAACTGTCAAAATGTTTATAAAACTGTTTTGAAGTGTTTGTAAAAGGCCCTACAAAATATTGATAATAACTATAATGTTTTATAAAACGGTGCCAATTTCCTATTTATAGCAGTTTTATAAACATATTGAAAATATTTCTGAGAGAAATGTAGTTTTATAATTTGTTTCTCCGAAACATTTCCGCAACTATTATAAAATACGAAATTGCTAGTTGGGACTGTCTTCCGACAGTCCGAGTCTCTGCATATAATGATTCAAGTGATAGTGACCTGTAAGAAGGCCTGTTAGACATCGTAGTTCATCCATACTGTAGTCCCACAACTGTTTGGTATCCAGCTTCGAAGGGTGAATAAACGCCTGGAGTGAGCCAATCCTGGAAGATTCTGCCAGAAGATCTTTCTATCGAGGAGAATCGTTTTTGTCAATTTGCTACAAATGTAGACGTTGCTCGGTAGGAGCCAAGAGGTTCCAACGCCGCTTGACTGTCCGAGAATATTTTTATTGACTTGTGTATGAAGTTGTATTCTTCAATCTCTCCGCACTCAATTAAATAGCGTAAATTTCCGCTTGAAATACAGTCGCATAGGTTCCTACACTAAGTTGGTAGTAATTGTTTCTGTAACTTCTATGAAATCACCACAATATTGATGCCAGATCGATCTTTGGTCTCTTATATCGCCACCCTCTAACCTGGCGTACCAGATACCAGGACTTACGATCAGTTTGTATCATTGCACGATGAAAAACAAGACCTCTTTGATCTCCAGGTCTCGACATTAAGGGGTTGCTGTTCGTATGGTGATAATTGCTAGTTAACCATTCTTCAAAATACCATCGAACACTGGTATTTCAGTAGATCAAATAAATTCACTGTCTCTAAAACTAGAACTTGAGCTAAGGTTCATTTGTATCAGACGTTGAAATTGCCACTTCATGGTTGAATCATCGTTAAGTACCATGAAGATCCAATATATAGCTCTTAGGATTGCATTAAACGGTTTTTACATTATCTCTGACTATGTGTTTATAGTCAATGCAATAGAGTATCAAATACCCCACGAGATGAAACTGAAGTAACAGTTGATCTGAAAAGTTGAAATAACATAAAACATTTTTTTTTTATAAAATTTTGATTATATTTTGAAAAAAGTTTGGTTGGGTAACAGGATCAATATTTTTTTTAAAAAAAACAATTGATTTTTGCCTTTTTAGACGTTTCGAATTTAACTGAATTCTTTTTCAGGGCTCTGTAACAATCAAGTTTCATAAATATATCTTCCACAAAACTTATACGATTATTATCGTTTCAGTTTCACAAGAAGCAGTTCTTAATTAAATTAAAGTAGTTTTTTCTTGTTGATAATACTATATTAAAAACCATCAGACATATTAGATATATATTTGAAGAAATAAAAAGCATTGCAACAACAAAATTTCCGAGACAACACCAACACAAAACGACATGAAACAATGGCAAGAAAACACTTTCCTGCAAGAAAACAAATGTTTTTCTTTCTAGGGGAAAGTTAAAGTTGTTTCGCTGCACCCAGTATTTTGGACAATCGGTGAAAATGTGCTCAACACTCAGTTTTGTTTCACATATGTCACACATTGGCTCTTCGGTGTGATTTAACAGATAACTGTGCGTGAGTTTGGTATGACCCAAGCGTAGCCGCTTGATGAGCACTTGATGTTTTCGGTTGTTTGTTTCATCAGGCCACGGTTTCACATCATATTTGATTGTACGTAGTTTTGCCCCGGACACTTGCCACTGATTTTTCCATTTCTGGATTATCGCTGTTTTCACCATTGTTTGTAGATACTACTTTCGACACTTCTTCCGATTCGGTAGAGGTAATTGCGCCACAAGCACATTCGTCGGCTTTTTCATTGCCCTGAATTCCAATATGTGATGGGATCCAAATGAAACTAATATTTTTTCCAAGTTGCTGGATCAGATGTAGTTCTCTTTTTATTTTTTTTGCAATTGGATTTTTAGGATATAAGCGCTTAAGTTAAGTTCGTATATGGAGCTAAGTGAATCCGTTAAAATGATATAATTATCTCCACCTGTCGCATTGACATAGACCAGCGCACTGTAAATGGCATTAAGTTCTTCCCTGAATATGCTAGTAGTTGAGGGAAATTTACATGAAAACGATTCAGATGTTTTAACTATGGCAGCTCCTACTCATTCGTTGGTTTTTGAGGCTTCCGTGTAGATTTCCATGTGATTAGGGTGGTTACAAATAATTTGGTTGAGTTCGTTTTTGATGATCTGGCTATTGGTACTGTGTTTATCGTATTCAGTTAGGCTCGTGTCACAGTTCGGCCGTTTAACAGTCCAAGGAAAAGGTGGATTGAATTTGATAGGAAACGTTTCCGGTAGGGATAGATCGAGGGTAAACAAATGGTCGCGGATCCTCTGGTAGAAAGGTTTATAGTTTCTTGTACGATTTGTGAAGAGAGTTCTATATTCATCGCAGAATGTGTTACTATGAGTGGGATTTGTTGGATTGAAAAATTATTGGTTCACCAAACTAGTTAACTTTGATTGTATTATTTGTGGTCTTTTGAAATTATTTTGTTGGAATTTTATATGTTTTCGTCGTTAACAGTCTCTCTGGGGTGTCCACTACTTGCATCGTCTTTGGTGCTCAATTCACCTCGTTTGAATCCATCAAACCACTTCTCAACGGTTGAAGCCTTGGCTTTAACAGTATTTTTTTTTCGTCAAAAAGCAGTACTTTATCGACACACGAAATTTCTTTTTCTTCAAACTGACAGAAGTTTTTCACTAGTTCGGACTTACATTGTCTAATATATAAAATGATTTGAAATCCCTGAAACAACTGAAAAAGAAGAATTAAAAAATATCATCACCCGAAGACGATTGTAGATACTAACAATCGAAACTTTGTGAACTAACGTGACTTGAAATCTCTTTAAATTCATTTGTATTTCTTTATTTTTTGTTCAATAGTATTATTTTTACTAGTATTTTATTTCACTATCATTTCATTTCAGGTTATTTTTGCTTAATATAATTATTATTTTCAGCTATTTATTTTCAATTCTTCTTTTTCAGTTGTTTCAGGAATTTCAAAACATTTTATATAGGCTTGAATACAAAGTATGTGAATTTGAAACTGTCCCACATGTTTTGCATTAGCTGTGGCGTACCAGATGTCACTGATGCTTTGCTTAAATCTGTCCTGCACTAACGAGGAGTAATACTACGAAACCGGTCTGTGGGTTTGATTTCAGTTAGGCCCAATCCGTGCTAGGAATCGCATGTTAAAAGGTAGGACTTTGTTATATTTTGGTTTGGACAAATTTCGACATTTAAGGTTTGACGTTGTCTCTACCATGGGTCATAGTGGAATAACATGTTCTGTAATAAATCTACTTAACATAATTTGTTGCTGTATAGAAACATATTCTCACTTTGTATACGACAATCAATAACGAGACACACGTTGCTGTGACTTAATCATTCCCAAACAAGTCAAGAGGAATGTAAAATTCACCGCATTTGAATGCTTCATAGAAAAATATATAATCTTGATGTGGATGAATATGGCGTGGTATTTGAGAATGAAAAAATGATGGTACGAAAGAGGCTGTTCTTTGAATGATATCCTCCATCTGAATCTGAATGAATCAGATATTTTAGTGCGTACTTTCTTGAAATAATGTGCTTACATTCGTTAACATATTTCAAAGGACGCATTCAGTTATGCAAAGTTGTGAATCGAATCGTAATAGTATTGCGATATGCACAACCAAAAACAACAAAAGCTTACTCAGAACTCTAATTAATGCGGATGACTGGATATTGAACTACATGTGAGAGTGACTCCGGATATTTTCTCACAGAAGCTTCAATTGCATTGTTTTTTATTATCCAGAAGCAATTTCGATCTTCAACTTTGACCCGGTATTAGAAACGAGTTATACGCTCAATATTGCTTCCAATTAATTAGCTTGACATACAATTCCATTGGAATATGTGCTATTAAACCATGAAATCTGGTGAATCAATTTTTTTTAATCATGTAAGTTATGAATCAAACCAGAAATCCTTTCACTCGCTGGGAGTATATGTCCATAGTTCATACGATTTTAAGTACATATTCAAAAAACACACTCTAATGTGAGATTTATACTTGAAAGTTTACAAAACTGTGACACGTGCCTTTATAGTAATTGAAATCATTGTGACTACAGATGTCTGTTAAATTTCTACAAGATAAATTCATCACCTAAACTATTCAACCTGTCTAGGAACAACTCATAATACTGGAGAATAATGAATACTTTTCAGATCTGCCCAAATTCAATGAAGGAAAACAACTCAAATCTATTTGATCACTGAGCAATGAACCCGAACATCTATTGATTTCTGAACATTCAAAAATGTTGAGTTTTGAACCTTTCTCTTCCAAATGCAATACGTCACAATCGTTATTGAACTCGCGCCTCTGTCAAATATTGAATTGGTTTTTCCAATAAAAAAAACTACTTCAATGCTCTTTTATTCTTTTGAGAAAAGTTCTTCCGGTTTGTCCCATATAAAATGTTGGACAAGAACCACAAGTTAACTTGTATACTCCTGATTTATTCGGCGCTGAAGTTTTATCTTCATCGTTTTCAATGAATTTACTCGAGTCATTATCATTTGTTCTGTAGGCTACGTCCAATTCTTTGCCTTTTAAAAACGGATTGAATTTTTTTTATGAACAGTTCCAAAATGTTTCACAGATAGAGCCGTTACAAACGACACCACAGATCTGATTGCAGTGGTTTTATGTAATTCGATGATAGAATAAAGTTTGAGTGGTTGTGGATTCATGAAAAATGCCCTGCGGTTGTCGAATTCAGTTTTTTCTACATACCTCTATTGATTTGAGTGTTTCTTTTATTTTTCTTTGGTGAAAAGTTGCTACATCATTCCTCAGAATATTGCAAGATCCTGAACTCAAAAAATTAAGGGATTTCCTTACGTATTCGCTCTTCTCTATTGATCGACCTTTTGCCTGCTCTTGTAAAAATTATATCATAATTTGCTTTTTGTTTTATTGATTTTGCAATTCTCATTCGTTCATTGAACTGGATTCCATGAAAAGATTCAGACTCCAAAATTGGAAGTAAGTCGCAGACTCCGTTTCAATAGCTGAAACTTGTATATACTTGCCGAATTGATGTTGGACTCAATATTATGCTTAGGGCCTTTTTCCAAAAGCTTAGTTTTCTTCTGTGTAAATTCAGTGTCGCTGAGACATACAAACCTATCAAAAAACGTATGGCTAGAATAGTTTTCCAAACTTCGAGCTCGTTTTCGTCAATTGAAAGAAAGGCTTTTCAAGCTTTTTTGTGTGTCAAGATTTTTTATGGATATTAACTTTTTCACGGTCTATTCATACCCACGGTGAATACAAACTTGTATGTTTGCTAACGAAATGCTGCAAAATAAATTTTGCTAGCTGTCATATTCAAAAAATTCCCAATATGTAGGGAAGTTTAGAAATTCTTGTAAAAATGACACTAATCACTGAGTTTGATGACAGAAAACTGTACAACATATGAATAACATTCTGTTGCTTGGATACTTCAGTGAAGACACTTTTCCCATTCCAGAACAAAACTACAGTCTCTAGAAGCGCGTTTCACTGATTAAGTATAACACCATTAGAAGTTTTAGTCATCTCCTGAAACCATTCTTAGCTTACTTGCTTAGCAAAACCTGCATCGAGAGACAGTATTTTTGTTCTGATGTGGAAAAAATGTTTTCAGTTGATTCATTTCACACCTGAGGTTCCAAATTCTACTTACTGAATGGTAGACAAGAACGCAATAGTAAATACAAATATCAAAATCGTCAATCATCACGAATTAGGTGAATATTTGAAGTAATGATGAGAAACTACCAGACCAAAAGTTTGAAAATTTGTCTAGATTATTTCCTTCAAACCAATAACATATAAAAATTGAAGGCTAGGTCGCCTAAACAGAGTTTATGGTTATGACTGTTCCCTGGGGTATACCTATATTGATTAATAATGTTGCTCAGTGCAACAATTACATTACCTAAGGGGACTACTTGGCCTGATCCTTTTTCTTGCTGACATAAACTCAATAATGAGATATTGTATAATACCATGAGGTGGTACTCTCAATAACTACATCAATAGCTCACAAATAGCACCCAACTCAATTTTGGAAATAATATTGAAAAATTGACGTTTTTCAACGGACCATCTATATCAAAAGAATAATTCACTTAACGCTAGATAATTATTAGTTACCAATATGTTCCCGAACTTTAGCAACTATTTCACTCATAAAACAGTAAAAACCAGAGCAGTTGAGAATTTAGATATCAAAATGTCACTCTACAATCCATACACAAAGATTCGTGTTCTACTGTCCAGAACTGTACAACCTACTCCCGGTAAAATTGAAAAAAATTAATGAAGTCAAATAGGCAGTTCATTCTTCGCACAAGAACTCATTTTAAGATTCTGACAATTCTTCAGTCATCACCATAAATATTTTTGAATTCCTATTATCGATAGGTTGATATTGCATGAATGAAATAATTGGCTTTGATGCCATTTTCAAAATTTTCCAATAGTTGGTGTATCATTTTTTTATTCCATACCCACAGAAATCAAAATAAAATAAAGCTTAGTCCATTACCTAGGCAGTGAACTAAATATCACACCACTCCATAAAAGGAATAAATATGGTGATACTACCTCTCACTTTCCACATCATATTTACAAAATCGAAAGCGTTACTTCGATCAAGGAGACAATAGAACGCCTAATGTGAAGCCTATAGTTAACGGTGTTCCGCAAGGATATGTGCCAGGACCTCTCCTGTTTATAATTTTTAATAACAACCTATTCTTTCAAGTTCTGCCTCATAAATGTGTTGTTCATGTTGATGACACATCTGTTGTTTGGTCAGACGAAAATTGCAAAAATTTAGTGACAATCCCGAAACTCGCCGAAAACCAAGCTGAAAAATGGGTCAACGCCTTCTTGAACTCAATATGAAAAAACACAGAAGGTAGGTGATATTCTCTTTCAATAATGCGATTGCAGAAGGAAAAACTGCCCAACTACTTGGTATAACTCTGGATCAATCCCTGAATTTAACATGTCATATAGATAAATCAAATATAAAACTATCCAAACTATTGACATTCTTGTTGCTACCTACTGTGCTTTGGGGATTCCTTGGGGAAAATCTACTTCTGCTGAAAAGAAGTTTGTAACACAAAAAATTAATAAGAATAGCGTGGGATATTGTGACACATGTCGCCCAGTGTTCAAGGAACTGGAAATCATGACTTCTGCTGGGGGTAGGTACATAAAATCAAAGGCAGTCGTCTAATAGCAGGGGAGCCCACGATGCAAAATGGGGATTTACTCGAGCGTCATAGAGACATATTGGGTTGCAAAGCTCAGATGATAAGAAGAAAAAAATGTTATATAATATATACCTTTCCATCGGTGGGGAAAGCTGCTATAAATTATTAAATATGTAAAAAAACTGTTGCATGGACATACTCAAGCACGTCAGATATTGATACCATCAATGTCCTACGTATTTTTAATAATGTTGGTATGTTAATCTGATCGTTTGCATGATGTGGGTGGTTGTACGTAGGTAAGGGTTAAAAATGAAAAAAAAATCATTCGAGCGCGTCAGATTTTCTAACGGGGTGTTAAGTGCAACAAAAAAAAGCTCTCATTCAATAATCTGACGATTTCTATCTGACGCAAACTCGCGGCCATTATTATAATGTGCAAAAAAAATCGTCATTTTGAAATACTCAAGTGCGTCAGATTGAGATATATATGGTTCATTTTTATGTTTTAGATGTGCTGTCTTATAATCTGACGATTATCTAGAGGGATTCGCCTAATCTGACAAAATAATATTTTTTTTAATTTTTTTTTTTTCAATAATTGAACTCAATTAATTTAGAAGCTTAGGAAATAGCATGCAAATTAATAAGTCTATGTTTTTTAGGTAGAATACTTGTATTTATAAAAAAATAATTTTAAAAAAAATTAATTTTGTATAATCAATTGATTAATTAATGAAGAAGAGAAATGAAACTTTCTATGTTTTTTACCACTTCTATTTGTAACTAACGTTAATGCAGTTACTTATACAATATATAAGTTTGAAAATGTCCTTATAGGACGAAACTGCAGTGACGTTAGTTAAAAATAAAAGTGGTAAAAAACATAGAAAGTGTTAGTTACAAATAAAAGTGGTAAAAAACATAGAAAGTTTCATTTCTCTTTTATTCATTATGATTTCCTACCACGTAGTAATGGCTACATCCATCAATTAATTGATTAATGAATCATCATCTTCATCTTCATCACGAACGAGTCTCTGTGATGAGCTGTGATGGCGTCATGGCAACAGAATTCAGAGTGGGGACGGAGTAAGAGAGTAATAGATAGAGAAAAAGTGAAAAAGGAATAGAAACACGGAGAGGGAAATATAGGCATCACGCAGCTGCACGCAATAAATTTTCTCGACGAATTTTTGCTATTTCGGCTTGCGATATCTTTGAATTATTTTCTTCAAAATAAAAAAAAATTGGCTACGCTCGAGAATGTCGAGATGACGTTTTCTTTTCTACAACTTTGCTGCCCTCCCCTTTCTTTACGTCACTCTCAAATTGTCAGATTACTGGAATATACACTTTTTAGCATGTAATTAACTCACCCTACCTTAATCTGACGCACTCGAGAATTTCTGATGATCAATTTTTTTTTACTAATCTGATACCTTATCCTTCACGGGCGGCCTTATATATGGGGCTCATATTTGGTGGAGGTACTTAACCGGGTACAAGGTATATCAATCTGCCGCGCTTCAGTAAATCCTGAAATCCCCGCTTAGGCTCCCTTATTATAACTAATTTTTACTTTCAAAACTATGATACACGTTGTGCTAATCTCTACTAAGTGCAATCTACAAAAATCTCCTGAGAATTTTCCAGATGTCAGTCTATGCAATATCTTGCCAACTGCTGTTAAGAACTCATCCCATACACGTTTTGAAAAATATATCAAATATTTCATCATTGATGAATGCTTTTACTGTATAGATGACTATATGGCTGTTTCTATGCTATTGCCTGGATTTCATTTTTAATCGAAACTGCGTACACTCGTAATAATGTTTTACATGTCTCTTTTGTCTAATGTCTCTTTTTGAGGTGCTTTGTTTTCTTATATATTGCTATTGTTTTTGTTTATTTTAGATAGATACTGATTGAATTCTGAATTTTAAAGCATCTCTCAGACTTGCTATGAATGTTTTATATACAGGGTGTCCCATATAAAACTCCGCAGGCAAATATCTAAAAAATGAAAAAGAATATCCATATTTCGTGAAAGAGATCCAGCACTAGGCGTCACCCGTTAAGGCGTCGCGACACCGACGCCAATTTTTTCAAATGTTAACTCAGTATTTTCAATTGGTTTTTTAATTCTGCATTGAATTCTGGATTTAGCCATATAGCACACTTGTAGTTTATCTCGAATACTGATGAAAAAAGGCAATTTTATTGCGTATTATAAAGAGGGCCATGAATAAGTCAAAATGAATGCAATAATACGAGTTCAATAAAATGAATCCATCAGTTATGATTTCATTGTCTTTTCAATTTCATCTAGTTGCGTATTTCTGTATAAATTAAAATAAATGTTTCAAATTACCAAAAAATATGTTACTTTGACCATAACTCGACTAACATGATGATAAAGAAATCAATTAGTGATAACAAGAATCATTTTAGTAAGTGTTCGAACTGGCTCCCTTCACGTAGAATACACATATTACATCTTTTTAGTATTTCTCAATTCGTGACACGTAAAAGCGTCTCTCGCGTTATGGAAGCACAAACATTTGTGATACTATTTTTCAAATCTTCTACATTTTGTGGACGTCGCATATAAACTAAGTCTTTGATACATCCCCATAAAAAGAAATCTAGTGAAGTAATATCTGGACTTCGTGCTGGCCATGGTATTGAACCCTTATTTCCAATCCATTTCTCATTAGAAGTATCATCCAAATTTTGGGAACTATTCTATTATTATGTGGAGGTGCCTCATCTTGTCGGAACCACATATTCAGTCGAGTTTGTATTGGTAACTTCTCCAAGAGATTCGGCAACACATGTTGTAGAAAAACCAAGTACCTCTCCCCATTGAGAATTCCTTCGAAAAAATGAGGTCCTATCAAATAACCATCAATGATTCCGCGCCAAACGTCAACCCCCCACACAGACTGAAATCTCGTTTCTTGCACCCAATGAGGGTTCACGTCAGATCAATAGTGACAATTATGTTTGTTTATTATACCGTTGTTATGGAAACGGCTTTCATCACTCCATATTTTTTTTACAAACTGATCATCATCATGAATACGGGTGGACAACCATGCAATGAAGTTCAATCTTCTATCAGCATCTACTGAATATGGGAATATATTTTAGTTATCAAAAATGAAACATGAATATTATTACCTGGATGTAGCCCTTGAACCAAATGTATTGTGTATGGGTGGAATTTGTTTTTTGAAAAATTACGTTGTATTGACGATTTCGAAATGTCACAATTCATTGCTACTTTTCTAGTGAAACTATGTGGTCCCAATAACATTCGATCTAGGATTGCAACACTGTGATTCTCATCAGTAGCCGTTTTTGGTTTTTTCGCTTCCATACATTAAAACATCGATTTCGTGCCAAAGATTTGGCTAAGCCAGCGAATGTTTTGTCTGACGGTAATTTTCTGTCAGGATACCGATTAGCGTATATTCTCACTGCTTCATTTGAATTTCGTCTTGCTTCGCCATCCATAAATACATATCGTATCCAACTTTTCTGCATTTGAATATTGAACCATTTTTCAATTTTTCGAAAAATCAACACAAAACTGAATACACTTTCGTCAAATCTGACAGGTCTTCTGACAGATTGATAAATACATTATTGCATTTATTTTGACTTATTCATGGCCCTTTTTATAATACGCAATAAAATTTATTTTTTTCATCAATATTCAAGGAAAACTACAAGTGTGTTATATGGCTGAATTCAGAATTTAATGCAGAATTCAAAAACCAACTGAAAATACTGGGTTACGATTTATAACAATTAGCGTCGATGTCGCGACGCATTAACGGATGCCGCCTGGTGCTGGATCTCTACGTAAATAAGAGGATCCTTTGACACCAAAATTATCTGCTTTCACGAAATACGGATATTCATTTTCATTTTTTAGATATTTGCCCACGGAGTTTTATATGGGACATATAGTATATTTGACCATGTCAAATATACTATCTATCTATGTGGACTTGAGCTATAGACCAGTGTGGTTTCCCAGATAAATAATTATTCATGTCCTAAGTCTGACTGAATTTTTAGAATGAAATTATATTTACTGTCTATATTAGTGTCTCTCCCGATAGATATTCTCTTGACTGTGCAAGTATTTTATTAATTCGAAGTGAAAATTTTTCAAGAGAAATAATCTGAAATAAATATTTAGTTATGTGGACTTCAGCTATAGACCAGTGTGATTTCCGAGAAAATTTTTTGCCAAAAAAATTATCCTATCAAATTTGTCTATTTCTAGTCATGTGTGTCGAAATAACCAATGAAACCATCATTACACTGATAACTACCTATGGATAGTTTTCACGGGTAGTTATCACTTATGTCATGACATTGCTAAGCAACCAACACAATAAAGTTGTTTGACATTTCAGTAATTCAATTTATTTCGAAAATGTCACTTCCTCGCTTTGGTGTTCAAAATGATGCGGCAATTGACAAAATCATTGAAGAAAATACACCAAAAAATACTGTCAATAGTAAAAAATACACTTGGAAAATATTTATGGAGTTTTGTGACGCCAGAAAATATGAATTGGATGGAAATCGTACTCTCGAAGAGCTTGCATTAATACTCAAGGATTGGGCGATTAATATGAGAAAAAAGGATAGCACAGAGTTTAAGGAGGCTACTGTTAAAACCGTATGGAATATAACAAGCAAATTATTACAAGAAAAGTATTACAAGGAGTATAATATCATGCTACACCCCTTTAAAAGCGCGGAATGCACGCGACGCAGCACGAAGAAATTTACAAACAGATCCCACTAAACGCAAAACAAGCTCAGTACCATTAACTTCAAATGAAATGAGCAAAATTATAAACTTTTGGGATGAAAATACCCCTATAGGACTCCTACGCAAATTTTATCACATAGCAGCGGTGGAATTGGCTTGGAGAGGTGGTGAAGGTGCTGCTTGCTTAGTTGATTATTTTCATATCGAAAAGGACAACAATGGATCTCCAACTAATAGGATAGAATATAATCCAATTTTCAGTAAAACCTGCCAAAGGGGTTCAAAGAACTGCGCCTCTAGCAAATGGTTAGTTCAAAATAGTGATAACAATGCTTGTCCTGTCAGATTATTCATTAAATTATTATCAAAACGAGGCACAAATATCAAGACAAATAGACTATTTTTAAGGCCAAATCGTCACTGGAAGACAGGAAGCGATAACTGGTATGACAATATGCCTCTGGGTAGAAATATAATCAACGGATGGACGAAATCTTCTGCTGAAGCAATTGGCTTGGATACGAAACAGAGGAAAATAACCAATCACTCTAATAGAGCAACTGCAGTCAGTCAACTAGCTAAGAGTGGAGTTCAAAAACAGCAATTGTTGAAAATTACTGGGCACAATAATGGAAATTCCATAAAACCTTATTTGAATATTGATCAGGAACATCATAACCAAATAATCAATAGTATGCGTGGAAACACCTATGCAGTAACCGAGGCAAATACAGCAAGATCAACGGAATATCATTATACGAATTGTTCTTTTAATAACTGTGTGTTCAATAAATAATTTTGTTCGAATTGCAAAAAATTTTCTCACCGAGTATCCCTCGAACATTGATAAATAACTCATAATTTTATCACAACTTTCTCAAGCACGTTATTTTAGGTAACATCCCTTCGCCTTCGGCGTCGGGATGTTACCAAATAACGTGCTTTCGAAAACTGTGATAAAATTATTTCGTTAGTTATCAATGTCCTTGGGATATTATAGCTGATAAATAATTCGTGTCCTTAGTCTGACTGAATTTTCAGAATGAAAGTATATTCCTTGTTTATATTAGCGTCTCTCTCCAATGTGAACATTTTTCCAAGAGGAATACAGTGATATAAATATTCAGATATGTGGACTTCACTATGATTTCCCAGATAAATAATTAATGTCCTTAGTCTTAATGAATTTTTAGAATAAAATTATAACTCTCTATATTAGAGTCTCTCCCAGTGGATATACCCTTGACTGTGCAGGTATTTTATGGACTCAATATAAACATTTTTTCAAGAGAAATAAACTGGAATGAATATCAAGATTTTTCTTTAATTGGCTTTAGAAAAAAATAACAATACACCCACGAATAACGGCGCCGAATCTCTGCGTTTCACTCTAGTTACATATGATATACTTCAAAGCACGGAAGAGATAGATATGTTAATTCAAATGGTATCAAAGACAAATTGTTAGTACATCAAGATGAACTATTTCAATGCAGAAAGTGTGAGTTACATCTTACACTATACTGTTTGGCGATAAGGAAAAGAGAGGGGCCTGGCGAGATGCTCTGGTAGGGTGGAATTATTTTTCAAGAGTGATGGTATAGCAAGGTTTTGGGATGAAAGTTGAATATTTTGTCGATATACACCCACTATTCGCGGATTTTGAGTATATAAGCTCCTGTGTGGTAGTTCACCACCATCAGATCATCCCGATTTGTTTAGAGAGTACATCTCTTTTTTTCAAAACCAGCAGTAGTGCCTGTTCTAATACAAAAGTGCAAAATGAAGGTAGGACATTTCTGAGTGAAAAGTTCGGTGGTGATGGTTTTCAAACTCGAGTTTTTCTTTTCCTGAATATCATTATTTGAAATAATCCAACGTAGTTAATTCAATTTCTATGTCACTGATTTCTAATCAGGGCGCCGGACTGTATCCGACAGTGAGTTGGAATTATAACTAAAACTAATTTTTAATCCATAGATTTCATCAACAATAACATAAATAAAAATAAAAATTTCAAATGGTGTTAGAAAATCTGATTATCTGGTATCCTTTCCTTTTTCTACGTTTCCAAATTTGTTTGTGCTTCCATTCAACAAAAAACATTTTCGATATTTCCTCTCGCTGCCGATAAAACTATTATATATTCTGGCAAAATTTTCCAAGGGGTTAAAAATAATTGGAACTCTTTCCGATACTAATATTCTTTATATTCATTAAAACTTTGTTGATTCAAATTTGGCATAACACAAGCAATTTCAAAAAAAAATTCTCGGCTATTGAAAATCCATCGATATACGACATATACCTGACAATGTTTCAAATTACAATGATAGAAAAAACAATTTCTGGTTCTACAGAAAATGTTTCAAAATTTCCACGCATCTAATGTAAACTCAGTTGATAATTGGTGTTTTTCATTAAACCCTTCAGTCAAATTTTTTCTTTCAACAGTTTCATAACAAAATTCCAGTTAGCTCAGAAAATATACAATGGTTTTCAATAGCATTAAAAAAAATCAACAATACTCCTGTATTGTTGTGAACGATAATTTCAACTCATGAATTGTGATTCAAATTTTTATATCTGAACCCTGAAATTACCAAACTACACAACAAAAACATTTGAAAGATACTTTGTCATTATTCAAACATAGATATTTATTGGCTTACAAAACAAATTGTGGTTATTTTGCTGTGAGTTAACATACATCAAAAAAATGGTCAGTTTTCCTTTCATTCAACATCATTTCTGATCTCCAGAGTATTTCAATTTTTTCTGAAATATTTTAGCATAACTTATTACTTTCACTTCAATTTCGGTAAAGGAACCTTGCTGCTTACATTGAAGACGTAAATACTCAAAATATATACTCTTTTTTCAATAACCAATTTTTTTTCAATCTTAAAGTGAATGTAATAGGTACATTCATATTTTCACAAATTTTCTCGTACTTGGTACAATTTTTTCTTATGTTTCTTATGGAATTATATAAATAGTTTCGAGAAAGAAATTCATGACGATCTTGCTTTAGCATATGGCAGTTATGTAAATATTATGTGAAAATGATTTTTATGTGCATCAATGAGCAATGCCATAATTATGGAAATCCTGTTGAATATCATTACCAGCTTTACCTGTTTCACACAAGATAAACTAATTTTATCATACATTCTTCACTCGAATGTTCAAAGAAGTCTAATTGCTTTTATTTTGTGATCGTAAACAATTTGCGTGTGACATTTCTCTCATAACTCACCGGATAAGTCAATGTGCAGAAATTCAATCAAAACGAAATCTTCTTTTTCATATTTCCTCCATATAAGAAAATAACCTTGGCATTTTGATTTCAATCATACCAAGTGTCAGCTATCCAGTAATTTTGATCATATAATTTGAAAAATTTTGATTAAATCAAAGCACCAGAACTAGAGTACTTTTCTTGACACTCGTTTCACCAAGCAACTTGTCGTCCTCAGGAAATGAAGTAGTTTAGAGATCTATTGTAGCTCTGGTGTTTGAGAGCTTTGCTTGTTTCAATATCAGAAAAATAAAAGTACCATTGTATCAGTTGGATCATCCAAGATAACGAAAATTCAAGTGAAACGAACAGTTTTTAAAGAATATTCTTGGAACATCACATAATTTGAGACTTTGTGATGAATACATAGTTTTCAATAAGACACTATAAGAAAATCTTCGAGAAGTTTTTCTACAAGGACAAAATTCTAACGCAGAAGTATATTTGGGGCGCTCTGTTTTTCATCGACAATCATAAACTTCTATATACTATTTTTCTCCTGAAGAAACATCTATTGGCAACAATAATATCTTGGATTCCCATCCAACCTGTCATTTCACAAAATTATTGTCAAATAGTGATAAAAAATGCGACTAAGGGTTAATAACAAATAAGTATGTGTCTCTCAACACTGAATCTACTGTTTCATAATCTCCTAAACACAAAGGCAGAATTTTTTGATGGCGCAAGTATCTTCAAAA
Source organism: Leptinotarsa decemlineata (assembly GCF_025532065.1). Taxonomy (NCBI): domain Eukaryota; kingdom Metazoa; phylum Arthropoda; class Insecta; order Coleoptera; family Chrysomelidae; genus Leptinotarsa; species Leptinotarsa decemlineata. Next base: position 3,598,127 of record NW_027412688.1, on the reverse strand, counting down.
TAAATGATGATTTAAATTACAGTATTGGGTTCGTAGGTCTCTAAGACCATGTAATTAGCCTAAGCTGGCAGATTTTTCCAGAAATTTGAAACTCTTCCTGCAGTTCAAGTATTCTGTGTTTATTTGGCAAAACGTAAAGCGATTCCATTGAAAGACACTGAGCGAAGGAAGTTGCTGGAAGTGCCTTTTCTTGAGAGTCAACAGTTGCATTACTTTCCAAGCCAGTGGAGTACTTCTATCCAGACAGTTCACCACTGAACTGGACGTTGTTCAGTGAAAGTCAAGTACCTAAAGAACCATGAATATTTTTATCCATCTCGGTCTGCACCAGAATCTAAACGTTCCTCGGTACTTTTCCTCTTGCAAGATTTCCATAGATGCTGACTGTTTGATGTGGAAGGCACCAGAGATAGGCAGGCAAACAAGCCCCTTTACGCTAGAGGCTTTCGGTCACTGATAAGTTGCTGCATCGTGATCGTTGGTCTGGTAATTATCACATATTATACACGATGGGTTTGTTTTGATCCTGAGCCCCAAAATTTTCCATAGATCCTTCGGCATGTTTAGATAGTCTGTCTTTTTATAGAAACTCTCCAAGTGCTTCTTTCATCTCGATGATTTCTTTTAAGATTTTTCTCCGGCGAAGGCTATGATAGTCAACTGAATAATTCAATATCATCAGGCATACTTTTTTAATCAAAGTTCAGTGACCATGAAAAAATAGTTCCAACAAATGATAGACAGTATGCAGTATGATATTCAATGGAAAACCTTTTTCAAATGTTCAGTCTTCTTCAGAAGCCGAAAAAATCATTCAGCACAAAAATACTCATTCTTCAATAACAAACAAATGCCTTGTTTGGTTTAATGAACAAAACTGCAATCCGCGATCGTCGTAAACTTTTCAAATATGTTCCCATTACGTATCTATATTTGGATCAGTTCTTGAAAGATGTTTTCCTTTCGGAGGATTTCGTTACATAATCCAATCATAAATAATTAAAGACATCTAAAACATTTCCAATCATCGATGTCGAACGTGGAACGTAAACTTATCAGTAAACTTTATAATAACAGGTATCTAGAGTAAAACGTGTCGATATATACATGATTTTAATGACTGGAACATTTAGAAGATAAATTAGAAGATAGACTACTTTCGCCTACTTATCGAGGATTGAGTTGAATCACCAATTTACATAACTTAAGATGGAATTCGAGTAATTGAATTGCTCAATCGCTATTACATCTTCTTAATTTGGCAATAATGTCATTAATTAGTCGAAAAAAGCGCGTTGCTTTCTTTTACGGTTCAGGAAACCATTTCAATGAGAGCAGATTCATCGTTCCAGCAATGAATAGTGGCAATATTCTCCCTGCTCTTTTCTGATGAGAAAAGATTATCATTTCACTGATTTTTGGTAGATAGAAATTCATATTTCAAAGGAATAGGTACAAACAATATTCTACAGGAAGTAATTCGTATGATATCCTGATTCATGCGTTCCAAATTTTCATTTTTTATTTTCTGATGTTTATGAAAAACAAATTTTCAGTGCCACAATGAACCAACAAAAAATGTAAACCTTGTCAAAGTACAACGTTTCACTGGATTCGAGAAGTTACTATGTTACTCACTTATCTCCTAATTACGACAATTTTTTATTTGTTTTTTGCGAGGTTATGTTCTAGTGTGGAACACTTTGATTTGCAGTTAAAGCTTCAACTGAACCTTCCAATGTACGAACAGAAAATGCAAGAAAATCTTTCAGAAGGTGGTTTATAAAATTTTAATTGATATTTCGATTTTTTTTTATTTTCCAGGACTCCATGATCTTCATTTACATTTTGAAATTCATGCAATATTCAACTTAACTACTTCAAGTTTCTGTTTTGTGAACTTTATGGATAACTTTATTGATCAATGCTCACCTTAAATTAGGTTACGTCCAAAGTGAGTGGATCTATTCGACCTACACCGCAACCCGCAAAGTTCTATTGTGGTTCATACCTATTCACACTCGACCAAATGAATCCAGCTTCTTAACGAAGCCGATAAATACATCAAGACCTTCATTTTGATATATCCCAAGATCATTGTCTAGAGAAGTAAAATAACTGTGCTTACAAACAACGAAACTCTACGATAAGTTTGAATTCATAAGCCCACTTCCATTGAATATACTTCAAGTATGATTAAATACTCATGAACGATGAATTGGAACATACACTATTCTCTGTTTATGTCCCACTTGCTGATGAACTCATTGCTATTCAAACTCATCTTGTTATCCTGTAATGGACCTGGTTGTTTTTCAGTTGAAGCCAAATATTTCTCAATATTCATGTCTCAATATAACCTCCAATAAATTTAATGACCGGACTGAAAGTGTTCTTTCCTTATGTTTCAACTCTCTAAACTTCAAACTTGAATAGATAACGTACCAACTCTAGACTATTCTTTTAGATTTCTTGGTACTACATCCAGCCTTGAGGGAGTCTTTACCACACCTTCGATTGCTATTCATTCCAAAACATGAAAATATCACCCTTTTTGAACTGCGGTGATCATATCAGGATACTAACACCATTTTCTCTCACAGGTTGCCATTATTGCGTTAGCTACAATGACCATGGTCTTGGCAGAGCCTCCAGTTCCAAGCAGCCAGTACCTTCCCTCAAACCAGTACATTCCACCATCAACCCAATATGGAGCTCCTAGCGCGCCAAAACCATTTTCTCCTCCTTCAAGCACTTACAGTGCACCTGCACAAACAGAAGCTATTCTGAAACCTTCAAACGCTTATGGACCACCCAGCGACACCTACGGACCACCTAGTTCTCAATACGGACCACCCAGCACTCAGTATGGACCACCCAGCACTCAGTACGGACCTCCTGGTTACGCTAATGGAAACGGTGATCAGTCGGTAAGACATTTTTGAAAGTTGTCCTGCCACAAAGTACCCCAGTTATACTTCAGAAATTAGTGGTATTTTTTATTGACTAGGATCTGTCTGATCTAAAGATTGCTTTCAGGTCTTCGGGAGCATGTTGGGTTTGTTGTTTTTTCTGCCTATCTTTGCATGAGTCCCATTCCGACAGTTCCTGTTCAATACAAGAATTGTCATACAAACTGATGCAACTTGTACAGGTTCTTCGTTAGATATTTCTCACATTCTTCCAGACATAATTTGGGATGTTTAAAAATTGTTGCTTCCTGAAATCAAGTGCCACACATTCACAGAAAATATGACGCACTGTTTCTGTTTCTTTGTTGGACTGCCAGCAATTAATGTGTCCGTTTCATAGCATCAAGTGACCTTCAAAAGGTTTGTGTTCTGTAAGTAGTCCTCTAAGTGTTCTGAGCCAATCCTCGCTTCATTGAAACAATTCTTTCTCTGAAGAAATCTCTTCGTATTGGCCCATTTCTAGGTCTGGTCTGGTCCAGTTTACAAAGATTTCTATACTTCTACAGCGGGTTCAGAACCCATAAATGTATCTGTTGAACCATGTCTAAGGATCACATCAGCTTTTTCTTTGGCTATGAACTAAAAAGAAAATATTTAATATTACTCTACTCTTATGGTTACCGGAATGAATTCATAAAATATTCTTCCCTTTCTTATGCGACAGGAAACCATATCATTCAAAAGAAAGATCTGTTCGACAGTATTAAAGTTGAACAAATAATGAAAATTCATTTTGATATCGTTAACGTACTATATGGAATCTCTTCCAAAAGATAATGGAATATTTCCTAGAAATACCTTTGTGGCTTTTGAGCTTGTTCTAGTGAATATTCCAAGATAATGGAAGAATATCTTTTGTGGCTCGAAAGTAACAACGGTGTCTTTCGAGCCACAAAGGTAATCCTTCTAGGATTATTTTCTAGAATGATTACCTTTTTGACTTTTGAGCTCGTCGTTCTGGGGAATATTCCAAGATAATGGAAGGATTACTTTTGTGGCTTTTCAGTTCGTTCTAGAGAATATTCCAAGATAATATACATTTCATAGTAAAGAAGTTGAAGACTAGTTGGGAATGGATAAGGCAAAAAAAGGTTCAAAAGTTACAGAATAATGAACAAGTAGACAGGTATCTCATAGTTTTGTTGCTTGTTTAATAGATCAATACATTCTTCCGAATGCCCAAAAACATATTTATTTCATTCTGATTTGAAATATCTTGCATTGAGAGTTTGTTCTGAATCGGTAAGAATGCAATAAAAAAATTGGGACTGTAAAAGAAGAAGGATTTTTTGTTAGTGGTTTTAATTGAAATTGTTTTGAGATTCATAGTTATAGTAGACCTCGTTATTTTGATATTGATGAGTAAAGGCGATTTTAATGTTTGAAATGTGTGTTTCTTGGAATAGCTTCTCAGTGGAATAACGTCTGTGTTTTCTCAAAATCAAAAATAGAATTTCAAAATTCCCTTTTATAATGTAATGTTAGTTGTGAAGCACAGATAGATTGTTCTAAAAAAGATATCTTGAGGCATACAAACTATGAATTGAAGATTTGAAGCATGTTTTGGCATGTGATACGTAATCTGTCCATCGTTTCCTATTTCTAGTTGAACTTCAAAGTCGAATTTCATATATGTGGATGAAGTGGATGAATGAAGATTTTTAATTGGCAAACTTAGTATATAAAATATAAGTTTTCAGGTCAATATAATGTTCTGTGAATGTGGAAATTTTCTTGTCACTCTCAACATCAAAATACGTAAGTTTTTCTCGAACAAATGAATACCCCGTATTACTTCTGTGAAATATTCAAATCAATAAGTTCAGCATTTTTCATTCAGAAAGTATCTAATTGTAAGCCGTAAGTCCAATTCACGTAAATAATTATTATTTATGGAATGAAAGAGATCGTCAAGTTTGCAATATGATTTGCCGATTTCACATTTTATCAGAACTAAAATTTGATATTGAAATTTGTGAAAGAAGCACGTGCGCTCAGTGTAAACACAAATTAAAGAAGGTAGTCAAGCGTTCAGTCATCAAAACTAATTGCTCTTTCATTAAATTCACGACTAGTTTCGGTTAGTTGTTTAGAGGGAGAGATAAAGGAATTGAAGACTGAATAAATATGTATATCAAGTTCTTCTGACAAAAATTAACAAGATAAATAAAGTTGTCACATATGCATATTATGTAAGATTTTATATTAAATGTCTTCAATTTTTTTATTAAGCTCGCCCTGTATGTTACTTAGAGACACTGACGCTTATCCATTGGTTCAAAAATGATATTTGTCATGAACTCAAAATTAGAAGTTCCAGTGCAGCACACTCTAGATATGAAAGCATGTGTTGTGACAACTGTCACATTACCTCACGTTAATTTTTTATAGATATCGCTACAGTGAGATTTTCTGTTCGTATCAACAGACCTACCTCTCTGAGAACTGATATAGGAACCTTTAAAATATGAGATACATTGTTATAAAAATAGTAATTGGAACGACATCAACTCTTTTGATCATAAAGGTGCTCAGACAGTTGACAAATATTGGTATCAATCACAGTTTTGAGATACCAAATTGCGAAGATCAGTTCAACAGCCTTAATACTCTGTCAAATTGGACATTTTCAATATTGAATCATGAGAATATACCAATGTATCAATTATTCGAAGTCAATACAGAGATATATTTGAGACGTACTGATTCTTATAACATATTAATTTGAATTCATTAAAACCCCTTCATTACATTCTCCACAAAATCTTGATATGTTCTCAACGAATTGACTGAATTGACTGTCCTTTTATTGAATCATATTGTCAACCCGAATGATTCATTCTTACTAGTTTACGGCATGCCCTTTGAGTGTGTGTACCTCTAATAACTTACAAGTACAAGCATTGCAAACATCAAAAATGGAAGCAAAATGTGGGGGTAAAAAAAACTTCTTTTACGAAAAAACGTTCATAAAAATCGACTTGATATCCCAAAGACAACGGCTATTCTTCCCTCTCTATTTCATCACAAGAAATCTCTATGTTCGCCATTCTGGGTTTCTGTTAAATCATGAAATTTCAGGATCTGCGATTTTCAGTTTGCGGAAACAGAATACCTGACGTATATCTTTCATCGAAATAAAAACAACAAACTTTTCTGCATAACCGCTGTGAGATCATTCATTGTTGTTTTGTAGACATCATTGCTTGAACAATTTAATTTTCAAGTAAACTATGTTCTATGTTCATAGCAATAACTGTTTTTAAGGCCACAATGTTCCTACTTGTGCTTGTGTTCTATGTCTGGTCAGATCTTTGCTTTCCAGCATTTTCATGCTAATGGTGTAATTATTATGTTAATGGAATGGTCACAGATCCAAAAAGTCACAGATTCTTCGATAATTTTTGAATTTGCTTCTTATTCGCTTTAGGAACGATGACATTATGGAGAAACTTTGATAACACGAGGAATTCTTTGAAATTGTATTTTATCCTTGATATTCAATCAAAATCTTTCATTACAATAAAATATTTGGATGCTTGAATCAAGATATCTTGTCTTGTTCACAACTATGTGATTCCAACAAATGTAATGAATGCTGTATGTAAGCATGTGTAACTAAGTATATGCATGTAAGTATATGAGTATGATTGGTTGATGTAGGCTGTAGTTCACATATGGTATGAATGAAGTGTCAGCAATGTAGAGTAAAGAAGAAGAATAATAATAGGTTAGGTATAAATAACAGTAGGGGATGAAACAATTTTTTCCGGTGTCAATTTTATGTAATCAGATGTAAGATATCATGTATTGAAGGCAATTGAATACAGCGTAAAAAGCAAGAATCTTCATTAAATAGAAACTATCACGATAAATAACAATGAGATCCGCAATTTTCAGGCACCAGCCAACTACCAATTCGAATACCACGTCCAAGACGCTGCATCTGGCAACGACTTTGGTCACGAAGAAGAGAGACAGGGGGATGTAGCCCAAGGAAAATACTTTGTCCTTCTTCCTGATGGTCGTGTGCAAACCGTTGAGTACACCGCTGATTCAGAAGGATACAAACCAAAAGTAACCTACGAGCAAGTAGGTGGGTACCCTTCTGGAGGACCTGGAGGATATCCTTCAGGTGGTCCATCCAACGGAGGATATCAATATTAGGTAATTGATTATGGTCAATTCTGAGAAATGCTTGGTAATTTAAGTGAATTTTGATGACCACGTTTCATGTAGGGGCTTAGTAAAAATAATGAGGTTCGTGGTGACCATTAAAGAGCTGTTGAGAAAAAAAGGTACAAACCATATGATGAATTCAATTTTGAAAGGATGGCGTTCAGAGCCACAGCAAATTTGTCTCTCACAGACGTCCAATAATTATTTTTCTGAAAGTACTGACTGGAGGAATACAAAACTACTGTTTATTCCTATATTATTTTTGAGTACGTTTTTAACATCAACAGCTTCAAAATAGCAGAATGATCATTTCAGTTACTCCATATTTCTATAAATTGACAACTTTTGTATATATTTCACTACTACTGTTACAAATGCACTTGTTTAGCCGTTACCTTCTATCTTCTTCTCAAGTAACTGGTTCATTATTTTCATATGAGCTTCTGCGATTTTTTTTAATTTTTCACATAATTACCGAGAATTTCTCATATATATGCTCATTTGGGCCAGAATAGCTTTAATATTTGTATTATATGATATTTTACGACTTATTATGGAATGACGATGAAGATTTGGAAAACGTTAATGGATAACGATTGATGGTATCGTGTAAATAGGGTATATTTGTATTGAGTGCATGCCATATTTATAATATATACGTAGTAAGTAGATAAAAGAGTATTATATTTTTATACGAGACGAAGCAATAAATATTTTTGAATAGATCATTGTTTTTTTTAACGATTCAATCCCGAAGTATTATTCTGGGATGAACTATAAATTGACAATTCTACTAATGATTTTTACCGAACACATTTGTTTATCGAAAAATAACAGCTAAGTTACATACAACATTTTTTCTGTGATTAGATTATTCGTACTTCGGTGTTGAACCCAAAACACTTGTAGGAGTACGTCAGTGGCGGCACCACAGGGGTGGCAAGAGTGGGGAGTGTGCCCCCCCGCCCTTTGCAAAATGTTGTTGTAAGCTCCCTTTCGATTTTAAATATTTCACAAATATATTGTTGGGTACATAACACGGAAAACCAATAAACGTGGCAACATTCGCTTTCAATACCTCGACCTCGACCAGTTGTGAATCCCATATCGCTCGCTGTCTAATCTCGGCGTAGCACTCGTGGCAGTTCAGTTAGCAGTCTGGTTTGTTATTGTTACTTTGACGAACAAAAAGTTTGTGGATTTTATTGATTATGGAAAAAAACATAAAATTATCCGGAGCAGATTATCGAAAATTACGCAAAAAAGAAGAAGTCAAAATATGCTGCTACATCACATTCTCAAACAAAATTAAATTTTTGTAAAACTTTCAATTCGTAAGTTCTCAATTTTCAGTTGAAGATCCGAAATCGTATTCATTATGGAAACTTATACATTTACAGAGAAACAAAAGAACAATTAATTCAAACTCAAAGTTGTGTAAAGGAATCGGTGCCAAATAAACCTGACACTACCGAGAGTACGGTCAGTACGGAGTCAACATTTCTTGATGTTCCATCTACATCAACCGATATAGTAAAAACAAAATCCGATTTTTCATTAGGTTCTGCTGATTTAACATTGTTGGTGGTCTTTCAGGTCAGTTGATAAGAGTACGGCTCTGACGAACTCTAAGAACGTGATTCTAAAAATGTGCTCTGCTGTTTCATCATTTTCAAAATAGATGCAACACACAGTCTTCCGACAGTCCGAGTCTCTGCATAAGATGATTAAAATGACAGTGACCTGTAAGAAGGCCTGTTAGACATCGTAGTTCATCCATACTGTAGTGTCCAACAACTGTTTGGTATCAAGCTTCGAAGGGTGAATAAACGCATTAGAGTGAGCCAATTCTGGAAGACTCAGCCAGAAGTCCATAAATCTTCTTGCCATCCAGGTTTTCAATGTTTGTTTGGCAAAGCGATGACAATGACAGGTTCTGATCTGATGAAGCTGCTTGCAGCACCCTCCTTTGCAAGGGACTCAGCAGTCTCATTGCCTTACAGGTCAGTATGACCAGGAATACAGACCAGATACAATCTGTTTGGTCTTCCTATCGAGGAGAGTCGTTTTTGGCAATTTGTTACCAATTTAGACGTTGCGGTAGAAGCCAACGCCGTTTGACTGTCCGAGATTTTTTTTTCACTTGTGTATAAAGTTAGATTCTTCCAATCTACCCACACACAAATTTCCGCTTGAAATACAGTTGCGAAGGTTCCTAGGCAGGTCGATATCTCTGTCCTGGGTCTGCGACTGAAAACACCTGCACCAGAACCGGAAGGTGTGTTTGATCCATCTGTGAACCAACAACTATCTGATTTTAATATTTCCTTCTCACGAAGGATGCAGTCCTCTCTACTCGGGAACAGTACTTATTACCGTACTTATTACCAGCCAACAGAAAACTAAAGGACGCCAATAATCAGAATACAATTACAATCTCGGAAAGGAGCGGGAGAGAGATGAAAAAGATATAATTATTTGATTTCTGTATGAAAGAGAAAATATTCCTGAAAATGCAATTTACCTGTATTGACAAAATGATGAGAAATATTTGATCAATTGGACAATGGAAATTCAGTCAAATCATTCAGTGTTATATTATTTAAGAAAATGTTCAGCTCTTTGATTGGAATCCAGTCGAACTCATTATCTTCACATGGAAACCATTTGATATCCAGTCATATTCGAAAATATATAAATTTAACGTAAGTGTATCTCAAAAAAAATTATTAGCCATGAAATTAGTCAGAATTTTATTTCAAATAATTGACGTGTATGAAGTATGTATGTATGTTAAAAATGCCTTATTAGTATATTCTAATGAAGATCTCTGAATATAATAATATAATGAAAAAAAATGACATAACATATCGGATATTATAGAAATAATAAGGAAAGTGAAAATATTGATATGACTTGAATCTTCCTCAGAAACAGTACATCCCTATTTATTGCCACTTGAGAGCCAAATCAGAAAACAAGTCAGTTAACTTACTTGTTTTCCATCAATTGCTTACATATTGTTTGATGTCCTTCCACATTTTTTTATTTCTAAACTTTCGAAGGCATCTACTAGCCTGTTGTCATGTGTCGGTTTCAGAAATTTCAAAGATTTTTCACTTATTCTGTGGCCAATCTCTAAGATATGCTAAGCGACACTAGACTTCTCAGGTCTACGAAATCGGATATATGTGTTACCTCTGCTCAACTGTGAGAACTACAAAATACGCGAGTCAGAGATCCAAAAGGTCTCATTCCAAAGAATCTATCAATGAAATCCCATTCCAAATCCTTTTCACATTTTTACTATTAGGTTGTTTCGAAAGTTTTATCCGTTTCATATGTTTACTGTCCACTGTAATATCTCAGTGAATACTCACTCAATTTAATAAATATAGTGTAAAAAACTAAAAAACACGCTTTTAAGGAACATCGACCTGAAAAGTTGAAGATATTTTTTTAATAAGCTTAAAACAATAACGAACGAAAAATATTAGTATTATTGTGAAAAAAGCGATGCGCGCTTGATGTACAAAAAATATGACAGAAAGTGCCCACGCTATCTACCTTACTCAGGCTTGTCCTTCAAGGACAGTCGAGTCCAGCAATAATAATATTGATAATAATAATTTTATTAGTCTCAAGAAACACACAGATCTTAGACACAATACAATTTCTAAAATAGGTTCGTCAATATAGTATCTAAAAAATGTTTGTACATAAATTAGATTTACAAAAAATACAAGTTAACAAAATGAAATTCCAATCTTATAAAAATTGACTAATATTGACAGATAGCTACCATATATTTATTCAAAGTTGAATAAAAGTTCGGGAGGTGACCACGAAAGTGTCTCTTCTTGAATAACTTCGAAAAATTGATCAATTTCTTATAAAGGATGTTTGGTTAATATTTTCTTCAATAAGTTTTTGAATCTTCTAAATGGCAAGTTACGAAATTCGACAGATAAGGCATTGTATAGCTTGATTCCTATACAGCGTGACTCACGGTCGATGGTAGGTTAGACGTTTCTGGAAAACACAAAGCATGATTTTTCTGAAAATTTCACCTCTCACATTTCCTGCTTTATGCTTCATGGTGATATATCATGTCCCTATACCTAAATCGTAATCGTAAAAAGTAATTTACAAAGAGTTATTGACGGTGTTTCTAATCATCTTCCAAAATGAATGCAAATATTGATTATTCAAACGAAGTTCTTATGAAATTATTTATTATACACATGAACAAAGTGATCAAATCATTGTCAGAACGTGTAAAAAATTCAACCAAATGTATCCTGAATTAACACCAATGGTTTCCAGGGAACAACTGTACCAAAAATCAATCATTTCTAGGTAAAAAGTAAGATTTTGTGGGCTGAAACATGTGAAAGCACAGACAATAACAGAATAGGATGATTCAAAATAACAAAATTGTAAACAAAATATCACATTTTCACAATAAATGCTGAATATGTTGTCCATTACATTCTAAACACTTTGAAATGTTTTTTTACGCGACTTGTGGTTGCTTTTTCAATTTCCTGGGGATCCAAATCTTCAATACTCCGCACTATTCGCCGTCGCAATTCTTCTTTGGTAGGCACTGGAGTACTATATACCCTTTCTTTCAAAACACCCCATAAAAAAAAGTCAAGTGGCGTGATATCGGGTGATCTCGGTGGCCAATCCCACGGCCCTAAACGCCTTAACCAACGATCGTCGAAGAGTTCGTCAAGTTTCCTGGAAACTTGACGATCGTTCGACGAACTCAAAGATCGTGTGTTCAAATCCCATGGACCCTATAATTTTTTTTATTATCAGCAGTAACGTTATACAAATAAATTTGTATGATACATTTGTTAATTAAAAGTGATTTTATTTTGCTCGTGAGTTTGCTCCACTTGCTGACGCTCGTTTTGCAATAATCCCCACTCACAAAATAAAATGCCACTTTCAACACTTGTAGGTAAAACGTGAATAACTATTTTTCCACAAAAACGGCTTTATTAAGAAAACTTGACGATTTAGGTATAGGGACATGTATATCATCTTGAAGCATTTTTCACCATATTTCAATTTATCGAGTAATATACAGAGGGTTTCATTTGAAAAAATGAACTTTCGACTACTTTTATGCACAATGGAAATAATAGTAATTTTAGCACGCCCTGTATGATATGGAGTCGATTTCTTGGTGTTATTTGAATATTTCGAGTTTGTCCAAACTATCATCAAAATATCAACTTTTCATGGATTGAGAGTACTGATGTACTTAATTTCAATTAAGGCTATGTTTTGGATCATATTTAGCACAATTTATTTTTTATCTCGAAAACAGATAGAGATAGGTATAGGACATTATTAACAAAAAAGTATTAAAATACTAGAGCGATTCCAAAAATGTATTAATATACGGGGTGTTCCATTTAAAAAATATAATTGCTAGGACTTTTTGATAGAAGTGGTAACGCCGCAATGCAGAAAATATTTTAGATCGATAGAACAGGTAAGGAAATGTGAGAGGTGAAATTTTCAGAAAAATCATGCTTTGCGTTTTCCAGAAACGTCTAACCTACCATGGACCGTGAGTCACGCTGTATTATCTGTTCTTTTCATCCTATTAGCTGTAGGAACAAGGTTTGATTTATTTCTTGTATCATGTTGGTGTATATCCTTGTGAGCAACTTTATTCATCGAATTTTGTTGAACAAGAAGCAGATTTTCATAGATAATAACTGAATATAGGGTCATTATTTTAAGTTTTACAAATATTAGTCGACACTTTCCATCATAATTGGCAGAGATTATGCTTTTTACTGCAGATTTTTGAATCAGAAATATTCTATTAAGATGCATTATTCCACTTAATTATACCATACCTAAGGACTGAATGAAAAAGTGAATATGTTGCAAGTGCCGCACTTTGATTTACTATTTTTTTGATTTTTCTAATAGCAAAAACTGTCTTACTAAGTTTACTTACTACACATGCTATTTATATGGTCTATCAATTTCAGGTTGGAAAGTCTATTTGTACTCCCAAAAATTTGGTAGAATTTTTGTTACCTCGATTTAAGCAAATTGTTTCAAAAGTTAAGAGTTTCTGTTTTTTGTTCATTGAGAATCAAGTCATTTGGTGTTAACCATGATCGAGCTTTCTCTAATATGTCAGTCTGGATCATATGATGATCATCTATTTTATATATTTTTTTGCTCAAGTTTGCATCATCTGCATACAATATAGTTTCTATGTCTGACGAGTTCATCACGTGAGGTGGGTCGTTGATATAGATTAGAAACAGAGGTGGCCCCAATATTGACCCTTGTGGCACTCCTCTTGATATTTTTCTTCTTTCACTTTTGGTATTTCCTAGATCAACAATTTGATATCTTTCTTTAAGCAATGCATTTGTGGTTCAGCTTAGCACCACTGATGAGATCTATGGCGGGTCGGAACAGCGTTGTCTGGTATTGAATCATGAATGTCGAAGCTTAGTATCACCCCATTTAATTTTATCTCTATTTGATAATTAATCACCCTTTCCAGGCCCAATATTTCTCATACTTTTGAAAAAAACAAAAAAATTATGGAGCTATATCAGGTATTTAGGTATTCTCTTGCTAGGAGTTGCACGTCAAAAGGTAAGACCGCGGTAATCCTTAGCTCGCACAAGTTTCGACTTTTGAGAGTTGTTAATTGTAGGGGACAACAGCTGGTTAATAGAACAATAGATTTTTGAAAGATTTCTGTTTTTTTCGTTTGGGAACATTGCTTTAGCAGAGATTCGAATTGTCTTACAAGTTTATGATTCCTTTCAACTTCTTGAGGAACATACCTGTGAATCATCGAAGTTTATATCTGATCATGTTTCAATTAATATAATGCTTTACCATCTCTGCATACATCACCTGACTCTAGGCACCATTGAATCTTCTATAGGAAACCATATTGAAAAAACTGCTCTATTAAATTAGTAAGTATTTATTTACACCTTTTTAAACAAAAAATATACATTTACAACCACAAAAGCTCACAATCATCAAGATAATTCGAAAAAAGTCACGAGTAATCAACAGTGGACAAATTTTACAATCAAGTTAGGAAAAAAAGGTAGCACATCCAAGTTTTTGAGTGCAAAAATAAGTTTCGTTTCAAATAAGAATTATTCTAGGATATCAGCAATATGACTAAAGTGATTCTCACGAGAAAAATGGTTGAATAAAAACACCCTATGAAGTATACAAAACATTACCTGCTATATGCTTATTCTAGCATTCAGCATGCTCTTGTCAAAATGTTACTATGTCGAAATTTTACTGATTTTTGCATAGAATCAGTGAATCTTCTACTATATAAAAATGGATGTTTGTTGGTTGGTTAGTAAGTGATAAACTTCTACATCGCTCAACCGATCGAGATGAAACTTGACATGTATAAGTAATTTTTCATAGAGGTTTTTAGGCTATCAATTTTTCTGTAACTTGCCACTAGATGGCGCTGTAGAACAATTTTTTTTGGAAGCACTGTTCTATAACGTTGCGCACGCTTAAGTTCCTTGATTCTGATTCTGTCAAAACATTGAAACAACAGCGATACAGCAACATAGTACTAGTCATACTATAAGTTCCTGGGTTAACACATAGATGGCGCTACTAGTGTTGAATCCACTATTAGTATGTGGGATAGAACATTTTGAGTGAAGCAACTTCTGTTAGTTTGAAGAAAATGAATAAAAAGGAATTTCGTGTGTTGATAAAGCATCGCTTTTTTTAATGCAGTACTTTAGTACTGTTGAAACCAAGGCTTGGCTTGATGAACATTATTCGAACTTTGCACCAAAAAATCAACCCCTCAGAAGTGGTTTGCTAAGTTTAAACGAGGTGGAATGAGCACCCAGGACGATACACGCAATGGACGTCCCAAAGAGGCTGTTACCGATTTAAACATCAAAAAAATTCACAGAATAAATTTGGATGACCGCGAAGTGAAGTTGATCGAGTAGCTGCGGCTCTAAAGATATCGAAGGAATGTGTTGGACATATCACGCTTGAATATTTGGGTATGCAAAAGCTCTGGTGGAGCTGCAAGAGCTTTTGCTCGACCAAAAACAACAACGAATTGATGATTCTGAGTATATGTAACAATGAATGAAACGTGGCTCCATAATTTCACACCAGAAGCAAAGCGATCGCCATTCGAGTAGACTGCACATGGTGAACTGACTCCAAAGCGTGTAAAAACGCAACAGTCTGCTAGTGAGGTTATGGTGTCAGTATTTTGAGATTCGCATGGTATTACATTCATCAACCATCTTGAAAAGGAAAAAACCATCAACAGCGACTATTACGAAAGTATTGTTTCATCAAGACACTTGCACCGTGTGACAAATCAATGAAAACAATTACACCCATCGTATTCTCTGGATCTGGCTCCGTGACTTTTTTCTATTCTCAGACTTCAAGAAAATATCCACTGAAAAGATATTTAGCGCCGATGGAAAGGTAATCATCGAAACTCCGGCTCATTTTGCAAAACGTTTCAAAACTGTTCACAGCTGTTTCAAAAAGTTCACAGCTGAAATGTCAAATACCAATACAGGGTGGGCCACCGAAAACGAAACAGATCGAATATCTTCAAAACACATGTATTCTGAAAAAAATGCAAAAACACGTCGATTTTTAATCCAAGGGGGACATCTTCCTATCATAACCTCAACTGCTATACAGAACAGTTTTTTTTTTACCGCAAGAAGGCGCCAAAATCTAAAGTTAGGTATCTAAAATTGAAATTGAAATTATCTTTTCAACGATGTTTCACACTTACTACTTTCCCTATTCAAATTGTTTGGTTGATAGTCACCGAGGGATGGGGTAGAGGTATGACGGTTGAGGTTATGATAGAAAGATCTCCCCCTTGCATTACAAATTGACGTGTTTTCACATGTTTTTCAGAATACATGTGTTTTGAAGATATTCGATCTGTTTCGTTTTCTGTGCCCCATCCTGTATGAATGACATTTAAGAAAAAATTAATTGAGCAAATCATATGCATTAAGCAGAAAAATTTCGACTGTAACATATCACCAAATGAGAAAAAATCAATAGTTTGAGACGCATTCAAAGCAGTGGACAAGATATATCTGAATGTTCTACAAAACATTGTCGATATTTAATTTAGTAGCGGTTCTAAATTTTGTGTTAATTAATGTAATGTAAAATTGTTGGTTAACAGTGATTACAAAATAAGACGTATAAGTACAACCCTTTCTAATGAACTTCCTGGTACGCCAAGCAGATCTTGAATTTTGTTGATTCAATAATCACCCGAACAACCTAATGAAGATCTATATAAAACACAAACACTGCTCACACACCTCTTGAAAAAACCAAGTTGGCATCATCAGAAAATGAATTATTTTAATTTGTTAAATCTAACTCAGCTCATTTATATCTAACAAGATGAACTCCCACTATCATTTTTAGACAAACATCAATGAACTTTTTAGCAAACATTAGGGAAAACGTCTTGGAAAAGTCGCTGCTAATTTGAAGTGAGTAAGTAGTTCATAAAAAGTAAGTTGTTCACTATTCTGGTACTTTCAAACTTTGAAAGGCGTCGAAAAGTCTAGTGTCATGTATCATCCTCAACGATTTTTAACAATAGTTTTTATTTTCATGATCTATTGAAGTGGTGTACTGTATCGATTAGAAAAAACTCCAAATTTTTCATTTGAATAGATCCTTGATTACTTCAGAATGTGTTTATAACTGAACAATGAAATTTTTTGGAAACTTTTATCGTCTGTCCACACTTCAATAGCACGGAAGACGTCGCAAATATGGACTGATTTTTTAAATAATCCTGAAATGACAGAAAAATGATAGATTATTCATGTGATGAATAATATGACGGGAAATATCGAAATTTATCAAAAGAGCAATTTCATGACTGATGAAATGACTTACTTGAATTTTTTTTTAAATCGATTATTTCAGTTTCTATAATATAGTGACGAGTTTTTTAACATGCAATCTATAAAGCATGTTCACGAGACACTAGACTCTTCCAGTCTACAAAATCAAATGAACGCCCTGTGTTCTTTGTAACGAATTTTGAATTCGTTCCCAGTCTTACCACCATACCATGTGCTGTTTGATATAAGTCTCAATAACTTATCTAGTCTGACCAACATACACCAATCACATAATACTGACCAACATACTCTTTTACAAAACACATCATGTGTTCCTTGACACGAGTTTCAGTAACTTGTCTTGTCTGAACAACGTACTGCAATCAAGACCATTTTGGAGAACATTATGGGAGTTCATCCGGTTAGATATTAATAAGCAAATTTAAATTTGAGGATTTGATATAGTTCATAATAAATGGTGCAAGATACGTCGAAAAAGGTGCTGCCGTTCCGGACTGTGGAAGAAGTTTTTGTGTTTGATTCAATCTAGGCTACAGGTTTCAGTCCTCTCTTTCAGAATAGTTCTATCTACAAAAAGTGACAACAAAATAACCCTCAAATTTAACAATGAACTAATTGGAAAGTGATTTCCCCTCAGAAGAAAAACGAATTCTTACAATAGCCAACTGAAACATATTGCACTACTAGAGCGGAGGGCATTATTTTACAGCCAAAGTGTGATTATTTTGGTTTATAATTAATATGTACAAAGCAGCATGGCAATCAAAAGATAATAAATAGTTACATCATAATTACAAGCATAAATAAATACTATTTACAATTTCAACAAATGAAACATTTTACATTTTCACTGGAGTTGCAGCTTGCTCTCCTTATAAAATTGTAGTGATGAAACAAATTAATAATTATGCCTTTCTAGATTAGAAAAAACCCAACGAAAATTTCTGTCAATTGAGTGAAAAAACTTATTACCTGATATTCCAATTACTTGTAAAAATAATATATTTATAACACTAGACAATATCTTCACGACCAAACATCACTACTACTGGTAAAGTTCAAAGAAAATATCACAAAAAGCACCATCAACATTTTTTATCCAAGGTATCTAGACTACCGATTTCTGAAAAATTATAAATACTCCATTTTTCATCTAGTTCTTCGATGAAAGGAAGTAAATAATTAGGATATAACACAGTTGCTATCCTTTGCTGGCAGCTCTATGTGGGAAACATCCTGCTCAATAATTTCATCATCCTCGATTCTGAAAACAATAATAATAATAATAATATTGAAAAATACAATTGTGCAAATATATATATATATATATATATATATATATATATATATATATATATATATATATATTTGCCAATTTTCAGGATATTCATATCCTGAAAATTGGCAAATATTGGTTTTTGGACTATGCTTTATCAAATGATAATGATATGGCGTTTTTCCAACACTTCTGGTTATACCGGGAGTTGTTACCAACTTCCTTAATTCAAATATAACACCCTGTATATGTTCACATTTTTGAATACCTGACATGATTCTTGAGAGTTTATACAATACCGTTTTCAAAATATTCATTCATTTACTCCAAAAAAAATAGATAATTGGCTCTCCAGTGATTTCCCCATGAAGTTCAAAAGTTTGATAGAATAAATGAATGATTCATCAAAACACTTCATTCCATCATCTTGTAGAAGTAACACTTCCAATATGTTATACAAGGTGTTCGCAATCGATGATCAATTCTAAAGATATGTATTTTGTATTTCAGGATAGTTTTGAAATTCAGAGATGATTGTGACTCACTTACATGAAACATTCTTTATATCAAAAATCAACCATTCACGAGATATTTTTTAGGATTTTTTGAATATATCACTTAATGAATCATCAAAACGACGGTGTAACGACAATAAAGATTTCAAACAATTGGAACCCATTTTTTATTTCTTCAAATTCATCTTTCAGAAAAATCCAGCTTTCCACATAAGACTGGAGATTTGGGGAAAAACTTGACAAACGATCAAAAACCTATTTGTGAATGAAAAAAATCATGCTCACGCTTTCTCCTGATTATCTAAATGATGCACAAGCTCGTCTCTTTTATTCACAATCTGAACAAGTTCATCCAGCAAAGCTTGTTCCCTGTTACGCTGTTCTTCCGTTTTTCTCCAGTCCTCGATCGAGGCGATTTTCTGCAGCTCTTCGTTGAGAGTTTTGTACCTTGTTTCCAAATCTGCTTCTTTTTCCCTGAAAAATAGAGTTCGAAATGATTACAACAAAACACAGTTACATAATAAATTGAAGAAAATATCACATTGAGTGATTATTATAACTTTTGTGAAAGTTTTGGAAACTATCAGTTCAACTTCACTTAAAAAACTGATAATTATGATTTAATTGACTCACAGAATATTAAGTTGCATCTGCCGCCTGAGCAAAGCGTTCTTTTTATTAACAAATGTGAACCATTTCGTCATAAGAGCTTCTTCTTCTTCTCCATTACTATTCCTCGATTCCATCACGGCTCTGAGTTGCTTCTCAAGAATGGCTGCTTGTTCGTCTATCGCACGCTGCTCCCTCTCAAGGTCCTCGTTTTCTTTGTCTATCCACGAGTGTACGTCCTGGACATCTATTCCCATCTGAAAAATGGCACAATTAGGACAATAGCAAAACAGGTGTTTTGCTTAACAATAGCTATTGTATAGCAAAACACGTGTTGCGTTTTTGTGAGCTGTTCAGTGAACTGTATTCAAGAAATACTTCACTTTGAGATTCTCATTAAACGGTTTCACAAAAATTCAGCACGTGTTTCACTATACTATAGCTTCTTCAGGCGTATCTATAGCGTATATACATTCCTGAAGAAGCTATTGTATAACGAAGCATGTGTTGTAAACTGTTCAGTAGACTGTATTCAAGAAACACTTCAATTTGAGATTTTCATTGAACGGTTTCACAAACACTTAGCACGTGTTTCATTATACTATAGCTTCTTCAGGCGTATCTATAGCGTATATTGTATAGCGAAACACGTGTTGTGTTTTTGTGAACTGTTCATTGGAATATATTTAAGAAACACTTTATTGTCAGATTTTTACGTCGCTATACAATAGCTACTTCAGAAGTGTCCATACTATAGACACGCCTGAAGAAACTATTGTATAACGAAATACGTGTTGCGTTTTTGTGAACTGTTCAGTGCACTGTATTCAAGAAACACTTCACTTTGAGATTTTCATCAAATGGTTTCACAAAAACTCAGCACGTGTTTCACTATACTATAGCTTTTTCAGGCGTATCTTTAGAGTATAGACACGCCTGAAGAAGCTATTGTATAGCGACATACGTGTTACGTTTTTGTGAACTGTTCAGTGGACTGTATTCAGGAAACACTTAACTTTGAGGTTCTCATTAAACGATTTCACAAAAACTCAGCACGTGTTTCACTATACTATAGCTTCTTCAGACGTATCTATAGCGTATATACACGCCTGAAGAAGCTATTGTATAACGAAGCAAGTGTTGCGTTTTTGTGAACTGTTCAGAAACACTTCACTTTGAGATTTTCATTAAACGGTTTCACAAAAACTCAGCACGTGTTTCAGTATACTATAGCTTCTTCAGGCGTATCTATAGCGTATATACACGCCTGAAGAAGCTATTGTATAACGAAGCACGTGTTGCGTTTTTGTAAACTGTTCAATGGACTGATTTCAAGAAACACTTCACTTTGAGATTTTCATCAAACGGTTTCACAAAAACTCAGCACGTGTTTCACTATACTGTAGCTTCTTCAGGCGTATCTATAGCGTATATACACGCCTGAAGAAGCTATTGTATAACGAAGCACGTGTTGTGTTTTTGTGAACTGTTCATTGGAATATATTTAAGAAACTCTTTATTGTCAGATTTTTACGTCGCTATACAATAGCTACTTCAGAAGTGTCCATACTATAGACACGCCTGAAGAAGCTATTGTGTAGGGAAACACGTGTTACGTTTACAAAAACGTGTCTATACTATAGACACGCCTGAAGAAGCTATTGTATAGAGAAACACGTGTTGCGTTTCTGTAAACTGTTTAGTGGAATATATTCAATAAACACTTTGTCAGATTTTCACGTCGCTATACAATAGCTTCTTTAGACGTGTCCATACTCTAGACACGCCTGAAGAAGCTATTGTATAGAGAAACACGTGTTGCGTTTTTGATAAACAGTTTAGTGGAATATATTCAAAAAACACTTTGTCAGATTTTCACGTCGCTATACAATAGCTTCTTTAGACGTGTCCATACTCAAGATACGCCTGAAGAAGCTATTGTATAGAGAAACACGTGTTGCGTTTTTGTAAACTGTTTAGTGGAATATATTCAAGAAACACTTTATAGTCAGATTTTCACTAAACATTTTTACAACAATGCAACACGTGTTTCGCTATACAATAGCTTCTTCAAGTGTGTCTATATGCCTGAAGTGAAAATCTCACATTAAAGTGTTTCTTGAATATGTAACAAAATCTTATCAAAATACGAGATGCGGAAAACACATCAAATTGAACAAATTCGTAGGGATCCTAAAAGGTGAGAAAACCTTGCCCAAGTGTACATTAGAATTAATTCAATATCCGTCATTACATTAGCTAAGGAATTAGTTGTTTGAGATAGACACATGGCTTTGGCATGGATAGACTTTTGAGTTGTCTGAATGCTACGATTATTATCAAGTACGGTTGACTCATATGACCAGTGATTATGGCTGATGTCTTCAAAAAATGTAGTAAATGAGATTTTTGCAGTGGAGTATGTAAAAACAATTAAATTCACATAGAAAACAAAAGACATACCTCTCGCAACCCTAAATCTTCCGGTAGTCTATCGGGAGTAATTTTTTCTCTATTATTTTCATGGGGACTAGATTTAACAGAGAGCTCTTCAACAATCTGCAAGTTATTCGAGTACACGTTTCCGTTCTTCTCAGAATCTGAAAAAAAAACAGCTTTTTGATTATAAGGAGTATTAATATCAACTTTCAATTACCTAAAATGTTTTGCCGTTCCATGTTTTGGATCTCATTATCCAAAAACCTCAGCTTATCCTCGGCTTCCATGTAAGCCTTCACCGATTCTGGACTAACCCTGATAATCTCTGTGTTAGTTCCTGAGCCTCTACGCGCGTCAGCAAGCATCTTCCTTGCTCTTTCACGAAGAAGAGCTTGCCTTTCTTCTTCTGACTGAAGAAAAATCAATCTTTGATTAATATGATAGAACTGACCAGATACTTAATGAAAATCCATCACAACTTATTCAAAAAACACGCTTTAATGTTAGATTTCTACTTGAAACTTCACAAAAAAACAACACTTTTTAATTTTGATTTTTTTCTAACGTAGTTTTTCCATGAACTAGAAAAAGGAATCACCCAAAATGAGTTAGCCTTTTTGTTTCACTGATGTATCACACACAAGCAGAATTTTCAAAATTATAAAACATTATTTGTGAAAAGGATAACTTTTATTCAACTCAACCAACTTTGAATATATTTTTGTTTCTGATTTTTCCATGCTCGCCCTCCTTATCTTGTACACATTGTATATTGTAACACCAAAATGGAATATTAATTTCTCCCGGGGGTTTGTTTTGAATGTTTTAATTTTGTAAGTGAATGAATAAAACAACACATTTTCAATTGAAAAATAAGTTATAGGTTTGAGATATATTAATTTGATTGAACATTTTATTACTCCATTTTGCAGGATTCAGTATTGATGAATCAACAAAAGTAAATATATTTGATATATTTCAAAGAAATAAAACTTTTAACCCTGAAAATTATTTCTGAAAATGGTCTGATTTTTTTCTTTAATATCTCAATATGAGATTTCCAACTATCATCAATGTACAGTCCCAACAATTATTCTTGTTATTGTGAATTTCTTCAGTATTACTAGAAAAATGAGGTAATATGTCATCCATGTATAACTTAATGTTTCCTTTCAATAATAATTTTGAAACATAATTTATATAAATAAAAAATGAAACTGGACCCAAAATAGATCCTTGTGGAACATTTCGAGTGATAGTTTTCGATGAACTCGAACAAATATTGTGTTTGATTCAGTAGAAGTAAAATAAATACATCATGGTGTGTAAACTGTCATGGCTGATATTTCCGGGTTTATTAACCATGATCTGCAATTAAAAAAACTCAATGACAACAGTCAATAATCGCGAAAACATCGGACAATTTGTAATAATATATAAGTTATCATTATCTTTTTGGGAAAGAAAGTTTTTGGCTTTCTACTACTCCGTCTTGATACAAAAAAAGGATGAGGGAATCTTCCAAAGAAAGGAAGGCAAAACATCGATGTATACCAGTGAGGATGACAGTGTTCCATATAAGTGCAATTTGTTACCATTCATTTAAAGTAGAACTCATGTGAATGATATCTGATTTTTATTCCCCAACGAATGTTTGAAATACAAACTGAATAGAGAAAAGTATCTTCTGTATAATTCAGTGTTCATATAGAAGTATTTGTTTCGAAAGAATTTTTTTTCTTTCGTGTAATTCAATGTTTATATGAAAGTAGCTGTTTCAGGAGGACTTTCTTTCAGTTTGCATCTGAAAGTTACTTCTTTGCATGATCTACACATCCATGTATAGAGTTACTTATTTTCAAATTGATTACTTCCTTCCTTTCTTTGAAAGAATCCCTCATCCTTTTTTTGTGTCAAGATGGAGTAGTAGAAAGCCCAAAACCTTTCTTTCCCAAAAATTAATCACTCCTAAAAATATAACCCCTTCAATTCAAATTATCATTATCGTTTCATGACAAAAGGTTTTAAAAAATAATGTGAAATATCGGGAAGCTTTTCGAGCTGCATATAAGGAAAAAAACTATAAAAACGAAATATTTGCCATGCAATACATACCTTCGAAGGAGAAGTTGGGTTGGAACTATCTTTCCTTGTCTGTTCCAATAACACTCTGGCTCTTTCTCTCTGTTCCGAATGTCTCATGAGTATTTGCTGCACACGTGTCAAAAAATTTTTAATTGCTTGCCAAACCTTTATATCAAATTATTAGTTGTAGTTTATTGGTTAGTTTGAAAAGTTGCCCAAACGTGTCTATACCTACCCTATATATTCAGAAAGGGAAATGATGGAAAAATTTTCAAAATTAGACTAAGCAATCGAAGACGCCATCTTATTGGATCGATAGAAGACTCAATCCCCGAATATCAAATATGAACGAGATTCGTCTTCTGTCTCTCATTGCAGCTTCCACTGCAAAGAACTAGATGGAAGCAGAGCCCAAAAGCTTAGGCAAAAGATTTAATTGTGGGACTAGGCTGGACCACTCAACTGTCCTCAAAGAAGAAACCTAAAAGTCAAGACAAAAAAAAATCTCGTTCGATGGGCGATGTGGAAGCTGGACTTTGCATCTGACCACCTTGGGAAGTCTCGTTTATCCATGATATCTGTGGATTGAGTTCTCTGTCAATCCCATAGATGACGTAAGAGAAGATGTCATCACCTTTACTTTTACGCTTCTCTTTCAAGGACAATTAAGCAGTCTGGCGTTGGATCAAAAGCTCTCAGGCTCTGGTTTCATCTAACTTCCAGTTTGTTAGTGAAGGGGAAAACCCCCTCTAAAATAGTTGAAGATGTTATTGTGGTTTTTAGGTCAATTCATGTCTCTCCTACAAGCTTGATATGCTTGTAGATTTTTGTAAAAAGCTCTTTCTCCAACACTTACACCTTGAGGTATGTTTTCGATAGCTCACCCTGTATATACAATTTTCCAATATTGCATAGAAGGGTCACAAATTACTTTAAAAACAAAATCACAAAATTCTGGCTTTGCAATTAAATCCTTGTTGGTATTTAATAAAATTCACAATTTAAAGTGTGAATTTAATAAAATTCTAAGTATACAATCGGTATTCAACAAAAATGTACAGATTTAGTTAGAATAGTATAATTATCATCAATAAGTTCTGTTATTTCTTAATATTGTTAAATTTCAATTGTAAACTCAAAATTTTGCAGAATTTTAACTTTGGACTCTGAATTTTGTTAAATTCTTACTCTGAACTCCGGATTTTTCAAATTCTTACTGTAAACTCGGAATTTTCTTAAATTCTTACTTTAAACTCGGAATTTTTTCAAATTCTTACTTTAAATTTGGAATTTTTTTAAAATCTTAATTTTAACTCAGGATTTTCTAAAATTCTTACTTTGAATTCGGAATTTTCCCAAATTCTCAATTTTAAGTTGGAATTTTCTCAAATTCTTACTCTGAAGTCGGAATTTTCTAAAAATTCTTACTTGAAAATCTGAATTTTCTCAAATTCTTACTTTAAACTCGGAATTTTCTTGAAGTCTTACTCTAAACTAGGAATTTTCTTAATTCTTTCTTTAAACTTGGAATTTGCTTGAATTGCTACAATAAACTCGATTAATGTAAAAAAAAATAATAGTATAGGTGAAAGTATAATGTACTACAGTTTAAGGAAAGAATAAGAGATTTATCAAAAATAAGAATCAGTAATAACGAATGAAATAATATGAAAACTTACTGGATTTGGCTTTGGCAAGTCAGAGAAGATATCGCTTTTTTTATCTGCGTTGTCAGCCGAGTCTAGATTAACGTTAACGTCCCCGTTAGTTTGGGGAATTCCGTCGACATCTACTTTTTTATTTACAGAAGGAGGATCATCCTCGTCGTCGGAACCAAACGGATCAGTCAGCTCTCTCCTTGTCATGAGTATTGGTTTTTTGGATTCGGTTTTCTTTTCTTCCTGCTTCTTCTGTTGTTGCTCTTGTTTGTCCCGTGCTGGAGATGATATAACCTGGAATTATAATAATGATGATAAAATTATTTATTGTCACACCCTATAAAGCAGAAAAACAAATTCTAAAAGAAGACTATATGGAAAATAAATACCTTACTAATCACCAATCAGTAGAGTGAAAATGTTATTAAATGATAATTATCCATATTTGATTCATTAATATTTGTTACACCATAGAATAAGTCTCACATTGTCTAGGTGAAAAACCCGAAATCAGGTCGATTTGGGAAAATCTTTAAAAATAGGAATACCTTAGCTAAGGAACCTGAAAAATTGGGTTGAAAAAATAAGAATTCTCTAGCTAAAAAATCAAGACTACTGGTTCAAAAGATAAGAAGTTTTTAGGTAGGATAGCTTGACAATTTCAGGTAAGATAGCTTGAAATTTTTCTGGTAAGATAGCTTGAATACAAGTAAGTTGGAAAAATCTATTTATTTTCCAGTTGAGATTTTTTAAAAACCTAAAAGATCAGGTCGATTTGGGAAAAGCTATTATACAATAGCAATTTGTTACGTAAGAAACCTAAAAAATCTGGTCGATTTGGGAAAATCAACCAAAAATAATAATTTTTTTACCTGAAAATTCAGGTTGATTTGAGGTAAGCGCTCAAAAGATGAGATTTTTTTGGTGAAAAAAAAACTTGAAAAAACTGATTTATAGATTAAATTTTTCAGGTGAGTTAGCTTGGAAATAAGGAGATTTTGGGAAATCGGTGTGTAGATAGGCATGTTTAGTTGAAAAACCTGAAAAATTTTGGGAAATTGATCAAAAGATAACATTTTTTCAGGTAAGATTGCTTGAAAAAGTCAATTTAGGATAATCGATTCGCAGATTAAAATTTTTCAGGTAAGGCGGCTTGAAAATAATCGATTTGTAGATAGAGATTTCTTAAATCTGAAAAATCAGGTCGATTTTGGAAAATTTATCAAAAAATTATCATATGAAATATCATTTAACCTTTTTCTATATAGAATTTGACACCACATATTATAGTTTAGCGGATGTAAACATACAGTGAATACTGCTTATATTCGGGAATAACTAATGAAAGATTCGAGATTCTATGCCTGGATTACATGACTGCAAAAGATATATCGAAGTAGTGTAGGTTTGAAAAAAAAAAATTACTCGTTCCTCAGCATTGAAAACTCATCTCCGATCCCTTTGAATTGAAAAATTTAAATTCCTGGCTTTCTATCTATATCATTCTGATATACAGAATGATATATTGTAATTATAATAATCATTGTAATATTCAGAAACTAACCTTACTCATTATACTTTTCGAACTGTTGAGGATGATGTCCTTCACATCCTTCACGATTGTGGGTGACTTTTCCTTTTCCTTCTCCGGCTCAGGTTCGTTCAATATCTTCAACGGCAGCCTGAGTTTCGAAGCGTCACCCTTATGGTTATTCACCAAATTCATCTCCAAATCTTTCTGATTGTCCTGCTTCTTGTTCTGCTTGGCTTTCCGCAAGTTGATGATTTCCTGACCGAAAACTTGTTTAGTGATATCCGTGTCTTTATCGGTGTTGAATTTTCCTATAACATAATTGCTCTCTTCGACCGTTTTACCGATTTGCTGCACTTCCAATTGGTGGCCTGTGAAGCGGGCTCTGAGCTGATGGAGGTAAGTTATTACTGCTAGCTTGTCAGGAACTGAAATGATTATCTGGTATAATTTATGTCAGAAAACCGACCAACTTCTCACCTGCCAGCATATGCATATCAGAAGGTTCTATCACCTTTGGAATGCCAAGTTTGTCTCCGGCATCAAATGCCTTCTTACAATTTCCTTTAACGTCGTGTGGCGATAAGGAATCAAAGTCTCTGAAAATAGAAACCTGCACTGTTATTGTGAGAATTTACATCACATTTATTATTACAGAAAAACTCATTCTCAAAGTCACACATTAAAAATTTCCCTAGGTAGTCTTTGTTCTCGAAAGGGTCTGAAAATACTTTATACTGCTAATCCTTGTGAAGAAAAATTTTTTTCAACAATTTCTTTTATAAATATTGAAAACGGTTTTAACCAAAAAAAAACGTCAAATGAGCAATACTAAGAAATTGTTGAATGGCTTCAACGGAGATCCAGATTTGCTTAAAAGGGTTATAACTGGTATCGAATCAATGTATATGGTTATGCATTACTTGTTCGTAATTTCAAAAACAACACCGAAATCATTCCACAGCCACCGTATTCACCAGATTTTCTCCACTGCACTTTCTCCTGTTCCCAAGATTGAAGAGACCCATAAGAGGACGGCGTCTTGCGACTATTAAGTAAATGAAAACTGAATCGTTGAAAAGGCTCAATGGACTATTCAAGTATTACGTAAGCACTATCGGGGTGGTCTTTGCTTTGCTTATTTTTGATGACATGTGGCCGGAAGGGTTCCAGATGGTGATAACGTCAGCAGGAGTTATTTACTTTTTTACACATATAGCAACCCACATATGCATAACTGTCTTTTTGGATTTGGCCAAGGAAATTGATACCATGGATCATAATATACTCCTTCAACGTTTAGCTAACATTGGTGTGAGGGATGTTGCTTTGAAAATATTTGAGGACTATTTGACAAATAGAACACCGTTTGTCAAAGTAAATTACCCTCTCAGCAATCCACTAAAAATGACTCAGGGTGTACCCCAAGGAACTGTATTAGGACCCATCTTATTTCTAATATATATGAGCAACATCTTCAAAAATTTCTGATTTCAATGGTGAAATAACTTCATTTGCTGATGACACAGCTATCACTTTTGTTGGAAAAACGTGGGAAGAAGTATACACTCAGTCTGAAATAGGCATCAAAACGATTTTCAACTGGTTGAGTTCTAATTTATTGAGTGTCAATGTTAAAAAAAACAAATTTATTGCATTTGCTCCAACAACTAGAGATCAACCAGCTACAAACATCATAAAAATCCACAAAATATATTGTGCAAATGTTCCCAATTGTAGCTGTACTTCTATACAGAAAACGGATACAAAAAAATAATAATAACTTTATTCGTCTTTTCGATCATTTACATGATATAAGACACGTCATAAATAAAAATATGAAAATTATATAAAACAATAATAACGGTCCACACTAGAGATCAACCAGCTACAAACATCATAAAAATCCACAAAATATATTGTGCAAATGTTCCCAATTGTAGCTGTACTTCTATACAGAAAACGGATACAAAAAAATAATAATAACTTTATTCGTCTTTTCGATCATTTACATGATATAAGACACGTCATAAATAAAAATATGAAAATTATATAAAACAATAATAACGGTCCACATTATAACATGGACAGGTACTTAACTATAAACATATATAAAAATAAAACAAACACACATACACATAACACTATATATATATACACATATATACATACAAATATACATACACATATATACACACATACATACATAAAAGTAAATTTATCTTTAACTAGGATGAAAGAAATGCAATGAAAGCAATAATCATGATAACAGTGTATACCGTTCTAAGAATTCTTCTACGCATAATATCCCTTATTAGTTAATAGCTCCTTAATTTGTTTTTTAAATGGTATAATATGCAAATCTTCAATATCTTGAGGCAACGTATTGAATAATATTATGCCATTATATGCAAGTGATTCCTTGAATGTCGATGTTTTATGTTTTGGGAAAGTTAATAAATGTCTATTTCGTGTTGCATAGTTATGAACTATTGATTCATCTCTCAGATTGGGTACACTATTTTTCACATGAAGCAGAGCTTTATATATATAGATACAAGGTAACGTTAGCATCTTGTTCTTGCAAAAAGCAGGTCTACAGCTATCCCTGGGTGCAATATTAAAGATAGTTCTAATTATTCTTTTTTGAACAATAAAAACACGTTTTGCCTCCACAGAAGAACCCCACATTAATACATTTTTTGCCATATGTGAGTACGCCAATGAATAGTAAACAATCCTGATACCATCTAAACTAAGCACGTCTTTGATCTGTCTTATTGCAAATAACGCTTGATTCAATTTTTTGTAGACATGATCGATATGGGGCTCCCAAGACAAGGTTTTATCTATAAACATACCAAGGAGTTTGGCTGTTTCCGAGAGTTGGATGTTGTCGAGTTTCACTGTTTTCCTTAACGTGAAGCTTAAATGTACTGTTTTACTTTAATTCAATTTTAGTTGATTTCTATCACACTAAGAAATCATGTCATCCATGACTGAATTAATGTTGTTTTCTAGCTCCTCCAGAAACTGTAATGGTAGTGTCATCTGCGAATAGGATAATAAAACCTTGTTTTATATACTTCGGAAGATCATTTATATAGAGAAAAGCAGTGGGCCTAAAATGGACCCCTTTGGTACCCCAAGGATAATATCTTGAATAACAGATACTGCATTATTCACAGTTGCTACCATTTTCCTATCTTCCATAAAAGATTTTATCCATTCCAGAAGGAACCCTCTAATGCCAATGTTATATAAGGTTCGTTCCAACCAGCGTCAGAAACAGTTTCTGACAGTCAGGATTCTGCGCAGTAATGTGATTGCGTTCCAACGTGAGTTTCCAACCATTAGTAAACTGTCAGTTTTCTGTTTCATCCAAGATTCAAACCTGTTCGAAATCTATCAGAATGGTTTGAGGATTATCTTCTAACCATCAATCTGACGCATGCGTATTCCGTATTACTGTTTCTGTTTTATGTTCATGCAACTTACAAACAACATAACCTGCAAAAATTGTTATAAAATAAATAATGTATTTGCTGGCGCAGGAAAAATTGGGAATTCTTCAAGTGAACCTATAATATGAACATCTTTAATTACACAAATTATTTATTGCAGTGACCTTCCAGTTCCATGTTGATAAGTAAATAGAATAGAGATATAAAATACTGCAACCTTCTTTTACTCCCCAGAAATACACTTGATTAGATTTATTTTTAAAGAATTGAAGGAGTTATATTTTTGGGGGTGACACTCGTTGTGGAATGTTTGAAATACAAACTGAGTAGAGAAAAATATCTTCTGTATAATTCAGTGTTCATATAGAAGTATTTGTTTCGAAAGAATTTTTTTTTCTTTCGTGTAATTCAATGTTTATATGAAAGTAGCTGTTTCAGGAGGACATTCTGTCAGTTTGTGTCTGAAAGTTACTTCTTTGCATGATCTACACATCCATGACCTACACATTCAAATTGATTACTTCCTTCCTTTCTTTGGAAGATTTCCTCATCCCCTTTTTTTGTATTAAGATGGAGTAGTAGAAAGCCAAAAACTTTCTTTCCCAAATTATTTTTAAAGGTTATGTTGAAATTCCATGCCAAACTTCAGTTGAACTATCAGCTGTTCCAATCAGAAATTTCAAATTATTCAGAAACCAATATTTACCAGACATGCGCGTTGTCAACGATTTACAAACAGTTGGAAATCTGTTTGTGACTCAAGGTTGGAACGAACCTATAACTTACTAACCATTATGTCACTATTTACTGAAAATACCTAGAGGTATTGGTGGACCAATCTCTTCGGTGGAATGCACACATTGATTATACAGTAACCAGAGTATGTAAATTAATATATAAATTTCATCAGCTCAGGAATATACTGAACAGGAAAATGATACTGATGGTGTATGATGCCTTGGCTAACTCCATAATACGTTACTGTATAATAGTATGGGGTGGTACCTTCAAGACATCGCTAATTAACTAAAAAGTAATTCAAAATTCAATAATAAGAATAATGATGAAAAAAGATCGACAGCTGGTCGTACTGTCATCTTCTAGGCACTCCTCAAACTGAACTTGTCATCCTGTCGTCTGCCTCTTCATACGGTCTGAACGTTTCAACTCAGGTATTTCAGGTACTTCAGGTAAATTTGTCTGTATTTGTACTGCATCAGGTACTATTCTTTGTGTTAGATCTTCTCTAGGAATGTGGAAATATATTAAACAAAACCAAACACATTCCTAGAGAAGATCTAACACAAAGAATAGTACCTGATGCAGTACAAATACAGACAAATTTACCTGAAGTACCTGAAATACCTGAGTTGAGACGTTCGGACCATATAAAGAGGCAGACGACAGGATGACAAGTTCAGTTTGAGGAGTGCCTAGAAGATGACAGTACGACCAGCTGTCGAAAGCGCTCGCAGATAATTAATAGAAGAAGATATATATATATATATATATATATATATATATATATATATATATATATATATATATATATATATATATAGATATATAGATATTTGATATTTACATACTTGATACTACTGAAATATAAATATAATCACTCACATGAGATCAGGTTCGAAATGATGAATCAGAGCACAGAAAGCCATACCATTCCTCCAGCTCGTAGTCAAGTTAGTTACCTTCACTCCGGGATATGATTTCGTCATGTCCTTGCACCATTCCAACAAATCTTGTCCTGAAATAGATGACACGTTTAGTACAACAAAAAAAAAATATTCAAATTTACTTACCCGGTGTCGAAAGCTCTTGCTGCGGATTAGGAATTTCAATTTGCTCCTTCTGTTCGAGGGGTTCCAGTTTCAAATTCACAGTATTCCTTGTATCATTTTCGATTTTATCTTTTTTGGTGAAGCTGAGAGGAGTTACTTTATTAAAGTCGCCATCTCCTTCTTCGGTAATGGAGCTTTCCAAGTTATCCAATGCCTCCGAACATTTTTCGGAGTAGATATCATTAACGTCAGATACGAAGTCGGTTTCTTTCGGCGGAGGCACAGAAAGTAATTTCGTTTGTTTTGCGATATCTTTTGTGGGAGAAAAAGTTTCCGCGGTGGGGGTTTTATCATCAGAGAGAATGCTGGCCACTGTAACAAAAACTTTTGCTGAGAAAATTGAAAACTTTAAAGCAATCACAATTCGAACTGGTTATTTTCAAACAGATACCAGAAAGTATCTTTCAATTTCTTACCACTGATTGGAGTACTGGCAAAATCAGAGCCGGACAGGCTATTAGTCATTAGTTGAAGATTTTGGGTCACTTCGTGTATACTATTTTTCATAGCTGTGTCACTTAACGAACAATCATCATCTTCTACGTCTTCTAGCGCAGCTATATCATCGGTGTTATTATTCACAGACATCAAAGAGGCCATGGACTGCATGTCTTCGTCCCTGAAGAAACAACAATTAGGATAATTATTTTATATTGTTTTTGTACCAAAGAATTTTTTTCGTTCATACCAATAAAAATAAATAAACATTTTAATATTTCACACCATGTTTATGGTTAAATATATTAACCAAAGTATACGGTCAAATCAGAAATTGTAATATCTCTTATCTGACCCTATCAGGGGCATCCACATAAAACCTTGTAAATATAATTGTTCTGTGTAAATAATATAATTCAAAGAATCCCTTCTTCCACAACTCTTTTTCTGCATAATTCTGTCTCATCCTCTTTATGCTTGACTTTCTATGACACACTCCCATTTCTCCAATTTTATATAGTCTCTAGTCATTCATTCATTCTCATTTCGATATTACTCTGTTTCTCTCCCTCTGCTACTCTGTTCCTCTTCCTTTGTCTGGCTTTCTCAATCTGTCTCTCAGTCAATGTAGATTCCTTCATTTTAAACTGTTTGCTTGTACTTGTCCATATCTCTCTACTATTTGTTCAATTTTGTTATCACTTTCTTAGCATCATCAATTCTTCATTTCCTGATAATTTTCTCCTCTTCCACACAATGTTTTCTCTCTCTAGCTCTTTCTCTCTCTACCTTAAGCTCTCTGTCCCTCAAGCTCCCTCCCTCAAGCTATTTCTGTCCCTCAAGCTCTCTGTCCCACAAGCTTCCTCACTCCCTCAAGCTCTCTCCCTCGCGATATCTCTCTCTCTTTCTCTCTATCTCAAGCTCTCTCTCTCTCGCTTCCTTATGCAGTCTCCCTTCCTAAAGTTCTCTCTCCCATAAGCTTTCTCCCTTCCTCAAGCTCTCTCTCCTTCAAGCTCGTTCCCTCCCTCATGTCCCTTTTCTCCCTCATGCTTCTTTTCTCCCTCAAGCTCTCTCTCTATGTACCTCAAGCTCTCTCCCTCAAGCTATCTCCCCCCCCTCAAGTTCCCTCCCTCCCTCAAGTTCCCTCCCTCCCTCAAGCTCTCTCTGTCCCTCAAGGTCTCTTCCTCCCTCAAACTCTCTCCCTCAAGATATATATATATATATATATATATATATATATATATATATATATATATATATATATATATATATATATATATATATATATCTCTCTCTTCCTCAAGCAGTCTCCCTTTCTCAAGCTCTTTCTCCTTCAAGCTCGTTCTCTCCCTCATGATCCTTTTCTCCCTCAAGCTCTCTCTCTCTACCTCAAGCTCTCTCCCTCAAACTATCACCCCCCCTCAAGTTCTCTCTGTCCCTCAAGTTCCCTCCCTTCCTCAAGTTCCCTCCCTCCCTCAAGCTCTCTCTCTCTACCTCAAGCTCTCTCCCTCAAACTATCACCCCCCCTCAAGTTCTCTCTGTCCCTCAAGTTCCCTCCCTTCCTCAAGTTCCCTCCCTCCCTCAAGCTCTCTCTGTCCCTCAAGGTCTCTTCCTCCCTCAAACTCTCTCCCTCAAGATATATATCTCTCTCTCTTCCTCAAGCAGACTCCCTTTCTCAAGCTCTTTCTCCTTCAAGCTCGTTCTCTCCCTCATGCTCCTTTTCTCCCTCAAGCTCTCTCTCTCTACCTCAAGTTTTCTCCCTCAAACTATCTCCCCCCCTCAAGTTCGCTCTGTCCCTCAAGCTCCCTCCCTCCCTCAAGCTCTCTCTGTCCCTCAAGGTCCCTTCCTCTCTCAAGCTCTCTCCCTCAAGATATCTCTCTCTCTTCCTCAAGCAGTCTCCCTTTCTTAAGCTCGTTATCCTACAAACTCGATTTCTCCCTCATGCTCCTTTTCTCCCTCAAGCTCTCTCTCTCTCTCTCTACTCCAAGCTCTCTCTCTCTCTCCCTCAAGCTCTCTCTCTCTCTCCCTCAAGCTCTCTCTCTCTCCCTCAAGCTCTCTCTCTCCCTCAAGCTCTCTTTCTCCCTCAAGCTCTCTCTCTCCCTCACGCTCTCTCCCTGTCTCAAGCTCTCTCCTGCTCTCTCTGAATAAAAATAAGATAATATCACTTACGTTGCGTTCCCTTCTTTGAGGAGGACGCACGACAAAGTACAATCCAATTTTGCGTTAGTAACTTTCTTTGTGATGGGTTTGAAATTTATCTGAAGTTCTGTATGTGTCGATTCGACACTGGCATATTTCCTCATGTTGACGTGAGCAATGGCAAGTTGTCTTCTTTTTCCTGTTGTTGGAACCTTTAAAATAATATTGCACACGTCATAAAACAATTCAAAACTTATATACAAAGGTTTCTATTTTCAAATAAATAGAACTGCCATTATCAATGAGACATAATTTTCAATTAACAATGGAAATGTTTTTTTTGAAAACAAGCAGGATGAACAAATTGCATATGATTATCATCAGTTTGTTCGAACAATAAAAAATGGGTGAAAAAAGTGCTAATGATGAAATTATTAATTCAATATGATGACCTCAAACAAATTATTCACGAACTCATTACACACAGTTGGAACTGAATTGAAAATAATTAACTGTTGAAGAACATATGAGTATTTGAAATTGTTTCTATATTTTCCACAGATCAATTCCAAGTTTAAGAACCAGAAATAATTGGTAATATAGTATAGAGAAATGCATGAAAATATGCATATGAAAAGACAATATTTAAAAATATTTTTTCTTTCTACTTTTCTAATATCAAAAGAAAACGTAGAAGAATTAGTGTTAGTTTTGACGTTTGTGGTAAAAATTAGAAATAGTGTTTTTCAGTTTATATCCCAAAGAAATATATGTGGATGAGACTAACTATAAGAGATTTCATTGATTAATTTTTGAATTATTTTTTTCCAAGTTTTTTATTTATATTTTACTTTTTTATATTTTATATTTTTATATTTACTAATGAAACAGATAAAGGTAAATATGTTGTACCTGTTGTAGCTTTGATAGAAGTATTTTGCTTCAGAAGCTGAGAAGATAAGGGAATAAGGGGATGGATAAGTAATTATTTATCAAATAGGAAACAGAGAGTACATATAAACGATTATTTCTCATCATATATAACAAATCACACAGGAGTGCCACAAGGTAGTGTGCTTGGTTCCCTATTATTCATTCTGTATCTGAATGATATACAATTATTTACAGACTGTGAGTTCATCAAGTTATTTGCAGATGATACCTTATTGGCCTGTACCGTTTCTTCAGAGGGTTTGGTGTTCAATTAGCTTTCCTAAATTAGACTGGAATATATCTAATTTCACAAAACCTTTTCAAATATCTTACAGAAAGGCAATTCACTAGTAATAACCCTAAAGAAACCTGCTCTAGTTTTTTGTATGTCCGTTTCAACTTTTAAAAAAATCTGTGAATCAAATCAATTTCAAACCACTTGTCTCAATTATGCTGAACACATCAAAATCAGAACATCAGCAACATTCAAAATAAATCTTATTAGTAATGTTCATGACACTAACCATATTTAATTGAAATATCAAGTAGATCTGTTAAAATGTAGAAAAAAATGTTTGTGACAATTATTTATTACTATCAATTATTTATACCTTATACCATAAATAGTAATAGGCAAAAATTAGTTTCAACTTGTCTCAGACTGAAACTAGACGAGTAAGGAACGACAATAATAACCATCATAGAGTTGTTACTATAAATCAGACACTTTGTGTAGCATCAATTGATCATCACAGACAAGTTGAATAATTATCAGGTCAGATGATAAGGAATTCAATGTGTAAAAATCACTAATAATGACATACGTTATAAATAATAAACACTGAAATCAAAATTCTTGGATAGATCTTAAAACGGTATTAGTATTCAACCATAGATAGTTAAGTGAGCTTTTTTTTAAGACAAAACACAAGCACTACAGGAAAATCCATTAGGGCGCTCTAAGAGCAGTGCCTGTGCGAAAGTAGCGATTCACATTGGATTTGAATCGCTGGAGATCAAATTCATTTGGAAAACGTTCTCAAGAAGTGTATTTCACATAACTACATTTCCTAAAATGAAACGCAGTTCTCCAGTCCGTCGCGTATTTCTGAACTAAATTAACTGGTGTGGAATCCAATTGTAATAATATTATTATTTATGTACCAAATGAAGTGACTGAGAAAATTTCATTAGAAACCAGAATCATAAATTGATGAGAATAGACTGATGCCAGAGCTATGTGGAGATGATAAAAAGAAGTGCTTGATGGAATGAAATCAAACACCAGCTCTTATCAAATTTGAAAAACAAGTTTCAGAAATTCGTAAGGGCATTTCAAACAGCGGCGGCTCGTCAGAGGAGGCAAGGGAGGCTTAGCCTCCCCATAAAATTTGAGGCTATTCATCGCAATAAATGAAAAGCTTTTGATAAATAATTATGATTATTTTTTTCTAAAAATGCTAGGGTATCATTACTTTACCATTTAATTTTTAATACAAACACATAATATGCCCGAAAAAAACACTATCACTCACTACGTAGTACGTACCACACTGTATCCTGCATCAACAAAACTCACAACGCACCGCCCATAAACGAATAACGAATAAACCATCAACCCGAAATAATAAATGACATACGTTGCAAGGGAGCCAAGCCTCCGACCACTTTAAAAAACAAAGGCTCCACGGGACCGATCCAACCAGCGACATACGTCCCGATTTGTAATGTCAATTGCAGAAATTATAGCGTTAGAGGAGGCTAGCCTCCAGTTGGTCTCCGTTAGTGCACGACTGCGTTTGTTTTTTATTCAATGATTCGGACGGAATACCGTGACGGACCGGGACTGAAAAATATTTCGGTAAATCGTTTTAGTGTTTCTTGATAATATTTGTTATTTGTGTATAAAACAGGCAGTATTATATTATAGCAGTGCTTTTTGGTAATATTTTTAATGTGTTTTTAAAGTGTTTTCTTTCAATTTCAAGGTGTTTTCAGGTTTTCACTTTTCACGAAATTAAAAAATCTGACGATATAGTCGATTGGTTGCTGACAAATAATTTCAAGTCTTTATCTTATGATAATGAATTTTACATTATTAAAACTCTGGGAAGGCCTCAACCAAATCTGATTTCAATTAAAGTGTCAGATAATCGACAAAATCGAGGATTTAATATTAGTTGGTACGATAAATGCGATTGGTTAACCGGCTCCATTGAACGAGAAAAACTTTTTTGTTGGCCCTGTGTTTTATTTTCCGTACAAACTGAATATCAAACGTGGTCTAAAATAGGATACTCCGATTTAAAAAAATTACCTCGGTCTATAGAAAGACATTTTAAATCTAAGGAGCATATTATTTCGTCTTGTGAATTAAAATTATTTAGCAAACAAAATATAGAAACAGCTTTAGATACAGCTCAAAAAGAGGCCATAATTTCTTTTAATAATCAGGTTAGGGAAAATCGGTCGAATTTAAAAAGACTTATCGATATTACAATTTATTTGGGTTCCCAAAAATTAGCTTTTTGCGGACACGATGAAACCGAAGATTCGATTAGTCGCGGCAATTACAAGGAACTTTCAATGTTATGGGGCAAATATGATTCACAATTTGGCACTTTTTTAAACGGTAGCGTTTTCTCGGGCACCTCAAAAACCATCCAAAATGAGTTTATAGAAAGTGTGGCATATATTATTAAGGAAAATATAAGCAAGGAGATCGAAAGTGTTTCTTTCTTTGCATGGGAAATTGACGAAACTACCGATATTACCTGTACATTACAACTTTCAATCGTTTTTAGATATGTCAAAGATGGTAATGTGGTAGAATGTTTTATGGGTTTTCATGATGTTTCATCTGGGCGCACAGCAGACGATTTGTTTAATTTTTTAATTCGTACATGTGACACCTATAATTTTAGGCAAAAGTTAATTGCGCAAACCTATGATGGGGCTGCGGTCATGGCCGGCCATTAAAATGGTTTACAAACTAAAATAAAGTCCAAAGTCCATAGCTCCTCATGCACTTTTTAGGCATTGTCATGCCCATGCCCCAACTTTAGTATTAAGCAAAGCGTGCAACAAAATAAAAAATGTCGCGGCCTCAGGCGGGCTTTTCTGTGTGTATATAGTCTTTATGACTCCAATGCACGTGCCGTCACTGATTGCAAATGCTTTCAACATATACTGTGTAATCAATATAAATGGGATAATCCACAAAATAAAACCGGTTCATACCGGAGTTTTGTTAAAGTTTCAATAAATTCAAGAAGTTATCAATAGTTGAACTAAAATAATTTTCAAATCTCTAAAAACAAAACTGGGTTCATTAATAGGAATATTTCCTATGTGTTGGAAAGTAAAAAAAAACAATAATACTTGTATCTGTTCAGAATTTGGACCAGTAAATAGGTTACCAGTTAATGAGAAACTTTTGAAATTAGTATTAAAAGAGCAATTATTGACAATAATAAATTACTTACTGAAAAGCACTCAGTATTTACAAAAGCAGTCCTGCAAAACAACCTTCTTGGAAAGTAGATATATTTGACAAACAAAATATTTAGGGGTGTTTTTATAGATTTCCAAGGAGCATTTGAAACAACTGATGTGGAATTATTACTTTTGAAAATGAAAAAATATGGTATAACAGGTAATATTTTGAAATGTTTCATAAGCTTATTTCAGAGAGGGAACAAGTAGTAAAATACACACATCGGAAAAGTCTAGGGATATTTTTATAACATACTAAATATCATAAAAATAAATGCATGAGGTCGTTTAATTTCGATTAAATTGGTACACTCGACCACCCTGTAGATTTCTATGGGTTGAACAAAGCCTGCAAAAACGGTAACTGCTCTTTTATCAAGTTTTTTACAAACTGTAGGTTTTCGGCTAAAATGAATAATCTGAAAGTGTCGAGTTTGTACATTCTATGCATTTCTTGCTCAGCAATTAAACTGGAAATATTGTGCTTTGACATGGAACACCATCACTTACCATTGGCTGAGATGAATAGAGTTGTAGGGCTTCTTCAAGGTGGCATGCGACAAAATGATATAGCTCTTCGTTTGGGGGTCTCCCAAAGTGTTATCAGTCGATTGTGGCGGCGTTTCCGTGAAACTGGCAGTCCAGCCGAACAACATCCAGGGCGACGACGCGCTACAACTGCAGTTCAAGACCGATTTTTGGTCTTAACCGCAAGAAGACAACCGACAATCACAGCACCTGAGTTGGTTAACGTGTTGCAGCAGACGCACCAGGTAACCATTGGTCGTGATACTGTCAGAAATCGACTGCATGAAGCAGATCTCCACAACAGAAGGCCACTTAGATGTCCACCTTTGTCGAGAGGCAATCGCGGTAGAAGATTAGAGTGGTGTCAAGAACATCAAAACTGGGATGCAAATGATTGGGCCACAGTTTTGTTTACAGACGAATCCAGATTTGGATTTCATCCAGATTCTCGTCGAGTAAGACTGTGGAGACGACCTGGAAATAATGAACGTTTGAGACACGTCCAGGAAGTCCAAACATACAGAGGTGGTACAGTAATGCTATGGGGCGGAATCATGATCGGCGACAGAACCGATCTCGTTTTTCCAAATCGCTCCCTCACAGCTCGACAGTACCT
The DNA here is from genome assembly GCF_025532065.1 of Leptinotarsa decemlineata. NCBI lineage: Eukaryota > Metazoa > Arthropoda > Insecta > Coleoptera > Chrysomelidae > Leptinotarsa > Leptinotarsa decemlineata. Next base: position 3,557,459 of record NW_027412688.1, on the reverse strand, counting down.
CGACACCATCCTTCTACCTATCGTCCGTCCGTTTGCTGGTGCTGTTGGTGAAAACTTCCACCTAATGCACGATAATGCTCGTCCACATGTCGCGCATCTAGTGACTGACTGGCTCACCAACGAAGGAGTTGATGTATTGCCATGGCCAGCACAATCACCGGACCTGAATCCCATCGAGCATGTGTGGGACATGCTTCAACGAAGAATTACTCCGCATATGGGGAACATTCACACAACGTTTCAATTGAGAGAGCTTTTAATCGCTGAATGGACAAATGTACCTCAACAAGACATTGACAATCTCATTTTGTCGATGCACGATAGATGTAGGGCCGTAATAAGCCAGCGTGGAAGCCATACTTTGTACTGATTCCAATTTTTTTTGTATTATGATTTTTTTTCGGGGTGCCAAAGAAGAGCCATATTTTTTTTTAGTTTTGCTTATATGCGCACTCAGTATTTTTGACCATTTAATAAATTTTGTTGTAAGTTACATTCGTTTAATAATCACCCGTCAACTTTTTTTTCCCTAAAGCGATCTAAAAAAAAAGTATTGCCATTTTCAAAAATATCCCTAGACTTTTCCGATGTGTGTACAATGATAAGTATTACGAAAAAACATAAATAAATACTGGAGGTTAAGTTCTGGGACCACTTTAATGAATGACATTGATGCAACGGTGAAAAAATGTAAAATAACACTTGCTTAAAAAAAGGTGAATAAATACCGAAAGGTAAATATTGTTTTAAAGTATTTCTGAGTCCTGATTCATTCTGTACAGAATAACCATGATTGAATATTAATGGGAATGTAGGTTTAAAATGAAATTATTGTAGCATGTTATCAAAATAATTATTTTGTCAACTATTGGTGTAGAAGAGTGTCAATCTTTGGAATTTTGTGATTCTCGAAAAATATCTCTTTGGCAATATGTGTGAAGAAGTGAAAATCCTTCACTATAGTGTCAACCAATGAGTCCTTTACCTTAAATAAATGCTCCACATTTTGATTATTGCAGTACAATTCTGATGATAAACAATTTAGTATTTGAATACCATAACCAATTTATTATTTTCCAAAAGTTACAAGCTATGTGGGCAATATTGAATTGTGATAAACCTTTCACATTGAAACAAATAAAACGATTTAGGCACATATTCAAAAAGGAGTGTGCTAAATAAATAAAATGTCATGTGCAAAATTGAAATATATAGTGTAATATTATTTGCCACTATAATTAGTATGCTAACTACATTTTAAAATCATTATTAGTTATAGTTGAGTATTTAACGTTATTCAACAGAGATATCTTATTTTCATAATAATTCACTTGTGTTGATATAGCACCTTGAATGTTACTGAATCTTGTGAGCTTTTGTGCCAAGATATTTTAGAATTGTTATACTTACATCTTCGATTATGAATGACCAGTCTTTATCCTCTAATTCCTTAGTACGAGGATCTTTGAAAAGCGTAACAGCAACTTGATGATTTTCTGGCACTGGCCACACAACCAGACCTTTGTATGGGTTTTGTAAAGTTCGCTCCCACGTCATTGGCACCGAAGTGACCCTTCTTGACCTTCTTGACCAGACCAATAGGAGTTTGTGAGGTTCCCTTTTGCAAAGACATATTGAAAAAGAATTGACGCAAAATAGTAATGTAAATTGTTAATTTGAAATTTTATTTTCAAGGATGAAGAGAAGTAAGTCCAAACTATTTCAATTTGATCTGACACTTTGGTTTTATATAAAACCATATCAGTGGGTGTTTGAATCAATTTGGCTTTGTCAGCATTACAAATAATTGATTAACATGATAAACAACATACTTCATATATGAATGGTCATGTTGTTCTGCGTGACTATGTAACTGTTAGTTACACTTTGTAATTTCTTTTAATCAAATTTATTTAGTATTTTAGGTTGTAGAACAGTTCATTAAAATGTTATATAATGAAACACTCTTGATGATTGGTATTTTGTTAGGCCATGACATTTAATTATACGCCTCTGTACAGAGCATTTATATGTCTTACAAAAGCTGTAGTGAAGGTTATATTAAAAATGACTTTGTGTGCATGGGGCATTCAAATTCAATTTTATATTTCGGGATGTTTCGGTAATATTCGATTATAATTGCAACAATAGCAACTTTCACGTCTCCCTATGTACCATAGAGTTTTTTTTTTCATTTTTAGGTGCCTATTCATATTTTTTCCATTGCTCTGAGCGTTTTCTACAATGAACTTCGAATAAGAAAATCTTTTATGATTATCTGAAACATATCTACAACAACAATATATTATATGTGTTTTGATGAGCAGAAAAAAAAATGGTAGCAATAATAACATCCGAAACGAAAACTATAATTATAATGAAAATTGAAATGAAGTAAGTAATTCATATACACAAAAAAATTAATTGTGCAATAAATGTTCAAATTGGAGTCCTTACATTTCGAAACAAATAATGGGACAATAAGATGGTCTGGTCTGCAAGATCACCAGATCTTACTATTTTGGACTATTTTCTATGGGGGACATTGAAAAATAGGATTTACGCTGGCAGAGAGACAGAAAATGTGGAAGGCTCAAGATTGAGGATTTGAATGATTTCGCAACATAATATAATATAAAAAACCGAGTTTAAAAATTCCTTGAAATGGAAGGACTTCAATTGGAGCAGCTAATAGGTTGAAAAGAACAGATAATATAGGAATTAAGCTATACAATGCCTTATCTGCCGAATTTCGTAACTTGCCATTTAGAAGATTCAAAAACTTATTGAAGAAAATATTAACCAAACATTCTTTATATGCAATTGATCAATTTTTTGAATTTATCCAAAAAGAAAGAGACACTTTTGTGGTCACTACCGTACTTTTACTTAACTTTGAATATATATAATACGTTAGCTATGTGTTTATAATTTGTAAAAGCTCATGGCTTTACATTTTAGTCAAGTCTTATAAGATTGGAATTTTATCGTGTTAACTTGTATTTCTTTTTGTAAATCTAATTTATCTACAAGCATTTTTTAAAAACTATATTGACAAATCTTACCCTCTCAAACCTATTTTAGAAATTGTATTGACGTGTCTAAAAACTGTGTGTTTCTTGAGACTAATAAAAATTATTATTATTTATTATTAGAACATTTATTGCGCCAATAATTTTTTTGGGTACCTATATAAATTACTTCATTTCAATTTTCATTACAATTATAGTGTTCGTTTCGGATGTTATTATTGCTATCATTTCTTTTTCTGCTTATTAAAACACATATAATATATTTTTGGTGAAGATATGTTTCAAATAATCATAAAAGGTTTTCTTATTCGAAGTTCATTGTAGAAAACGCTCAGAGCAATGGAAAAAATATGAATTGATAGCTAAAAATTAAAAAAAAAAACTCTCTAAAAACTCCATGGTACATAAGGAGACGTGAAAGTTGCTATTGTGTTTTTATTCAACTCAGTCAACCAATTTCCAGGGCCGTAATTTAAAAGGGAATAATTCACCCAATTATAATGAAATATTACCAAAACAACCCGAAATATAAAATAAAATTTAATTTCTCAGTATGAAGTGAACGTCTACTATTCAAAAACTACAACGAAAAATACAGGTCCGTATTTAAAAATTCAAAGATGGGGGTGGCCCAAGTCAGATGACACCCTGTATAAAGTATTCATGGATATATTCTGAGAGTCCACATCAAGTGCCAATAGCAAAATATGAACATATTTTCAATATATCTGCGAATAAAGAAGATATAAGCAAAACAATAATTTGGGATTTTTTTGTTTTTCCTGTATATCTCCAGAACCAAAAGAGCTATATTCGATTTCTTTACATCATTGAATAGGTCTCTAAAATACACAACTTTGCCACAATTTAACTCTATCTCTTATCGTTTACGAGATCCCCATGTACAGAAACGAATTTGAATATATATATATATATATATATATATATATATATATATATATATATATATATATGGTGAAATCCAAAATGTCATTGTTGAGGAGTCTGCCCCCTTTGCTAACTTTTGACGATTTTTTTTTCATCTGGACAATGGGTTGTTGATTACATTGATCAACTATATTGCATTCTCAAAATTCGCATATATTTTTCAGTTTTTGAACATACACTCATTTTAACCACAAACATTTACTAAAAATAATTTACATAAAAAATCTCATATCATTTGTCACATCACATTTCTACACATCTGTAGAGTAGGGAGGGTGAGTGTAAGCCCACGCACTTAGGCCACATGTGACCCATTGTACATCTTTCCGAGAAGTTCTCTTCTTAGGTCATCGTCCATCCTGTCCTTTCCAGGAAGGTGGACAGGTCGCTGGGAGACATCTCCTTTATATCGGCAGGTGTAGGCCAAGACTCGCCGAACACACACTCTCTTATTGACGATAACTCCGGGCACTCGCACAGGACATGCCTGACAGTCTCATCTTCCTGTTCACACATCCTGCATAGAGGTGTGTCCACTAGCCCCATATTATGTAGGTGTTTCCTTAGCTGACAGTGGCCAGTCAGAAATCCTACTGTAAGGCGTAGATTTTTCCTGGTCATCGCCAGATATTTCTTCGGCGCCAGCTTCCCAGGGTCGCCCAAGGTGATCCTGGCAAGATTACATCCTTTGATTTCATCCCATCTCTTTAGAGATTGAGCATGGGTGTAACTTTTGACTAGTTCCGCAATTGTCGAAGTCATCAGGCCGTGGGTGCCACTTGGTCCTAAAATTCTTAGTCCAGCCGCTTCCTTGGCTAAAGAGTCGGCAATGCGATTACCTTTACTCCTGTTGTGCCCTTTAACCCACCTCAACATTTCTACACATACTTACTGCTTGAATATAAAATCGAGTTCAAGATAAATACATATTTTGCTATAATGAAATAATGTACGTGCTTAAGAAACACTCTGTATATCCGAATGTATATCATCTAAATATTCAGAATTAAAAACTCAATGTTCTGTGAGATTTTTACTATCAAGTAACCAAATGGAACCACATATTATTCAAATTATAAAGCTATAAAAAGTTAATTAAATGGGTATTGAATTCAATGCATTGAATTATTTCTGAAAACTTTCCCTAGTGACTTTTAAACTCTCACTTAATACTTAGTGAATATTACATATCCACTCATTGCACCACCTAAAGTTACACTTGAAAAAATAAAACTATATTTGGTTTCTGTACATCATGCTCCAATTAGGAAGTGATATTGTTTCAATATTAAGTACAGCTGACTACATTCTAAATATTCTATAATCCCCAATGCGCTTCGTCTGATTTCCTATTTCCTTTACATGTTTCATTATCTGTCCACATCCTGAATGAATAATAAGTGGGCAACTGTTTTATTTACAGCTGATAAAATTCACTATTGTTATTGTCAGGACCTACTAAAATAAAGCAGCTTTACAGTTATAGTAGATATAACAGTGAGATAATTAGTTTAGAAATAGTATTTTCTGATTGTTTACTTGCCAATGATTATTGTATACTCAGAACATTATATTATGTGATTATATGTCCAGATTTCCACCTAATTTATTCTTTTGGTCAAATAATGTATCAGTTTTAAATTTGGTATGAGTAAAACCCAAGCAAAATAAGGATGGAATAAAATTAAATAAAAAATATAAAAAATGCAAATACAAAACATAAATACAAGTTGTTGCCTAACTACGGTACGAAATTTCAGAGGGTGATTTATAGGCCATTTTGAGAAAAACAGTTCCTCTGAACATGTGTCCAGAGTTGCTTCGTTTCTGCAATATAGGGTGTTGAAGTTTAAAAAAAATGGTATTTATAAAATATCCTAAATATCCTTACACCGATTTGGTTGAAATTAGCAGTGATGGAATCACTACTAATTGACAACTCTGACTTTCGCTGATATGACAACACTATCACTGTCAGCTGGTCTCTTTTTAGTTGATTATTCTGAAAACATAAAAAACTACAACAACATATTGTTGGTTGTGGTGCCCACTGAGACTCCACTGGACCCAATAATTTCAATCTAGTGAAGTCTAAATGATCGACTCATTACTTCAAATAACTGTAGCAAACCTCAACCAAATCGATGTAAGGATATTCATGATATTTTATAAATATTGTTTTTTTTTTAATTTCAACGCCCTGTATCTCAGAAACGAAGCAACTCTGGACATACGTTCATAAGAATTTTTTTTCTTAAAACGACCTAACAAATCACCCTCTTGAGTTTCGTACCATAGTTAGGAAACACGCTGTATAGTCAATAATATACAGTCATTATAGTGTTTCATACTGAGGAAATTAGTGTGTTGATAAAAAAAGAATAGCATATAATGTTTACAAATGCTAATAATACAACAGAAATCATATACAAATCATTTGAGACTATCACATATACATACATTATATACTCATGTTTTACTTTGATTGTAATGTTTTTTTAAACGTGCGCTTTTTGTATACGCAATATTAGTCCGTATTAAGTGAGTTAGATAAGTAAATGTTGGCACACGATTTGGTACTTGACACTCAACAGCTAAACTGATAGTGAATCGAAACTTTTTCCTAGTCATTCAACTAAGTAGTAAGTACATTAAAAAATATCAGATATACTTTTGAACATCTTTTGATAGAGTGAAATAAAAGTGTTTTCTTTGGATTCATTTTACTCCACAGATTCCAAATCTACTTATCACATTTTTGCTTCATTCAACTGACAATTGCTTTTTGCATATCAGTGAAGTACTATTAACAACATAAAACAATAACAGTCTATCGTTTATAGATACTGTCACAAAATACAGAAACTATTACTTGTATATGAAGGACTCTTGAAATATTGTTGATAAGACAATTCTGCTAGTTGTTATCTAAACAAGAACATGCTCTCTTGATAAATAAGATTAAATAAAGTAAGTAAAGTTATTCAAGGTGGTATTCTATTGTGGATAGGCTTTAAAATCCTGTTTGATTCAGTAAGTTACCACTGAAGTTACCACACATACATTGTAATTTCTAATGAAAAACATAAATTTTGAAGTTGACTTACCATTTTGATGTGAAATCAACAGACAGCTGATGATAAGATACGGTGAAGTGAAATTTGGCAGCCTTCTTGTTCACCCGCTGCAGTCTTTTCCATACAGAGCCCATACTCGAGGTATCAACACCAACACAAGACTGCATTTTGATAATTGTAAATGAAGATTTATTCTATATCGAACAACGAAACGCTACACTACACATGCGGGTATAAAATGTTCAAAATAATAAAAACATGCAGACAATGCAGAAGACACAGGATGCCATAATCAGTTTTATCACAAAGTCTGAACCACATGACTTATTTTGTTGTTTGGCACCAAATGAAAAGTTCACATTCAATTCTCAGCATAAAATTGATAGCAAACAGTTAGTACGAGTAATTAGACCAAGCAAAATGCGATATTTTGAAGAACTTTGACTTCAAAATTATTAACCTTGCCTGAATCATTTGACACAAGGGTCAATTCAAGGCATCGGTAGTTATGGAATTTTTTGCGATACACGTCCTGGTTATCCATGCAGCAACGTACCTTACACTTGAATATCACTTATTTACACATTTTAGCAATCATTCTTTGAATATCAATAATATATTTATTTTTAACTTATGACAATGTAATCTGTCAAAATTTCGTCACACATTGCTCCCAGGCTCGGAAACTCTGAGAAAAACAGATATCAGAAATAAAAACAAATAGGGCTTGTTCGTTTGTATTTTACGTCATGACTGTGAAGGACACAAAATTGGATTTATCTGTCATTTGTCAAACCGTAAGAACAACTACACTCTATGATTCGAACGTTGACCTCAACGAAAACATCTATTATTGCTAAACATTGAGATATTAATTGGTGATTCTTCGTACTGCAATATTCGTTTTGACACTTGTGACAATATTTGTTTTGACACTTGTGAACGTCAGCTATTCGTGATGGAGAATAGAACTCTAGTTTTCAATGAGTCCACTATAATGAATATGTCCGAAAACTATTAGGAACTCTTTAGTGGATCCGGATATAGGAAAGAAATAAAACATTTGACTCAGAATCGTCAAAACAATCGATTAATCTCAATGGAAGAGTATTTTGCATCACAATTGACATACACACACTTACAAGTGTACATTTTTATATTTATTAAATTTTTGGCTACATACCTATTATATGTCCTGTATCATTTTTTCAAATCCGATTGTTTCTTTTCTGTTGTTCTATTTTTTAAAAATAAACATTCATATATATATGCTAGAATGTTGAACGAAAAATAAAACACTATCATTATTATCATTTTCATTTATACATCAGAAAATATATCTCAATTATTTGTTTTTCTTCAGTTTTTGCATTGATATTGATACTAACTGACATTGGTCTCACCATATAGGTTGAACACGATAACCAATAATCCAAAATATGTAATATATATTCATTCGCACACGTTCATTCAATGGAGATGAAAAATCTGATACATTCATATCAAAAAAAATGATATTTCAGTATCTTATATACAATAAAAACACAATAGTGAAAATGCAAGTTCCAAATGAGAGTTCTCGAAAATTGGCCAAAGCTGTATCAGGTGAATACGATGGCTGTTCGATGAGATTTGTTGAGTTTCTAGCTAAAAAGTCGTTAACATTAATAGATTTTCACATACCTGATCTTTGTCGACGAATTTGCTCCCTCAAACGTCGCATAACGCTTACAGATAATATTCTTTATTTACTGTTCAACCTTCTGGCAAAAATTCCTACTACACAAATAGTGGAGTAATTGAAAAAATAAATAGTTACAATCACCATCTCGTTTGATATTTTGACGAGCTTTTTTCTATTTCGGTTTAGTTGAAAAGCATCATTCCGTAGTTTTTTGATTGGTTTGCAAGTCAAATTCGTAAATCCATGTTTCATCACCATTTGCAATACACTTAATGAATTTTTTTGTATGAAATTCAGGTCATTCAACACTAGTCGAGCGGCAACGCTTTTCTTGCCTAAAAATCGTTTAAAATAGTAGGAACTGACTCGTAAGATGTAGACATTTTACCGTCTATCTTTCTCAGATTTAAACGATTTCCAGCCACCATTTCCATTAGTTCAGTTATATTAAGTACTAAGTTCCGTTGAGGATATTTTGATGACCGACCAGAGCGAGGCAAATCTTTCACCACATATATCGACCGCTTTTAAATGCAGTGTACGTCTCGTACGCACGTGTTTTTCATTAAGTCGATTTACTGAAAGTCTTATGCCATATTTTTAGTGCTTCGTCGGTCGGTCGGTAGCCAGGCGGTTCGTCGTGGGTGTTTTGTTTACCCTTTCGAATTGCCTGCCGTGTTGGTCGGTGATTTAAGCCCTAGTCTGAACGATCGATTTTTCACTTGCTATCGTCCAACCCGTGTTAGGAATCACACGTTTAAAGGTAAGACCTCTTTAATCTTTAGCTCGCACAAGTTTCGACTTCTGAGGGTTGTCGTTCGTAGGGGTATGACAGCTGATTAACGGAAAAACCGATTTTTTTTAAACATAAGAAGTTCCATTTGCATAGCAAAATTTATGACATGTTCCCTTTTTACATATTATGACCTATTCATGTAAAAAACCCAATTTTTGTGAGTTACACTTTGTTTTTGCATTTTGGGTTGAATAACTACACCTATGTATTTACTATACAGTCCTTTTTTGTATTTTTTTATCCTCCATATTTTCGCAACAAAAACAGATAACGGCAATATAAGAATAATTGAATTTCATCACCACTTACACAAAAATGGGTGAGTGGTGTAAACTATGGGACGATTTCATTTTTGTAATTGAAGAAAAAGTAAAAATGACCCTATTTCCAAGATTTTTCTCAAATTTTCAAGAAACCAGTATTTAATGATTAGGTAATAGACAATACTGAAAGCCACTCTCCTATCAATTACTGAAGTAAATCCCCTGGGTTGGGCTACCTATCGGACGCGCCCTCAGCTGGCGGATAGGGGAGCGGCCAGGGGACTGAAGGCCCTGTCCGGGAAGCCAACGTGGCCTTACGGACGGGGTCGCCGGACTCCTGCTCAGTGGCAGAAATAAGTAGGGTGAGGGGAACTAAAACTCCTCAATTGCTGATGATCAAAACCGTTCTCATGCCCATAATACTTTACGCATGCACTGCCTGGTCCAGTGCGCACAGACATACAGGAAGAGGATACAGTTGTTCATGAACGCGAGCGTAAGGGCCGCCGTGAACGAACCGTACTACATCCCCAATAGACTTATATACAGAGACTTAGACCTGGATATGCAAAACGTGGATGTGTATATGAGAGAACACGCAGAAAGCGTGTTCGATAGAATCAGATCGCACAACAACCCAGCGCTACGCGATCTACACGATCGCGATGAACATGGATGACCCCAGGTTCCGAGAAAGGGACAAACACCCAAGGCTGACGAAACAGAATCTATGACCACCCCCACGATTCGCCGTCAGCCGACTCCGGTAAGCATATTAATCAGACTTTCTTTCAGCAAGTTCACCGCAGAACAACTCGACCGCGATGCAATTATCCTTAGATTCACTGAGAAACGCTCGACGCTAATAACAATAGCCACCGGTTAGTTTTTGGGGTCCCCATGCAAAAATTCAGTTAGGAATAGTCATGACAAAACATTTTTACCGATCGCGAAAGAATAGCACCTAAAGGCTAACTTTCGACCAAAAGAGGTCAGATGTCAATCTTGCTGAAGTACCCATCAGTAAGTTGAGGACCGCTCGGAGAGCGGGGGTGGATGGAATGGGGTAGTAGGTTCTCCTCGCTAACTAGTTGAGGGGGGAAGCTTCTACTTCAGGGCACTCAACCCGGGAGGGGGCAAACTCCCCAAAACCCTTTGCAAAACATGCCACCGTGGACCAGCCTACCCAAGCTAAGCCTACCCCAGCTGAATGGCCGCAGGGTGATATGCGGTTACGAATGAAACCTCATTGTGATCAGCCTATCTCTGGTAATGTTCGGCTCTGTCAGAGGTGACCAACTCTTCCCTTGCTACTAGTGGGAACACACATGAATGAAACACAAAAACAACAAAAACCAATCCCGAAACTGGACAGAAGTGCTCACCTCAATCTTAGGCGGTGGCTGGGGATTAACAGAAATGTCCAATCCAATCTACCGCTTGGAATGAGGCTGGACATAGCAGATCACCTCGTGATGTAATACAAAGGCCAAGGCGTAAGCCCATTTGCGGCGCCGAGGACAAAAGGAGATAGAGAGCGAAGGAGGAAACCCCATGAAGGTTGAAGAAGCCGCGCAACGACAGTAATGTCGCTGCACCTTCCAAAACCTTCCCGGAGACTACCGTGAGACACCTCGAGGTTGCCAAAGAGAGTGTGTGTTTGGCGAGTCTTGGTCTACACCTGCCAATATAATGTCTCCTAGTGACCTGCTCACCTTCCTGGAAAGGACAGGATGGACGATGACCTAGGAGGACAACTCCTCAGGAGAATGTACAATGGGTCACATGTGGCCTAAGAAGTATATCACTGTCACTCTTTTTATCAACAGATTGAATTTCTTTGAAAATTTAATTAGTGTTTTGAGATTGTTCAATTATAAGAAAATGTGAAGGAGATTCATTTTCAATTATAGTATCAACATAGATATTCTCAACAATCTTCTGATGTCGCCAACTTGGATGGCGAGTTAACAAAATTGTCACAGGTCCGGTGTTGAAAATTTTTTTTGTTGAACTCATTCTCAGTTAAAGAATCCAATGCATCTTTTCACTAATTATCTCCCACAACTATACTCAAATGGATGGAACACATCCTATGAGACAACCTGAAGACTTCCTTCATGATATACGACCACGCAACTATTTTGAATTTTTTTTCATAATAATGATTAAAACTCATTTTTTTATTCAAAAAATTTTAATACTCAATAGCCTAAAATATGGTGTATAAAAAGTCCTTACTTCTATTGAATTTCTTATAACTAATCTTAATTTCTACTGAGGTATAATTTTCACAATACATGCCTTCTCTCTGGTGAAAGTAAAGAGAGGATGTTACCTCAAAATATATTTTCAGTCTTTTCAGTAGAAACACTAATCTTGTAGTGGAAGTCGGATAGCAGTGGAAGAATCAAATTTCAGTACTATTCAGTTAATTCTATCGCAACTGTGATTTGTGTTACTACTGGTACTAGTAACCTAAAAAGTATTTTGTGCCTTTAGGTGTTAGTCAGTATCAATTGTGGCAAGTATGCTACTATTCACTTATACTTTTAAAATCTCACTATTAGTTAGAGCACATCTGCCCCAGAAGATTAATAATTACATCCTTATCGGTTCTATATCTTTCATGGTCCTAATAACAATGTACTGAAGATCCCCGAAAAAAAAAAGTTACACTTTGAAACGTTATAGAACCAAGATGGATACTCAATATAAAATAAAAAACAAAAACAGCAGATAAAGTAAAATTTGTGGTTCCTTACTTGCACTTATCTTTGGGTTCAGTCAATTTAGTTAGAAAACTGCAAGAAATCACCATAATCACTATATATATTTATGTTCATCACAACCTAGACATCTATCACATTTGCAGATTGCATGAAAATAAAGTTATCAAATCACTCAGTCTATGTTTCTATGAAAAGATACCCGTATTTTATGTGAAAAATTAGTTATCAATACACCAACCCTTTACTTGATGAGAATTATTAACACTATCCATGATAATAATTATATCATTTTCACATATATTTCATTTAAGACACGTTTCGCTATAGAATAGCTTTATCAGTTAGAATAAATAGTACATTCAAGTATTCTACAATGTGTTTTATATAACAGTAAGTAATTTAAGTAATTGCAATTCTCAATTAGATAAATGATTATTTTTGATAAACAGGTAGATGTTGAAAAACAATTACAATATAATATCACATCTAGGAAAACAGGTAAAAAATTGACATTTACATCAAAACTTAAATGGATGAATGATTCATTTTGGCAAAATACATAGATTTTTATAAAACAATTACTTCTAGGAAAACAGATAAGTTATAAATATGACACTCATAGACATTTTATGAAAACTAATTTATTTATGCTGTTTTTTAAATGACCAAAAGTTATTCACTCACTATTATCAAACAATTGAAAATTAAATATGAATAGCTGAAAATAACAATTATATCAAGGGAAAAAAAACCTGAAATGCAATAAAAAAATTTAAATTGAATAATTTTTTAACATTATTTTTATTGTTTTTGTTTCATTGTCCAATTTTCAATTTTTTGCTGTATTTTGTTTCACTGTAATTGCTTTTCAGGGTTTTTTTGTTTAATAATTGTTATTTTCAGCTATTCTTTTTTAATTTTTTTTAATGGTTCTTTCAGATATTTCAAATCATTTTATATCATATTCATATTAGACAATGAGAATCCGAACTAATGAAATTCAAATAAGAATAGTTTGTTGAATGTGAAAACCATTTATTGAATAGAACTGGCCGATACTTGATGAAAATCCATGTTAAAACTAATTAATAAAGTTTATTGAATGATTTTCACTAGAAAGGGTTTTACAAAAACCGTGACACATGTTTTGCTATACAAGCGCTTTCTCAAGCATAAATTAAAACTAAAAGTTACTTCTAAATTACAACCATTTCATACTCTAGGTAGGTAATAGGTTAGAGTATAAAATGGTTGTAATTTAGAAGTAACTTTTAGTTTTAATTTATGCTTGAGAAAGCGCTTGTATAGCGAAACATGTGTCACGGTTTTTGTAAAACCCTTTATAGCGAAAATCATACAATAAACTGTATTAATTATTTTTGAAAACCATTTTCACATTTGCACACCATCTTCTGATACAGAGGAATGGGTTCAACCACGACCATAAAATAAAGATTGAAGAACCTAATATATTTAAGAATTCTGAAAACTTACTCTATGACCAAATAAAATCGAGCTATTCTCAAGCATTGTAAAGTGTCCAGTGAAAATCTTACCATAAAGTGTTACTTGTCAATTCCATCACATGCTGTTCCATTACAAAATATTAATTGTTTGATAATTCAAGTCCTAGGCGCTGACGCCTGTTTTTTGCTTTAATTATTTGAAAAAAAAAATAGAAAGGAAACGGCAGTCAAATACCTTTGGAAGCAACCACTTACGAGCTACCGCTTACTTTGAGGCAACAGTGGTTCTTTTTCTAGCATTGCTGAATTCTTTATCAAATTTGCTGATGTGAACGTGGAAGGAATTTCAGACCCGACTTCCGTCTTCATTGTGTTGATGCTTGATTCGAATTTGGATACGTTTTCAAAATTTTTAAACACACGCTCGGCACTGTCTTCAAGAAAAACATATGGTCTGGATGGGGAGAGACAAGGCTCTTGTGGTATAGATATCTTAACATCCACAGTGTCCTCTGGCACGAACTCCTGAGACATTTCAAAAGGTTTTTTCATGTACGGAATGCCATCGTCCTCACCTCCCATGGCGAAGCTGCAGACATCTCCTATTTCTCGATGGAATACTGAAAATGTATTGAAGAAGGTCACTATTTGGTGTGACCTAGGATAAAGCCAAAAAAGCATCAAGATGGGAGTAAGAATCGGGGAAAGCAGCCATTCCAAAATCCCAACTGCTCGCAATTGAAAAAGCTGAAGTATTTGTTGCATATCTTTGTTTCTTGATGGACATTGCGTATGTGACCAACTGTATGGTTGATGATGGGTGTACTCAACCACTTGTTTGAGAAGTCTATCCGGATCGTCAATTTTAGTTTTATCAGGGGTAAAATTCCTACAAGTGGCAGCAACAATTCCCAGAATAGACGTGATGGACAGCACATGCTCTACACTGATCACGTCCTTGTCGTAAATCATCAGCCCTACCAGAACCACGAAGAGAGACCCGCTAACAAATCCTATATGTTTCGCTAATTCCGCGAAGATGGGTCTACTGAAAGTTGATAAGTATTCTGTAGTTGGCCCATGGGCTTGACAGAGCCGGATATGCAATTCTTCTTCGAATTCGTTGAAATGTCTCAAGTAAAGTTTCGAGTATTTCGACCAGCGGCGAATGCTAAAAGCGCCTGGTTGTCGCTTGAGCAGTTCGCCATAGTTTAAAACTCCGTAGAAGATCTGACAGAAAAAAATTAATGGAAAACATACAAGATTTATGAAGGCAAGAGTCTCTATCAATTTTTCCAGTTTTTTTGCAGCTCTGTTACTTTCTTTACACTTTTTGTACTCTTCATGTATTTCCCAAGAACTCTTGAAGACTGACCATCGTGTCAGGAAAAGTATTAAACGAATATTAATCTCGAATCCACTGGTCCAGAAAACAATCTTTGGTAGGAAAGGTATGCATATCGTTGGAGGCAGCAATTCCTGTTGCATCAGCCCTTTTAAAAAATTTTCATGTCTCAAAATACGATGACAGATGTCCATATCTGTTAGCTCTTTTTTGATCACACATATATTCAGCTTCAACTGCGCGTCTCTGATTTTCTTGTGAATTTCCCTCCAAGTCAGGTTATTTAAATTGTCATCGTTAACGTTGAGAACATCGTGGTAAAACTGTCTCGTTTCCCACATGAGCGCCACCTGGTAGATTCTTATAAAAAATAATAATAGCCACGCTCCTGATAGTATTCCTAGAATGAGTTTTGTTAAACCAGTGAAATTACTAATACACTCATTCAGTGGCAAAATAGTATCATATAATGTAACTTTGCCATGACTAGAGGAGAACGTAGCTTGTGAATGGGGCCCAGCGACTGGATTATTTCCAGGGACATCATCAAAAAGAACAGAGTATTCGATTCCATGAAAAAGATATGTTGCTAAGAAAACAACGAACATATAGTTAACGAGCTCTAGAATTCTACCCAAAACTATAGTGAAAAATCCCCGCTTCTGGTGATAGACATATAGTCTCCTGAAGAACAAATCCAAATCTTTGATATTGCTCCATTTTGAAGACATTTCGGCTTTGTGATGCAATGTATTCTGGTCCAAGGATTCATGTGATACACAGTTTGAAGACATGGTGATTGTTACTGATCCTGAAATTAAAACAAAATAATAATAATCTCTATTCACCATTTCGTTACTTAACATAGGAATGAACGAATGAATTAATTTTTAGTAACAATTTCTGATACATTAGAAAATATCTGATATAATATACCTAGAGCCTGTGGGACTCCATTCTCAGTAGGCAGAAGGTTAGAGAAATTCCCGTCCATCGAAACGGATTAGATTTTTCGAATCAGCCTGAATTAATCAGACTTTTATAGATAATAAATAATGAAGGACCAAGTACGGATCCCTGAGGTACTTAATGTTTGACAATTGTATTGCTGCTTTTTTGCCAAGAAAAATTGTATCAGGTCATACGCTCTGTACCATATTTTACAAGTTTTCTCAGTTACAGGTTATGAGAAACACTGTCAAAAGCTTTAGATAGATCACAGAGGAGTGAACGACTGCAAAAGCACAAATTTTTAGAATGCGAAATGCTATGAAAAATATTCATCAATGTAGTAGCAGTGTTAGTTTACTTATACATTCACGGCAAGCAGAATTTCCACTATTTTTCGAATGATATAAATAATGGTTATAAGTCTGTAGTTATTGCAATTATTGGGATCATCCTTCTTCGGAATTGGTGTTGCTTGGCATAATTTTAGATTTGAAGGAAACATTCTCTCAGAGAATATATTTGCTAGAAGTGTCAAAGGTTTACTAAATACATGTGAAAGCCTTTGATTCAGTAAGAAATGAAATTATGATCAGTAAATTGTAGGTACAACATTGGTATCAGAGGATTCGTACTTGAGTCAATTTTATCTGACAGAAAAATGGTTGTGACTCTGAACACCACTGCATCACATATTCAAGATATTATGCTTGGTGTACCACAAGGTTCAATATTGGGACCGCTGCTGTTTTCAATCTATATAAATGATCTCCCATGGTTACACCGTAACCATGTTTGATATAATCAGTGTCTGGTAACACAATAGATGAGTTAGAATTCAATATAAACTCAGTCATGGACGCTATGGTTTCTTGGTGTGACAGAAACCAACTGAAACTGAAAGCAAATTAAATATTTCACTTCGGTTTCTCGTTGAGAAAGACATTGAATCTTAATAACGTCCAACTATCTGATACAGCCAAACTCTTAGATAAAACCTTGTCTTGGGAGCCTTACGTTGATCATGTGTGTAAAAAATTGATTCCGGCAATATTTGCAATACGCCAGCTCAAAGAGTTGCTAGACTTAGATGGTATCAAGATGGTCTATTATTTTTTGGCCTATTCTCACATGGCTCAAAATATACTAATGTGGGTTACTTCTGTTGTCGCAAGACTTGTATTTATTCTACAAAAAATAATCATGCGAATAATATTTGACATTGCACCGAGATATAGCTGTAGAGCTTTATTTTCAAAATATAAAATATTAAGTTTACCCTGTATCTATATTTATAAAGTTCTGTTTCATGTGAGATGATACAACATACTTCATTTCAATCACGAGTCAGTCACTCATAATTATGCAACACAAACTAAAAACTTGACCATCACAAAACACAAAACTTCGACATTCAAGGAATCTCTAAGGTATAACGGCATCATACTTTTGATTTCATTGCCAGTCAAGGACCTACACTTAGTAAGTTTCAAGAACCATATCAAAGAGTTATTGATGAACGGGGAGTATTATAGCTTAGATGAGTTCCTGCAAAGGGATGTCTTGATATAACTTGTTCTCACTGCTTTTCCTTTCTATTTTAATGTTCAACCTTTCAATTGTATATAATTATATTATGTTGTTTTATAATAATTTTTCTATGATTTTAAAATTTGCATCAGTATGTCGCTTGTAGTGATTTGTATAGTGCCTGTTTTATTTGATAGGTATATATTTATTTAATTATATTTGTATATTTATTTACTGTAATTTTTATTATTGACATGTCTAATATCATAATGATCTTAAAGATGAATAAATACAACAACACGCTTTTTTGACTATAACTGAACTGATTTTAATGAAACAATTACAGTTCGTATTTTGGTATCATCTGTAAGCTTCAGGAAAAATGACTCTTCTAGCATATATAAGGTAATAAAAGTTTATCATGAATGACGACAGCACATGAAATACAAGTATCACAGTTGCAATACATAAAATCTCAATTTAAGACACATATACCGGCACATACTGAAAGAAAAAGCACTCTCAAAACAATGTTTATATAAAAGTAGTTGTTCAAAAAGTATTTTGTCTATCGTGTAATCAATATTTATAAGAGAGTAGTTGTTTCAAGTGGGCTTTTTCTTCCAGTTTGTGTCTGGAAGTTACATTTTTGCATAAACTATACATCTTTGTATAAAGCCCATTTTGCAATCAATTGCTTTCTCCCTTTCTTTGGAATTTTCCCAAATTTGTTTGTATAAAGATGGAGAAGTGGAAAGCCAAAACCTTTCGTTCCCAAAATTATCCTAAAAATATATAGCCCTTTCAATATTTTGTTGAATCTTATGGTGTTGAAAAATGTTAATTTACATTTCCTATCATTATTTATATGTGATATTTTCGTTTTGTTTTCTGAAAAAGATGCTCATTTACATTAGTACCTATTCATATGATATTTTTTTATTCATTTTCGAATAATACAGTGAATAACTATATTTCTCAAAATACTGGGGACTAATAATACATGTCAGTACTCTTTTTTGCATTTTTGTTTTATTTATTTGATTTTTCTATCCAAACAGACCAATCTGGTCTAATTACATGAATAAACTATATGCAATATTAAATTGAAAATCAATGATTTGGTTTCTACAGCAACATAGATGTTCAGTAGGTGATTCACATTTATATTTCTGGAGTGGAAGTAGAATTTCCCTATACATAGAGAGCATAGCACAAACTTCATTCTAGAAATTTTACAGAATATCTAAAAAATTGTTCAGACCTCTCGGTATCCATTTCATTTCCCCAAGGAGCAAAAGGATCTTGTTGCAGCCCTGGTCTATCACCAGGTCCAAAAACAGCATTTATATTTTTATGGAAAAATGTCAAGTTTTATAATTTGAAGATGATGTGTAATTGTTAGATCTCTGAGAAAGGAATACACTGCTTCAACAAAAACTATTGTAAGGAAATTTCCCTAAATCTGTGATATAAGTATGTGTGATTGATGACTTGTTTACTTTATGGTAATTCATGATCACTTAAATGAAATGAATAAAAACACTTTTGTCTAAATACCACTGGAAAATTTTATTTTCAGGTATGCAATTTTCAGGTATGCTGCAAGGACAGGTATTTGAGAGATAGGATGCCAACTTAAAATACCATCCTGAAAATTCTAAGGGTTGTTAAACTCAAATTCAAGAGAGAAGACCTATATAAATCAAGTTGCTCGTTTAGGGGTATATGTTTCTGGTTTTTAATTGATTTGTTAATTTCCATGGCCTCCAACAGATTCATTTTTCTACCTTTATTACATATATGTAGGATTTTGAGGTTATCTTCATTTATCTTGTGGTTTGATTCTTAAATATGTTCGTACATTGCAGATTTTTTGTCCAAACAGACGTGTTCACGCAGTCTTATTTCAAAATTTCTACCTGTTTGGCCTATATAAGTATACTGCAGAGCATTCGTCACACTCTATTCTATATATACCTGACTTTTCCATTCTATCCAGTTTGGGTTTTGCATTAAACATGGTTCTAACTAAATTATTATAACTTGTGAAAGCTGTTGAAATTTTGTATTTAGAGAAATATCTGAAAGTTTACCTGAGTAATTGATGCTACTTTAGTTGACTATATTGTGTTCTCCACAGTTTGGTTATAATTCACTCATAAGTGTTTTGTGAGTCTTACCTGATATTATATTTTCTATTAGGGAAACTGGTACCTTATTGTTCACTGCAATTTACTTAATTATTTTTATTAGTATGTTTTTCCGGTAGATACTGAATTGAAAACCATTATTAACTCTTGAAATATTCAAATCTAGGAAGTTAAGCTCCTTGTTTTGTTCAATTTCTACTGTGAACTTAATTTTGTTATGTAGACTACTGAGAAAGTTTAAAAATTGATTAATTTGTCTGTTTGAACCATCAAAAGCAACCAGTACGTCATCAACATATCTGAACCAAAACACAATGTGTTTTTGTGAAAGGGGGGTATTAAGGATGCAGGTGTTTTCTAGTGTGTCTGCCAGAATGGGACTTAATGGTGAGCCCATAGGGAGTCCTGAGTTTTGCAAGTGAAAATTATTATTATATTTGAAGAAATTTTGTTTCAGACATGTACCAAGGAGATTGCAAAATTTGGTAGTCGGTAGTTGGATTTGTATGACTATTATCTAATATGTATTTCAAGAAGGGAAGACATTCGTCTGTTGGAATGTTAGGAAACATGTTTTTTTACGTTGAACGATACTAGTTTGATATTATTTTTGATATTTAGATGTGATAGTTTGTCAGCTAGGTTTATTGAATTTAGAACTGTGTTTGAAGGATTAAATTTTGTCAGGACTCTGAATCTTGAGTTTAAAAATTCAGACAACTTACTGGTTGGGACATCTATATATGATACCACGGGTCTGACTGGATGTCCTTCTTTGAGTTTGATTAATCCATACAATTCTGAAGGCTGGGGGTTCATGCATATCGTCTTTTTTATATCCCATGGTGTGGGAAACAGCACTGTTGATTCCTCCATGGCCTTCTTAGCTTGCTGGGAATACATTTTAGTGGGATCATTTTTTAAAATGGTGACATCTAATGTATCCACCACTTCTTGCATTTTTGAAAAGTACTCTTATAAATACAATTTTCCAGTGATATTTAGACAAAAGTGTTTTTATTAATTTCATTTATGTGATATCAATAATTAAAAATGAATTTGAAAACCTGCTAGTGGCAGTAGTTTTCCTATGATTGAAACCTCCTTCAGAATCAGAAACCATTATCTTTCACATATCATGTAAAACTTTTTCCCTCGTTTTCAATTTGAACTCTACGAAATTCTTTGTTTATATGATGCAGAACCGGAATTTGAATCAGCCAAATGTAAAAAACAAAAAAACAGCTGATTTTCATAAGTTGAGTTTATAAACACCATCATAAAGAAAACTGAAAAGGTAGCTGTTGGCAGCAGGCATACAATGATCAATTTATTATTTAGGCATGAATTTTGAACTAGGAGGAGTTATTGCAATCTTCAAATGCAAAAAACAAACAGTGACTACAATCACCCATCCTATTGTTCCAACTATTAACAAAGATTAGACAATTAGTAACATCATCATTTTGGATTTAAATTTGACTTATGATAATAGATAAATTACACCTACCTCCACAAGCAGATATCAAAATAACTGAGAAGAAAGAAACAATAAAGCGAAATCAAACTGCAGATTCACAAATCCGAAAAAAACTTCAAATTAAAAAATGGCCTTACAGTGTTGCCAGAAGATTGATATCAGGTATGACTACTTTTCGTTTATAAACTTGGTGCAATTCATTCAATACACGATGTTTTTCCATTCTCATCCTATTCAAAATGAAATATTGTTTGTCATTATTGGAGATTGTGGAACCGTAAATGCAATAATCTGATAATAACAGCATGAAGGGAACTTCATTTCTCGAGAATGTAAAAAATTAAATTGTTGAAAAAGAGAGGTAAAAGACAAACAGGCTCTAACCTCAAGACTTGAGAAATGGTTCAAATTGAATAGATTTACTAGAAAGAATATTTTGCTCCTCAACGAAGTTGAAAAAAAACTAAGTGTAAAGTTATTTGTCTATAGTTCTTCAAGAGATGAGGGTCAAATTTTTTATCATTTGGAACAATTTTACCAGTTTTCGAACTAGCAGGAAAAATTCCTGATTTGAATGTTAACTGAATGAGTCAAAGGATTTATATGAATGGCAATTTTTATTACTTAGATTTCATGCATGATAATGTTTTTGAGCATTCTGTTGCTTAGATAGATAGAGTATAAGTGGACAGTTCTTCATTGAAATGCTCTCCTCACGAAGTGAGAATAATCTACTTAATCTTTCGCGAAATAAATAAATGAATGATGTTCGTGTATGCAATTGTATAGCAGGTTAGTTCAATCTTCAGAAATCAATTCAATTCAATTCAAAAATGTTTATTCAAGTTTTAGTTAAATTACAATATGTTTGTGGTCGTAGTGTGTTTTGAGAGGGGCCCTGCTACAGGCTTATGCCTCTTCAGGAGATTGTGTGTGAGTTGTCTTATGTTGTGTTGTAATGTGTTCGTCTTGTTTTTCCTTTGTTCCGTTAGAGCGGTCCGGTTTCGTTGCGGTGGTCAGTTTTGACATAGGTCCAGGTTGTTAGGCCGGGGATTGAAGTTGTGCAATTTCAGCTCTTTCCAAGACGCAGCTATCCGCTATCCAGTAGATCGTGGCTTTGTAATCGAGAACTGGTCTGTAGGAATCTGGTTTGGCGAGATCTTTGTGAGGTTTAGGAATAGGGATTGTATTTGCCTGTTTCCAGGCGTTTGGACTTGGTTCACCGAGTCGGACCCTGGAGCGGTATTTCTACCATTGGATGGATATGAGTATGTCCTTCTCGCTGAATGGGGATCTTAAGGAGCAGTTAAGGTCAAGGGGGATCTGTTTGGGGTGCCTGTCCAGTTGCGCGGGCATTTGCTGGTGTATGAAGTTTAGAAATTGGTTGTCGAAGTGCACGTCGTTAGGGAGTCAGAAGGTAAGCATGAGGTCTTCGTGGAAGGCTTCTGCTTCCTCGGAAGGTTTGGAAATGATGTTACCGTCAATGACTAGGTGAATGTTGGATTTCCGTTTTTCTCCAATAAGAACTTTGAATTTGTTCCATAAAGCCGATTCGTCCCTATAGTCAAGTTTTTTGTCACCTCTATCTACTTTTTCTGTATGCATTGGTTGATGAGGAGACGTATTCGTGCGTTAAGTCTGTTCCACTCAGTTTTTAGTTCGGACGTATGTTCTGTAAAGTTTTCGTTTGTTTTTAATGAGTGTTATAAGAGAAGGTGGAAGTGGGGGTTGGTCGATTCGTCTAGGTGTTGTTGGTGTGGCTATGTCGTCTGAGTCATTGATAAGTTTTTGGAGTTTGTCAATTTGTATATCTATTTTTCTGGGATGATTAAGGGGATGATTGTCGAGGAAACTGAGTTTCTGATGGTTTCAGGGGTTGACGAGATTTGGAAGTTCAGAGAAGTTTTGACGATAAGGGGAAGGTGATCCAATGTGATCGTGTCCCCGATGTAGGCCAGATCATCGACCACCTCTATCAGGCTCTCGGAGTACAAGATATGTATGATCAATAATTGAGGCCCCCTGGTGACTCAACAACGTCGGGTCCTGACAGGGAACTCTGTATAAGTTGTGGTCGAGAAGAAAGTTGGTAAGAAGATGGTCATTGGCATTGGAGTTTGAGTCTCCGAATTGTCTATGTCTGGAGTTGAAATCTCCTATTAAGATGGCTGCATATTTTATTGTTTGAGAGGGGTGATTCTAGTAGACTATGATTGTTAGGTTACCGGAATCTCTAGAATCTATCGTTACGATGAGATTTTATTATTTAGTTATGAGGAACTGAATAAACCTCTGGGAATTTGAACAAATACATACATACATACACAGTATTAACGTACTGCCGAAGTGTACCTGAATACTTGAATTTGTTGATTATTTTACCAATTCTGAGTATACATTCCCTGTTGACAGGCAGATATGGAATAAATTAGATTAGAGAAACGTGCGTCGAGAGGCAGTATTTTGATCTGGTGTGATGAAAGTGTTCTCAATAGATATACTTTTTCATTTCTCTTCTACTTTCAGATATTAGAGAAAGCTGTGTGATGGATGGACATATTTTCTAATACATATCTCTCTAAACTATACTTTTGGATTCACTATGAAGTCTTTATGAAGATATTTTGGTTGGTTTTCGAGTTTTGCCGTGATCTCCTTTGTTTTTTTTGGTACCTTGGGAACTGTTTGACTTGTCCATTTAGTCCAAGTCTCCAGAAAACACTGCAGCCTCTTGGGCTTATTGCGTTTATTCTCCGCGTCCAGCGCATTCATCAGCTTTATCATTACCTGTGATTCCTGAATGCCCTGGCACCCAGGACAAAGTTAATTTGTTCCTGTTTGCAAGTTCACTCAGTTCTTCATAGAATTCCCAGACACAGCTCCCGTTCCATGTTTGGTGTTCGATCCATCTGTATACCAGGTGTTTTTTCCAAACATGTTTTCGGGATGACTAATGGTCTTCCACTCTTTACGGCTTAATATTTCGGTCGTGAAGTCATGTGGTCCGTGCACATATTCAATCTGTGCTCCTCCACTTGTTCCAAAATTTCTGTTCGGTCCGATCTTTTGTAGTTCGGTGAGTTTTCCAGTCTGAATTGGCCCATCCTGGCCTCCCCCATTATCACAAAGTGTAAAGAAGGTAGATTCAGGTGTGTCTCCAATGCAGCTGTTGGGGTAGGTCTCATTGCTCCCGTCATTCCCAAACATGCAAGTCTTTGTACCTTGCCTAGTTTGTTGATGGCGGTCGCCTGCTTCATCTTTGGCCACCAGACCAGAGATGCGTATTATATCAAGGGTTTAACCACCATCTTGTATAGCCAATATACCATGTCTGATTTTAGCCCTCATGTTTTTCCATAGCTGCGTCTGGCGAGCATCAGTGCTACCTCCACTTTCCTCCTTATCCTGTCCAAGAGTTGGTTCCAGGTCAGTTGGAATCTAGAATTACTCCCAGATATTTAACCTCCCCCGACACTTGTATTTCTTCACCTCGAAGTTTTAGGGGTCAGAGACCCTCCTTTTTAGTCCTCTTGGTAAATGCTACTATGGTCGATTTGAATGGACATGCCATGGCATGGAAAGACTGCATGCTTTTATTTGATTTAACAATGCTTCCTTAACTTCCCTTAAAAGGTAAAAACCTTAAAGTTTATTTTCATCAAAACTGATCTTCAAATTAACGGCCAAGTCTCTCAAATCATCCCACATTAGGCGGTTTTTTCATTGAAAGTGTACTCAGAGTTTTCAAAGTCATACCATTTATTCAGGTAATCCAAACATCTCTGAAAGAAAATGCCTGCTTCCTTGTAAAACGTACCGTTGTCTGTTTCATTTAGTTTTTTGAAAGACCTTTTACTGAACTACCAAAAAAATTATCATTTCTTCTATTTATAATTTTTTGGCGGATTTCAATCATAAAGTTACAAAAACTTCAATAGCAGTGTTTACTGTAGCATAACGGAAGAGAGTTTTCATTGTTATTTTTGCACAACTTGTTATTCCGGGAGAATTTTGTATATTTTAAATTCCTTCCGGGAGTCGGGAGATTTTAATTTTCAGAGCTTAAGTCCGGGAGACTCCCGGAATTCCGGAAGAGGTGGGAACCCTAGCCTGAACTCGTGTTATTCATAGCAAGTGGCAGAGAACAGGTACTGCAATAATTGCAAAACAATATCACGATTATAATCATCATTTTATTCGTTCAACAGCAAGAAACAAAAAATATGGACAAACAACAATAAAATCCATTATTCACATCTAGAAATAACATTTAAAGAATAAAATAACAGCTCGACAAATGACCATATTCACGTTAAATTGGTTTTACATATTTCGGGCGTTCCACTATTCGGCAACGCTGATATTTCACATATGATATTAAAAAAAAACATGTAATTACTGTAATTGTGATTTGTAATCACACTTTGAAATTCAGCATGTTTGAGAATATGGATTCAGTGTTTTGGTATATAACTAAAAAGAGTGAAAGCACTGATTTGTCATTATTACGTATTTTTTTATAATAACAATACAACGAATTTCATAAACTTTTTTTATCATAGGATGAATAATATATGACCAAAACACTGAATAGTTTCAATAGAGGCGAAAAAATTCAGTTTTTAATTACAATAACAATAATTATATATGTTTCATTCTAAGTGTCACATGTCAAATATCAGTGTTGCCAATTATGAAACTGTTAGAAACATGTGCATATTACGAGAATATTATCAAGTTTTTCAGTGTAAAGATTCAATATTGAAACTCCCTGAATTTCACTGACATAAATCTAAAAAATAGTTTTGGAACTCCAGATATGTAAATTCAGTTCCTTTTTCAAAAACTGAATGAGTGTTTGCTTCATTTGATATCTAGCTTCTGCAGTATGAGAAAGTACTCTCAGGCCACTTTCTGCATCTATCAAGGCGATATCCTCGAAGAAGTGTTCGACTGATGTGACCAACATATGCTTCTGCTGGTCCGTCAAATCATATTTAATTATATCTGCCGCGTTTTTGGTAGATGATCCCATGGGCATTACTCCAGCTAAGGCTGCACCTGGAAAAAATAGGTTTTTTAAGAAAAACGGCGACCAAAAATTAGCAAAAAAGGGATTATTTAGGCGATATGTACATACTCTAATCAAAAACATGAAAAATAGAGATAAAGGTCCTAAAAATATGAGTGATAGCTCACTCGATTCGGAATCACCTCTAGAAAAATGTTTTTGAAAGATTTTGGTGCAGGTAGAAAATTGCAGTTGTTTTAACAAAATAAGATAAAAAAGTGGTATTTAGTTTTTCGTCAATAACTCAAAAAAATATTGATATTTAGGCAATTTTAAAAAAATCTCGTTAAAGAGGAGGCCTTTTGATGTATATGATTTTTTATAACTATTGCAAAATGAAATATCTGAAAATTGTTGATACTTTTTTTTTCAATTGATATTTAGCTATGTCTGTTTTCACATTAAACAATGACAGTTATTAACATAGGATATGCATTTTTTACGTAATTCGTTTATTAATTTGTTTTAAACGAAAAAATCCGATGGCGCGATATCAACAACTAGCAAGCTTATAGTTAGCAAATAACTACTAATGACTTCTTCAATAGAAATATATTCACGAAGTTTTGACAAATCGATATACAACCTCACAAAAATTGTTTTTGATATTTTGTTTCTTCTAAAAACTTTAAACTGGGTGCTATTGACTGTGATGATGTGATACCACAGGCTATTCTTAAGAAGCCGCACTACCTCTAGTACAAGAGTGTCACCAAGATTTAGCCAAAGCCTCGGTAGATAATAACATTCTCTTGAGCTGGGTTAAAGGGCACGACAGAAGTAAAGTTAATCGCATTGCCGACTCTTTAGGCAAGGAAGCGGCTGGACTAAGAATTTTAGGACGCAGTGGCACCTACAGCTGATGACTTTTACAATTGCGGAACTAACCAAATGTTACACACATGCTTAATCCATAAAGAGATGGGATGGAATCAAAGGATGCCCTCTTGCCAGGATCACCTTGGGAACAAATATCTGGCGATGACCAGGAAAAATCTACACTTAACAGTAGGATTCCTGACTAGTCACTGTCAACTAAGGAAACACCTCCATAATATTAGGCTAGTGGACACACCTCTATGCAGGATGTGTGAACAGGAAGATGAGACTGTCAGGCATGTCCTATGCGAGTGCCCGGAGTTATCGTCAATAAGAGTGCGTGTGTTCGGCGAGTCTTGGCCTACACCTGCCGATATAAGGGAGATGTCTCCCAGTGAGATGGTAATGAGAGTA
Organism: Leptinotarsa decemlineata; assembly: GCF_025532065.1. Classification (NCBI taxonomy): domain Eukaryota; kingdom Metazoa; phylum Arthropoda; class Insecta; order Coleoptera; family Chrysomelidae; genus Leptinotarsa; species Leptinotarsa decemlineata. Next base: position 3,529,701 of record NW_027412688.1, on the reverse strand, counting down.
TTGACCCTTTCGTAGTAGTCCGATTTATCCAGAATTACTACTTTGTTATCTTTGTCGGCTTTGTCATTACCAACGGACCGTATGCGAAATTGTCCATGAACCCGTTACTAAAGATGATTGCAGAAGTAAAAGACGTTCTAAAGAAATGCGACAACATACTTACCCCTCAACTGAAACGGAACCAGGTTTTAGTATAAAAAACTCTTTAGAGTTCATACAACATACAAAAACATGGTTCTGCAAGAAGGTGAGATTTTGGTTTCTTTTGATGTTAGTTCATTATTTCCTAGCGTCCCAATTCCACAGACCTTGCAATACCTCAGGGAACTACTAGAGAAAAATAATTTCAATAACAACGAAATCGATAAATTCGTTTCTCTTACCAATTTGTGTAAGAAACAAAATCGTTTCCAGGTAGAAGGTTGCTTTTATGAACAACAGGAAGGAACGGCCATAGGAAATCCCCTGTCCCCCTACCTGGCAGACCTGTTCATGAGCAGATTCGAAATGGAAACTAAAGAAAAGTCAAAGTATTTTCCTAGGATTTGGCTAAGGTATGTGGATGATATTTTCGCGGTATTCGATACCAAAAAATCGAATATCGAGGACTTTGTTTCCTTTTTAAATAATAGATGTCCATCAATAAAATTCACGTATGGAGTAGAAAATAAGGGACAACTACCATTTCTTGACGTTTTGGTAATGAGGAGCAAAGATGGAGGGTTAGAATACGATATATTTAGAAAAGAAACAAGCACGTACAGGTATATTCCTGACAGTTCACATCACTGTGGACAGCACAAACGTGCTGGGTTGAATTTTTTGGTGCATCGTCTTTTGACTTTCCCTCTAACACATGATAGGTTCACAAAAGAAAAACGTACAACACAGGAAATAGCAGCCACTAACGGTTTCCCGAGGGGTATTGTAGATGACATAATTAGGAAAAAGAAGTTTAGGTTAAGAATGAACGAAATCTCGACTTTCAGAAAGGACAAAAACCAAGATAAATACATCTCAGTTCCATACCACCAATATACGAAGAACTTTGGAAATATTTTCAAGGAACTAGGTATGAAGGTGGTTTTTAAAACAAGTCATACACTGCAGAACCTTTTGGGAAGTCCAAAAGACAAAGTCGAGAATTCGGAAAAGTCTGGAATTTACGAAATTGAATGTAAGGACTGCGATGCAAAATATTATGGACAGACAAAAAGATCTATTGAAGAAAGATATAAGGAACACATAGCATACTTAAAATATGGAAGATTCGAAAAATCAGCAGTCGCCCATCATATTTTGCAACAAAACCATTCCATAGACTTCAGTTCTTTAAGATTAGTTAGACAAGTTAATAACAACAGGCAACTAGATGCCTATGAGAGTGTGAAAATAAGTAAACATAATAATATTATGAATAACGACAACGGACCAATACCAAATAGCATACTATATAGCCTGTTGAAACCTTTTTGCGGACATGATATTTATTGTTTGTATTCAGATTCATTGAAAAATATTAAATTACTTGATAATCAAATCAAATTAAAATAAAAAATTTTCGCAAGTCAAACAATGTTGGATAGATAATCCAAAGATCTATTAAAAATGGTATCACAAGACCTCCACTCCATTGAAAAAATGATGTTGGATGCATATTTCGTTTAGTTTCAATTAGATCCATTTATACTGATTTAAAAAAAGTTTACAGATTCTGCGAGAGTATGGATGAACAGATGCAAGTGGATGTGTTTGGAGTCTGCAATATACGATTTACCAACAGATAAAATTCGTCAAACAATTAGCCCGAAACAGATATTTCTGAAATCAATGGAAATCTGAAAATTTTCCCTGTCGTCTCTTAAAGATAGAAGAAAAATGTCAGATATATTAATGTTGTACAAACAATTCAATAATCGTGTCGATTGTGCAAACAAAAATGTCATCGAGTACATCTTGCAGAGACTTGCGAAACCATGACCTTTTTGCTACACCGTTTAGAAAAACCAATTCGGGTAAAACTATGCTTTATGCAGAATTGTCATATCCTTCAATACTTATTGCAATGACATTGAAAAACTGATGCTACCTTTCCTTAGAATTAAAATTCTTTATTTATAATTAGTTATAGGTTCTTCGTATATCGTTTATTCAAGTTTTTCTCATATCCGTTTACACTGTAATAAACTTAGCGTTTATATATTGTTCACTTACTATGAATAAATATGGTTGAGAACCAGAGCCCAAACAACGCATTTATGATTCAACACCCGATAGCGCTGTTTCGACCCGCCGTAGGTCTCATCAGTGATATCTTGATGGCATCTTCGTGAGAGGAAATGTCACGCCCTTCCATACTTGGGAAAGAAAGGTGTTGTCTATCTACTTTTCCATCTTTATATAAGAAATGTAGGAATCTTCCTAAGGAGAAAATGAAGCAATTGATAATATGAGTAGATTAAACACATTCATGATATAAAGTCGCAATTTTATGAGTTGAACGATTATTTAATCTTATCCAGATTTGGCGCTGAAGAGACAATATGGCAAGTGTCTTATGCCGAAACATCGAATGTGAGAATGACAGTGTTCCATATAAGTGAAATTTTACTTCTTTCATTTAGAATTTGGTGTAGGAATCCTCTGAATGATATCTGATTCAATTCCTTAACGAATATTTGGAATTCAAACTGAATAGAGGAAAGTGTTTTTCGTTTAATTCAGTGATCATATAAAACATTTGTTTTGAAAGTATGTAATTCAATGTTTATGTTTTTTTACAGTTTGTGTCTGAAAGATGCTTCTTTGCATGATCTACATACACATCTTTGTATAAAGTTGATTTTTTGAAACTGATTGCTTCTTTCCTGTCTTTGAAAAATTCCCATATTTTTTTGTATGAAGATCGAGAAGTAGAAAGCTAAAACTTTTCCCTCCCAATGATTTCATTGTACAGTGTCATACCCAAAGTATGCACCATATGAGAAACTTCTTTATCAAGGGTTTTCCGACAAAAAGTTATTCTTGATAAAAGTTTGTGCATCCCCTAAAACTAAACATACATCAACAAAATACAGTGAAACACACATAATATACGAGGGGCCTTGAAATATTTTATTGTGAGACAAGAGTAAAGTAGGTACTCTTATTTTGGAAAATCATTTGGAGAAGTTGTTAAGCATTGGAAAATACATCTAGATTTGAAGTCATGGCCATCTGAGTGAAGTTTAATTTTTTTTACCAATTTTTTCAAATGGGGACTACGAAAAAAAATTTGCTAAAACGATAAATAGACAGCATCCTGTATACGATAGTTTATTTTGAAAGCCTGTAATATTATGAATTATATAACTATGGTATTAACCACGGTCAATTTTTTTGAAGAGTAAAATAATTTTTAAAGTTTTTGGTGCAAAGTTATTTTTATTTTTTGTTAACACAGAAAATTACTCAAAAATTATACAGTATTGTAACAAAAACTCAATATTCGATAATATCAAATAACAAAACATCAAAATGAAATAGGTATTTTGAAACAAACTCATTGATTTTCTGGAGATTATTTTGGATAATTATTTTGGACAATAAAATCTTCAGAAAATCAACGAGTTTGTTCCGGAATACCTATTTTATTTTGGTGTTTTGTGATTTGATATTGTTGAATATCAATAAGTTCTTGTTGCAGTACTGTATAATTTTGAGTGATTTTCGGTGTTGACAAAAAATTATAATAACTTTGCACCAAAAGTAAATTATTTTACTATTCAAAAAAATTGACCGTGGGTAACACCATAGTTGTGTAATTCTTAATATAGGGTTTTAAAATAAACCGTCTTATATAGGATGCTGTCTGTATTTCATCAGTTCTAATATAATATGAATTGATTTGAAATCCCTGAAAAAAAAAAAAAAGATTAACCGAAAATAACAATTTCATTAAAACAAAAAACTGAAATAACAAGGAAATAACATACAAGCTACAACCAGAAAATGAAAAATTGAAATATTAATAAAAGCTGATAATTAAAAAAATATTATTAACAAAGATGAAAAATAAAAATGAAAATCAAAAAGATTCCAAACCAACTTACGTCACGACGTTTCGATTGTTAGTATTCACAATCGTCTTCGGGTGATTTTTAATTTTTGTTAATGATATTTTTTAAATTTTCAGCTTTTATTAATATTTCAATTTTTTATTATCTGGTTGTAGCTTGTATGTTATTTCCTTGTAGTTTCAGTTTTTTGTTTTAATAAAATTGTTATTTTCGGTTAATCTTTTATTTGTTTCAAGGATTTCAAATCAATTTATATTATATTAGATAATGGAAGTCCAAACTGATGAAATACACCACGAAACATCATCAACCACCTTCAAACAGGATGCTGTCTATTTATTAGATAGCCATGACTTCAAATCTAGATGTATTTTTCAATGCTGAACAACTTTCTTGAATAACATTTTCCGAAAGTTTTCAAAATAAGAGTACTTCACTCCTATCTCAAAATCAAATATTTAAAAGCTCCTCGTATATTACGTGTGTTTTACTGTATTTTGTTGGTGCATGTTTAGTTTCAGGGGATGCACAAACTTTCATCAAGAATAACATTTTGTCGAAAAACCTCTAATAAATAAATTTCCTATATGGTGCATACTTTGGGAATGACACTGTATTTGACTTCATTTCAAATATATCTCAATATCGTTTGTTGCCATCATTGAATTCACAGGTCCCTTCAAACATTGTTTGTTCTAATTAACCATGATGAATATCTGTTTGTAGACAAAACGGTGACAGGGTTACTGGAAAACTTGAAAGATAGTGGAAAAAGTCATTCATCTATTCGATATGAATGAAAATTAACATGCAAGACCCGAAAAATAAAGCGAGCTCATGCATTAAGGTTATGTGGTGAAAACATTTCAATCACTACATAACCATACATAAAACTCACCCGAAAATAATCCAAATCTTCCCCCCATAATACCTGCTACTTGTGATGGTTCCCTCATAGACACCCTCAGTTCAGCTTTCCTGGCCAATAGTACACATACATTCAAAATAATTTGCTCCCTCGATTCCATTTTTCAGTAACAATTTTCAACTTTATAGTTTTCGTTTCTTTTAGCCAACTGAAGAAATGGACTAGTATTCATCACGTGTCCGCAAGAAAAAAAACAACAGTGGCAATGGGAATAGAAGCGCTTATCAGTAAATGGCGATTTTGTACTGGTATATGTACTCGAATCGTACAGGGTGGAACAAAAGTTTGTCGCCAAACTCTAAAGAAAGCGTGGAATGCAAATTTTTAAAGGACAAAACACAAGCACTACAGGAAAATCCTTAAGGCGCTCAAAGAGCGGTGCCTGTGCGAAAGTAGATAGGATTTGAATCGCTGGAGATTGAATCCATTTGGAAAAACCTTCTCAGGAACTTTATACCACATAAACACAGTTCTCCAAATGAAAGAGTTCTTAAACAGTGAAGTTCGTCACGTATTTCTGACATTTATGGTGGAATCGAATGTGTCACTCGAACACATCCGTGAAAATATCTATAAAAGAAAGACAAATCTCCAACCTTTCTTTGATGTTCCAGACTGTCAAAGTTGTAAGAGATGTTCGTGTCTCCAATCAAGCGGATGGGTCTTTTCTGGATGGAATCCAGCAGCTTCAGGGTATGCTTAGCAGCGGAACTTTATACACGAGAACAATACTACAAAAAAGATCTGATTTGAGCTTTATGTGTGTGTGGTTTAAATTTTTTGGCTTTGGGAGACCCAATTATTTAGACTGTTTTAATAAAAAATCTATTTGAAAGTAATATTGAGTAGTATCTGTATCTGTATCTGTAGAGTAGGGAGGGTGAGTGTAAGCCCACACACTTAGGCCACATGTGACGCATTGTACATCCTCCCGAGGAGTTGTCCTCCTAGGTCGTCGTCCATCCTGTCCTTTCCAGGAAGGTGGACAGGTCGCTGGGAGACATCTCCTTTATAACGGCAGGTAGGCCAAGACTCGCAGAACACACACTCTCTTATTGACGATAACTCCGGGCACTCGCACAGGACATGCCTGACAGTCTCATCTGCATAGAGGTGTGTCCACTAGCCCCATATTATGTAGGTTTTTCCTTAGCTGACAGTGGCCAGTCAGAAATCCTATTGTAAGGCGTAGATTTTTCCTGGTCATCGCCAGATATTTCTTCGGCGCCAGCTTCACAGGGTCGCCCAAGGTGATCCTGGCAAGGTTACATCCTTTGATTTCATTCCATCTCTTTAAAGATTGAGCATGGGTGTAACATCTGACTAGTTCCGCAATTATCGAAGTCATCAGGCCGTGGGTGCCACTGGGTCCTAAAATTCTTAGTCCAGCCGCTTCCTTGGCTGAAGAGTCGGCAATGCGATTACCTTTACTCCTGTCGTGCCCTTTAACCCACGTCAGGATAATGTTATTATCTACCGAGGCTTTGGCTAAATCTTGGTGGCACTCTAGTGCTAGCCCTGAAGTAACACGGTGTCTGTTCAAGGCTAATAGTGCTTGTCTGCTATCAGTGCAGATTGTTATGTTTTTGCCAGAAATTCTTTTCTTGGTTATTTCTTTTGTGGCGATTGATATACCAGCCAGTTTTGTTTGGACCACGCTGGTATTTCTTCCCATTTCCCACTTAATCCTTAGGCTTAGTGATCTGGAGTACACTCCACATCCTGAGTCTTCTTTGGTTTTTGAGCCATTTGTATAAATCCGTATTGCATTTGTAGCATCTGACTCTGTGTTCTGCTTAATTTGTATTTTGTAGGGTTTATTAAACACAAACCTGGGTTCAATTGCATCACTTGTTGCCTACAGCAGAGGTTGCGCAGTAAGCGCTTCCCGCCATAGGCCCAGCCTCAATTGACCCATTCCTACTTCGAGGTTTACACCAGCCGTGCGCAATCGTACCATGGCCATTAACGCAACCTCCTTAACGTACAGATCCAGAGGGGTCAGACCCGTGATTAATTCCATTGCCGCGGTTGGTGTTGTTCTCATGGCTCCTGTGATGTTTAAACAAGCCAGTCGCTGTATTTGATAATTTTTGGATGGCCGTTGCTTGTAGAACTTTCGGTCCCCATGCAATGGCTCCATACGTTAACATAGGTCTAATTATTGCAGTGTAGATCCAGGCGACTACACGGGGTGAAAGACCCCATGCGCGTCCCACTGTCCTCCGACATTGCTCATAGGCCACGTATGCTCTTTTTGCTCTACTCTGTAGGTGAGAGTTCCATGTTAGCTTCCTATCGAGGATAGTACCAAGGTATTTCACCTCTTCAGAGAAGTTAAGTTTGCTTTTGAAGATTTCGGGAATATTGAGTAGTAGCTCGAACATAGATTTTTTCTTCCCTGCTTTTTTGCTTTTCGAATTTTCATTTCTGTTTGTTTTGGTGTTTCTTTTTTTTTCGTTTTCGTATTTTCATTTCTATTTATTTTTTTTTCTTTCAAATAAGTGTTTTTTCCTAATTTGTTTTATATTTTTGTTTTATTATTTTTCCCCTTTTTTTTTGTTGATATATTTTTTTATTATTATTTTATATAGATTTTTTCCCCTTTTCAATCGATTTGTACATAATATGATTCGATTTAAGTTTACATTCGAATATATTGTTAGTAGTACTACAACTATATTTACAATCTATCATTCATACTTTAATTTTGCATCTTATTAGATGATTGTATAATAAATAATTTGTATATATTTCTGTTGTTTAAAGTTAATGTTCATGAAACACCTGTTTCATGAACAGTGTAATCCAATATTACAAGTCACAATATCAAAATGAAAAGAATCAATAGATAAGGGAATTATATTACAGCCGTATTTTTAGATATTTAAAGAGCATTTGAGACAATTGATCGCCACATATTACTAAATAAACTGGAATGTATTGGTATCAGGGAAACTGTTTTGTTATGGCTGACTGATTATTCATCACAACGCAAACAGGTAACCAAAATAAAGGATTCAGTGTCATCCTCTCGCGATGTCATTTTCGGGGCACCTTGAAGGAGTGTTTTGGGACCTATATTATTTTTAATCTACCTGAATGTTATATATACCATCCCATGGTTGTTATTTTAAGAACCTTTTTGGAGACGACACTTTGTTATCAATTTCAGGAGATAATTTAGAAACAGTAGCTGATCAAATGAATAATGAACTGAGAAATGTTTTCAAGTACATGAATCGCAATAAACTTAAACTCAACACCTCCAAAACAAAATATATGATCTTATCAACTGGTTATAAACTATCACTAATTAACAATCTCAACATAAGATTACAAATTGATGTAATAGAGTTCGTAAGTGAATTAAAATTATCAGGTTTCATGGTGGATAATCGTTTATCTCTTCATGCTCATTTTGATTATATATATATATATATATATATATATATATATATATATATATATATACATATATATATGTTAACCCGAAGATTCTCACGGATAAAGTATGATGAGCTGTCTAGTTGAGCAGTCTATAGTTGAAAAAAACCAGGCATCACCAGAAGGTGGCAAATGAGACTTTGCCGCAACGTTGTGAAAATAATTCTTATGGGGAGAAAATACACAGAACACGGAGGGAATATATAAATATATATATATATATATATATATATTTACATATATACATATACATATATATATATATATATATATATATATATATATATATATATATATATATATATATATATATATATATATACATATATATATATATATATATATATATATATAGAAAAATTACTAAAAAAATATATTTTCTCTCCAAAATTTCGTATCAGCTTTCGATGTATTCAAAAATTACATTATATAATTGTATTATCCAACTCCATTTTGATTACCGTGCTAGTGTTTTATACTCATTTGACCAAAATAAAGTATCGGCTTTACAAAAGTTACACAATCGTGGAATGAGGATTAATAAGTGAATAGGTATTCCAGTATATCAAACATGTTGAGTACATAGCAGTGGCTGTCTGTTTTCCAGAGACTGTAGGAGTTAGCATTGAAATTCATTTTCAAACTAACACATAACCTGCTTCCAACTTATTTTGAAAAATTCTGTATATATAAACCTCAAATCCAGAACCACTTAACAATAGCGAGTAGCTTCCAAAAATTCCACCTTCCTCGAAATAATTTAACTAGTACGATAAGTGTTTATTTTATGAAGGTTTGAATGAGTATAACAAACTTCCACTTTCGTTGAAAGATTCAATAAATGTTTTCCAATTCAAAAAAAACCTCATGAACTGTTTGAAATATCATCCTTGATTTTCTTTTCTCTTTTCTTTTTTCTTTTTTTTTCTGTATGATAATATATTTATTATGTATATCCTCATGTTAAAACCATTCTGGAATCATTGAAAAATGGTTTTTACTATTTTTTTTCAATCATATCATCATTTTTGTTATTTATGTCATTTATTTACATATTTTTAAAATATTGTATGTATATTAGGATGTCCTAAAGAAATCAATAAATATTATTATCAGTTAAGAATAGTTGTACCTGTTTTCCTGGAAGTTTTCAATACAAAAATATACAATAATAATACAATAATTGTTGAAATTTTACAAATAAATAAGTGATTGGAACGACAGCATGTATAACGGTATTAAATATGATTCTTGTGATATATTGTCCTTAATTTGAAGGAAATCACAACAACAAAAATGATACACGAAGTGTCTAACACAAATCTATAATTTCAACTAACTCTAAAACACAAAAACAGTTTGACATATAAAAAATGACCTCGAATCCGTACAAGTACGCTGCCTTGTATACAGTGTGTCATAAAAATATAAGAACATATGTTATATATCATCTCCTCCCTAAAAAAATCTTCACTCATCCCTAAAATATGTAAATAAATGAAACGTTCTGGAGGTTTTACCACCCGTTTAGGTTTAGGTTTTTTCCTAGTCTGAAGGACCTTTCATGTTCAGCATACCGTTTTTGGAAATTCTAACCACATTATCCCACATAAACACTATTACACTCCGGACACTTAAGCTCATAAACTCCAGACTTTTCCAACTTGTCGACCTTATCTTTGGCATTGAAAAGGAAATGAGGTAACCTGGCATGTGGTCTTAATGCTACTTCCACATTGTTTTTTCTGAAGAAACCTGCGATTATTTCTGTTTTTTCACAAGTGTAAACACTGTTGAATGATCAGATCGATTTAATTTACTCTCCGGTTTTTAAGTTGGCACATCCGCATTGTGAACTGTAAATTCAGGTACTCAATCAAGTACCTGAATGGTATATATTGGCGAATGTAATGAACCATTGTTAGTTTATTGTATTAGTTTGAAAATGTCCATATAGGACGAAAATGCAGTAATGTTAGTTACAAATAAAAGTGATTAAAAACATAGAAAATTTTCATTTCTCATTTCATCATTTACATTTCAAATATTTCCCAAAATCGGAGATATCTTGCCAGGGGTGTATTTTAGGTATAGGACATTCTTCATGACTTTGATATATTCTTTTTCGTAGTTTCCCAAAATAATAGAATAGTGTATGGTTTCCATTTGAGAAAAATCGTGTTTCATCAGTTTTCTCATTGTTATGTTTTAGGTGGAATTTTGACCACCCTTTAAATTATTTTCAAAAACTCTATGAACATGTTCATGACTTGATGCTTAAGGTGTGATTGTGTGAAATTTCACATTTTCAACTGTTACTATCTATGAGTTATGATTTCTTCGGAGTGGTGCTGTGACTGTCAAATTTTTCAAAAAAAAAATTAATATCTCGAAAATTTGGGTATAGGCATTGTTATACACAGTGGGCCTGAATTGTGCTGAGATATTCAAAAATGTGATAAAATACAGGGTATTCTATTTGAAATAAGGAAGTTGCCCTCAATTTCCGGTATAACGGAAAGATACCGGAAGTTAAAAATATTTCACTTGAAAAGACCATTTTGTAAAACCCACTACCACAAAATTTCAAGTTTTAATTTTGAATCGTTCTCCATATATTCCTAACGAACGCTCGTCGTGAAAGACCCTGTAGTGGAATACATATTCGGGTAAATTTTCGTTTTGAGGACATCCGGCGATTTTGAAAAAAATTTTGCGTGTACTTACGTATTTTGATGCATAGATTACGAATCCGAAAGAAAAAGTCGGCGCTCTTCCGTATTTACAAAGTAACGGCCCTTCAAAGTTCTGAAAAGGGCAAATTTTCAGACTTCTTTTTCACCAAATAAACTATTTAAAAATACAAGCATTTATTCACAAGGTCACCTTTACACCTTATTCCTCTTTCTTTGACACTTTTCACTTCAACAATCAACATTTTTCCAATAAAAATGTTAAAAAATGTAGGGAGCTGCTTTTTGGTTATATATCTGTATTTTACGTTTTTAAAATGGCATAGTTGGTACGACTGATGCAAGCATTCGTTTTTAAATTAAGTTTTTTATAAGAAAAATGTTGATTGTTGAATTGAAAAGTGTCAATTAAGGAGAAATAAGGTGTAAAGGTGACCTAGTGAATAAATGCTTGTGTTTTTAAATAGTTTATTTGGTGATAAAGAAAGCTAAAAAGTTGCCCTTTTCTGAACTTTGAAGGGCCGTAACGTAACTTTTTAAATAAGGAAGAGCGCCGCTTTTTTCTTTCGGATTCGTAATCTACGCATCAAAATACGTAAGTACACCCAAACATTTTTTCAAAATCGCCGGGTGTCCTCAAAACGAAAATTTACCCATATTCGTATGTGAAGTGTGAATTCAAATAAATTAGATGAAATGTGGAAATTTCTCTAAACTCTCTGAAACTGTTATTCGAAGTGCATCTCTGCCTTTTTCCCAAAAACTCAACAACAGGTGACGCCTATGACTTGAACACTGAAAAAAATTACAAAAACAGATACGCTCCTTCACTCAGAAGGTAGAACGTATTTAGTTTGCTTTACTGTATCCGAATTCCATTGTGAGTGAAAGATAAAGATTCCGAAGATAAACTTCCAGAATGAACCGTCGTCAACGAGAACATTTGGAATTTTGTGCGTTGCTAGCCCGTGATCAGGAATTGAAAGCGACAGTCCGTCCAAATATGACGATATTGTTAACACTGACATGTATTTTTGCTAGTGTCATTATGGCATCAACCTACGTTCTAGGAATGTATGCAGCATTCACAGGTGACCACATAAAAAATATTAATGATATACTTACATATTTAAATAGGTTCCACATCTATTAAACGTATATTTTTGAGCATGGCACATCAATAGCTCTGAAAAAGCATGAGTTTTGATTTTATGGCTATTGAAACCTTTTTTGCCAAGTGTTGAGAGAGGAACATTCAAAATGGCGACGAAACGTCTATATTCATTTGTTGAATAATTTTTTGACATGTTAATAATTGGAAAAATGTGGCAGATATGTAATGGAAAATAACACACGAAAGGAGTTTTTCAAATTCGTTCGATTTTAGCCAAAAATAAACAAAAAATATTCGTAGGTGTTGAAAACATCGATATACTTTTTTATTTGTGAATTATAAAATCAATAGTTGATATTCATCACGTAGGTTGGAGTTGATACTGAAACAATTCTCATTATTCATTTTTCGATATTTCAGTGTAACCGACAGATTTGGTGACTTTTTTCCAATAGAAAATAATATGCATTATAGTAATTATTCCTAATTTGACAGGTTTATATTTTCACTACTACTACTACTACTACTCAACTGATACATAAAACTAATCTAAAATGTTTTTTTTATTCAGTAAGTATTGATTTATTCTGATGTGAAAACACAATTACTAGAAATTACTTCTAGAAAAATTTTAAGCAATTCCAATAATGAATCAACATTCAACGAAAGTCATTTTTTGTGGAGGAAAAAATCAGTTTTTCATCGACCTTTTTTTTGGGTAATTGTTACCTTTCACAATCTGAAAAAATATAAAAATTATAATGGAGAACTGCCGATAAGTTACTGCGTAAAAATCAAAGTATTTTTCACAAAGAAAAATCTTCTATTTATCAGTAACTTGTCGTATTTAACAATTTTGCCTATCAAAAAAATTATTAAGAAATAATACTTATCTTTTATGTTTCGGAGGCCAAAATCTGCCTCCGTCTTCAGAAATGGATAAAAATTCGAATATATACGCAGTTATTTCTTTTTTGAGAGCTTATTTCTTAAAAGTTACATTGGTGAAACCTCAAGACCATTGAAAGTGCGTGAGAATGAACATCGAGATTATATAAAAAATAGACAATTGACAGGATCAAAATTATCAGAACACATTTTAAAATCAGACGGTGAACATCGGGTGGAATGGAATAGGACAAGAAAGATTACCAATGAGCCTCATTCTAAGAGACGTAAGCTAAAAGAATCAGCGTATATTCTCATGTCTGGAGAGAACTGTATCTCGAATAGCTCCTCAGAAATAGACCGTACTTGGCTACCCATCTTGAAGAAAACTTTGGATAGTGGCGAAATGGCAACAAACTGATATCGGAGAGTACCTTGTATTACATCGAATATTTCAGTTGTCAATCAACAACATTGACATAATTTCATATTTCAAAACTTCTTTGACATCTGTCGAAGAAGTAAAGAAATAAGCTCTCAAAAAATGAATAACTGCGTATATATTCGAATTTTTATCCATTTCTGAAGACGGAGGCAGATTTTGGCCTCCGAAACGTAAAAGATAAGTATTATTTCTTAATAATTTTTTTGATAGGCAAAATTGTTAAATACGACAAGTTACTGATAAATAGAAGATTTTTCTTTGTGAAAAATACTTTGATTTTCACGCAGTAACTTATCGGGGTAAACTGAAAAGTTTGCCCTTCTACACTTGTATGAAGTTCTCCATTATAATTTTTAAATTTTTTCAGATTGTGGAAGGTAACAATTACCCAAAAAAAAGGTCGATAAAAAATAATCAACATATTCATAAACTACCTGCTGTCCTCCAAGTAATATTGTATAATTATTGTTTTTTTAATCTACCTCTTTTGCCAGAATTAATCATTTATCTGATCAAGTTTTGGTATGATATGCCAATAATAATTAGCATATTCAAAAAATATCTGTTTTTCTAGAAATGATATTGTATTGTAATTGTTATGATAAAATCTACCTGTTTATTAGATATTTTATTTTGATTTCAAACCAACTTTCATGTAGTTATTTAGGTTTTGTCAAACAATTATTTTTAACTTAGCGATGATTTCATTTATATTTTTTCGAATGGATGAGAAAAATTCAATTCTTGAATTTCAAGATGCCTCACGACAAGATCAAATGATTTCATAAATTCTATTGTAAAGTTTTCTGTAATAGTGATATACTTTTCAGGTTTCTTCTTTGGATTGTTCGTAATACTGAAAATGAAAAGGCTGAAATTCAAAGAAGTCGAGCTCATCATCAGAGATGATCTAACATTAGCACAGCAGGAAGAATTGTCAGCCCTTGTATTTGCGAATTTTGATGAATTTCGTGAAAATGCAAGGAGTACTTTGGCGAGGCTTACGGAATCTGAGAAACAGTCTCTGTCTCGAATAATAAAGACATTTCTGGAACAATTATTCACATTCGAACACTTCATTCACGCAGGGGAAAATGTTCGATAAAGTGGATATTTTACTGTTATTTTATTACTGTGTATTTTCTGTTCATGTTTCAATTGTGTAACAACTGTAATGAATTATGTAGAATGTTGTAGTAAATTTGTTAAAATATAGCAGTTCCTTATATTGGGACATACCAATTTGCAACAAAAATCATTAGTACCTCCATTTAGAATTGTACAAAATGTGGAATAATATCAAAATAAAGAATGTAGATGTTTGCACCAGATAATTTTGAAATTTTTAAGTCAGCTCCAATATCACAATCTCAAGCAACAACTTTACAGACATGAAAACTATTGGCAACGCCAATTTGTATCATTTTACGCTAGTTGCACACACACACCGATTTTGGACGGCCAGTATAAAATCGGCCGATATTTTATTGGTAGCGGGTGCTTGCACACTCACCGGATTTTTATCGGTGAAACAATCAGTTGCTTTGTTGTCATAATTAGCACGCACTACCAAAACGAAGTTAATGCGTAGTAACTACAATTTCACCGAGCATTAGAGACTGGAATGGTCGGTAAAAAACCGGTGAGTATGCTAGAGTGTATTTAGTCATATACGCCACTACTTCCCGGTACTGCCAGCGATACAGTGGACGGCTGCTCACCGGTATTTTACCGGCGACGATCACCGGTCGGCGTGTGTGCCAGGTCCCGTACCCATATGTGGTTCACTATTGGAATTTGTACGACCGGTACAAAGTCGGCCGTCCAAAATCGGTGTGTGTGCAACTAGCGTTATATGTACCAGTAAAAAGTTCAGTTTTGAACTGATACTGAAATTTGGAGAAATGATATTTTACATAACTTTTTGCCTTAACTTTCATTTCCCAATACTTGAATAAATACTTAAATAAATACTTAATAATATCAAAATAGTTATAAAAATATTCAAAACAAAGTGAAATCCTATTAGAGTATTCCAAACCTGTCAATTTGCCAATTCAATAAATTGATCTCTAAAACTCCATCAAATAACAGGTGACTATTTTAACAGGTGAGAATTACAAAATAATGAAAAACTTCATGATCAATTCAATCAATGAATCAATAATCTGAATTTCTAGCAGCTTCACATTTCCCCCAATCAGGGAAATGTGGGAAAAAAATCTATGAATGGGCAACCAAGAAGTAGAAACCAAAAACTATCTGAATAATGTATTGTCGAATTCTTCGGTATTAGAAAAACCAATTGGTGAGTACCGGTGGTACAACATAATACTTCAGTTATAAAATCGCATAATAAATTCAACATGGGAGAATTTAAGGAGAATGAGAAAACACTTTGACTTCATTTCGTCGTCGATTTCACTTCAATAGGTGTTTAGAGACTGTACCTTTCAAAGCACTTTGTGTCAGTTGTTGAACTTTTTGAATACATGTTTCCAGTGGATCAACCCAACTAGCAATCTTATATTTTATAATTGTTGTAAAAATACACTTTTGTCTATTTTCCACTATATTTCTTTATTGTTGACCGGTTTCGGCTATTACACCATTTTCAAAACTAACTGATTACATTTAAATCTGAGTAATTTATACCTATGTTGCTTATTCTATCATAAATGATTTGTCATACCTGATATACCTGATACCCGGTACCTGCGTTTCATATACCTGTAAAATCCATGAACATAACAAAGCTTTCAATATAATGTAGGTTTTGGGATCTGGATTATAGGTTCAGGAGAGGACTATTATTTAAATCAAGTTGTTCGTTGAGGACAATAGAATTGGGATTTTTCTTTGACCTGTTTGTTTCCATAGATTCCAACAGATTCATCATTTTCCCTTTTTCGCATGTGTGTAGGATCTTTAAATTATCTTTATCTATTTTATGTTTCGAATTTTGAAGATGTTCGTACATTAATGATTTTTTATCCGAAATAACATGTTCGTGGTACCTTGTATCAAAATTTCTCGCCTGTATATATGGCGGGGCATTCGCCACATTCTATTCGATATATACCAGATATCTTCCCTTTCTCTAATTTAGGTTTGGCATTAAAGAATATGTTTCCTAAATTTCCGTTGGATGTGTAGGATGTTTGTAAATTGAATTTTGAGAGATAAATTTTAATATTTTCGGAGATTCTACCAGCATAATTGATACAAACATATTTGTGTTCTGGTCTTGTGGAAATTGAGTATAGTTCTTTCATTATTGATTTTTGTTGATATTTCATTATTATGTTGTTAACTAGAGTGGTAGGTATTTTGTTATTAACTGCTATTTGTTTAATGATTGCGATTTCACTTCGGAGGTTTTGATCAGAAAGGGGTATTGTGAAAGTCCTATGTATCATTGACCTGAATGCAGACAATTTCTGTGAAATCGGGTTAAAAGAGTCAAAAGGTATTGTGCAATCTGTGAATGTGTTTTTTCGGAAAATGTTGAAGTCGAGTTTATCATTGTTTTTGGATATTGTCAGATCTAAAAAATTTATCTCATTGTTCTCTTCTATCTCTACGGTGAATTTGATCTTATCGTGTAGACTATTGTGGAATTTCAAGTAACGAGATATTTGTCTAGTTGAACCATCGAAGCCTACTAATATGTCATCTATGTCATTTTTCTGGTCAGATGGTTAAGAGTACGGCTCTGCCAAACTCTAAAAACTTGATTCGGTCCCGAGCGGGGCAGGCACAGAGTATGTGCTCTACTGTTTCATCATTTTCCAAACAGAGGTGACACACACTGTCTTCCTACAGTCTGATTCTCTGCATATGATGATTCAAATGACAGTGACGTGTAAGAAGGCTTGTACATCGTAGTTCATCATTACTGTAGTCCAACAACTCTTTGGTATTGGGTTTTGAAGGGTGAATGAACGCTTTGGAGTCAGCCAATCCTAGAAGATATATATATATATATATATATATATATATATATATATATATATATATATATAAAAAAGTTGACAGGTGATTATTGAACGAATGTAACTTACAAGAAAATTTATTAAATGGTCAAAAATACTGAGTGCGCATATAAGCAGAACTAAAAAAAAAATGGCTCTTCTTTGGCACCCCGAAAAAAAATCATAATACAAAAAAAATTGGAATCAGTACAAAGTATGGCCTGCACGCTGGTTTATTACGGCCCTACATCTATCGTGCATCGACAAAATGAGATTGTCAATGTCTTGTTGAGGTACAATGTCTTGTTAAAGCACAATATTTCCAGTTCAATTGCTGAGCAAGAACTGCATAGAATGTACAAACTCGACACTTTCAGATTATTCATTTCAGCCGAAAACCTACAGTTTGTAAAAAACGTGATAAAAGATTGGTTACCGTTTTTGCAGGCTTTGTTCAACCCATAGAAATCTACAGGGTGGTCGAGTGTACCAATTAAATCGATATTAAACGACCTCATGCATTTATTTTTTTGATATTTAGTATGTTATAAAAATATCCCTAGACTTTTCCGATGTATATATATATATATATATATATATATATATATATATATATATATATATATATATATATATATATATATATATATATATATATATATATATATATATATATATATATATATATGGAACCAACAAATAATGGGGCTAAGCAGCAAATGAAAGAGTACTCTTTAAAGTTTGTCCAAGCTTTCGGAAATTTAATGAATTGTTTCCATCATCAGGGATGCTACAATTTGAGGGTGTAAGTAATATTAATATATAATTATGAATGGTTAGACTGACAACTTTTTGAGGATGTTTCATACGATGGTTATGTAAAATATTGGACACAACATGATGGATGAACATTGATACCATACATTTATAAAACTGGTTGAAGAATGTCTAATATTGGATAAAATATTTGTGAAAAACGTTACAGTTTAAAATTAATTTGAAGGAAGAATAATGTCACATGTCGAAATTTCACAAAACATTAAATTGGAGGGATTGACAGATAGTTGACATGACATATGTCAGTGGTTCTAGTGATAAAAGCTGTTACCAACTTTGACTTGTAAAGAATTATTTTTGGAAATTTCTACCTGTGCAGCTTTTTTTTAAAGTGAATGTAGGATAATAACATTTGGATTAAAGTATAAAATACATTATTCTATTATTGCTAGATTGGGTGAATTCATTGAAACATTGTTATATGGATTTTTATCTAACGTCAAAAGATAGGAATATATCTCACTAAGATGATTAATATCTGTTTTTTTGTTGATGCAATTTTCATTTTCAGCAATGAAGGCCATTTCAAGAAAGGACCTTTTTGTTAAATGTGTTTCACTAGCTAAGACCTTAGTGGCATCAAAATTCATATGGTGGTCAAACTTATTGACATGTTCAGCTAGAGCACATCTTTCAGGATGGTGTCTACAATCGCTTTTGTGAGAAGTTATTCTGGAACTTAAAGTTCTTGACATTTGACCAACATAGATTTTGTTGCAAGATTGACATGGACTACTATATATTACATTTATTCGAGAAGTAATGAGGGGTTTATCTTTAACTCTGGTGTGTAAAGTTCTAATCGAGAGAACTGCTTTGGTGGCTATTTTAATATTGGGCAATTCATTGAAAATTCTAGAGAGTTTGGGGGTGATCTCCTTAATGAAGGGTAAAGTACTATAAAAAACTGGGGTTGGAGCAATATCCACCTCACTCCACCTCTAGTACTGTTATCATTGTAATTGCTGGAAATTGATATACTAATAATCATGCTTTTTTTCTGTTATTATTTCTGTATTCACCTTTTTCTATTTTTTTTTCTCCTTTCTTACCATTATTTCAATTATTCTTCTTATTTTTTCTTCAATCTTTTTTCATTTTTCTATATATTAATGGTTTTTTGGCTTTATTTAAAAAGAATGGTTGGCAAAACAGGCACTAATGCCTAAGTCACCCGCCTCCCTATGGTGCCTATAGTTATATGTATATTTATTTAAATAATTCACATTTAATTTTCATTCAATTTGAAATTTTTAGATTCATATTTAATAATGCATGCTGTCGTTCCAATTACTTACATACTTGTGAACTTTTACCAATTATTGTATTATTATTGTATATTATTGTATTAAAAACTTCTAGGAAAACAGGTACTACTATTCTACTAGTCAATCCCTGTCATTTGATACCCATCTTGGATTTACAATGATACACAATTTATTAAATTGTATTGTCATCAAAACTTAATGTGTGTACCAAATATTAGATCAATCCGTCAACAGGAAGAGGATCAAACTTCAATTACTAAATAACAAACAGAGCTAGGTAAATAAAACCTTTCAATTAAAAATCATAATAAAACACACACTGAAGTAGAAACAATCATTTTACAATTTCAGGAAAATAATCAGTTGTTTACTCATTCACAACATGCCTTCGATCAGATGTGAAAGGAATAATCAGTTGAAATTGTTCTTCCAAATAACTCAAGATCAATTGCATCATTATTATTCGATTTCTTGGAGTCATTAGCCCAATACTGGCTCTATAGTCTTCGGTCACATTAAAATACGTACATATTCGTTGACACAAATTGCGCTTTTGCAATGGTGTGAGCTTGAATAGGATTAAGTCCTCGATAGGAGTTACTGAAATTTTATCATAATGGGTTGCCATGAATAAAAACATCCCATAACCTGCAAAAATATTATTGTTCAAAAATATTCTATAATTATTCTCATCATCAATAAATTATGTGTGTACAGGATCCTTCACGACGAGCGATCGTTAGGAATATTGGAGAACGATTTAAAATAAAAACTTGATATTTTGTGGAAGTGGGTTTTACGAAATTGCATTCTCGAATAAAATATTTTCAACTTCAGGTTTTTTTCAGTTATACCGGAAGTTGGGGCAACTTCCTTATTTCAAATGGAACACCCTGTATTTTATTACATTTTTGAATTTCTCAGCACATTTTAGGCCCACTTCGTATTAAAATGCCTATACTCAAATTTATTAGTTTTCGGGATATTGATTTTTTTCTGAAAAATTTGACAGTTACAGCACCACTCCGAAAAAATCATAACTCATAGACAGTAATAGTTGAAAATGTGAAATTTCGCAGAATCAAAACTTAAGCATAAACATGAGCAAGTCTATCGAATTTTCGAAAATAATTTACAGGATGGTCGAAATTTCCACCTAAAACATAACATCGAGAAAACTGATGAAACGCGATTTTTTCAAATTGAAACTATACACTATTCTATTATTTTTGGATACTACGAAAAATAAGATATCAAATGTTCTATACCTAAAATATACTCCTGGCAAGATATATCCGATTTTGGGAAAAATTCGAAATGTAAATCATGCGTACAGCTGCCATGTTCGTCTTGGCAGCTGTACGAGCTGCCAAGACGAGCATGGCAGTGGTCGACCAAATTAAGTGACGACTCCAGATCGTCGACTGAAAGTGTGCGAGCTAGCAGACTCAGTAGGCGTTTCAAAAAGTGTGGTACATTATATTTTATCTGAGAATTTGGACATGACAAAACTGTGTGCAAGATGGGTGCCGCGTTTGCTCACACGCGAGCAAAAATAGTGTCGTGAAGATGTTCCAATTGAGTGCTTAGCGAAGTTTCACAGAATTCTTGCGTCGTCTTGTAACGATGGATGTAACATGGGTTCATAACTCCATACCCAAGACAAAAAAACAATCAAAACTATCTCAAGAGAGGCGAGTATTAAGCGAACTCATTGCAACGTCTGAGTTGAGCGTTCCACATTGGAAAAACGTTCTCAGGAAGTTCATTCCACATAAACCGTAATTCTTCAGGTGAAAGAGTTCGGAGTGTAGGGGAGACCGGGGCTGATTGATACGCTTTCCAAATTGAAGCCTCTCTAATTTTTTTATTGATAGATAGTGAGAAAATACATTTGATTTCCAAATTAGTGTTGTTTTGTTTATATAAATTTCAAATTACATAATGTTTGGACCTATCCTAAACCCAGAATTTAATTTTTTCATTAAGGATGCAAGTGTACCAAGCAACCCCGTATTTGGGGATGGTTGGTACATACCTTGGGGTTGGTTGGTCGAGGCAAAAACTAAGAAAATAATTATTGTTTTTATTATTTTATGTAACAATCAGCCTGCAAAAAAAATCATAATACAGAAAAAACGCTACCTATCCGTTAAAAAAGTTAATAATCTAGTCAGAACCATCTGAATCACAAGTATGACAAACGTAGAACAAGCCCGCATCTGCGCATTTATCATGTGCCCACAATTTGCATTGGTTGCACTGAATCCATTTCTCGTTAGGCAAACTATTTGACCAGGGTTCAACGCAAAGCAGGCAGAAGGTTTCTTCATCACTGCTTGAATAGTCTTTAATTTTTGAAATCATCGCATTTGCTAGTTTTTTTGTGTTCTTTTTGGTTTTGTCAAAGACCTGTTTTTTATCGATCTCGTTTTATTTTCTTTTTTCTTTTTTTCTTCTTCTAATGCATCTTTAATAGGCGTATCTGTCAAGATTTCAGATTTTTTTTTGTGCGACCCCGTTGCACTTTCCTTTCTGCGGCTTTTGGAAACGGCTTCAAATTTTCGAGATCTGTAAAACTACATGTTGCTATCTTGTTAGATGACTGGAGACACTGAGAATTCTGTGGCGTGGGCGTCTTACTTTCTGCAATTCTGCTTGGTCCAGCTTGTTGCACGTCTTCGTTGGGATTAGTCTCTTGGTCTGGCAAGGGGTTGTCGACACGGTTTAAAGCCTCTTCGATGGGTGTAATTTGACCAAATTCAGGTAGATTTGCTTCAACTCCCAATGCTTCACCAGGATTTACGTTTTGCTCAATATCTTGCAAATCTTGTTCAGGATCTGGTCTATCTGTAACATAAGCAGCCATAAATTCATTGTCCGGAAAAATATCTCTATTAAATGGATAAATTCCGGAAACCTGGAATCCAGCTGTAATGGTGTTTGGAGTTGCCGCTAATGGTAGTGCAGTACGAACAATACTGGGTATGTCATAAATGGTCATCGTTGCACCCGGACGATTAGTCATCCAAGAATCACAAGCACTATCGACATACTTCTTTAACGGTCCATACACACTGCGATCCAGAGGTTGGAGCTCAGGGCTACAGTGAGGCGGAAAGTATAACACTGTTACGCCGTGATATTTGCAGATATTTAGTGCTTCGGGAGATAAATGCGAATCGTGGTTGTCTATCAAAAGCAGGAGAGGGTTTTCCTTAGACGCTTAGGAGTACTGAATAAAATGCTGGATATATTATATAAAATGAACTTCTTTCATCCAGCCTGATAGATTGGCACTTCCATCGCTTCCAGGCGGAGCATCTCTGAGAAAATGGGGCTTAAAATGAACATGAGGAAATATGAAGAAAGGTGGCACAGTATTTCCAGCAGCAGAAACAGAACACGCCAAAGTTACAAGTGTACCGCGTTCTGCCGAAGTAACTCTTCCCACTTGTTTGACACCACGCCTACCCACAATTCGGTCAGGTCTCTGAACTGTAGTAATTCCTGTTTCGTCCATATTCCAGATGACCACAGCAATCTAGAAATTGTTCTAAGAACAATTTCTAGATTGCTGAAAAATCTGTCTACATTTGTTTTATTGAATCTTGTGGCTCTAGACAAACTGATGGCTTCAGGTGTTCTTATAGCCAATTCAGCATTTCGCTTTAAAAATGATGTAAACCAGTTGGGGCCTGCCATCTCATTCTTCTTCCAGCTATTTGGAACCGTCAGGTGCAAAGAAATTGCATATAAATAAGCTAATCTTTTCACTCCTTTGGGCGTAAGACTATAGTAAATATCGACATCTTTTTTAATGTAATCTGTGAGATTGGACTCTTGAAACTCAGTGAAAATCTAAAACCAAAAATTTTACTAGAAACTAGATCATCAAGTATATTTTTTAAAAAACCTACCTGTCTATTTTTGAAGTATCCAACAACTGTTGAAGGCATTTCTTTTCCTGATTGCAGTTCCTCTAGTGTAAAATTGAAGCAATATCTTCTTAAAGTGTTGAATGGAATTTCGAAGTCACTGGCAGCAGATCTTAGAGATTGCCCTTACAATTTTACGGCTCTGACCGCCCCTAGCATAATATCCGGGGGTATTTTGCCTCTTTCCGGTTTTCCTTTAAACGTTCGCCCTTAAATGAAGGTTTCCTGAAAAAGCCAGCTAGTAGCAAAACAAAAAAAAAAGTAAAGCTAGCCCCCGGGGTTGCTTGGTACACTGTACACCACTGTACACCATCCCCAATGCATTTTTTTACGTTAGAAATGTCAAAACTGAATGTTCAAACATTATAAATGAAAGTTTCATTTTTGGTAAGTATTGACAAAAGAGCAAATTTTCTTTATATATATATATATATATATATATATATATATATATATATATATATATATATATATATATACTCTGTTGTTATCGAAAAAGCAATAAAACTGATATTACAAATATTTCAAACTCATGAATATTTACTTACGGGTGACAAAACCACGTGCACCAAGTAAAACAAAAAAAAAATCGCCCACACATCAACGATAACTGTCTTCAACTGGCGCGTATTCAAACATCTTCTGATTAATGCGAGCAACGCTTGTGTTAACCGAACAGATTCCGAAATTTTATGAATGTACCAACCAACCCCGGTCTCCCCTACTGACCTGAACCTCAAAACGATTAGTAGCCACAGTCCATCGCGTATTTTTGATATGTACCGCTTTCAGTGAAATCAAATGTGCCAAGTAACTTGAACACTTCCCGTGAAAGCATCTTTAGAAAAGAGACAAATCTCCAACCATTCTTCGATGTCTCAGACCTCCAAGGTTGCAAGTGATAGTTGCGCCTCCAATAAGGCGGATGGCTCTTTTCTTGATGGGATCCAGCAGCTTCAAGGTATGTTTAGGAGCGGAACTCCATACATGAGAACAATACTCCAAAAAAAGTCTGATCTGAGCTATATAAAACATCAACAGTTGCTGAGGTGTGTAAAATTTTCTGGTTCGGAACAGTGGTCCAAGCTTCTGAGAAGTGGCCTTTGCAATTCCAGCGACATGATTGTACCAAGACATATTGGTGTACATTTTAACCCCCAACACACTCATCAGGAAGCGGAATTGTCTGTTCTGTTCTTATTATATCCGGTTCGTAGACATTCATCTTTTTGAAGAATACCGATGCCCGGGTTTTTTTTATTGAATTGGACCTGGTTACTTCCACCCAAATTCAAAATCACTTCTAGATCCTCATTAAGATATGCAACCAACTGCTGCCGGTGAAGATGTGCCTCCGCAGCCGATGTTCTAGAATCCAAATGAAATGACGAGACAAGTGTGCTGTCGTCAGCAAAGCAATATATTGGATTTTTGGTTTTTTCCAATAAGTTGTTGATATACAATGAAACGAATTTAACTAGTTCAGTGATCCAATAATTTTTGTGAAAAAAGGTTAGTTGGTTAACAGGATCAATTTTTTCTTAAATTTTTTTTTTTTGCCGAAGTTTCGAATTTAGTTAAATTCTCCTTCAGAGCTCTGCTACAATGAATTTTATAAACATACCTTTCACAAAACTTATACGATTATTATCGTTTCAATTTTACAAAAAATAAAGAGTTCTTAATTAAAAAACTTACTGAAAAGTAGTTTTTTCGTGTTGATAATATTACTATTTCAAAAACCATCCGACATATTAGATACACATTTAAAAAAATAAAAACATTACAAACAACCAAAATTTGACTTGGAAATTTTGGTTGTGTATTTAATGGCCGTAAAACACTTGCCTTAGGCAGGTGTTTTAGAAAAAAATAATATTTGTTATTGAAAAAATTGGGAAGATGTATATTTTGCTATTAATTCGTTTCACAAATCACAATTGCACCTTTAGGTTGTAATGGTTCAATCTCATAGTTTTTGAAAGGGGTTGCTGTTGATCCAATGAGACACAGGATAGGGTGCGAAACAGTCTATTTTCGGTTCGAGGGGGAGACAGAGTACTTATTTGGTTGTTGACTTGGTTCTAAAATAATTACAAATGTTTCAATAAAATTGTTAGAAGTAGTTAATAAAAACTTCACATACGTGTTACATCATTTATAGTAATAAAAATCATTACCCACCTAAAATAATTACAGACACGGGACTCGACGGTGAATCTTGTCTTTGAGGACCACAGTAAGTTAATTTAGAACGAAGTTCACTTTAAAAAGCAAGCAAGAAAAATATTAGAACAATCGAGCAAATATGACGCATCAAAAACGTTTTCACTCAGGTCTCTAGAAAAGAATTTTGACTCATGACAGTCGTTCATAAAAAACCCGACACTGAAAATACTTTGCAAATGCAAAAAACCCGTCAAAATGAAATATTGGTTGCCTATCCCGGAGGGCATGAGAGCCGTTGCTACTTATGATTAAGGGCGGTCGAAAACTGTAAATAACCGGAATCAGCCTCCACTGCGGCGGATAAGTTACCGAGAAAATTCACCAGGTGGCGAACCGATACAAGGCAAAACGATAGGCAAAAAAAACACTGAACAATGGAAAACTTGCGTCAAGGCGGCTTGTTTTAACCATTAAGGTGCGAGGCGTGAAAAACTCCTCTTTTGCGGGCGCTATCCGAGCCTTGCAGAATGTACGTATTATCCCGAATACATTTTTTAAAACGATGAGGTCCCTCAAAAAGTAATAATAATTTCTTCGTTTCAACTTTCGCTCTCAAGAGAACAAGCTCACCAGGAATAAACTTCCTATTGGGGCGTCCCGGGTACATGACTGCTCTAGCTTAGCCCTGGACTCCATTGTCTCCTTGGTCAGAACGAGTTTATCTACTGCTGGGATATTGATATCAACAGGTGGCACCAGCTGATCGGGTAGTAGCTTTTCCCGATGCACACCAAACTCAAGTTCCTTGGGGGTGAACCCAGTGGACTCATGAACGATAGAGTTCATATATGGCTGGAAAAGAGGTAATCAAAAGTCCATTTGGTCTGATGATTGTGATATGAATGAAGTCCTTAAAATACGGGCTGTTTCCCGCATACACCTCTCCAAGGGGTTAGCGCGAGGGTGTCGCACTGACACCCTGATTTTATCCCGAGTGAGGTTACGGTGTCTCTCCATAACGTCGAGGTGAACTGTGAGGCATTGTCTGAAAGTATACGTTATACCCTTGCATGGCGGGAGAAGTAATCCTTTGTTATCTACTCAACATGGTTCGCGTAGTGGCTTTCTTTAGTGAGTAAAGGGTAACATACTTTGTGAATACGTTCAAGATGACGAAAATAAAACAGACACCACCACGACTCTTCACTAGGGGGCCAACACATCTAAAGCAAGCAAATCATCCTTTGATTCTGGCAGTATTTGCTTTTGTGGGGGATTTGGTAGGATGGAAATTTGTTGCTCTTTGGCACATATCGCAGGATTTCACGTAACTTTTGATAATCCTCTGTAAATTAGGGTGATACACTACATCTCGCATGGCCAGCCAGGTTTTATCAACTCCATAATGCCCTATGGCAATATAATAATTCATTATGAACTTTCCCACCATCGAGGTCGGGACATATAGCAAAACATTTTCCTGACTGGACCCTCTTTGGTACAAAATATCATTATGGAGGATAAACCTTTTTGTATTAGTTGTTTGTATTACCCAGAAGGGAATTCTTGATTTGTGTTATTTTACTATCCTCGGACTGGATTTTTTTCACATTTTTCATTTTTTTTCAGAAATGGATCCGAAAGCTTTAAAGAAAAAATGCTGAAACAGTTCACAACCAGGAACGTGATAAATCTAAAAAGAATACTCCTGAAGCGCTAAGGTCCAACGGGTAATCCTAGGAGAAAGTATCCTACAGGTGTTGAGGTGAGTTAAAGTACGACTATCAGTATAAAGGTAAACATTTTATGCCAACAAATAGCCCCTCCATCGGATGATACACCAAACGGCAGCCAAAACTTCCTTTTCATTGGAACTGTACCACCTCTCACGATCCAACAATAAAAGACTTGCCCAAGGAACAGGGTATCAAAAACGTTTTCACTCAGGTCTCTAGAAAAGAATTTTGACAGTCGTTCATAAAAAACCTGACACTTGAAATACTTTGCAAATGTAAAAAACCCGTCAAAGTACTACTTAATATACGTTACCGAGAAAATTCACCAGATGGCGAAACGATACAAGTTAAAATGGAAATAAATCAAATAGATGTGTTTTGTCACAAGGTAATGAAAGATATTCTGATAATGAGCGTAAGTTCATCGATTCGGATTTGAATTTATATGTTCATTTTCTCAAATAAATGAAAGTCTTACCAAATATCATGATGAGAAATCCATTTTTGTATGTTGTGAACGGGAGAACTAACATCAAGAAATGTAATATACTCTTAATGTTGCAACCATTCATTAATAATAAATTTAGTTCCCTGTTACTAGATACCATATAAATCATGTGGAGAGCAATTCCTTCTATATTCATTATTGAATGCACTTAATTTTCGAATTATTAACAAATAATGTCTACAGTTGTTGATTGTGGGAAGGTTTAGTAGTTTTTAGACAGTTGTTTTTATGTTAGTTTCAACATCCAATTCATTAGCGCCAATAGAGTTTGTTTTACAGGGTCTCTGATCTAATTTTTATAACTACATGAAATACCATGATAAGTAGAGATCAAGTAATGACCTAAACTACTTCTAACGACTATGTTGATGTTTTATAGGCATTCAGGCGATTCATCATCTTGCATAATGCTGGCCATTT
Organism: Leptinotarsa decemlineata; assembly: GCF_025532065.1. NCBI lineage: Eukaryota > Metazoa > Arthropoda > Insecta > Coleoptera > Chrysomelidae > Leptinotarsa > Leptinotarsa decemlineata. The sequence continues at coordinate 3,501,278 of NW_027412688.1, read as the reverse complement.
TGAATTTCACAAGTTCGGACTTTCATTCACTGCTATGATTCAAATATGATTCAAAATCTATGAACAAATAAACAAAATTAGAATGAATAGCAAAAATTCAATAATATTAAGCAATGAAACAAAAAATGAGAATACAATAGAACGAATGAAATAGTCATGATGAAATATGAAAATGACAACAGACTTCTACTAATTTTATCATTTGTTAGGACTGGTTTTGGTTTATTAGACCATTTTCAAGTTCATTAGACCATTTTCACTTGAAAATAGTCTGATAAACCGAAACCGGTCGTTACAAAATATAAACTCAGTAGGAATTGGACGAAACTTATTTTCTTCATTCTATATTCAATATGGATTTCTACAAAATAAATAGGTTAGGTTATCAATCGGACAAAAACATGAAGAATGAATATAAGCAAATAATAACAAGAATTCAAGGCATTTTGTCGAACTACTAGAGGCAACCGAAATCACGGAGCCAGGTTAATAAATCAGTTTCGGCGTGGAAAGCCTCTACACCAACGTTCCTGTCGAAGAAGTACCTCGAATCATACATAGGAAGCTATCAGAAGATGAGGACCTGAAAAATAGAATAAACTTACCTAGAGAAGTGATAATGGATTTACTAGAATGCTGTGTACGGAGCTGCTATCTTCAACTAGAGGACGTTATGCAAGATGAGGGACTGCTAATGGGATCGATACTTTCACCAGTTATTTTCAACATATATATGGAGTGGTTTGAAACTCTGGCCACTGAAGAAGCACAAAAGAAGACCCGAGTCTGGTTGAGATACGTTGACGACATCTTCATAGCATGGAACCATGGGAAAACAGAACTAGACACCTTTCTGAAACACATCAACAGTGTGAGACCTTCCATCACTTTCACAATGAAGAAGGAAATCCACAACGAATTGCCATTCTTAGACGTTCAGACCCCAACTAAAACTACTTGCCGACCCCTGGTTTAGAGATTCACCCTCAGTACACCTCAAACTTTACTGTTTGAGAACTCTTCCATTCGGAGAATTGTGTTTATGTGGTATCAAGTTCCTGAGAAGGTTTTTCCAAATGGATTCAATCTCCAGCGACTCAAATCTAAAACAGGGTGTAACTAAATAACTGTAAAACATTCAAGGAGGTGATTCCTCATCGAAAAAAAAAATTCATTGGAGCATTCCTTGTTGAGATGAAGCCCCTTTAAGGGGTACATAAAATTTGTATAACAATTTTTTTCACAAGCACTAAAAAAGTTACAATATTGAAATTGACCTGACATTTTGTACTATAAAGAGACACTCAGCCAGAAATTTATTTGGTTTACCCCATGGTTGTAAGGGGTGGGAAACGCAACCCCTAAAATGTATTTCCAATGTAACTTTTTGTCTTATAATTTGTTTACCATTTAAAAATTTATTTCCGATAGCCTGTTTCATTCTAGACAAAAAATATCTCCTGGGTTTTTTGCCCAAAATAAACCAGTTCACAGCAAAAAATTATTTTACGAACAACTACAGATACATCGTCATAAATTCGAAAATACGAAACTAATCTATCTAGTAGGTCGCTATTAGCTATAGTGGCAATTAAATTGGTATGATGCTGAATTTCACTAGTTCGGACTTCCATTGTCTACTATATAAAATGATTTGAAATCCCTGAAACAAGTAAAAAAGAATAATTAAAAAAGTATAGCTGAAAATAACAATTATATTAAGCAACAATAAACCTGCAATGAAATGATAGTGAAATAACCTACAAGTAAAAATATAATAATTGAATAAATAAAAATTAAAGGAATGAAATAAAAAATAATAAAAAAGTGTAGAGATTCCAAGTCACGTTAGTTCACGACGTTTCGATTGTTGGTATCTACAATCGTCTTCGGGTGATGACTGGACTGATTCCTCCGAGAGATGACTATTTATAGGTCGTTGAAATACTTTCACTTTCTCTGCTTTCCATTTTCCGCTTCACTGATTCCGTGAGAGATGACCGTTTTGGCGGGAGTTGGCCATTTTTCGTTTGATGATGGGTTTCCATATGTTTCGTATTTCTACGCTGGCCTGACTGAATACGTTTTTGGACAACATGTATGCGGCTTCCTTAAATGTTCTCCTAAACCAATGTTCCTCTCAGCTTGGGACCACTCGATGTTGTGTTGATGGGTCCAAACATGGTCTGCTATTCCTGATTTGCTGGTTTCTCCTCGCTGTGTGTGCTTCTTGTGCTCGGCAATGCGAACATTCAATGGCCTCTTAGTTTCACCAATATAGGATTTTCGCACTCACAGGGTATCCGGTAAATGCAATTCTTGGAATCGCAGTCCGCGTTTGGGGGCCTGGTTTTCGTGAGGCTGCTACTTTCGTGAGGCTGCTACGGATAGTGTTACCGGATCTGAAACAGGTTCTGATGTTGTACTTGGAACCAATTCTTCTTATCCTCTCCGATAATCCTCTGATGCACTTCCCTACATCATGATGCTGTCAGTTAGTGAATTTTCGAAATTGAATCAATACTAATTGTGTGTTGTTTTTCTGTTCCTAATTTGTTACTTTAATAATTCACTTGTTATTGAAATGGCATACACAAATGAGGAAATGGCTGATATGCATTACGTTTACGGTCTGTCGCAGGGGAATGGGTTAGAAGCTTCTAGAAGATATGCTGAAAGGTATTGTCAACGGCAGCATCCTTCACATAGAATATTTGCTCGACTTCATCAACGATTACGAGAATATGGTTCATTCGACAAAAGAACGCAGGATTGTGGCGCCATCGAGAAGTACGAACATCACAGCTTGAGGAAGCAGTACTTAATTTGATTGAAGAACAACCTACTACCAGTATTAGAAAGATTGCTTTCCAGCTAAATGTTAATCATATGACGGTATTTTGAATTTTAAAGGAACAACTCTTATACCCTTACCATCTGCAACGAGTATAGGCACTGTTACCGCGGGACTTTCCGAACCGTCTTGAATTTTGCAATTGGATGCTGGATAAGATTAGGAGAAATTGTGACTTTCTGAAGACGATAGAATTCACAGACGAATCTAGTTTTTCTCGGGACAATGTTATTAATTATCATAATTACCACATATGGGCTGATGAAAACCCTCACGCTATTGTCGAAACTAACCATCAAGAACAGTTTTCACTTAACGTGTGGCTCGGAGTTATTGGGGATGATTTAATTGGGCCTCATTTTCTACCTCTTTCATTAAATGGTGAGGCATACGTTCAATTTTTAAGAGAAGTGCATCCAGTACTGCTGGAGGAAGTTCCTTTGGGCGTCAGAAGGGATATGTTCTTTATGCATGATGGGGCTCCCGCCCATTTTAGTCAAGTAGCACGTCAGCATTTAACTGAAACATATGCAAATCAGTGGATAGGTCGAGGAGGATTACAGAACTGGCCCAAACGATACTCGGATCTCAATCCTCTCGATTTCTCTATTTGGGGCCATTCACAGCATTTTGTTTATCGTACTCCTGTTCGCGATGTAGAGGACTCAAGAAACTACATCATCGATGCGTGCAGAGTAATTAGAGAGACTCTAGGAATATTTGAGCAAATACGTGGCTCAATGCGCCGACGTCTAGATGCATGCGTAATGTCTGAAGGTAGACATATTGATCATTTACCATGATTTACCTTTAATCGTTTAATGCAGGTACTAACTACAAAATAACAATAAATCCAGTTTGCATTTAGAATGAAACAGGCTATCGGAAATACATTTTTAAATGGTAAACAAATAATAAGACAAAAAGTTACATTGAAAATAAATTTTAGGGGTTGCGTTTTCCACCCCTTACAACCATGGAGTGAACCAAATAAATTACTGGCTAAGTGTCTTTTTGGTAGTACAAAACTTCAGATTAATTTCAATATTGTAACTTTTTCTGTGCTTGTGAAAAAAATTGTTATACAAATTTTATGTATCCCCTTCAAGGGGCTGTATCTTAACAAGGGATGCTACAATGAAGTTTCTTTATATGAAAGATCCTATCTTTTTTTCGATGAGGAATCACCTCCTTAACTCAGTTACACCCTGTATAGAATAACTTTTACACAAGCAACGCTCTTAGAGCTGTTTGAGGATTTTCATGTATAATAATAATAATAATCATCTTAATCGTTTCCCAGGTGTAGTTACATACAAATATGATAAATTACAGAGCTAGTTGCTGACATAACAAAAGGCGAAGTTCAACTCAGTTAGCACATGTGCTACTGAGTTGTTCTTTCACTTAACCTCGATGAGTATGCTTGTGTTTTGTCCGTGAAAAAAAGGTTTGTCGCATGAATGTTTTCCAAATGCCCAAAAATAACAAAAACTTGTACAAAGTTGATTTTTTTTTTAAATTCTGAATTCAAAGTATTAAATTCCAACCTCAAACTATGAATTCATGATTTTTTGGCCAGAAAAGCTTGTGACTTTTACCAGCAGACTTAAGTGAAATAGAATTCGGGTGTAATTGAAACAAAATATTCGTGATAATATTGCGGATCAAATTTTAATTAAAAATCTAAAGGAAGTACTTCACAAAAAAATTTAAATTCCATCGTATCTTCTTTTGGAATCGATTAAACAGATAAATTGACAAACATTTATATTTCAAAATTCAGATCGATTCAGTCTTTTTTTTTATTAAATCTTTTTCCCATTTCTCAGGAAATTGAATCTGTTCTAGGATCAAAACGTTCCATACATTTCGTTTGAGGAATTCCTTGATTAATATCGATAGTTCTCTTTTGTCGGCTTGTGATAGGGCGGCAAAATTATCTTCTGCGCTGCCTCTTGGTACAGGTTTCATATAAACTTTGTTTGCTAACTCCAATCTTTTATCGTTTGACAGATATTCATCGATAAATTTGTCACCATCGACTATTTCGTTTTTTCTCCAGCGAATGATACATGACAAACAGTAAGCTGAAACAATTCATTGAAGAATAAATGAACATAAACCAGATAATCAGCAAATTTCATCATTGATTTGTGCACACTGAATAGTAGATCAAGTAATGAAAAGGAACCGACGTAAGTACAGCTTTTCAAATGTACCATGGGGGACTATTTATATTTTGGGACCTGGCAACACTGATGTCAATAGGTGAAATTTGGCAACATCATAATGGAGTTTGGCATTTAGTAGTATAAACGTATTTGCAACATTATGATGTATAAGTGCTAAACATCGCTAAAAATAAATACGTAACGTTTACCCCCTCAAATAAAAATCAATCTTCCAAGAATAAGCTCACTATACACAAACCTATATGCCAAACCGCCAATGATATGCACATGCCCTATAGTTGATAAGGTTAACAACATGAAATATCTTTGTGTTTATGTAGACTATGTTTATGTCTACTATGGGACGAACATGTAAACCAGAGCGTTAAAAGACTTAGTAAATTATCTTTTAAATTCTACCAACTCAGAAATCTTGATAACAAAACGCTACTAACAATGATATACAGTATGTCAATTTTAAAACTTACAATGGGCTATATCTCACGAACGGAAACTGATATAAAAATGCTTGAAATCGTTTCTAGGATAGTGAGGGGGAACTAAAGTGACATAAAAGAGAACTCACCCCCATCAACCCCCTAGGCCCCACCCACCAAAACACAAAAAGTTTAAATTGCGAACACCTACATCATTGAAAATACTATAAAAAATGCTATTCAATGGTATAAATAATAATTGTACAGGGGAAAACAATAATTGTGAAACTTTGGCTGGAATGGAATATTCATTGAGGTTCTTGTTGAACTGCAACTTTATTAAAAATGTCAATTAAGTAAATGTTCAAAGTGGGTTATATTGTTTTGTAAACAATAATACAGCCTAATTTCAAATTCTGCACGAACTTTGGCAAATGTTGTTCTAGTAATGGCGCGACATGCTTGCGTAATTCTTTCTCGCAATTCCCCAAGTGACGCAGGTTGAGTTTTATAAACAAAACTGCAATAAATATTCCATTGAAGCCAAAGTGTCACAATTATTGCTTCACCCTGTATAATTATTATTTATACAATTGAATAGCATTTTTATGGTCTTTTCAATGATGTATCACAAGTAGGGGTTCGCAATTTGAACTTTTTGAGTTTTGAGTTTTGGTGAGTGGGGGCTAGGGGGTTGATGGGGGTGAGTTGTCTTTCATGTCACTTCAATTCCCCCTTACTATCCTAGGAACAGTTTTTGATATAAGCTTTCTTTCGTGAGATATAGCCCATTGTAAGTTTCAAAATTAACACACTGTATCACTCGCAGAATCAGTTCTGAGATTCTGCATTATAATATAAGGAGGCGTCAGCAGAAGCATGTTACATATTCTAGAGGTAATGCAAAATATTATCCTGAAAATAATTTTCAATCGTAAAAGAAGACACTCCACTGTAGCACTATACAAAGAATCAGACTCATTTGATGTGAGAAAATTATACATTTATCGCTGCATGTTATGGAAGCATAATAACTCCACCCCCAATATAAATCATAATTATGAAATCCGAGCCAAACTTCATGGAAAAACGAATGTCCCTCGCTGTAGATCAACTTGAACTCAGAGATTTATATCATACTCTGGCCCAAAACCAATAAACCTAGTTCCTTCAGACATTAGAGCAATCTCCAATAGATACAAATTCAAGTCAGAACTGAATAAGTGAAAATATTTGCCAATATCAAAGATATGAGGGTGATTTTTTTTGTTTTGATTTAAGCTTTTTATATGAACACATTACGTTGAATATTCGCGATGCTTGAAATTTTGTTACGTCATCTGTCAACAAATTATGAACAAATGGATAAATTCAATTGTTAGGAGAGTTTTTATAATAGAAAACGATGGTTAGAAAAAAATCTTTGAAAAAATTTTCGATTGTTAAGTCATAACACAAAACATAACACAGAACATATAAAAAATGTGAGTAGATGAAATTCCATAATGAAAATATTTGTTGCGAATATTTAGATGCCAACAGTTTTCAAACCTCACTCCACTGGCTTCAGAATCTGTTATTGTAGTATAATTATTTTTATTTATTCGCTACCTGACGTTATTTTGTTTTATAGGGCCCGACAAAATTCTATAAATAACATTTGTTTTCGCATCTATAGATTTTTCAATATAACCTTCAGCCATTGTTGATGATCTCCAACCCCCATGCTTTTTCAAACTGATTAAATCTGCTCCAAACCTCACTAACAATGTAGTAGAACTTCTGCGAAAACAATCCCAAGTGAGTTCTTGTGGAATTGATAATTTTTAAGAAAATTCAATTTCTTCGGGCATTTTTCAAAATTCATGAATACCAAACCGTTGTACGTATACTTTACCATTGAATGAATAGATAACCGGGAAGGATGGTCAACATATTTCTGTTCAAACGTTTCACATTTTTTTGTCTTCATTATCCATATTCAACACTACATTAATATCTTTCGGTAAATACTGTCTAACTGATGATAATAATTATTGGAAAATGTGGTTTAACTATTCAAAATGAAAAATGATGACATACAATGAGAATGAATAATGAAAATGTTCAGATATATCCCTTATGTGAAAAATTTCAATTTCATTTCGATTTTTAAACATTTCGTATACATATTCCGAGAAAAAAATTATTTGTTTCACACTGTATGATGAAATGTGGTTTTGCATCAACCAACTTTCACCTCTCGCGAACGATAACTCTTAGAAATCAAAACTTGTGCGAGCTAAGGATTAACGGAGTCTTATTTTTACCGTGAGATTTCTAGCATGATGTTTTCATTAATGAAAGGTGAAAATTTACCTGCAATAAGTCCAATTGCTCCGAAATAATGACATATGGTCAGTACGATGAACGTGATGATAAGCGTAATATTGTGGGTCGAATCAGGATCGTAATACTTCAGAACTTTCATTTGTCTTTCCTTAGCCAGTAACATACACATTTTTAAGGGAACGTTTGGACCAAGGAGGATGACTTCCATTTTGAGAGCTGGAGCAAAATTTAACGTGTGTTTCTATCAATTCCTGAGGTGGACTGTCTTCAAATCCAATTTTTCGAGAAGAAAATGGAGGGGCATATCAGTTTACTGACCAAGGTTTCGTTTTCGAATCCATTGGCGTCGGTGGTACGGAATTGAGGTAAAATTAAGTTGTATTTCTCCTCTCCTCCGAACCGAAGTTGTAATAAAATTTTATAGATAGATAGATAGATATATTACCTTTATGCCCTTAGTTACAATATTTCGAATCGTTACCTACATATGTAAATAATAATAAGATTAGTTAGGTGTTAGGCAGACAGTGAAAACATGAATATTACTGGAGTTTTTTCCCAACACGAAATCGTTATTTTTACACCTCGACACGTGTTTCGATCACTAAGTGATCATCTTCAAGAGGAAGATAAAACTAAAAACTACTCAAAACTAAAGCTACTTACCTATACTATTCAGGTACATCATACAGGTAGGTAATCAGTAATACAGGAAATAGCAGCCACTAACGTTTCCTGAGGGGTATTGTAGATGACATAATTAGGAAAAAGAAGTTAAGGTTAAGAATGAACGAAATCTCGACTTTCGGAAAGGACAAAAACCAAGATAAATACATTTCAGTTCCATACCACCAATATACGAAGAACTTTGGAAATTTTCAAGGAACTAGGTATGAAGGTGGTTTTTGAAACAAGTCATACACTGCAAAGTCTTTTGGGATGTCCAAAAGACAAAGTTGAGAATTCGGAAGAGTCTGGAATTTACGAAATTGAATGTAAAGACTGCGATGCAAGATATTATGGACATAGCCACACTTAAAATATGGAAGACCTGAAAAATCAGCAGTCGCCCATCATATTTTGCAACAAAACCATTCCATAGACTTCAGTTCATTAAGATTAGTTAGACAAGTTACCAAAAACAGGCAACTAGATGCCTATGAGAGTGTAGTAATAAGTAAACATAATAATATTATGAATAACGATAACGGACCAATACCAAATAGCATACTATATAGCTTGTTGAAATAATATTTTTGGGTTTACTGATTGCTACAAAAAAAAAACATTGTAAATACACACATCGGAAAAGTCTAGGGATATTTTTATAACATACTAAATATTATAAAAATAAATGCATGTGGTCGTTTAATTTCGATTAAATTGGTACACTCGACCATTCTGTAAATTTCTATGGGTTGAACAAAGCCTGCAAAAACGGTAACTAATCTTTTATCAAGTTTTTTACAAACTGTAGGTTTTCGGCTAAAATGAATAATCTGAACGTGTCGAGTTTGTACATTCTTTGCAGTTCTTGCTCAGCAATTAAACTGAAGGGCTTCTTCAAGGTGGCATGCGACAAAATGATGTAGCTCTTCGTTTGGGGGTCTCCCAAAGTATTATCAGTCGATTGTGGCGGCGTTTCCGGGAAACTGGCAGTCCAGCTGAACAACATCCAGAGCGAGGACGCGCTACAACTGCAGTTCAAGACCGATTTTTGGTCTTAACCCCAAGAAGACAACCGACAATCACAGCACCTGAGTTAGTTAACGTGTTGCAGCAGACGCACCAGGTAACCATTGGTCGTGATACTGTCAGAAATCGACTGCATGAAGCAGATCTCCACAACAGAAGGCCACTTAGATGTCCACCTTTGTCGAGAGGCAATCGCGGTAGAAGATTAGAGTGGTGTCAGGAACATCAAAATTGGGATGCAAATGATTGGGCCACAGTTTTGTTTACAGACGAATCCAGATTTGGATTTCATCCAGATTCTCGTCGAGTAAGACTGTGGAGACGACCTGGAAATAATGAACGTTTGAGACACGTCCAGGAAATCCACACATACAGAGGTGGTACAGTAATGCTATGGGGCGGAATCATGATCGGCGGCAGAACCGATCTCGTTTTTCCAAATCGCTCCCTCACAGCTCGACAGTACCTCGACACCATTCTTCTACCTATCGTCCGTCCGTTTACTGGTGCTGTTGGTGAAAACTTCCACCTAATGCACGATAATGCTCGTCCACATGTCGTGCGTCTAGTGACTGACTGGCTCACCAACGAAGGAGTTGATGTATTGCCATGGCCAGCACAATCACCGGACCTGAATCCCATCGAGCATGTGTGGGACATGCTTCAACGAAGAATTACTCCGCATATGGGAAACATTCACGCAACGTTTCAATTGAGAGAGCTTTTAATCGCTGAATGGGCAAATGTACCTCAACAAGACATTGACAATCTCATTTTGTCGAGGCACGATAGATGTAGGGCCGTAATAAACCAGCGTGGAGGCCATACTTTGTACTGATTCCATTTTTTTTGTATTATGATTTTTTTTCGGGGTGCCAAAGAAGAGCCATATTTTTTTTTAGTTTTGCTTATATGCGCACTCAGTATTTTTGACCATTTAATAAATTTTGTTGTAAGTTACATTCGTTTAATGATCACCCGTCAACTTTTTTTTCCTTAAAGCGATCTAAAAAAAAATTATTGCCATTTTTAAAAATATCCCTAGACTTTTCCGATGTGTGTATTATTTTATGTCTGTCCTCCTGATGTGAAGATTTCCGTTGCAAGAAAAATACTACATTTGAAAGAAAGTATGTCAAAAAGAATTTCAGTTCATAAGAATCTTCTGGAGAAATGCTTAGAAATGAATTTGCCATAACGGATGTTTGGAATTATGAGAAAGGTATATCATATCACGAACATGGTTCAAATGAAAATATTTGTAGATTCCGTTGATTATCAATGAATCTGAAAATGTACAAAATGAAACTCGAATATATGAATATATTTTTATTATTAAAGCTGTTAACGTTCAAGAATAAAAGTATTTTCGAACACTAGACAGTAGTAGTTTCATATACAATATCTTGGAAAAAAATCATATTCATCCCAATAACACACAAATCCACAGATAAAAATTTTCACAAAATTCATATTGATTCTGACTGAATGACATGCGGAGCTGCTTCACTGACAGACACTCTCATCTTGAGTGATATTATTTTTATTGTGAATCATGTACATATGGATAACTCATTCTGAACTTGATATGTGACTTTTTCGTAATTTTTGTTGTAGTATAGACTTATTATGATAACAGTTCAAACTAGACTCACGAAAATAAATTGATGGTTTCAGAAAAAATATACGAATTACCAAAAAAAATTAATTGTAAAAAGTGTTTATAATGTTTTCAAAAATATATAATTTCAACTCCAGTCTTTTGTATTTTGTTAAGAAAGAAGTGACTTTATAACTCAGTTCTGTATATCACAAAATGACCTATGCAACACATATTCAACAAACACTACATTTCATTTCTTGTTGTATGAAGCCAACGATCCCATTTATTATCGACGATTTCAAAGAAGTATTTTGGGCAAGCATTGCCATAATCTCCACCGTATCTGTTAGTTGAATCCCACGGAAAAGATGGCGGACAGATTCAGCTAGTTGCTCTCTTTGCTTTTCCGTCATGTCCTGTCTGATTATATCTACAAGTGATTTGAATTCGGAGCCAAAGGCCATCGATGCAGCTCCTCCTAAAGCAGCACCTGTGAAAAATGAATATTTCGGTTAGGCATAGGTTTGGATACATTTGATAGGCCATTCAACCGATTGATTCAACAATTTTACGAGTATAGTATGTTTCATTCTGAATGGTATTGGCTTATCACAGTCGTCGCCAACCTCTTCAATGTGTTGAGCTACTTTGTTGATTTTGGAATAAACAGCGAGCTACCCACACGGAAGCCACGTAACGCAACGTAAATGAAATAGTCCACAGTTAATTTATCATTATATGTATTTATTTCACTATTTAACTGGTAATACATAATACATAGGTACTGATAATAAACTAATAACAAAATAACTAATATTATTAGTACGTACTTGTTCATAGCTACATTCCTACCTATCAAACGAAGGTGTTTGAAAAATAAACACAAACTTTTATCCAGCCACAACGGCATGTCACGTATGATTTAAAAATAGTTAATAATAACAACAAAAAAGTAACGCACTATCATGAACATAAACATTGAAAAATAAAAAAGCACGTTCAATGAGAAGGCTGACACTCAGACTCATCGATAATTTTTTTCATGTTTGCAGTATAATTTGATGCAGCCATTCGAATACAATTATCCGAATGTTCATCTGTAAGTCGATTGCGATATTTGTTCTTAATAAACTTCATACTGGAAAAAGAGGATTCACACAAATAGATTGAACTGAATAATGCTTTCACTTTCAAGGCAACACAGCATAGAACTGAATATTTGTCTTTACTTACAATAGGCCAGATACATTCAGTACTTGAGACTAACGATTTTAAGGCTAAATCATTTTGAAACTAAATGACTTCCATTTCTGTTGCAGCGATGTCTTCGCCAAAGTTCTGCATAACACAAGTTGCAAACTGTTTGAAATCAATTTCCATAAAGGATGAAACAACAAACTGCGCTACTAAAGCCATTTCATTGAAATCCTTAAAACGATTTTTGAAGTTATTATTCGGGTAGAAATTATTTCTACATGATATTTGTTGTCATAGGGTTCTAATGGATTTTGAGATATTTTTTCTGAAAGAATAAGGAAATGCTTGGCATCGCTGTTAATTAGGTTTTGTTCCCAAAACTCCAGATTTTTGATAAATGCTTTTATATCAGAAATCATTTCCGCTAGTTCTTTGTCTCTCCCCTGAAGCTGCAAATTGAGTTCCTTTAATTTCTCTATAATGTCCACGAGAAAACCAAAATCTCTAAGCCAGATTGAATTTTCTAGTTCCGGAGTCGGTTCATCGCGTTGTTTGAAAAATTGAACTATGCCAGATAGGACATCATTAAAACGTTGCAACACCCGTCCTCTACTTAACCATCAGACTTCAGAGTGAAGGAGTAGGTCCCCGTATTGACAGTCAACTTCATCGGCCAAGGTTCAGAATAATCTTCTTTGTAACGCTTGAGCTCTAATCTTGTTCACAATTTTTACCACCAGTTTCATAATGTTGTTTAGTTTCAGGAAATTTCCACATAATGCTTGCTGATGGATAATGCAGTGGTAACAGAGGAATTGCGGAAAAGTTTCATCTTTACGACATAACGCCACCAGACCCTTATCACAACCCACCATAGCTGGAGCGCCATCGGTTGTCAAGCCTACCATTTTCGATATTGGAATTTTCTCGGAAGAAATGATATTTTTTAAATGAGAAAACAAGTCATGTCCAGTAGTGTGTCCTTTCAGTGGAATGAACTTCAAAAGATCTTCTTTAATCGTAAAATCACCAAAAACCATCCTGACGAACACGGCCATCTGAGCAGTGTCAACGACATCTGTTGATTCATCCAGTTGAAGTGAAAAATAAACACAGTTATCTAAGTCAGTTCTTAACTTTAAAAAAATATCATTGATCATTACTTCTACACGTCTTATCACTGTATTAGCAGAAAGTTGCATAGATTTTATAGCTGAAACTATATCGTCCCTATTTCTAAAGTTGTCATAAGGTTTCTTTTTTGTGCAATTATCTGGGACACACGGTACGATACTTCAGTTGCAGCCTTATTTTTGTTGACTGTTCTTAAACATATTGATTGTTGTCCAATTAACTGCTTTTTTAACTGTGGTCTCCTCATTTATATATGAAACGGTCTCAAAATGTTCAATCACGTTACTCAAGCTCAACCTCAACCATAAATGACCTTAGGGCTCTCAAGAAAGACTTAAAAGACTTGCTTTCTGTGAGACCTCATAACAGCTTAGCAGATTTCTACGATGATGATTATATTTGAGCATGACTTACTGTAACAGCTATCATACTTTATTGAATTAATTTAATTTAATTTAGTTCATTTCATTTCAATGACCATGTTTTCATATTTTGACAGTTTTTATAAGGTTATTGTTAGTTACAAGTCTCTTTTCAGTTTATATAAACACTTACTTTGTGTGATTTCATATATATTTTTCGCCAGGCTTTGTTAATGAGAATTTTTTCTTTGGGAAATGAAGTATATTTTGAATTAAATTGGCTATCGTATCTGAATTCACATATCTGAACGTCTATGAGTGAACATACCAAATGAATAATACTCACCTGCCAATAAACCCAATCTTCCTCCAACGATAGCCCCAAGGAATGAAGTTACTCCAACCAGTGCTGCTCCTTTGGCTGATTCCCTTATGGTCGCCTTCAGGTTTTCTTGTTGGCAAAGTAGTTCGCAAACTTCAAGTACAACTCTTCTACCGTTACTCATTTTGAAGCAAGGTTGTATAGAGTTACGACTGAGTTCTTCTTATCTAATATCTTTATTTAACTGTATAGCTAACTCGTTGGAATTGAACTCACGGTGAGTAATGAATGTTGGAATCTGTAAATTAATATCTGATAATCAAATATCAATATCCTTTGAAATTTATAATTACCCCAGATATTTTTTAATCAAAACAACTTGTTTCATCAAGACAATTCCACTATTGTCGTTATTATTATAATTTCTCCGACTATTTTTAAAAGTATGTTTATATTACTAAAGGGCGTATGTCTTGACGATACTATTGATTCATCAGAATTCAATTCAAGGTGCAGTAAAAAGTCATGGAGGATCTGTTTCTATTTGAAAATCCAAGGTCGATATTTGTAGTAAACACGGATTTGATGCTCTCCAAAGAATGACTTTTTATCAAAGCCCAAAGAAATGACATGCTTTTTTAGGAAGCTTCATGTTTAGTCTTCAGAAATGATCAAGGATATTGATATGAAATATTTAATTTTGTTCAAAATGGAACAGATAAACTATTTCGAAGGTTAAGGACAGAGACGTACCTTTTTCTGGGTCACAGGTCAGAGAAATCATATTTTCGAAAAGCTTGCTAGAAAGGTCTTCATAGTCAAAGTAATTAAGGGGTCCGATTGAACTTGAGTTTTTATATGTTGTCTAGGACTGTAAGCATCTTCGAAAAAAAAAAACGAAAAAAAAACGCCATTTTCAAACTTCGACTGGATTTTTTTGAGCTACTTGGGTACAAAGAAGTAATATATTTTATTCAACAAATGACAGAGTTGATTATACAGGGTGATTCAAAAGAACTTTGACAAACTTCAGGAGGTGATTCCTCAAATAATCTCATATGGATTGTCCAAATAAATAAATGTCCGGAAACGCTTCGTTTCCAAGATACAGGATGTTGAAGTTTTATTTTGGTTTTTTTTTCAAATAACTTTTGAAATACTGAACTTAAGGAAACGAAACTTGGTAATAGGAGGTTTTTGAGGTGTCGAATTCGAACCTGATGTTCTTATTGCTCTTACTCATAGGGAACGCCGCCTACACGTCTTTTTCTTTTTTAAAGATTCATAACTTTTTTGGACGTACTTCTAGCACATTTTTCAGTAAAAAAATCGATTCCTCTATCATATCTACGTAAATAAGCTACCCTTGTTACTAGTCGCTGTAAGCAACCGTTTTCTAAATATTTGGACTTGAAAACTTCAAGTCGATTATTTGATAATCGATGCATGTGAAGTTATTACGAATATTCTGCATTTTTCACAAGAATGCTTTGAAAATAAATTTGACGTTTGTGAGTAGTTTTGGTAATTACATATTTTGTGACAGTTAGACGTTTTGTTGAAGTTTCCGTAAGTAGAAGTAGAAAACACTCATTTTGAAAAAATGGATTATTTAAACAATAATGCTCATTTAGCCGATATGCATTTCGTTTATGGCCTTGCGGATGGCAATGCGCGCGAAGCAAGACGTATTTACCAGGAGCGATTTCCTAATCGAGTACTGCCTTCAGCTCCGACATTTGCTAGTCTCCACCGTTGTTTGGCAGAAACAGGTAGCTTTAAGAGGGCAGCTGATATTATTGTAAGACCACGAGCAGTTCGAACCCCAGAATTGGAAGAAGCTGTTCTGAACGCTCTCGAGGAGAATCCAGAAACAAGCACAAGAGTAATTGCTGAAGCTGTCAATTCTACTCAGTCCACAGTTTGGAGAATTATCCACGATCAACAGTTTTATCCATACCATATTCAAAGGGTACAAACTCTTTTGCCACGAGACTTTCCCCAACGCATTACTATGTGTCAATGGTTTTTGAGAAAATTGGAGTTACGCAGATGGCTCTGCGTAACTCTAAAGACCTGATTCGATCCCCAGTGTGGCAGGCACAAAGTATATGCTCTGTTCATGAGGTAGTCGAATAGTCAAGTTGCAAGATTCTCACCTTGATACCCACGACAACCTTCCTTTACGAGGGTTTTTGCACGTCAGCTACACTTGACGATGACTTAGATTCAACTGTGCTGGGCTTTTTCGCCTCTGGTTTTGGTGAAACATCACTTGAGCGCAAACGTTTTTGCTAACCTGCTCATGGGGGGTTTGTTCCTCCACCTGAGACAGATTTTGCGTACGCCGCTCAAGAATTTGATGCAAGATAAAGTACCCTGTTCTTGAGGAGACGACTCAGTATTTGCCTCGCTGGAAACCTTTTTCTAAGGTTCAGTTGTTGGATCAGGAGTTGGGGAGCCGAGAAGCTCTCGCTCCTGAACTAAATTTACAGGTAAGTCAGCTGGAGTCGTAAACTCTACATCCATCTCCTCTGTAGACTCGCTCCTGAGTCTCATGTCTGTCTTGGGTCTGTGATTGTATACACCTGCACTACAACTTGAACATGTACTATCTGTGTTATCTGCTCTCAGTAATAGTGTTGATGGTACCACATATAGCCAGGCAAGCCCCTGTTTGTTGTAGAGATTTCAGCTACCAGAAAATTGCTCTGTATGTTATCATTGGTCTGACAATCATCACATATATCCAATGGATTTGTCTGGGGCCTGATTTTCTATGTGTACAACTTTTCGAATGTCAATGTCACTGGGGTTCACAGACATTGGCTTTCTCTGGTACCAAATATATCAACTTTGAACATCGTACTGGATTTTTGCCCGTAGTTTCTACTATGAACAGAACAGAACATTTATTTCCGTTAAATACTACATACATAAATACATATACATTTATCATAAATACATTGTTTGCATTTGTTGCGGTATTTTGGCCTAACTAGGCTTGAGGAAACTATTACCAATTGACATAATTTCTATAACCTAGAGCAGGGGTCTCCAAACTTTGAATCCTTCGGGCCATAATGTTTTTTTCAGTTTGTTCCAAGGGCCAATTTCTGCCCTTAACTATATTTCTAGACTGGGATAGTCGCAAAGTGCGTGACCTAAGCAAACTCACGCTTTTTTTGCATTTCAATTATTATTGTGTATTGTGACAGTTAACGACATCTAGTGGTACTATGTACTATCTTTTTCAGCTACCCGCTAGGTGGCATTAGGCGTAATTAAATATTTGGAATTACCGCGTTGGTTCGAGAAAGTTCTGGTTGTAGCTAGTGTATTCCGATCACCTCTAGATAGCAGTAATAATTGCATATAAGAAGGCTAGCGGCAACTGCGAGTTAGTCTGCGTAGGAAAGGCGAAGGAAGCGAAACTGTCTATTGTGAAATAAAGTAACACCCGTCAATAAAAGTATTTTGATTTGACTTATTGTTTTTATGTGTGACTTGTTAGTATGGAAAAGAAGCGAAAAATCGACAGTGAATGCAGAACGTTCCCAGAAAAATGGAACTTTCAGTATTTTGTGATTGAGTCCAGTAATAAGGCGCTATGTTTAATTTGTAATGAAATCATAGCTGTTCTCAAAGACTATAACATAAAACGACACTACGAATCGAAACATCTTTAAAGTTACTCCAAGTATACAGGAAGTTTGCGGAAGGAGAAATTTGAAGCTTTGAAACGCGGACTCAAATCGGAGCAATCTTTGTTTACCAAAGCGAATACTGAACAAGAGTCTGCAACTCGCGCCAGCTTTCGTGTGGCTCTTGAAATCGGAAAACGTGGCAAACCATTCACCGATGGAGATATGATAAAAAAATGCTTGATTGCAGTAGCCGAAGCAATATGCTCCGAAAAGGTAAATTTATTAAAAAGTGTCGGTTTGTCAGCAAACACCGTGGCTCGGAGGGTGCAAGACATGGCAGAAAATATATCATCTCAACTGTCTGACAAAAATGGATAGCATGAGTGGTTTTCTCTAGCATTGGATGAGTAGATCAAAGCTATGAAGTGTATGAAGAACTTCTTGATATTGATAGTATTCACGGTACGACAACTGGGGCAGATATTTTCAAGGGAGTTGAAAATGCCATTAATAAAAAGAACCTTCGATGGAGAAATTTGAAATCTATACCAACTGATGGAGGCAAAAATATGTATGGTAAAAATAAAGTAGTGGTTGCACTTGTGTCAAAGGCTGTAGAAAATGATGGAGGTTCAAAATCATTAGTCTTACATTGTATCATTCATCAACAGTCCTTGCGCGGAAAATGTTTGGATATGTCTGAAGTTCTAAAACCAGTCATTTCAGTTGTTAACTTCATCAGATCCACTGAGCTGAATCACCGACAATTCCACAAGTTAATTCAACAGATTGGAGAAAATGATTTACCATATCATACTGCCGTACGCTGGCTTAATTGCGGAAAAGTCCTTGAGCGCTTTTTTGAACTTCGAGCAGAGATCGATTTTTTTAAATGAGAAGCAGCGCCCTTTTGCCGATTTATAAAATAGTGAATGGATGTGGAAGTTAACCTTCTATGTCGATTTGACAAATCATATGAACGAACTGAATTTGAGATTGCAAGGAGAAAATCAGCTTCTTCCTGATTTATACACCAATATCAAATCCTTCAGGCAGATAATAATACTATTTCAATCGCAATTACGTAAAAAATGTTTCACACATTTCGGAACATGTGAAATATTCAACCACACAGAGACTGAATTTCCCGTCAATTTTGTAATCAAAACTTTGAGTACTTTGAAGATGAATTTTGATACCTGTTTTTCAGATTTTGATGTCATTGCGAATGAAATTGAGCTTTTTCAAAATCCTTTTGATTCTGACATTGAAACCCTGGCTCAGGAAGTGCAAATGGGAATTATTGATTTACGGTGCAGTGATATGCTTAAGAACAAATATCGAAATTCATCTTTGTTGAAATTTTATAAGAGTCTTCCACTGGAACAATTTGATAATTTAAATAAATTTGCTCGTGGGTTGTTTTCTGTTTTTTGTACTAGTTACTTGTGTGAGAAAACGTTTTCCAAGATGAAGTACACAAAGAATGTTTACAGATCTTAATTAACCGATGAGCATCTTAAATCTCTTTTGATAATTGGTACAAGTAAAATTGATCCACAACTACAAAGTATTGTCGGTGGAAAATCACAATTACATAAATGTCATTAGTATTTTTGTTTCACTGTGATTCATTTCAATTATTTGTTAGTTATTTATATGCTTAAACTTAGATACTTGACTTGGCTGTCGCGGGCCAGATTGATAACAGTAAATCATTGTCTGTCGCGGGCCGGATTGATGACACTGGCGGGCCGGATTTGGCCCGCGGGCCGTAGTTAGGTATACATATAATAGTGGTAAAAATAAAAACTAAAATGTATCTGTAGTATAGGATTGGTCCCGATGATAATTATATAATGTAATGAATGTGAATAATATCAGATAACGAGTGCTAACAAAATTCAACAGATTTCGCGTACGTAACACATTTTCAATGGTTTATTGATTGAAAAAATTCATCCAGGCTATGAGAGGTGTACTGTTTCAGGTATTTTTTAACTTCATGTTTGAATTTTTTTCGGAAAGTGATTTAAATTTGTCAGGAATTTCATTGTACACCTTAATGCCTGTGTAAAGTGAGCCTTTTCTTGATCTGTCGTACCTGTATATGGGTAGTAAAAAATCTTGATTTCTTGTTAGGTAGAAATGTATGTTTGCAGGTCTCGTCAGTTCGGTTATCCTCTTATGAATAGTGAGAACTATTTTGAGAATATATGTATTATAGAATGTTGGGATATTTAATTTCTGGAAATGGTTTCTGCAGGAGTCTCTTTGTGTAAGGTTACATAAAATTCGTATTGCCTTCTTTTTGAACAATGAAAATATGTTTTGCATCTTTTGAATTACCCCAGAAATCGATGCCTCTTTGCATTGAGCAGTGAAAGTTGGCAAAATAGACCGTCTTGACAGCTGATACGTCTAGGTTCTGCTTGATAGTTCGAATTGCATAAAGGAACTTGTAAAGTTTTTTGCTCAGTTGACTAACGTGTTCTCTCCATCTCAGGTAGCACTCCAAATGGATGCCTAAAAATTTTGTAGAATTTGTCGGAATAATGACCTCTTTATTGATTTCAATATCAAATTCTGGAATATGGCTATGAAATTGAAAGCATATGGTGTTAGTTTCAAAAAGATTGAGACGTAATTTGTCAGCAGTACATGAAATTTTTTGAAATGTTATGAAGATTGGACTGATCGAACTCTTGAATGATCATACTGGTGGTTTCTGCGACAAGTGAAAAGTGTGCTGTATGAAAATTGAAAGTCAGGTCATTAATATATAATAAAAACAGAGTTGGTCCTAATACTGAGCTCTGTGGTACACCATTTTAAATATCTCCATATCTGAGTAATGGTCAAGAAATTGATTGATGTTTTGATTGAAATGCGATATTCTGACTAACATTCTGCGATGAAGTAGGTAAGAACGAAACCAGTTATATACTTGTCCGCGGAAACCGCAGTAATAAAGTTTTTCCAGCAGTAGCTCATGATCAACGCAATCAAACGCCTTGGTCAGGATGCAAAATTTCCTGATCAATGCTGTTTCTTTTCTATTGTTTATTTACGACCCACTCTGATAACTTTGAAAAACATGAAAGTAAGGAGATGCAGCGGTAATTGTTAATATTCAATTTGTCACCCTTTTTGAAGATGGGTACAATAATTGCTGTTTCTAAACACTCGGGAAATTTTCCTTCAATTAATGACTTATTGAATAAAAATGTTAGGGGTACTTTCAGGTGTTCAATATTTTTTTATCAGTATCATTGAAATATATGAAATGTTTAATCTGTTTAAATCTGTATAAAATCTGTTTTTCCGTTAACCAGCTGTCGCACCCCTACGAACGACAACCCTCAGGAGTCGAAACTTGTGCGAGCTAAGCATTAACGAGGTCTCACCTTTTGACGTGTGATTCCTAACACAGGTTGGACGATATCAAGTGGAGATCGATCGTTCAGACTAGGGCTTGAACCACCGACCAACCCGGCAGTTAATTCGAGTGAGTGAACAAAGCACCCACGCCGAACCGCTTGGCTACCGACCGACGATATAACATTAAACGAAATACTCCGAGCTAAATTTCTGACAGACTTCACCGATGCTGGACTGGAAGCTTTGTCAATCGACTATTTTATATGACATGCAGGACCTTGGGAATATGTGGCATGGGTTGCAGAAGGACTACAAAAATCGATCGTTTACCATATTCAATCCACTACCTACATGAGGTGTCTACTTTATCTGCGCCATCCCCCCTAAAAGCAATGTGTTATATAGTCTACTTTGCTAACAAAAAGAATGTTTTTTGTATGAATTTCCAAGGTGTGTAAAAGTGGGAAATGTATGAGTCATGTCTCTAACGAGTCGTTCTTCGACGCTTCCCGTGGATATCAATAAAGTACTACCATACACTATCTTTCTCGACGTGGTCCTTGTTGAAAGACAAGGTCATATGCTCTCAGTCCCATTGATAGAACTGAACTTTTACTAGCATTGATTTGAAGATAATGCTGCGTAGATTAAAAATGAATGGGGCTATGTCTCCATTCAGCAACTGCATTGCGGTATTCATGTCCCATGGGTGGTATGATAGATGTATTTGTGTATCGATGGCACTTACGTTCATTTTGGAGAATGCAACTCCTTTCAAAAAGTTCGAGGTACTTAGGTTAGGTTGAGTTAGGTCCAAAGTGAGTAGGTTTATTCGACCCTCCACCGCAACCGGTGGAGGGTCGAATAAACCTACTCACTTTGGAGCCAGCGGAGCTGGCTCAAAGTTTGTGCTCTGCGGTTTCATTTTTTTTTTCAAACAAAGGCAACACACACTGTCTTCCGACAATCCGAGTCTCTGCATATGATTCGAGTGACAGTGATCTGTAAAATGGCCTGTTAGACATCCTATAGTACAACAACTGTTTCTTTTTCGTAAAATCAATATGAACTGATGAATAATATAAATATAATATATCTTCATTCATTTCAAAAATTCAATCCTCCAAATGAGTGCATTCGAACAAGAAAACTTGGATAAAATTCAACAAATATTTAGAGAGAACAAGATAATTTGAAAACCCTCACAAATAAATTCACAGTTACAATTAAAATCAGTAATTTAAACAAAACACTTAAACGACGTATAAGCCCTTTTCTTGCAAGAAAAATACTTTAAGTTTCTCCACTATTTCTATCCTCATTTCTAGGTTATCCTCATCCATAATCATCTGGAGTCCACTTTGCGGATCGGTGAGTTGTACGTCGTTGAACAAATGCATGATCGATTCAACCATTCGAAATTCCTGGTCCTGGTTCAATTCATATTTAATGACGTTTATGATGAACTTAATGTGTGGTTGCACCTCTTCCCATGTCAACAATCCCGACGCGTGAGCTGCGACAAAAAAAAATGTGTTGAGAAGGTACTTCAGTAAGTATTTTGGAAAATGTTGTGTGAACTCGAAAGCAGCGGTGTGTCAGAGGGACCAAATATAGATTTTATCAGCAGAATATTTGAAATACTTCTATAGAGTTACTAGATTGTAATGGAATGGAAAATTATGGAATTTTCTGAGTTGGATGCATATATTTTGAAAATTTGAAATTCAAGCAATACGAGGTCTATTCGAAAAATAAGGTGATTTTTTATCTTTCTCGAAAACTATTCAGTTATTCATCAATTTCTATTATGTTCCCTTCAAAGTATTTCCCCTCAGTGTTTTTTCTTATCTTCGAAGCAATTCTAATATGCACTTTTTGGTATATCCTTGAGTACTCTCAGCGATTCGTTTTCGCAATTCGCATAACGCCGTCCTTTCATGGATATTTTCAAACTTCGGAACAGAAAAAAGTCACAGGGGAGCAACTCTGGTGAATACGGTGGCTGAGGAATGGTCACGGTCGAGTTACAAACAGGCAATGAGGAGTAAGCAGGTGCATTATTGTGATGCAAAAGTCATGAATGGAATGACCAGATTGAACCTCAGAACCACAGTGGATAATGACTGCATGAAGATTATAATAGGAGAAATGAAAATTTCTGTTTTTTACCACTTTTATTTGTAACTAACGTTGCTGCAGTTTCGTCCTATATGGACATTTTCAAACTTATACAATATTGTATAAAATTTATACAATATTGTATAAGTTTGAAAATGTCCGTATAGGACGAAACTGCAATAACGTTAGTTACAAATAAGAGTGGTAAAAATATAAAAATTTTCATTTCTCTTTGCATTATAATTTCCTAGCACGTAGTAACGGCTACATCTATCAATTTATTATAATATTGGTCTGCTAGATTGAAGTGTTCATCTCAGAGATGTTTTAACATGATATTTTTTTTCCTAGTAAAATGTTCGTGGTCGATATTATTTAATAGATATTTATTTTTATGTATATGCGTAAGTATGTTTCTAAAAATGTTTGTCTTATATCGCATATTCTTGCTTGTGAAAAGAGTAAATTGCTAGAGAAGGTTGGTTCTTTTCCATACATGATTTACAGAAACGAATTCTGAAAAATTAAATACCAAGAAAATTTCAAGAAGCCATTTTACTGAGTATTACTTACCTTCCATTAAGTCTATACCATCAACTCTCTCGGTACCTCTCATATTCAATTCCCCGGCTAATAAATACATCATCATACGGATACATTCGTGCTTGTTGCTCATTCGTGTAAGGTGAGGCATTTTTTTTGTCCAAAAGTAATTTTTTTTCGAGAAACTTTGGAAACCGATATCTTCAAGTCACTTGAAATGGAAACTGAATTTCATGAAAGTGGTGGCAGGTATTCCAAACTCTTTTTCATTGGCATGGGCGTACAAAGGAAGGGGGTATTTCGAAACTTGCAGAAAAGAAAATCAAATCAAGCGATGTTTTGAGAATTAAAACCGTAACTGAAGAATAACTTTTTATTTCAATCAAATAGAAGTCAAATTTTATTAACCGTTCACAGAAATTACAGAATAGAGCTTTGAGAGTAGATAAATTCGTACATGAAGACAGACTATGAAGCTAAAAATGAATAAATTCCTCTATTCGATAATTTGTAGCTGCTGAATCATGAATTCACGGATTCAATTCTGCAAAGGGTTCTACCTGATTGTTATTATTTAATACGCTTTTATTAGCGTCACTTGTGTGTATGTATGTTTGTATGATTGTTTGTAACTCTCCTTGCTTGATCTATTCGCGGGCAGATGGCGCTGTACGTAACTTCTTTGATATATCGACATCATTGCTTGATCTATTTGCGGGCAGATGACGCTGTACTTAACCTCGCTGTATTTCTTCATTTGGAAAAAATATTTTTTTTATGAACGCGCCTGCTGACTCATTTGTAACCCTCCTTTGCGTGCCTGCTGCCTTGGGAAAATATCAATGGTCATTTGTCTAAATAAATCTTGGGTGATGTTGACAAGAGCGGTGGTGGTGCTATAGAATGCACGAAATGAGGGAAATGCTATGTAAGAAGTGATTATGATAGTTTCAATACCGAAGACGTAATGAATACAATCTACTGAGAAACGAATCTCAACCTACTCAACATAAAATTGAAAATATATTCGTAATGAGCTTTTTATTGACATCTATTTCTCATAATGTCTTCTCTGAAATGAACTAGCTTCATGAATGGAAACAAATTGCTTCACTTTGTCAGAAAATTCGAAAGAATTTTTAAACAGCAACTTCGAAGTGACCAAGTCTGTGTTGTCGGCGAGAATTCAGGATGAGAAATCCCTTATATTCAACACTGTGGACTAACAGGCAAACAGAAACAAAAAAATAATAAAAAAATACTTCCTTCAGCCATTCAGTATTTTTGTATCTTCATTTCTTCTTTCTTTTTTATTATTATTTTTATTTTCATGCCTTATTGTAACATGCAAGCCCTAAAATTTTATACTTTTGAGTTTTCGGCATTGGTGGAACAGCAGGTGTAAATGTAAAGTGAAAATTAAAAAATTTTGTATTTTATTCGAAGAACAATGAATGTATTATCATTATTATTATTCTACCTCAGAAGGAGTTGCTGGTCAGCCGCTATACCTTATGCTCCGACCCATTCACAACTATAAAGTGAGCGTTCATTGGAGCCAAGAAATATGTACCTAGAGCGAACTAATAATGATAACCTTCGGCTGTTATAGCTTTTGTTTTTATGATTACTTATTCTATCATGATTTAGGTTTATTTGACGAACGCCACTGTGACTGGATCTGAAAAAACTTTATCAGTATATGTATTCGTAGAGCAAGTTTCATGGATAACTTTTTTCTCAGCAAACGGATGCAAGGTTTCACAAATTTTCTATATTTGTTGAAATATTTGTTTTTTTTTCAATGTAGGGGAGATGGGGGGAATGATAGCCAGTGGGTAATGGGAGCCATCTTATTAATAAGGATTGGAATGCCTTATTGTAACTTCTGAACGCCCTCTACGCTTGACCTTAAGCTGTGATGGCTCATAGATACAGCTGTTATTTAAATCAGTTTGTTTTAAACTGTTGACCGGAGAGGAGTGAAATTGTGAAATCTTGTTCTAGACATTCGTGCAAGTTATTGGCGCGGTAAGTATTATTGGTTTTGTCTAATCCATATTATTTTATCACTATAGGTTCGTGAAAGTATGTAATTTCATTGCATCTCATCTGATTTTCTTTCAAATTATGCTGTTTTTGATTTTAAACATTTTAAATAAAAAATGCACCTTGAGGTAACAGGAGCCACAATGGCTCCCATTACCATATTATCCTAATGTTTATTTCAGATGCCCAGGACGTGGAAGAGAAAAACCGATAAGGGTTTGTGGACATCAGAAGACCTCCAAAGGGGTGCTAGGTTGGTGGCTAATGGAATGGGCATAAGAAAAGCAGCTACTCAATGTAATATCCCCTACCAAACCGTCCAGAGAAGATCAAAAAAGGGCAACTTGCAGTATTCGGCGCAATTAGGCAGACGTCCTTGTTATACAATCGAACAAGAAAAAGAAATGGCTGCCCATCTAATTGAGCTCTCTAACATGTTCTATGGTTTATCTAGATGGCAATTTTGTCGCCTTGCCTATAGATGCGCAGAAAATCTTAAGATAAAGCATCGATTCAATACCCAGAAGCAGCTAGCTGGAAGAGACTGGTTGAAAGGTTTTTTGAAACGAAATCCTACCATTAGTTTCCGTAAGCCCGAAGCCACGAGTATCAATCGTATCAAAGGTTTCAACAAAACAGAAGTCACACGATTCTTTGAAAATTTCGAAGCAGGCAGTTATGTCCAAATATAAATTTCAAAAGTCGAATATATATAATATGGATGAGACCGGCATAACAACGGTTCAAGAACCAGGAAACATTTTAGCAAAAAAAGGGCAAAAAAGAATAGGTTCAGCAACTAGTTGGGAACGTGGCAAAAATATTACCGTAATTTGCGCCATGAGTGCTGTTGGATCATATGTGCCACCTTTCTTATTGTTTGCAAGAAAAGGATTTCCTCCATTACTAGCTAAAGGCGGACCCGCTGATGCAGAATGTCAGGTCACATTCAATGGCTGGACCAACGATGAGATGTTTCTGTTATGGCTGAAGCATTTTGTTAAATTCACAAAACCGAGTCAAGATCAACCAGTTCTGTTAGTGCTTGGAAATCATTCTAGTCACGCAACACTTGAAGCCTATAATTATTGTAGGAACAATCATATAACTATGCTTTCACTACCACCGCATATTATAAGGAATGTAATCTATACATGAGATTAAATCATGTATCCCAGATAACACCTTATGATGTTGCAAGTATCTTTGATAAAGCATACATTAGAGTGGCCTCAATAGACAAAGCAATATCAGGTGTTAGATGTAGATGTAACATCAAACAATTAGAAAAAAGAGCAAACAAAAAAATTGATAAAACCTCTAAAGATCAAAACGGGAAGTTTTTGCTTAATCACCAGAAAATGAAAATATCCAAACGCTAAGTAAAAAAGTCTGCATCAAAAATAAATTAAAAACACAGCAGAAGCCGAAAAAGTCCGAACACAAAGTGGAAAAGGCGTTTTCCGAAGAATCATCAAATTCGGAAAGTGAAACAGGATTTTATGATGACGAAGAATTTGATGATCTTGATGATGACGGAATTCGATGTATTATTTGCGACGATATTGGAAAAAATGAATTGTGGGATCGGTGCACTAGTTGTGGAATTTGGGCACATTCTGAATGTTCAGGTGTAGAGAGTCCTGAAGGATATATTTGTGACTTTTGCTTGGACAGGTAGAATTAGAGTTTTTTGTTTCTATTTTTGTTTTAATTTTTGTTTTTACCATATTACTTATATCAAGTTTATTATATGGCTTTTCTTAGAAATTATTCTTACTTTAACTAATAAAATAACTGGCGGCTCCCATTACCCGCATGATGGGGTAATGAGAGCCAAATGCATTTCTCAACTTTTTTTTATAAATTCTATTATAATTAGTTTTGTTCAAAAATGCCATATGTAACAAAAATATATATGTAAACCTTCCTATATCAATATTTAAATTTGATTATAAGCTAGAAAGTATGATTCAAAAAAAAAATTTCCTTAGATGGCTCCCAGTCTCCCCCTTTCCCCTACTCTTCGGAACTGAGACATCGGAAAAAAGTATTCGTTAGAAATTCCATCAATGAATTTAAGTTGCTTTGTTTTGCTTTAAGGCAAATGAAATCATGCATAGACACAGCAGGTCTACTAGAAATCTATTTTGCTATGGCCTATTCACATATATCCTCAATATCATAGCATGGGGTTGCAGTAATGAATTCATCAGAGTATTCGTAGCACAAAAGCGCATTGTTAGACCAATTTTCAGCATTGAACACCGAGACAGCTGTAAACCAGTATTCGTTAGGGAAAAATTATTACCGGTTCCCTCCATATACATTCTTAAATGTATAGGATTTGCTAGATCTAACATCCATGAACTAGAAACAAACGCAACGGTGCACAGTTACAACACACGTCATGGTGATGTTTTGCGTATTCCAAGTCATAAGTCAACGAAATATAAAAAGTCCCCTTTGTATAATGCCATAAATCTGTATAATAAATTACCAGAGCAGATCAAACAAATTATCTCTGATAAAGTGTTTCATGGTAGAGTAAAGCAATTGCTGCTGCAAAAATGTTACTATAGTTGTGATGAATTCCTGGAAGATGATTTCCGTTGAGCAATGATTTTACTTATTTTTTTTCTCTTACTATTATTTAGTGTTATCTTCGACGCCTGTTCCATATTTTTACTAAGGAATTTATATACGTGTCTTGTCTATATATGTGTATGTATGTGTGTATGTTTATATATGTGGGTGTGTGTATGTGTGTATATATGTGTATGTGTGTATATATGCATATATGTATATACACATATATGATAAATGAAATACCTACCTATTTTATTCGTATCACACTGTTATTATGTTCTATATATATATATATTAATTTTAAGTTATTGACATATCATATGTACATACTGTACCTCAGTGGCAAATAAATAAATAAATAAAAATAAATAAATAAATAAATAGCTCATAGATGAATAATCCAAATATTGCCGACTAATTTTTTGGTCCATTTTTTCACCGCCACCTCTCATATTTGTTAACAAAATCGATGATGCAATATAGTTATTTATGATATGAGATATGAGTTTTTATTTTGTGAGTGAAAAAGGCTGCGAAACGAGCGTAACGAGTTGAGCAATTTCACGAATAAAATAAAACTTACTTTTTTGTATAACTCTCCTGTTTTCATAATAAAATCGATACATTTATTATTTCTGTTTAAGTCTGTTTAAAATCTCTTTTTCCGTTAACCAGCTGTCGCACTCCAACGAACGACAACCCTCAAAAGTCGAAACTTGTGCGAGCCAAGGATTAACGAGGTCTTACCTTTTAACGTGTGATTCCTAACACACTTTGACGTCTTTTGTCAGTTAATTATTTTCATACTATCACATTTGCTGTGAAGTGGCCGTGTCAGGTGACGCTGAATCACCTGGTTACCAACAAACATTATTGTTTACAGCTAACGCGTTTTATTTGAAGTCACATTTAAAGTCCTTGCTGGTGTTTAATGTCTTGCATAATGAAGAATAATATTGAGGAATTGTGAGTTCCTGATGATATTGAAGAGGCTGCAAAAAGAGCTTTAATTGAATTGTTACCAAAAAATCGGCTTAGCAGTACGACATCGCATATTCTAATATTCTTAGCTGGTGTAGACTTAAAAACGTCAAAGGAAATTTCAGCGAAACCGTCGTCTCAGCCTATCTGGAAGAAAAATCAGAAATATGGAACTCGTCAACATTGTGGAGCAAGTTTTCAATGAAAAAATTCGAGTGGGTTCGTTAAAAATGGTGTTAATACAAGCAAATGTTTCAAGTAATAGCATTCTCAAAGCGAAAAAAATGGAAGTTAGAGGCGCAAAACATGAAAAACTTACGTTTGAACAAGACCAGAGGTTTATAAATGAGGCGCTAGATGAAAAATATTTGATGATAGAAGTTGCTACAATTATCGGAATATATGTAGCTTGCCGGCGTGAAGAGCTCTGCCATTTATTAATAGAAGACAATAAATTAACGGATAAATCGTTGATTATTCAAATTCCAAATTGCATTGTTGGAAAAAAAACATTGAATATTTTAATAAATACGTTGCATTACGCCCTTCTGTTATCAATCATCAACTTTTTTTTCTGAAAAACACAAATTATAAATGCAGTACCAACTCAGTCGGTATAAACACGTTTGGGAAAATGCCCTATAACATTGCTGAGTTTCTGAACCTCCCGGAACCAAAGGAATATACAGGTCACTGTTTCAGAAGGTCTTTTGCTTCTTGACTAGCAGAATCAGGAGCAAATATAACGGATATTGAGGAGCACAGAGGATGGAAGTCTACAACAGTAGCTGGGGGTTACATCGAATAATCTATTTCTTATAAAAAGCCTATTGCTGAAAGAATACTCCCAAGAGCTAGCTTCAGCGTTACATCATCCTTCTCTTCACTTCAAAAATCAAACGATAATGCCCATGAAATTGTCAACTCAGCTACTTCAAATATATTACAAAGCTCTTCACCATCGCAAGGTATCATTCTCATAGTTCAGTCCATGGCCTGAAGCTATCCGATTATGAGAGAAGAATTACCTTTGCGGAGTTCTCCATTATTAAAAATCAAGAAAACGACCAATTTTTGGGGAATATTATATCATATGAATGTCCAAATGATAGTATTATCCAAAAACTTATAATTCACTTATCTTAATGAATGACACCATCCATTTTCAATTCGTATCTAGATTGGAGGAGCCTGAGGGAGCAGATGTCTCTCAACCCCAGGAAAACTGTTTTATTCCCCTTCACCAGGAGGAGAAAATTTAACGATCTAACGATCTGACTCAATGGTGAGGTCATTTCATTTGGAACGGATGTAAAATATCTTGGTACACAAAGCCAGACTGTCTCTATGGACATGTCGAAGGATTTGTGGTAGAACTTGGGGTTTAGATCCCAAACAAATCCATTGGATTGATGTGATGATTGTCAGACCAATGATCACTTCTGGTGCAATTGCCTGGTGACCGAAACCTTCACAGAAAACAGCCCAGGCTAAGCTCTCTGACTTACAGAGACAGGCTTGTCTGGCTATCAGTGGTGCCATCAGTACTACACTGTCAGCGGCCATGGAGATCCTTCTAGATCTATCTCCTCTACACATTCTTCTGCAGAGAGAGGCTAGATGGACTGCTTATAGACTTGTGCACATTGCCAATTGCACTAATCAATTTAATGCAGAGTGCAACAGAGTGTTGGTTGACACTGGAAGTCACAGCATTTTGGAAATGACCTCTGACTCACCTCGATAGGAAGACTCAACAGATTTTCTCTGGTCTGGATTTCTGGCCATACTGGCCTGGAAGGCAATGAAGCTGCTGACTCCCTTGCAAAGGAGGATGCTGCAAGCAGCTTCATCGGACCAGAACCTGCCATTGGCATCGCTTTAGGCTGAATGACAGACAAGGAGATTTATGGACTTCTGAAAGATTCTGCCAAATGGCTCACACCAAGGTGTTTAATCGAAGCTTGATACCAAAGAGTTATTGGACTACAGTAGGGATGGAATACGATGTCTAACAGGTCTTCTCACAGGCTACTGTCATTTGAATCATCTTATGCAGAGACTTGGACTGTCGGGAGACAGTGTGTGTCGCTTCCATTTGGAAAATGATGAAACAGCAGAGCATATACTTTGTGTTTGCCCCGCTGGAGACCGAATCAGATTTTCAGAGTTTGGCAGAGCCGTACTCTCACCATCTGACCTGAAAGACCTCTCACCACACAAACTAATCAGCTTCGTTAAGAAGCTGGGTTTAATTGGTAGAGTGTGAATGCGTGTGAGCCACAATAAAACCTTGCGTGTTGTAGTGAATGGTCGAATAGACTCACTCACTCTTCACCTAACCTAACCTAACCCAGGATTAAAGCTAGATAGCTTGAATACTCTTGAATACTTTGGCTTTCTATTTCTTCATCTCTTCAAAGAAGGATGTAGGAATTTTCCAAAGAAAAGAAGAAAGCAATCAATTTCGAAATAAATACTGACCAGCAACTTTTCTGAGGTGAATGGTAATACATTTATTGCTCATCAATTGAAATACAGAATTTTCCAAATTTCAGTTTACATTTCCCATGGCTGGGATTGAATCAAATAAGCAATTGAATGGAATTACTTACAGTCATGGATGGCATGAGTAGATTCAACTCATTCGAGACACAAAGTCGTAATTTTATGAATAAAATGAGTGCTTCATCTTATTATGTTATCCAGATTGATGCTGAAGAGGTAATAAAGCAAGTGTCTCATTCCGAAACATTGGATGTCAGCCATTGAGGAGGAAAGTGTTCCACCTAAGCGAAATTTTACTTCTTTCATATATTTCAATGTATAGCAATCCTGTGAATCATATCTGATTCGATTTCATAACGAATGTTTGGGGTATAAACTGAATAAAAAATGTGTTTTGTATATATTTCAATGTTCAAATAAAAATAGCTGTTTCAAAATTATTTTTTCTTTCTTGTAATCCAATATTTATATGAAAATAGTTGTTTCGAAAGGCTTTTCCTTTCAGTTTTGTGTCTATAAGACACTTATTCGCATGATCCACACATCTTTGTAGATATTTTATAAAATTCTTTCCTTCTTCGTCAGATTTCAATATTTTCCTTCATGAACATGAAGAAACAGGGATTATATCATCTCTAAAGTGAGTGGGCCTATTCGACCCTCTACCGCAACCCGCAAGGGTTTATTGTGGTTCACACCTATTCAAACTCAGCCAAATAAACCCAGTTTCTGAATGAAGCCGATTAGTTTGTATGGTGAGTGGTCTTTCACGTCAGATGGTGAGAGTACGGATCTGCCGAACTCTAAGAACCTTATTGGGTCCCCAGCGGGGGTGGCACAAAGTATATACTCTGCTGTTTCATCATTTTCCAAATAGAGGCGATACACACTGTCTTCCGACAGTCCAAGTTTTTGCATATGATTATTCAAATGACAGTAACCAGTAAGATAGCCTGTTTGACATCGTAGTTCATTCCTAGTACCAGAAGTTCATAAATCTTCTTGCCATCCAGGTGTTCAATGTTTGTTTGGCAAAGCCCAAAGCTATGCCAAGGACAGGTTCTGTCCCGATGAAGCCGCTTGCAGTACCATCCTTTGCAAGAGAGTCAGCAGCTTCATTACCTTTCAGGCCGTTATGGCCAGGAATCCAGACCAGAGATAATCTGTAGAGTCTTCCTATTGTCCTATCGAGGAGAGTCATTTTTGGCAATTTGCTACCAATTTGGACGCTGCTCGGTGGGAGCCAAGAGCTTTCAACGCCGCTTGACTGTCTGAGAATATTTTTATTGACTTGTGGGTGAGGTTGGATTTATCCAATCTCTCCACAAACAATTCAATACAGTCGCATAAGTTCCTAGGCCGATAGATATCTCTGTCCTGGGTCTGCGACTGAAAACACCTGCACCAGAACCCGAAGGTGTTTTTGATCCATCTGTGAACTACTAACAACCTGCTCTTAGATTTCCTTCTCCCAGAGGATCCAGTCCTCTCTACTCGGGAATAGTGCTTCATAAGGCAGTTCGTAGTTGATCGTTGAAGGCATTTCCAGAATGCTGTGACTTCCAGTGTCAACCAACAGTCTGTTGCAATCTGCATTTATTGGATTTGCGCAATTGGCAATGTGCACAAGTCTGTATGCAGTCCATCTAGCCTCTTTTTCCAGAAAAATGTGGAGAGGAGGTAGATCTGGAAGGATCTCCATGGCCGCTGATGGCACCAGTGATAGCCAGACAATCCTGTCTCTGTAAGCCAGAGAGCTTCGCTTGGGCCGTTTACTGTTAAACCTTTGGCCACCAAGCAACTGCGCCATAAGTGATCATTGGTATAAATCATTACATAAATCCAATGGATATGTTTGGGACCCACGCCCCAAGTTTTACCACAAATCCATAGAGATAGTCTGGCTTTGTGTAAAACTCCTTCCAAGTGAGCGTTTCAGGTGAGTCTTTTATCAAGGACAATGCCAAAATATTTCACCTCTGTTCCAAATGGAATGATCTTGCCATTGAGGGAAATTGGCGTTAGATCGTCCAATTTCCTCCTCTTCGTGAAGGGGATTATCACAGTAGTAGACATCTGCTCCCTCAGACACCAACTGTGAACAACGTTAAACGTGCTTTGGTGGATGTAAGCTACCCTTCCTGACGTGGACCTTGCCAAACTTATGAAAACCTGCTTACCAATGAACCACTACTACAGTATCCGGACTTCACAAAGCCCTTTAATCTGACCACAGCAATTTCGCCATAGGAGCCGTTCTGTCCCAAGGACCCATAGGAAAAGACAAGCCAATAGCTTATGCATCCAGGACCCTGAACGAAACTGAAATGAAGTACTCTACCATCGAAAAGGAAATGCTTGCAATAGTTTGGGCCACCAAATATTTCCGACCGTATCCTTTCGGCAGAAAATTCAAAATTCTGTCAGATCACCGTCCCCTCCAGTGGCTCTTCTCCTTGAAGGATCCAAACTCAAAACTGGTCCGATGGCGCCTGAAGCTAGAAGAGTATGACAACGAAGTGGTCTACAAAAAAGGCACAAGCAATACCAACACCGATGCGCTCTCCAGAAAGGAGCTCCATGAAGCAAACTACGACGACAAGGTCATCTACATAAGCTTGCAAATCAACGTATCTTCTGTCAAGGGCATCAAGCATATTATCCATCAGAGACAATCCTAGCCAGAGACAATCCTATAGATTTAGGTAGTGTATTGTCAAATGCTTCTCCAAAATCAAGAAATACAGCAACCGCAGTCTCCTTGTTGTCAAGGGATTGGGGGAATTTCTCAAGAAACAGGGGACAAAAATTTTTTTTTCTCGAAAATCAATACCTTCTGAAAATATACCCAATTCAAACAAAATGTATATATTTTTTTGTATAAAAATTAGCAAAACTACTATTTTTTATTACCTACAAGCTAATTTACAAAATATAATTATTATTTTGTAAATAAGCTTATTTTATTTATAGATAAAAATGAATATGTCTCGAAGAAGACACAGTGTCTTAAAATTAAGGGAAATCACAAAAATAAATATAGAACATGTAGGTACGAACAATTTCAAAGCATGTCTAGCTTGAGCAGCATATTCTTAATGAAAATTGGGTACGAAAAATGCTCATTATTTGTTTCTGTATCACAGAATGTACTTGGAATTTCTGATGGATATATGAAATACAAACTTAGAGAGAACTAATTTGCGAATAAAAATATGTTGAATATATTTCTTGCCGAGTATGTTCCCAAAGTAATTGAAATAATATTTTGAATATAATTTTCAAAACAATATTTTCAATTTTTGGAACGACGGATTTTCACAATTTTCATTGAAGTTATATATTCTGCGGTGAGAAAGTGAAATTTTTCTCAGTTTTGATATTGAAGTTTGTTGGTGCTCAAACTGGACAAGTTCTTATTACATTGGTTATTCACTATCACTCAGGTACCCAAGATCATCATCATAATAAATTTCGTATCCCATTTGTAAACTGAAATAATTTATAATTCCATCTAACAATTCCTCATCCGTGATGTGTCTCAGTTCGATGTCAAGTGGATCAATGTCTTCGCCAAGGGTTTTCATAGCTTCAGCTTCTACGTAACTTATCAATTGCAGTACATCTTCCTCCCTTAGTTCATTCTTCAGCACAAAATCAGCATATGTCATGCCTACTTTCAAATGTTTTATTATACCAATAGCTAGTATGATGCCTGAAAAAAAAAATTATTCAAGGTATCACGTTATTTTTTGTTGAAAAAACAGAAAATCATGTTTTAAACGGCAATGTAATCATAATAACATATAATTCATTATAAAATTTTTTGTAATGGTCAAGTCGAAGTAATTTATTGAATTTTCAGATCAGAAGTATACTGCGTGACTCACGGTCGATGGTAGGTTAGACGTTTCTGGAAAACGCAAAGCATGATTTTTCTGAAAATTTCACTTCTCACATTTACTTCCTTCTATCGATCTAAAATATTTTCTGCATTGCGGCGTTGCCACTTCCATCAAAACGTTCTAGCAATACATTTTTAGAATCGCTCTGGTATTTAAATACTTTTTTGTTAATAATGTCCTATACCTATCTCCATCTGGTCCAAAACATAGCCTTAATTGAAATTGAGTACATCAGTACTCTCAATTCATGAAAAATTGATATTTTGATGATAGTTTGGAAAAACTTGAAATATTCAAATAACACCAAGACGACTCCATATCATACAGGGCATGCAAAAATTACTATTATTTCCATTGTGCATAAACGTAGTTAAAAGTTCATTTTTTCAAATGAAACCTCCTGTGTATTACTCAGTGAATTGCCAGATGGTAAAAAATGCTTCAAGATGATATATCATGCCACTATACCTAAATCGTCAAGTTTTCTCAATAAAGTCGCTTCTTCTAGAAATATAATTTTTTTTTTTAGAATTTGGATTTAGGTAGCAGTGGAATTATCAAGCTTATAGCAGTTCGGTTACTTTTATGAGTAATTGATAAATGGTTATTGATATTGTTTCAAAAAATCGCCAAAAATGAATGCAAATATTGATTATTCAAACGAAGTTCTTACGAAATTATTTATTATACACGGAGAGTGTGATCGAATCATTGCCAGAATTTGTAGAAAATTCAACCAAATGTATCCCGAATTAACACCAATGAACGAGAGGAAGTTTGTAAGATTACAAAATAATTTCCTTAACTATGGCTCCATGTTAAAAGCGCCTTCAACATTACCAAAACCTGTTACTTCAAATGAGGACAATACTGTAGCGTTTTGGCATATTTTTATGCATATCCAGAAGCTTCCATTCGCAGTGCAGAAAAAGATTAAGGTGTATCAGATGCTTCAGTACAACGAATTCTGAATAATCACGGAATGCATCCTTATAAATTTACCAAAGTTCAAGCTCTAAAAGCAGATTCATACACAGGAAGATAAGGAATTTTTGTCAAAATTTACGAGGGATGGTATTTTCAATAAAAGGAATAAACATTTTTGGGCTGATCATAATCCTCATGTTACAAAAGAAATGGGTTTTCAAGAAAAATTTGACCTGAATGTTTTCTGTATTCTGAAGAACAATAAAATTAGCTTTTTATTTATGAAGACACACTCAATGCAGAGAGATATCTCCAAATATTAAGGACGACTGTAACCGATTTTCTTGAAAATTCGCCATTAGAGGAATATAGGAATTCGTGGTTTCAACTGGACGGAGCGCCAGCTTATTCCACCCAGGAAGTTTCCAGGAAACTTGACGAACTCATCGACGATCGTTGGTTCAGTTTCGTTTAGTTTAGGGCCGTGGGATTGGCCACCGAGATCACCCGATCTCAAGCCACTTGACTTTTTATGGGGTGTTTTGAAAGAAAGAGTATACAGTACTCCAGTGCCTACCAAAGAAGAATTGCGATGGCGAATAGTGCGGAGTATTGAAGATCCGGATCTCCGGGAAATTGAAAAAGCAGCCACAAGTCGCGTACAAAAAAACATTTTGAAGTGTTTAGAATGTAAGATGATTCGAAACACTGTCAATAACCATCTATCAATTACTTATAAAAGTAACCGAACTGCTGTAAGCTTGATAATTCCACGGCTACCTAAATCCAAATTCTAAAAAAAAATAATGTTTCTAGAAGAAGCGATTTTATTGAGAAAACTTGACGATTTAGGTATAGGAACATGATATATCATCTTGAAGCATTTTTCACCGTCTTTCAATTTACCGAGTAATATACAGGGGGTTTCATTTGAAAAAATTAACTTTTGACTACTTTTATGCACAATGGAAATAACAGTAATTTTTGCACGCCCTGTATGATGTGGAGTCGATTTCTTGGTGTTATTTGAATATTTTGAGTTTGTCCAAACTATCATCAAAATATCAACTTTTCATGAATTGAGAGTACCTACTGATGTACTTAATTTCAATTAAGGCAATGTTTTGGACCATATTTAGCACGATTTATTTTTTATCTCGAACACAAAAAGAGATAGGTATAGGATATTATTAACAAAAAAGTATTAAAATACCAGAGCGATTACAAAAATGTAATAATATACGGGGTGTTCCATTTAAAAAAATAAAGTTGCTAGGATTTTTTGATAGAAGTGGCAACGCCGCAATGCTGAAAATATTTTAGATCGATAGAACAGGTAAGGAAATGTGAGAGGTGAAATTTTCAGAAAAATCATGCTTTTTGTTTTTCAGAAACGTCTAACCTACCATCGACCGTGAGTCACGCTGTATAAGCTGACTTGTGGCTCTTGCCCAAAACTGTATATTGGCCAAACAGGGAGAACATTTTCCCAAAGAATTGAAGATAACAGAAGTAGTTTTGTTAATAGAAAGACCAATTTCACATTTGCAAATCAGCTTTCAGCAAAAGGATATGAGTTCAATCATGAATACGATGTGTTACATTCAGAAGAGAAGAGTTTGAAACTCAATCTTCCAGAATATTCAGAAATAAATAGATTCAGGAATTCGAAATTTATTGAATGAAACATTAGAATTGAATAACTCACGTAGATACTAAAAATTGTGGAATAAGATATATTTAGATTTGAATATGAAGAATTCGTTAGTGAAGACACGCCCGAAGGAGCCATTGTATGGCGAAACACGTGTTGCGTTTTTGTAAAATCTTATGGTGGAAATCTCACAATAAAGTGTTTTTTGAATACGTAAGTTATGGTTTTTTATCAAGTATCGGCCAATTCCATCATATAAATTATCATCATTTATGATGTAGTATCACACTGTCACGGTCCTGGACATATAACTCCATATTTTAAAAATTTTTGACTCACCCAGTATTGCTCCTTCGAATCTCCCCAAATGAAAGCCCACTTTTGCAAATATTGATACAAAAAATGGCATTGTGGGCATATTCACGGGAAGTTTCACCCTCATTTTGCATCTTTCGGCCAACTCAATACAGGCATCAAATATTTCCCGATCTCTCTCGTTCATTTTCTTTTGTTTCTTCTTTTGTTGTGGAACTTGACAAACTACTGTTCAAAAATTGGTATCGATCGATAGATGAGGAATTCAAGGTCATTTACTGGGAAAAAACGAAAACACATTCAATACAATCGAAATGATGGTCAGTTGGTCATTATATAGGATGAGGACAGAGGCGGCGCCCAGGGCCTCAACCTAAAAATATTCCACATTTCGGCGCACATGTACAATTTTTCCAATGTCGAAGACGCGTATAATACTCTCAACGACATTTTTGTTTATCTCTTTAACAGTTGTTTTCCGCTCAAAAGACATTCTGGTTCAGAAAATTCCAATAAATTGTGGATTGATGATAATGTTAGGAAGTCGAGCATCAAGCTAAAGGATTTTTTCTATTGAAATGTAGTTTTTCCGTTCTGAACGAAGCTTATGCGTCTGCAAGGATGCCACATGAATTGTTATTGACAGAAACTAAGCGCTCCTACTACCAAAGTAAAATATTTAATGTAGACAATCCTGCAAAAATATATAGTATCTGATTTGACTAACCCTTTCATCGGCAATGGGAAATATTTTTCCCACCATCAAAAGTACGTTATAAATAGGAATCGCTAAATATTATTGAACTAATAATGAAGTGCCTTCTATCGGACAATAGCATAAGTTATCGTAACAAGTTCACCATATGGGTATTACTCTCTGTGACTTGTCTAGGGCCTTTGATTGTGTTTTCCATGATATACTTGTAGAGAAACTAAATTATTATGGAATTAGAGGGGTAGCTCTCTCTCTTCTTGAGTCATATTTATCTACTCGATCTCATGCAGTATTTTATAACAACAGTTTGTCCAGTTTTAGGGATGTGAAATTTGGTGTTCCACAGGTTCCATATTGGGCCCACTGTTGTTCATCATATATATAAATGACCTGAGTTCATTCTTATCTCCATATGCAAGTAAGTGTTCTATTTGCTGATGACAACACTGATATATTCACATAAAGATTACAGCTTCATGATCTCTTTAGCTGCAGATGCCAAGGGGAAAGCCGAGAAGTGGTTCACCGCAAACAGGCTGAAACTAAACAATGATAAATCACAGAACTTAATAGTTACCACTAATACGTCTCTACTAGTGGAAAATAATGTGAAACTGCTAGGATTTATTTTGGATGAAAGACTCAGTTGGTCAAATCAAATTAGGCAGTTGAACTTGAAACTGTCTAGCCCACTATTCAACTCACGATAACTTCGCCTCATTACCAACATTAATAGTCTTAGAATCGCTTACTTCTCTCTATTCGAAACCCATCTTTATTATGGAATATTGCTTTGGGGTAGCTCATCTGCTGCATGTACTGTATTTCGACAGCAAAAAAGCTATAAGGATCTTGGCTAATGCCAAGTATAGAGAGACTGCCCGACCACTGTGCAAAAAGTTGAAGATTATGACTCTTCCTTGCCTATTCATTTTAAGTACTCTTGTGGAGATCCATAAGAATCTACCAAATTTAGTTACACAGTCTGATATTCATCAACATAATACTAGAGGCGCACACAATATCAGAATACCCAGATATAGACTGACCAAATCAGTAAATAATTCTTAAAAAGTTTAGTTTATGTAATATCCTTCCAGATGATCTAAAAAAGCCAACATGTTTTGTTTCAAAAAAATTATCAAACTTTCTTTAACTGAAAATTCCTTTTATGTATACACTAGACGAATATGAAGAAGAGGTGAAACAATGTGGAAAAATTTGATTTATGCTCACTGAGACATTATCTTTAAATTATTTATTCTTATATGTATACTCTGTTTATATTCTATTGTGGTATATGTCCAGTTTTATATCTACTTAAAGTTTGTATCCAATGAACACACTTTTGTGACTTGCTACAGACATGCAACTGTATATAAAGTGGTTAAATAAAGTACTTACTTACTATGTAGTTCTAAAGATACGTTTGTTCAAAGTGCCAAGTGCCTTTATGTGTACAACCATGCTTCAAAACATTTCATGGAAAGTAAAATGTAATTTTTTCAATACATTTTAAAAAGCATTCATTTGTTTTTAATATTACTTCTTTAGACAGTGGGAAACATATTTCCCACCTTATGAAAAAAGTGGGGGATGTGTTTTTTGAAAATTATTTTCACCGTTCCGCATTCCTAATAATATCCCAAATAGTATAACATAAACAATAACAGCGTAATTTCGTCTGATCGAACAGGCCCATGAAAGGGCTAATCGTACGAGAAAACATTCCTTCAATAATATCTCTGTCTCGCATGAAAATTAATCTATTGTAGACCCATAGAGGATCAGTAATTTATTTGATGAATTTTTCATAAATATGCCAATCAAACTTCTCAGTGAACATTGGCCTCAAAGTACAGCTCAACTTCCTGAAACTGAAATAACTGGGTTCAATGAGTCCCTGTTTCTCACACCCTTCTCAGAACCTGAGAACTATCACAATTGATATCGAATAAATTGAAGAATGAAGCCTCTTCGGGACCAGATGAAATTCCGTCATCTACTTTGAAGTAAGTGTTACGTCACATTATTTCGCCTTTATCTTACCTAGTCAATCTTTCTTTCACTTATGGACATTTTCCATCTTTATTGAAAATCGGCAAAGTCATCCCAGTATACAAAAAGCAAAATCCAGCAAATCTTGGAAATTGTTTGTCAATTACTGTCACATCCTGCTTTTCTAAGGTTTTTGAATATTCTACAATTTTCTATATCGATGCATATCACTTAGCTCCTAGGGCGCTAAGTGAAGGAAGTAGGGCTAAATAACATTTGTTTTCGAGATACAAATTGTTGAAATGTTTCAAAACATGGTTGATTTTTGTCATCAGTATTTTGAAATTTCAGTTATTTCAATCACGAGATCCACCACATACTTAGTTTCAGTAATGTTCTTAGCAACTTCACTTAGCGCCCTGGCAGCTGAGTAATACGCTTCGATATAGAAAATTGTAGATATTTCGAAAACGAGTCTCATCTTCCTGTTCACACATAGAGGTGTGTCCACTAGTCCCATATGAAAGTGTTTCCTTAGTTGACAGTGGTCAGTCAGAAATCCTACTGTTAAGCGTAGATTTTTCCTGGTCATCGTCACATATTTCTCAATCTCTTTGGGGATTGAGCATAGGTGCAATATTTGGCTGGTTCCACAATTGTTGAAGTCATCAGGCCGTGGGTGCCACTGGGTTCTAAGATTCTTAATCCAGCCGCTTTCATGGCTGAAAAGTCGGCAATGCGATTACCTCCACTCCTGTCGTATCCTATCACCCACCTCAGGATAATGTTATTATCTAACGAGGCTTTGGCTAAATCTTGGTGGCACTCTAGTATTAGCCCTGAGGTAACACGTTGTCTGTTCAAGGCTGACAGGGCTTGTCTGCTGTCAGTGCAGATTGTTAGTTTTTGCCAGAAATTCATTTCCTGGTTATTTCTTTTGTGGCGATTGAGATACCAGCCATATCTGTTTGGACCCCGCTGGTATTTTTTCCCATTCCTCGCTTAATCCTTAGGCTTAGTGATCTGGAGTACCCTCCACAACCTGATTTGTAGCATCTGACTCTGTTTTGTGTTTTATTTATATTTTGTAGGGTTTATTAAACAAAAACGTGGGTTCAGTTGCATCACTGGTTGCCTGCAGAGGTTGCGCAGTAGGTGCTTCTCGCTCAGCCTCAATTGATCAATTTTTTTTTTGAGGTTTATACCAGCCGTGCGCAATCGTAACATGGCCATTAACGCAACCTCCTTAACGTACATGTCTTGGTGTACTGCGCCAAAGGGAAGCAAAGACCACAGAAAAAGAGAAGAAGAAGAACGTACAGGTTTCTTAGTTACTTTCTGCAGGATCTACACATCTTTGTGAAGAGTTGAATACTTACCTTCTTCTTCTGTTTGAGATTCCCACATTATTCTGTATGAAGATGGAGAAATAGAAAGCCAAAACCTTTCTTTATCAAAAATTAT
Organism: Leptinotarsa decemlineata; assembly: GCF_025532065.1. Lineage (NCBI taxonomy): Eukaryota > Metazoa > Arthropoda > Insecta > Coleoptera > Chrysomelidae > Leptinotarsa > Leptinotarsa decemlineata. The sequence goes on along the minus strand of NW_027412688.1, from coordinate 3,458,372 downwards.
TATTCACTCAAAAAATACCACTTTTAATTAAAACAGAATGTATTTTGTTTTTCTGTGAAAAATAAACACCGTTACTTTCTATATACAGGAAAGAGAATTGAAACTTTATATGTTTTTTAGCACTTTCATTTGTAAATAACGTTACTGCAGTTTCCTATAAGTCTGAAAATGTCCTTATAGGACGAAACTGCAATAACGTTAGTCGAAAATTAATAATGATTTCCTACTACGTAGTAACGGCTACATCCATCAATTTACTGTTACTATGTTTTTCATAACAAGCTAATTTACGTAAGAGAATCATTTAGTGTCTACTCAGTGATAAAAATGAATGTCTCAAAGGGAACATTGTATCTTAAAATTGAAAGACATCACAGAAATAAATAACATGCCGGTAGGGGAGACCGGGCAAGATGAAGTTCGGGGCAGCACGGGAAGTAAGCTTGTGTGCGTGAATAGTAATCATGTTCGGGCGCCATTTGCAGGAACTCCACTCTCCGCTAGTGTGCCCAAGCAGAGCGAACAGGTTAGAACTTGTTTTTGCATTGCAGAGAGAAAAAAGTGATATTGCAAGTGTTTTTACGCGATATTTGATTCGAAAACTGATGTACAGACATGTAAGTACCTGTGGTAATGTATTATTTCAATCCCGAGCTTATTATAGTAGTCCAAAACATTAAATTCAAACCAGATTTTTCCGCCGGTAAAGTTTGAGGTTAGAATTGCGTCATCTTTTTTACCTACGTGTGAATCGGGGCAAGATGATCGGGGCATAATGGGATACTATAATCAAGACTGATGATCAAGTGACTGAAAAAGGTAAAAAACAAATATAGAAACCTGGAAAAAAGTCTGCAAAGAAGATTAAAAAGACAACTGACAAGGAAAACCTGCAGAAAAAGCGTCAAACCAAAAGGTGCAAAAAAGAAACTGAATCGGAAGATAGTTCATCCCAAGAAGAGGATGATGACTGTGCTTGCATCTACTGCGGGTACTTATACTCAGATTCAACCTGAAGGTTGGGTCATCTGCGGCGTGTGTTACGGTTGGGCGCATAATTCATGTGCCGGAATAGATGAGGAAGATGAAGAGGCACACATTTGTGAATGCTGTCTACCCGATTAAAAAGCGTACTAGTTTTGCCCCACAGCGTTTCCCATTCTTACCCCAGTTATGGGGCAAAACGAGAAATTTGCCAAGTTTATTTTTTCATTATTTGCCAAAAAAAGTTCTGTGATTTTGCATGCTACAACGTTTAATTATAAGAGAGAAAAGTATAATGGTTACCTTTTTTGTTAAAGAATGTTATTAAAGAGTTTAATTTTCCTTGTATAACGAGTTTTGTCTTAGCTATCTCATCTTGCCCCAGTCTTCCCTACTAACAATATTGAAGCATGTCTAGTTTGAGCGGCATGTTCTTTATGAAAGTCAATAATGAATACCAAAAAAATACTCATCATTCGTTCGTCTGTTAAAGAATGTACTCGGAATTCCTGGTGAAAATATAAGAAACAAAGTTAGAGATAACTATTCTGACAACGAAAATGTGTTGAATATCTTTCTTGTTGAATATGTTCCCAAACTGAATTGAAAAATTGTTTTAATATAAGTTTCAATACAATATTTTCTATTTTCGGAACTGCTGACTTGAAGGTTTAGTTCCATCCGAAACTTTCATTGAAGTAATGAATTTTGCAGTGAGAAAGTGAACTTTTTCTCAGTTTTGATATTCTCGCTTGATAGTGCTCAAACTGGACACGTTCTTATCACATTGGTAATAATTGTCCTTCCTTTCATCCCCGGAGAGCCCTTGACTACTTATCAGTTTCGTAAAAAGCGTCGTATCCCTTTTGTTCTTTAAAGAATGTTGTAACTCCATTCAACATTGCGAGTTTCGTAATTTCATCCTCCCCAATGTCAACCGAATCAATTTTTTCTGCGCCACAGATTTGCGAAATTTCGAAACAAGCTTCGACGTAATTTATCAATACCAATACATCGCTCTGCTTCATTTCTTTCTTCAATACTTCATCAGCACATTTTATGTCCAGTTTCATATGTTTTATTAGGCCTACTGCTAGAATAAAGCCTGAAAAAAAATTAAAGATAATTATTTGAAATATAATGAGGGTATTTAATAATAATAATAATAATCGATTTTATTGCCAGAAAATCACAACATTTACATATAGATTCCTATACATATGATAAAGTGAAAGAAAAGTAGATATATATACATACATATATATACACACATATATATATATATATATATATATATATATATATATAACATATATATATAACATATATATATATATATATATATATATATATATATATATATATATATATATAACATAAGGCAGAGTTCGTGCTTTCTCAACAGGAGTTGGGAAGCAGCACTCTTCCACTCAACCTACAAATTACTTTCAACAGATGGTTATAATGATCACATTTCACCAGATTTCTACTTTAGACAAAAACTATACGGAAATTAATCCCTTGATAATTACCTAATGAAAAGAAATATGAAAATATGAAAAATAAATAAAGTTTTCTAACTATCCTATCGGAAATATTTGAATTTTTTGTGGCACTTGCAAATATATATCGACACAGACAAGTAATGATAATTATATTGTTCAAAGTTACATGGATGATATCAGCACAGCAATAATTATTCAAGAAATTGGAGGTCTAAGCCATCAAGTAGAATCAGTTTCAGTTTTTTCCGAAAAAAATAGATTGACATATGTTTCATTTCATTGGGGATAGCATTATAAAGGGTAGCTATATTATACGAAAATGATGATTTGAATAACGAGGTTTTATGTTTCGGAATTGTAAAGTTATTTTTATTACGTACATTGATATTGTGCTGGTCAAGTCTGAATTTTACCTTATTATACAAATATGAAGGTTCCTTCAGTGATAGGATTTTATGATAAAGGCTGCAGCAATGTAAAATCCTGCGTTTATCCATTGGTAGCCATCCAAGTTCAGAAAGATGAGTTGATATATGTTCCCGTCTTCGTAACCCACATATTAGACGCACACATGAGTTTTGAATTAATTGAATACGTCGACTGTCAGAACGCAGAATAGCAGGGCGGTATATACAATCAGCAAAAATTAATTTTGAAATGACTAGGGACTCGCATGAGGTGATTTTACTCTTTTTGATTGGTATATTTCTATTGGTATAAATCAATTTCAAACTGCAAAATGCATTTCTTATAAGTTTAGAAACGTGTTTATTAAATCTCATATCCGTGTCTAAAGTTACCCCAAGACTTTTCTCCGAATCGCTGAACAGTAGTGGGTTTCCATCAATTTGCAGTGAAATTTGAGCTGAAATCCTAGTTCGCACCGTTTCTTTCCCAAATAGCATGGCCTTAGATTTTAGAGGGTTATTTCCCAGATAATATTTTTTGGAAGTTTCTTGTATTCTTTGGAGGTCCTCATTTATCTTTCCACATGCATATTGCGCATCATTCTCAGAAAATTCCTTGTATAATTGAGTGTCGTCAGCGTAAAAATGACTTTTACAATATGCAAGATACGTATGAAATTGTGACGTATAGACCGTGAAAAGTAGAGGTCCCAGGATAGATCATTGTGGGACCCCTGTATTTACGGGAGTTGGTAGTGATGTCTCATTATCTATCCTCACAACTTGAGCCAGGTATGACAAGTAATTTGCTATAAGACTTACGGAGTTATAGGCGAGTCCAATATAATGAAGCAGAGATATTAATAATTGATGATTAATTCTATCAAACGCCTTAGAGTAATCCAATAAGACTGATTGTTATCTATTGAATGATAAATATCCTCTGTCACTGTTAGCATCGCGGTTGTGCAGCTATGTCCTTGCCGGAACCCTGACCGATGTTTCGGGATAATATTGAAATCAGTTAGATGTAAAATCACAGAAAATTCATTTGAAGGAATGCTTTGTTGAAATAGCTCAATTGTGAGGTTTTAACTGAACGGTTCAAAAAACTTCAACACGTGTTTCAACACTTTATAGCTTTTTGTGACGTGTTCAAACGGTGATAATATCAGAATAATGCTTCGAGTTAGGCTGGATCCCAAGTGAGTGGGTCTATTCGACTCTACACCACAACCCGCCAGGGGTTTATTGTGGGTCACACCTATTCACACTCGACCAAATAAACCCAGCTTCTTATCGAAGCCGATTACTCTGTATGGTGAGTAGTCTTTTAGTTCAGATGGTAAGAGTACGGCTCTGCCGAACTCCAAAAACCTGATTTGGTTCCCAGCGAGACAGGCTCAAAGTTTGTGCTCTGCACAAACTTTGTCTCCCGACAGTTCTTTTTTGTCTTCCGACAGTTCGAGTCCCTGCATATGATGATTCAAATGACAGTGACCAAGAAGGTCTGTTAGACATCGTAGTTCATTCCTACTGTAGTCCAACAACTGTTTGGTATCAAGTTCCGAAGGGTGAATAAACGCCTTGGAGTGAGCCAATCCTGGAAGATTCTGCTAGAAGTCCATGCTTCTTGCCGTCCAGGTGTTGAATCTTTGTTTGGCAAAGCCCAAAGCGATGCCAATGACAGGTTCTGGTTCGTTGAAGCTGCTTGCAGCACCCCACTTTGCAGGGGAGTTAGCAGTCTCATTGCCTTCAAGGCCAGTATTGCCAGGAATCTATACCAGAGACAATCTGTTTAATATTCCTATCGGGGATATTCGTTTTTTGACAATTTGCTACCAATTAAGACATTGCTCGGAAGGAGCCAAGAGCTTCCAGCGCCACTAGACTGTGAGAGAATATTTTTATTGAGTTGTGTATGAGATTGGAGTCTTCCAATCTCTCGGCACACAATTCAATAGCGTAAATTTCCGCTTGAAATACAGTCGCATAGGTTCCTAGGCAGGTTGATATCTCTGTCCTGGGTATTCGGCTGAAAGCACCTGTTCCGGAACCAAAATGTTTTTTGATCCATCTGTGAACCAAAAACTATCTGCTCTTGAAATTACCTTTCCCCGGAGAATCCAGTACTTTCTATTCGGGAACAGTACTTCATAAGGCAGTTCGTAGTTGACAGTTGACATTCTGTTGCACTCTGCATTGAATTGATATATACAATTGGCAATATGCACAAGTCTATATGCAGTCTATCTAGCCTCTCTCTTTAGAAAAATGTGAAAAGGAGGCAGATCTAGAAAATTCTCCATGGCCGCTGACTGTGTTGTACTGTTGCCACCACTGATTGCCAGACAAGCCAGTCTGTAATCTAGAGTTTTACCACGAATCCTTCGACATGTCCATAGCGACAGTCTGGCTTGGTGTAATTTTTTTTACAAGTGAGCGTTCCTGGTGACTTCTTTATCAAGGACAATGCCAAGATATTTCACCTCCATTCTAAATCCTCGATATTGAGGAAAAATGGCGTTAGATCTTCCAATTTTCACCTTCTGGTGAAGGGGATTATCACAGAATTGCTGAATCATCAAAACAAAAAGTAAATGATAATGATATAGTTTTCAAAAGATAGAGGTTGATAAGCAATTGCCAGAGATAGGAACGAATACGTAAGAAAAACCCTTGATGTTTCGAATTTAGAATAACAATATTCTGTGAGACGGTCCAACAATCCTTTAGCGGAGAAAAGTAAAAGAAACACTTAAGTCAGTAGAGGGAGTAATGAGTGAATTCGACAATTCAGGGCATTATTTGTCAAGATTCTATATACACCCAAACTTTATTCTCTCATCGAATTACATAAAACTGTCTCGTTCGATTGATGTTCCCAAATATTCCGATGAACAAATGCCTTCCTCTGCTGAAAGACCTATTGGATAAACAGAATACCAATCCATATAACACGGAGGAACTATGCAACCTCTTCCATATCTGTCTCACACAAAATTACTTCAAGTACAATGATAACTTCTACCTGCAAAATTCAGGCATCCCAATGGGGTCACCGTTGAGCCCCTTATTAGCAGACATTTTTATGGACAACTTAGAAAACACGTGTATTCTGAAGAATGCCTTATCCCAAAAACACATTTTATTCTGGTTCAGATATGTGGACGATATCCTCATGGGTTTTGACGGCTCGAAGAGACAGATGAACCAGTTCGTGAACTTCCTTAATACTCTACACGATAAGGTAAAATTCAGGGTCGAAATAGAACAGAACAACAGCATTAACTTCCTGGATCTCACTATTACAAAACGCAATGATAAATTTCAGTTCAACATCTATAAAAAAACACCTTTACGGACTGTACAATACCGATGGATTCTTTCAGTCCATTATCACACAAATTATCGGCTTTCAGATCTGTGATACATAGAGCATTTAAGATACTGTCATCAGAGGAGGCTTTTTATAAAGAAATTAAGATCATGAAGCAAATAGCATATAACAACCATATTCCCGCCGACTTAATTAAAAAACTGATCTCCAATAAGAACAAAAAATTGATCATGAAGGAACTATACCTAAATCAGGAAGAACATAAAGAAGCTCTCAGAAAATATAAAGAACTATTTTTCAACATAAGCACATCATTTTCTAATAAGAATAATTTGGGAAACGTGTTATTCAACACAAAACCCAAAAGGGGTGAATGGACATAAGATACCAAGAACATGTATTATCAGATAAAAAATCAGCCATATATGGACATCTAAAAGAAACAAACCATGCAATAAATAAAGGAAACATGAAAATTCTTCATACATGTAACAAAGCAAGGGAGATGAATTTATTGGAAGCGTTGGAAATAAATAAATTGTACAAGGACCCCAAGTTCATAACGCTCAACGACCAACTAGATTTATGCAGCTCGCCCCTTTTCAATTTAGGAATTTTAGGATCCATCCAATAGTTGGTAATCGTGACATATTGTAATATTGGTAACGTGTTAGGTCAAGTACCTAGAGCAGATACCTGTCCACACTATTTAAGACGCAACTTGACAATTTGTGGTAGTTACTTGAAAATGGCCTTATAAGCCGAAACCGGTCGTAACGAATAAATAAACACAGTAGAAACTAGACAAAAGTATTTTCTTTATTCTATATTCAACATAAAACTGTATTTCTAAAGAGACCTACGGTGTGGTTTGTAACGGTTCCATCCATGGAAGTTTCAGAAATGCTCATAAAAGTAACTCAAATCTAAAATAATTTCAAACCACGATTCCGTATGAATACTTCGTACCAATTTGTGGTAACTTTGATAAATTAATTCTTCGCGACAACCCTAAATTATTATCTGTTGATGTCCAAAATTCCTTTCGTAGTATTCCAACAGAAACAATTGGGTTAGTCGAGAGCCTCTCAGACAGAAACCACGTTAATCCAATATCAAAACACAAATTTTCAGATTTGTTAAAGTTTTGCTTTGCTTAAAATTATTTTCAATTCAATGGCCATTTTTACTATTGTATCTAGGGTCATAATGGGAAACCCCTTGAGATTCTTGTTAGCTGAACATGGACAACCTGGAGAATAAAATCCATAACGATCGGATTATCAACAATTTTTCGTAGCGGTACAGTAGTAGACTATTGAATAATCCACTTTCAGAAAGCAATTTTCAAAGACAACTGATTTTCATAAAACATATTGCTGTCAACAACGGTTACGAGGTGGATATTATTGAATAAATTCTTCATAAAAAATCACAGAAACAATCTCTGAACCAGGTCTATCCAGTTTTAAAGAATGATACTAAACATCATTTAACTTTAACTTACTCAGCAAATAATAGGCTTGTTTTTTAAAACGCAACGAACTGAACGTATCCTTCATAACAAACAATAGTTTGAGTGAATTCATTGCAAAAATAAAGATCAAACTTCAGGAGTATACAAGTTGTCTTGTCCAAAATTTCATGTCGTGAAAGCCGGAAGAACTTTTTCCAAAAGAATAAAAGTGCATCGAAGTAGTTTATTGATTGGAAAAGCCACTTCAACATTTGACAGAGAGGCACAAGTTCAATCACGATTGTGACGTGTTGCATTTGGAAGAGAAAGGTTCCAAACTCAATTTTTAGGAATGTTTATGAATCAATAGATGTAAAAATTCGGGATTATTGCCCAATGATCAAATAGATTCAAATTATTTCCTTTTATTGAATTAATTTGCAACGAGAAAATTGGTAATTATTACAGATCTTGAAAGTAGGTAAAATGATAGCTCGAGCTAAAATTGTTATTCATTATTCTCCCGTCTTATAAGTTGTTCTTGAATAGGTAAATACAAACATCGGAAAAGTCTAGGGATATTTTTATAACATACCAAATATCATAAAAATAAATGCATGAGCTCGTTTTATTTCGATAGAATTGGTACACTCGACCACCCCGTAGATTTCTATGGGTTGAACAAAGCCTGCAAAAACGGTAACTAATCTTTTATCGAGTTTTTTACAAACTGTAGGTTTTCGGCTAAAATGAATAATCTGAAAGTGTCGAGTTTGTACATTCTATGCAGTTCTTGCTCAACAATTGAACTGGAAATATTGTGCTTTAACATGGAACGCCATCACTTACCATTGGCTGAGATGAATAGAGCTGTAGGGCTCCTTCAAGGTGGCATGCGACAAAATGATGTAGCTCTTCGTTTGGGGGTCTCCAAAAGTGTTATCAGTCGATTGTGGCGGCGTTTCCGTGAAACTGGCAGTCCAGCCGAACAACATCCAGGGCGAGGACGCGCTACAACTGCAGTTCAAGACCGATTTTTGGTCTTAACCGCAAGAAGACAACCAACAATCACAGCACCTGAGTTGGTTAACGTGTTGCAGCAGACGCACCAGTTGAGCATTGGTCGTGATACTGTCAGAAATCGACTGCATGAATCAGATCTCCACAACAGAAGGCCACTTAGATGTCCACCTTTGTCGAGAGGCAATCGCGGTAGAAGATCAGAGTGGTGTCAAGAACATCAAAACTGGGATGCAAATGATTGGGCCACAGTTTTGTTTACAGACGAATCCAGGTTTGGATTTCATCCAGATTCTCGTCGAGTAAGACTGTGGAGACGACCTGGAAATAATGAACGTTTGAGACACATCCAGGAAGTCCACACATACAGAGGTGGTACAGTAATGCTATGGGGCGGAATCATGATTAGCGGCAGAACCGATCTTGTTTTTCCAAATCGCTCCCTCACAGCTCAACAGTACCTCGACACCATTCTTCTACCTATCGTCCGTCCATTTGCTGGTGCTGTTGGTGAAAACTTCCATCTAATGCACGATAATGCTCGTCCACATGTCGCGCGTCTAGTGACTGACTGGTTCACCAACGAAGGAGTTGATGTATTGCCATGGCCAGCACAATCACCGGACCTGAATCCCATCGAGCATGTGTGGGACATGCTTCAACGAAGAATTACTCTGCATATGGGGAACATTCACACAACGTTTCAATTGAGAGAGCTTTTAATCGCTGAATGGGCAAATGTACCTCAACAAGACATTGACAATCTCATTTTGTCGATGCACGATAGATGTAGGGCCGTAATAAACCAGCGTGAAGGCCATACTTTGTACTGATTCCAATTTTTTTTGTATTATGATTCGGGGTGCCAAAGAAGAGCCATATTTTTTTTAGTTTTGCTTATATGCGCACTCAGTATTTTTGACCATTTAATAAATTTTGTTGTAAGTTACATTCGTTTAATAATCACCCGTCAACTTTTTTTTTCCCTAAAGCGATCTAAAAAAAATTATTGCCATTTTTAAAAATATCCCTAGACTTTTCCGATGTGTGTAGTTGAGGTATTGAAGTTATCATGTAGAAATTTTGCAAGTATAATTAATTACTATACAAGCATGACACATAATTTGTTTAGTCAGTATTGTGACGCCTGAAAAGCTATCAGATTAAAATGTTTTTTTGGAATACGTAATAATGGATTTTCATCAACTATCGTCAGTTCTATTATACTACTCATTTATTTGAATTTTATATTGGATGTACCCCATGATTCTTAAATTTCTAAATCACTTCGTTACTACAGTTATCATTATTCATTTTGTACTATTACAGCATCACGGTTTCAAATACATGACTTCATATTTTATATTTTTTTGACTCACCTATAACTGTTCCCTTAAATGCCCACAAATAAAAGCCCACATTCAGAAATGGTGACATAATTGATGACACTTGGGATATTTTCAAGGGAACTTTCAACCTCATTTTGTATTTTTCTGCCAACTTGATACACCCCTCAAATATTTCCCGATCTCTTTCGTCCATTTTCTTCTGTTCTTTATTATTCTTTTATTGTGGAACTTGACAAAATGACTTTTCAGAAATTGGTATCAATCGGTAGGTGAGAAACTCAGGGTCATTCACCGTGAATAAAAACTGGAACACATCCTATAGAATCAAAATGGTAGTTAGTTGGTCATTATACGGGGTAATGCTCTTGTAATCCGCCGAAAGAAATATTTTAGATGTAGTTCTATAATTACTTTCATTCCAATTCGTATTTCAAAATGTGGATGTTTGCCGATATAAAATACTCTCGAACATATAAGTCAATGCGATTATGTCCTATATGATGTATGGTGATGATAGTGTTTCGTTCTTGTCTTCAGTTGCCATTTATGAACAAAAATATTGCTACTTTCGCAAATGCGATATTTTCATTTCGTGGCGAAAATCTTATACGTTTCCTACCCTGATTTGATTATAATCTTGCATTTTTCAAAATATAATTCTGAAGATGGCATATAATCATATACATATGACCAAATTTGAGTTTCAAACTATCCTTCAGTTACCAGATAGTTGAAGTATTCAATGCTATTCTTCAATTTTTGAAAAATTTGCCACTCTCTCAGTTTAAAATCAAATTGACATTATCTTTTTCAAAATCAGTAACATGATGAACTTTTCACCATTCCGCTTTTCTATTTTCTTCAATTTTTTTCCTCTTTGAGCAATTCATGACCAATAATAGTTTGCTTTATCATCATCAGTCACTGGTCTTTATAGATTTATTCATATACTTATGTTAATGCTACGCTACTTTAATACCCATGCAGATACTTTTTTATGTTGAGTGGAAGAACAATTTGGCAGTTATTTGCATAGCTGCCAAAATTGAACTTAGCCTTCTACTATAACTTTATGTATGTAGTTAATATTGTGATGTTTTTGTGGTTGTAGTAATAAATACGTTTATATTCCCGTAGTATGCACCGGATAGATCACTGGGTCCGAGAATCATGTGCCCTGAGCAAGCGCAGTGAGCCAAGAATGACAGCCTTCTGCATGTGCCCGGCTGAGATGTCTGCCTTAGTGCGGCAAGCCGGTATGATTTTAAGATTCGAGAGTTGAGAGGGCATCATTCCACTAAGGATTCCAATAATCAGAACAACCATCTTGACAGAGTGATCTGGATAGAGGAATATTTCGATATTTTATCCGTTTTCCCTCCTCTTTTCTGAAGATACTCGTCTCGCCAGGAGCTGGAAACTCCACGACAAATATCGTCTTGCTCTGGTGGTCGAGTGAGATGATAGCAAGATGATACCAAAACGATAGCTTGTATGCTACTGAGGGTGGGGAACAAATAGTTTCAATAAATTCGGCACTTCTCGTTCCTCACAACGGAGTCTGAGGGTGGGGAACGAATAGTTCCAATAAATTCGGCACTTCTCGTTCCCCACAACGGATTCAATATCCTCCGGAGCGTAAGGCAACACCGGTGTCTCGTCAATACCGTACGAGTGCCGTAGATGGTAATATAGAACTCTCAGAGCCACGTTATGTCGATGAATATAGGCAGAAACTGCATATGCTGGACATGCTGATAGCAAGTGCATTAGGGTCTCGGGCGCCTCGCGGCAGGCCCTGTACCTTGTGTCGGGAACCTCTATACCCATCACGCGACTGCGGTAGACTAAGGTGTTGAAGACACCATCCTGGCAAGCCATGATGAACCCCTCAGTTTCTGACTTCAGGCCACTCGACCTGAGAAAAACGAACATCAGGTGTTTTGATAAGCCCAGGTCTACAATTTTATTGAAAAATACCCCATGCATTGGCTTATACTTGTGTTTCCGCAGAAGTGAAGTGATTTCTGCGGCTTTTATATGAGCTTTATGCCTCTACGGGTTCCAACTCGGTGACAGAGTTGTGGTCACCTCGTTCAGTGTCAAAAACTAAATCGAGTTGATCAGCTGCTCGGGCAGCTACCCTAAAGACAAATTCTACAATTCCTGCTCTCTTATGGTCACGGACGATGCAGAGAAGGGGATCCGAACTCCTGAGGACTTTACAGGCTGTATCCAGTACCATTCTGTCATGTAGACACTCCAAACTCAAGAGTCCACGGCGTCCCTGTTGTCGGGGGAAGTACAACCGTGGAACGGACGATTTGGCATGCGAACTCCTATGGAGATGCATCATTTATTGGGTTAGTATTATTATTTTTGTACCGTAGTATGATCAGATCACATGAATACTCATTTCACATTTTTATTTTTTCCAAAAATCATTGAGTATTTTTCAATTGCGAAAGAAAGAAAGAAGAAAAAAAAGTTTTTGGCATTCTACATCTTTATCTTTGTACAAAGAATGTGGGAATCTTCCAAAGAAAGTTATCAATTTCAAATTCATCTCTTGATTTCTTTATTCTTTCCTCTTTTTTGTATAAAGATGGAGAAGTAGAAAGTCAAAACCTTCCTTCCTCAAAAATCAATCCCTCCTAAAAGTATACCTCCATCAATTTGAACAATATTCCAATGGCTGGGATTTAATCAAATAAGCGAATGAATCTACTTATGTCACAGATGACATGAGTAGATTCAACTCATTCGTAACATTAGGTCGTAATTTTATGAATGAATTCAGTGCTCCATCTAATAATGTTACCCAGACTGGTGCTGAAGGGGCAAGTGTCTCATTGCGAAACATCGGATGTCTACCACTGACGATTACAGTGTCCCATGTGGGTGAAATTTTACCTCGTTCATATACTTAACTGTGTAGCAATCCCATAATCCATAACGAATGTTTGAAGTAACATCTGAATAGCAAAATAGTATATTGTGTAACAAGTGCGTGAAATCGACTTTTTTACACAAGCGTGGAATTTGCGACACGAGCCCTCAGGCGAGTGTCGCAAACAACGCGAGTGTAAAAAAGTCTTCACGCACATGTTGCACACTATACTTTTTCTACGACCATACAGAGAAAATTAAGCACCATTAGTTTAAAGAGCTTTATTGAATTTCAGAATAATTAGTAAGTACCTATATTATAAAATCAACAATTAATTCCTATACTGTGATTATTATTTTTGGTTTTCATTCTGATGTGGAATAATAATGATTATTAATAGTAATATTGGAACCTGTGACCATTCCAAAACTTACACCTGCAGCATTCGATTTTTCTATTAGTGTGTTTCTTGACTTGGAAGTTAAGATGATAGAAGTAGTGGCGATAGGGGCTGAGGAAATTTGATTTTGAGGCGATAAAATTTTATTTACCACATCAATTTTCTGAGTAATTGAGTTTTCTATATAATGCTCTGCCACTGCAGAGGATTTCCAACATCCATGTTTTTTTAAGGTAAGCAAATCGCCTCCAGCTTCTACTAATAACGTGGCGGATGACCGCCTAAAACAGTGGCCTGTATATTGTTCAGCATGAGGTGAATTTAGGTATTTTGCGATTAACGAAGGAACTTTACAAATTTTATTTATACCAACGATCTGGCAGGTACATTTTCCACCTTGATAATTAATAAATAATTTTTTTTCTGCGTATTTTTGCGGACGGAGTGCCGTATATTTTCGGTATAATTCAAGCTGTTCCGTGATGGTAAAATTTCTTGAGATTTTGGTTTTTGTATCATGGACGTTTACTATGAGTATTGTACCTAAATTTTCAATATCATCTAATTTCAGTTTATACAGTTCATCTCTTCTAAGAGCTCCAGCAAGTCCAAAAATTAGTATAAGAAAAAGAAATTACAATATAGAAACTAAAAAAAGTTTATGGCTGTCAGAAATCGAACCCAGGTCCTTGGGCGCGCGAGGCCGACACACTACCGCTGAACCATTCGTATTTACAAATATATGTGTGAAAACGCGATTCTCAACGCCCAATTTAAAATAATTCAGAAGATTATAGTTAGATATCACATTAACATAGTTTTAGATAATATATCTGATTTGGCCAAATATACTTATTAGGATCTACTTTATTTATAGATATTATTTTCTATTTATTTAATACTACCGTGAGACATTAAACTTACCTTGGTCAATAAACATTTTTCGTCAGGAGCTTCTTGTATAAACTTCAGTATTTGTCTTTCTCCAAAACTCTGGATTTTTTGGGAACGTATCCCTCACTCTTCCTTTTTAAAAAAGCACGTACCTTAGGATAGTCAATATTTATGTTTTTTTAATGCTAATGGTACTTTTTAGCATTCAGAAATTACTCCAAAGTGTTGCTGCCTTAAAGTTCTTGGATAATTCTGACAAATATGCCAATATTACGTTTTCAGAAAATGCATTGATATTCTTTGTTTTCCTCCATGCCATGAATTTCTCATACGTATTTTCATACACGCTCAATGACTTTTGGGGTAATAAAGTCTTACTAGCCTCATTGGCTGCATACATAACATCCGGCGGGTACTTCGTATATCTGAATGATCAGAATCTATTATAATATAATGTTAGAATATTAATAATTAACTCTCAACAATGAGCTCACAACAATAATGATCAAGCTATTTTGACAGTTTATTCATGATTTATTGCTGCTCTTAAACAAAAGATGCACTAAGGCCGCCTATCAGCGAAATATTCATGTATTAGGTCTTATGGACAGACTACAATGTATTTCTTATGAGTGTATTTCACGCACTGGTAATAAAAACACTTGAATGTATTCTTATGGGTTTATTTCACGCCCTAGGGCGTAATAGTTATTTATGTATCAAGGGAATTAGGAGGGCCTTAATTACCGATGGCATAGTTTGCGTCCCGAGGGCCTCTGGCCCGAGGGACAGCAATTGCCTGAGGTTATTAAGGCTCATTAATTCCCGTGGTACATAGATAATTTTATTTCTGACCGATTTCAATAAAATTTTGTTCATTTTTGAAACGGAAAAATGTACCAATTCATTACCTTCCCGGTATATTTGAATCAGGTACCGTTGATTATAGTGGAGTTTTCTTGTTGCTAGGTTGTTGCTATGTTACTTGTTTATAAACAGAACTTTGTTATCAAGCTGTGTTTGCGGTGAAAACGTGTTTTCTACCCCAAATATAATGGAGGATATTTTAAAAAAAGCTGATCAAGCAAGAGAATCATTAATTCCATCGAAAAGTGAAGCCGTATACCAAAAAGAATACAAGATATATCTGGACTGGCTGACACGGAAAAATGTTATGCCAAAAGATGTCACTGAAACTGTATTTCTGGCATATTTTCAAGAATTGGTAAGGAATTTTCTATGTTTTTCGGTAGATTTGGTAGTAATTGTGTTTATTCGTTTCAGTCAGAAACGTATAGTCCGAATTCTTTATGGACTAAATGGTCAATGCTAAAATCGATGGTGACTATACATGAGAAACGAGATATCACTAAGTTCAATGAACTAGAGGCTTTTTTGAAACGGAAGAGTAAGAGTTATAAGCCGAAAAAGTCTGCTGTTTTATCTCCTAAAGATGTTATCAGATTCCTAAAGGACGCTCCTAATGATATTCATTTATTGCATAAGGTAATTTTTTTCTTATTTTCCTTTTTGTGTGTATTTATTTCCTTTTTTTGTTATAGGTTGTTTTGATTATGGGTTATTTTGGAGGATGCAGAAGTCAGGAACTTTTGAATATGAAGATATCGGATATAGAGGACCGGGATTCCGTTATGATAGTGAACGTACCGGAAAGTAAAACTGGTGTATCGAAGAAATTTACAGTTGTGGATGAAAAAGAGTTCTCCGCTTTGCCTTTATCAAGACTTTATATGTCTTTGCGTCCTAAAGGTATTGAACGATTTTTTTTGAGCTTCCGACATGATAAATGTACATCTCAGCCAATTGGAAAAAACATGTTTGGGAAAATCCCCAGCAAAATCGCAATGTATTTAGGATTGCCAAACTCATCTTCCTATACGGGACATTGCCTTCGTCGCACTTCTGCTACTGCTCTAGCCAATGCAGGAGCAACTATGACTAACTTAAAAAGACACAGAGGTTGGAAAAGTTCCACGGTGGCGGAGGGGTATTTGGGGGATAGCATCGAATTGAGAAATAAAACGGCGCATATGTTGTCTACTTTGTCATCAGAAGAGGCAGGTACCTCGACTGTAGTGAACAGAAGCTCCAGCCATACAAAAGAAGAAATTGTTTTCAGTGGCGGAAGTAATTTTCAGGGAACATTTCAAAATTGTACATTTATTATTTGTAATGACGTGAATAAATAAAATATGGTTCAGTTTTCATTTCTATTTATTTTTACTTGTGGAAGGTAGAGGGAATTATAAAATCTATAATGTCCCAAGGGAGTTATGACCCTCTTTATTGATAGCGTAACTATGACGATATAAGCTTATAATATCCCGGTCAGAAATAAAAATAATTTCACGCACAAGGGCGTGAAATTACATTTTACGATTCGTGAACGGTGTGTGAAAGTACTATTTCACGTACGGGAGTAGAAAAAAGTGTTTATTGTATATTTCAATGTTCATATAAAAGCAGTTGTTTCGAAAGGGATTTTCCTCTTAGTTTCGTATCTGTACGTTACTTCTTTGCATGACCTACACATCTCGTGAAGAGTTTATCAATTACCTCCTTCATTTGATCGTCAGATTCCCAACAATTTTCTGTATGAAGATGAAAAAATAGGAAGCGAAAACCTTCATTTCTCAAAAATCAATACTTTCTAAACATATAATTCTTTCAATTATTATTATAATATTCCTCTGTAAATAATATACATTGTTACTTTATATGTTTATTACATGCTAATTTACAAAATAGAACAGATAAAAATTAATATGTGTCAAAGAGGACACAGTGTCTTGAAATTGAGAGACATCACAAAAATAAATATAAAACATGTAGGTACGAACAAAATCAAAGCATGTCCAGCTTGAGCAGCATGCTCTTGATGAAAGTCAATAGTGGATACCAGAAAACACTCATCATTCTATTACAGAATGTACTCGGAATTTCTTACGGTATACGTGGTACAAACTTACAGAGAATTAATTTGTCAATAGAAATATATTGAATATATTTCTTGCCCAATATGTTCCCAAACTGAATTGAATAATATTTTGAATATAATTTCAAATACAATATTTTCAAGTCTTGGAACTGTTGATTCAAAGGTTCATAATTTTCCCTTCCTTTCATCTGCGCATACCATCCGGATGCTGAGTACCCTCATCGAAAAAAACGCCGTATCCTTTTTCTTGAAAGAATGACGTAATTCCTCCCAACATTGCGACCCTCAAAAACTCATTTATCACCACTTGAATCAAAAACCATTTATTGCTATTGGCTTCCATAGTTTCAAAATAATCTTCGACATACTCCATCAATAGCAATACATCAGTCTCCTTCATTTCATTCTCTAATACATCACCAGCACATTTTATTTTTACACTCATTTTCATTATCAGGGCTGCTGCTAGAATGAAGCCTGAAAAAAAATAAGACAATTATTTGAAATATAATGAGAGTATTTTTTGTTGAAATAACAGAAAATTCATTTGAAGAAATGCACTGTTGAAATAACTTCATTGTGAGATTTTCATTGACCAGTTTACAAAACCGCAACATGCATTTCACGTATAATAGCTTCATCAGACGTGTTCATTCTGCGAAAATAATCAAACCCTTCCTTTTCTTGATACACGAATTATCCGTAAAACTGATAATCCCTGGATCACTGATTGGTATATGAAACCTACTAATTCAGAAAGATGTTTCACTTACTATTCTTTTCATAAGAAATCAGTTGAAATCAATTTAATACTCTGTTTGAGACATATTGATCGAAAATTCCTAAACCTATATATATATATATATATATATATATATATATATATATATATATATATGTATATATATATATATATATATATATATATATATATATATATATATATATATATATATATATATATATATATATATATAATCTAGAAAGGTTATTGCAGTCATTCTGCTCCATGAAATTCAAAAAATAAATCATTCCCATATTGATTTCAATTTAAGAGCCACCGGTAGACAGCTGTTTCAGCCTATGCGAAAAACCAAGAAAGTACCTGATAAAAATAGCTGCGTAAACGCAAGTGAAACATAAGTGGAACCACCTATTGTTGTGACAATATTGACAACCGCAGTTGTCGGTTGATTGGTCAAACCACCAACACTGACATAAAAACTTGGCAAGTTAACTTGGGTGTCCGAAATGATGAAATAAGTATCGTTCAGTTCTATCATACTGTTTGAATTTCCAATTGAATGGCTTAGGTATCATCACATTTCGTATTCACATTATCATTATTTATGGTGTAGTAGTACACCTTCACGGTCTCGTGACTCCATATTTTAAATTTTTTTTGACTCACCTAGTATTATTCCTGAATATGTCCACAATTTAAAGCCCACAATTATAAATAGGAATATAATTAATAACAAAAGGGTCATACTCAGGGGAACTATTAACTTCATTCTGGATCGTCTGGCCAACCTAATACAAATATCCAATATTCTTCGATGTCTTTCGTCCATTTTCTTTTACTTATTCTTTCAATGTGGAACTGGACGCAATAACTGTTCAAAAATTAGTATAAATCGCTAGATAAGAAACTCAAGGTCATTTACTAGGAAAAAACGGAAACATTCCATAGAATCGGAATGGTGGTCAGTACAGGGTGGTCATACAGGGTAATTCTCATGTGATCCACCATGAAAAAATGTATTGTAATGAAAAGATAAATGAAAATTTCTATGTTTTTACCACTTTTATTTGTAACTAACGTTATTGCAGTTTCGTCCTATTTGGACATTCTCAAACTTATACAATGAACTAACAATGATTTATAGCATTCGCCAATATATACCATTCAGGTACTTGATTGAGTACCTAAATTTACGGTTCACATTGCGGATGTGCCAATTTGTGCCAAACCGGATAGTAAATTAAATCGATTTGGTCATTTAACAGGTTGCACCCGTAATGTGTATGCTTGTGAATTTCCAAGGATTCTAAATAATTGAGTTTGCAACCCTTCCTTTCATAGTGCAGAATTTCCGTATCGTTTAGATTCGGAAACTTGTGGTTACATGCCAAGGAATGGTTTGAAAATTTCGAATCATTTCTTCCTAGTCTGAAGGACCTTTCATATTCAGCATACCGTTTTTGGAAATTACGGCCACATCGTCCCACATAAACACTATTACACTCCGGACACTTAAGTTTATAAACTCCAGATTTTCCAACTTGTCGACCTTATATTTGGCATTGAAAAGGAAATGAGATAACCTTTCATGTGGTCTGAATGCTTCTTCCACATTATTTTTTCTGAAGAAACCTGTGATTATTTCTGTTCTTTTTCCAAAATATGTTAGCGTTATCCATTTCTTGATTTCTGGTTGTTTGACCTGAGGATATATTAATCTGTGAGTGAATTTCCGGCTTTGTTTCCTGACTAACTTCTGGATAGTATCTGCGTTGAAACCATTATAATGACCTATCTGTGTAATTGTATCAATTTCCCTAGCTAGATTGTCTGCAGACAAAGGCAGTGAGAATGCTCTGCGCAACATTGAATTGTAGGCTGCTATACTAAAACCAATAATGATTGAGAGTAGAAGTAAGCCCACTTGACAGCAAATCGGGGGCGTGCTTATTAATTTTTGAGAGGGTTAAGAATGAAAGAAAAATTCTTAGTACAATTAGTTAAAATATTCATACACATTTTTTATTTATTTCATTAAAACTTTGCAATATCGTAATTCACCTAATCGTTGTAGTCATTAGGTGGGCCTTATGAAAACGAAGTAATAATCGTGGTAATTATAGTAGGTACCAAATAAATTAATAATATTAATAAAAAATGCAATATATATATATATATATATATATATATATATATATATATATATATATATATATATATATATATATATATAACTATTTTTGTTATATTGGATGTTCTTATTAATTAACCATTCTTGAATTGCTGCTTTTTTCCATGATTGTTTCGGTAATGGTTCTAAATGTCGACTATGGTATGGGGCATTGTCCATGACGATGGCAGACCCAGGTTCCACAAGTTGAATGATGCCTTCACACCATTTTTCAAACACCTCCGCATTCATCTCTTCATGATAGTCGCCTGTTTTCTTAGATTTAAATATTAATTCACCATTTGGTAAGAATCCACTGTCGCTTCCTATATGCGTAGCTATCAGACGACTACCTTTTACAGATGGCTGTTTCAACCCAACTGACAAACCTTCATTAAAGGCTTGTCGTGCACTTATTATATTACCATCCTGCCATACTTTTTTGACCGTATGTCCTTGGTTAACCCATATCACGTCCATGAAGTACAATTTTTTTTTGAGCTTCCGAAATTCGTCAATTTTTCTTAGATAGTTTCTTCTCCATGCTATTATTTCTTGGCGTTCAATGAGAATGCTTTTCCTGTCAACCTTTCCGTACGTAAATTTCATTTCGTGTACAAGTTTCCTAAAAGTTTCTTTACCCATTTTTGGGACCAATTCATGATCGCTAAGTGCCTCCAGAACTGTTTGTAGTGTGGGCAGCTCATTTCTGAAAAAGAAACTGTGAATAGTTCTGCGTATACTGGTTTTGGCTTCTTCATCAACTGTGATTTTTTTTCGTCCGCTACTAGTTTTTGGCGTTTGTACGTTCCCATGAATTTCTGCTTCTCTTAGTATTTTGTAAATCGATGATTTTGGTACACCGGTATAATCAGAGCACATATCAACTAATTTATCTTTTGTAATTGTGGAACTTAATGATGTAGAAATGCCCGGTTGGTTATTCGGAGGTACACACGTACAATTACAGCACATATGCACAAAGTCATCTTTTGGTGGCTGATGATCTCTTTCAAGACAGTGAAATACTCGCAGTACAATTTGTTTTTCTCTTACTGACCGAGACTCCGACCGTTTTACCTTTTTCGACGTGGAAGGCCCGACCATGTCTCCCATTTTTTGAGTAGTTTGAGAACGGTGTAGAAATATAATTATGTAACGCTTAAACACTTATTAGCACTATTATTTTCACCAATTGTTATCACAACACGTCGATTGCTGACTAACTTAACTGTAAAACGTACAATTCACGCTGTATAATTCACAAACCAATTATACGCTCATGGCTGCAAGTACATTAGTGAGGACTGCAACGATGAGATGGAAGTTACGGTAAAGTGATAAAGACAGAAATATCGTTGCGTACAGCGTTGCCATTAGTTGTAATAAATATCTTACACTATACAGAAAATAATGAATTTTAACTGATCAGTAATCAGGAAATGTATAAGTATTACTCATTACAAGCTCATTACTGATTTTTGTCATAAATAATACCTTTTAATCGTACTAGTATTGTGTATTATCTATAATTTGTCACAACCTACAACTCTACTGCTTACTATATTTTGATTCTGCTATAAACTGGTAACGTAAAATTTAGATATGACAACGCGCTTTACTCTCAATCATTATTGGTTTTACTATAATTTATGACTGTCTGGATGGAAAGAATCGCTTGGGATGGTGACGTCTGTATAGCTAGGTTTTCTGAAAACATTGAACTCAAATGTATTCTGATTGTGTGTAATGGCCAGGTCTAAGAAATTTATCTGTTTCTATATCTCTGTTTCGGGTGTGAACTGAATGTTGCTATAGAGATTGTTCATGAATATCATAAATTAGTTCAGATGTCGTGTAGTACCTCTGAAACATGAAGTATTTGGGTATATATGTAGACCAAACCTGCGATAGGAAGAACACATTGACAACACAGTTGAGAGACTCAATAGGTTAGTTTATAAATTCTATCAAATCAGAAATCTGAATAATAAAAAGCTCTAACTTACGATTCACAACTCACTCGCTGAATCTTTATTGAGGTACTGTATCATTATATGGGGTGGTCTCAGTAAAACATTATTATACGTTCTAGAGGTTATGCAAAATACCATATTAAAAATAATTTTTGAGAAAAATAGAAGGTACTCTACTGAAGACCTTCACAAAGAAACTGGCTTATCTGATGTAGGAAAACTTTATACCTATCAATGCTTAATATGGATGCAAAATACCTCTCAGATAAGTCATACTTACAACACACGTAATGAATCTTGAAGTGCTCAATTATATTTTTCATCAGATGTATTCATAAATATTATTTGTTATTAAAAAAAAAATCTTGGATAACGATCACTCTCCATAGTAAGAATCTTGTACAGCCAGTTTGAGGTAATTTTGAAAATATTAAGTGCACTCGTCCCGTTTCCAAGCGTACTATTGCGTCAGGTGCGTTGATAAGCAATAAAAGAATTTTTTATAAACTTTCAGGTGGAAATTTCATATTAAAGTGTGAATGGAAAGTTAGAACGGATTTTTATCAAGTATCGGTCATTTGAAGGTGGTTGACAATGTTTCGTGGTGTATTTTACTTCCAAGTTGAAACCTCGAGTATGAAGTCGAAATTGTGGGATTAAAGTCAAAATTTTGAGATTCGAGTGAAAATTTAAAGATTGAAATCGAAAATTCGAAATTAAAATCGTAGTTTTGAATTTGAAGTCGTAATTTCGAAACCAAAGTCAAAATTTGGAGTTTCAAGTCCAGGTTCAAGTTTCAAGTTTGAATTTGATATTTCAAATTCAAACTTAGGGTAATTTAGGGTAAAAAGTCGAAATTGCGAAAATGAAGTCGAAATTTGAAATTAATATTGTAACTTTGAGTTTGAAATCCTAGTTTCGAGACTTGACTGAAGTTCAAATCTCGAGATTGGAGTGAAAATTTTCAAATTGAAGTCGTAATTTCAAGACAGAAGTAGAAATTTTGGTTGAAAAGTCGAAATTTTGAAATTAAAGTCGAAATTTCAAAATTTAAATGATAATTTCAAGTTTGAAGTCGTAATTTACAGTTTAAAGTCGACATTTCGTGAGTGAAGTCAAAATTTTAAGATTCAAGTCGACATATCAAAATTAAAGTTGTGATTTCGAGATTGTAGTCAAAATTTCGAGTTAAAAGTCAAAATTTCGTGATTGAAGTGAACATTTCAAGTTCGAAGTAGAAATTTCGTTATTGAAGTCAAAATTCGATAATTAAAGTTGTTATTACGAGATTGAAGTCAAAGATTCGGGTTTAAAGTCAAAATTTCGTGATTGAAGTAAACATTTTGAGTTCGAAGTTGAAATTTCGTTATTGAAGTCGAAATCTCAAGATTGAAATCAAAATTCGATAATCAAAGTTGTGATTTCAAAATTGTAGTCGAATTGTAAAAACATTTCAAGTTCGAAGTTGAAATTTTGTTATTGAAGTTGAAATCTCAGGATTGAAGTCAAAATTCGTTAATTAAAGTTTTTATTTTGAGATTGAAGTCGAAATTTCAAAATTTAAATGATAATTTCAAGTTTGAAGTCGTAATTTACAGTTTAAAGTCGACATTTCGTGAGTGAAGTCAAAATTTTAAGATTGAAGTCGACATATCAAAATTAAAGTTGTGATTTCGAGATTGTAGTCAAAAATTCGAGTTAAAAGTCAAAATTTCGTGATTGAAGTGAAAATTTCGAGTTCGAAGTAGAAATTTCGTTATTGAAGTCAAAATTCGATAATTAAAGTTGTTATTACGAGATTGAAGTCGAAGATTCGGGTTTAAAGTCAAGATTACGTGATTGAAGTGAACATTTTAAGTTAGAAGTTGAAATTTCGTTATTGAAGTCGAAATCTCAAGATTGAAATCAAAATTCGATAATTAAAGTTATGATTTCAAAATAGTAGTCGAATTGTAGAAATATTTCAAGTTCGAAGTTGAAATTTCGTTATTGAAGTCGAAATCTCAAGATTGAAGTCAAAATTCGATAATTAAAGTTGTGATTTCGAAATAGTAGTCGAATTGTAGAAATATTTCAAGTTCGAAGTTGAAATTTCGTTATTGAAGTCGAAATCTCAAGATTGAAGTCAAAATTCGTTAATTAAAGTTTTTATTTTGAGATTGAAGTCGAAATTTCAAAATTTAAATGATAATTTCAAGTTTGAAGTCGTAATTTACAGTTTAAAGTCGACATTTCGTGAGTGAAGTCAAAATTTCAAGATTGAAGTCGACATATCAAAATTAAAGTTGTGATTTCGAGAATGTAGTCAAAATTTCGAGTTAAAAGTCAAAATTTCGTGATTGAAGTGAAAATTTCAAGTTCGAAGTAGAAATTTCGTTATTGAAGTCAAAATTCGATAATTAAAGTTTTTATTACGAGATTGAAGTCGAAGATTCGGGTTTAAAGTCAAAATTTCGTGATTGAAGTAAACATTTTAAGTTCGAAGTTGAAATTTCGTTATTGAAGTTGAAATCTCAGGATTGAAGTCAAAATTCGTTAATTAAAGTTTTTATTTCGAGATTGAAGCCAAAATTCGATAATTGAAGTTTTTATTACGGTATTGAAGTCGAAGTTTCGGGTTTAAAGTCAAAATTTTTTGATTGAAGTAAATATTTTAAGTTCGAAGTTGAAATTTCGTTATTGAAGTCGAAATCTCAAGATTTAGGTCAAAATTCAATAATTAAAGTTGTGATTTCAAAATTGTAGTCGAATTGTAGAAATATTTTAAGTTCAAAGTTGAAATTCCGTTATTGAAGTTGAAATCTGAGGATTGAAGTCAAAATTCGTTAATTGAAGTTTTCATTTCGAGATTGAAGCCAAAATTCGATAATTAAAATTTTTATTACGGTATTGAAGTCGAAGTTTCGGGTTTAAAGTCAAAATTTCTTGATTGAAGTAAATATTTTAAGTTCGAAGTTGAAATTTCGTTATTGAAGTCGAAATCTGAAGATTGAAGTCAAAATTCGATAATTAAAGTTGTGATTTCAAAATTGTAGTCGAATTGTGAAAACATTTCAAGTTCGAAGTTGAAAATTCGTTATTGAAGTCGAAATCTCAGGATTGAAGTCAAAATTCGTTAATTAAAGTTTTTATTTTGAGATTGAAGTCGAAATTTCGGGTAAATAGTCGAAATTTCGAAACTTGAATCGTAATTTTGGGTTTGGCGTCGTAGTTCCGAAAAAGAAGTAAAAATTTTGAGTATAAAGTCGAAATACCGTGAGTAAAGTCGAAATTTCGAATTTGAAGTCAAAATATCAAAAAACAACAAAGAAATTTATGCTACTGTTTCAGTTCGGATAGAAAAAACTCACGTCATATTTCTTTGGTTGAGATTTTCATTGAATTCGTTTGAAACGAGCAGTGTAATGCAGCTCGTAATTGAAAAAATATTCGATTCTTTTAACTATTGTGAATAGCTCTCTTTCTGTAAACACAATCAACCCATTGTCTTCATCGCTGAGGTCTCTCCCGAGGAAATGTCTCTCCACATAGAGAACCAATTTTTTCTTTTCTTCTGTAGACAAGTGATGTTCAATGTATTCTTTAGCTGATTTCGTTTCTATGGACGAAACAATCGCCAAAGTGATTGTAATGATGACAACTACAACAACAATACAAAAATTAACTGAATGTTCATCATAAAGTTTGAGAAAATGAATATTTCAGAATGAAATGTCGAAACATTCAACTCTCCCTCAGAGTAACAAAAGACAATAGAGAGGCCTTTTGCATCCTCATACTGAAGGCAGCATAACTTTGTTTACGAGAAGTAAGTTGGACCATAAAACAGTGGCGGGTGGTTTAGTTGATAGTCGGAGGGATAGTATATATTTATAAAATGAGTCAGGAGAAAATGTATTCTGTTCAAATAGGTCCTACAGGAAATCTGATTTTTTATTAAAGATTATGAAAATGGGGCCAGTTTTTCTACCAACTACTAGATTTTTATTTATGTATGGCTTTATAACAAAGGACATGGTTTACTGGGTTAAAATTAAATTATTTCATATGAATCAATTCATAAATTCATAGTAATGAACTTTGCTCCATAAAATTAATGAAGAAAAGAATGTTCGATTAGATATCATGATTTCATTCAAAATTGGTATCTAATGGTATTTTGTGGACCGACATTATGAAAGGGGATATTTTTGTAGTTTTTAATGATAATAATAATTTTAATAATAATTTCATTCTTATGAATGAAGTTTTTGAAACTAGGTTTTTAGTGTTTCATTATTTGACAATCCAACAAAAAAAAGAAAAAAATTGACAACCGTCATTTGTTATTGAATATTGTCTGTATGCACCGTGAGAGCTTCGTGCAAAGAAAGAAATCATATTCTTTATGTGACGTAAGTTAGTATTTAAGTGAGCAATAACAGATTTAACACCGGTTGCACAAGAATAACTATTCAGTATACAAACTGAACATTGAGCAGAAAGCCTTTTAATCTGTGGATCACAGAATGAATGCACAATCTAAAACAACTAGTCAAACCAAGTGAATCACATAATATAAAGAGAATTATGTTTGAAAACAGAAATGGAAAAAAAAAATGTGATAATCCAATAGAGATTGCCTATAATTTTAATGAATAGGTTATAAACAGTGTAATTGAGGTAGAAAATAGTATATATTGTGATGAGATATAGACACCGAATAACTATGGGCCCATTAACAGTAGGTTCAGTCAAATCAAAAAATAAACATGATAACTTTAGGTAAGATAATTTTTTCTCTTGATAAAGTAAATAAAAGTGAAATTATCAATAGTAAATTCTTGAAAGAAACTTTCGATGTGTCTGGGCATATAATATTGAACTTCATAAATACTTCCTGGGGACTGTTTCCAAACCAGTACAAAGTTAGTACACTGAATCCAATTCCGAAAATAAATAATACAAGTGATGCAAGTAATTTTTGTTCAATAAACAGTCTTCCAACGCTTGAAAAAGTAGTGGAACTGACAGTATATGAACAACTAGTTACATACTTCAATGAAAATAATTTATTCATCGAAAATCAGTCTGGTTTTCGTAAGAATCACTCATGCGAAACAGCGTTACAACTTACAGTCACAAAGTGGAAAAAAAGTATTGATAGGAAAGAATATATTGTTGCTATATTTCTAGATTTGAAGCGTGCCGTTGAAACAATTGATATAAAAACTTTAATCAATAAACTGAAGTGTTATGGTGTGAATGAAAAAGCTTTAAACTGGTTAGATAGTTATCTTGAGCAAAGAAGTCAAAGAACTGAAATTTGTGAAATGTCAGATTAAATTATAAATGACATAGGTGAACCACAAGGCAGTGTTTCAAGACCACTGCTATTCATTATATATACAGGGTCCTGCAACAGTGGCGCGGTGTTCCATATCTCAATTCAGGAAACAAATAGGGATCTAAATTTCTATAATATTACCTCATTGTACAGGTTCAACAAAATAAAAATATTGGCGGTCACACAGGGTGACCCATTTTGAATGAAATCACCTAATAATATCAAACCTCAATCGTAATTATAAATATTCATGATTTCTAATCGAAAATTATATCGGAACCCACAAACCCTACCGCTTGTTCATCAAATCTGATAATGAATCACAAATTTCTTCATCTAATTATATGAAGCAAAGTTCATCACTTTCAAAATTAACATTTATCATTGTTATGAATTAATTCATTTGGAATAATTTAATTTTAACTCAGTAGACCATTTATTATAAAGCCATATGTGAATAAAAATCTAGTAGGTGGTTGAAAATCTGGCCTCATTTCCATAATCATTAATAATAAATCATATTTCCTGTAGGAACTATTTAAACAGAATACATTTTCACCTGAAATGATTCATTTTATAAATATATAATATCCCTCCGATTGTCAACTAAACCCACCGCCACTGTTTTATGGTCCAACTTACTTCAAATGTAAACAAACTCTCCATAACCCCTCATTACCGCCACCCCCGTCGAACATAAGTTGTACAGAAAAGGACAAAATACATGTATTGTACTGGTATAGGCATGGCAACTCTATGTCTCATTATTACTCTGATAATTCTCCCAACGTCACTACGCTTGGCAAATCTAGTTGAACCTCTGTAGCAGGAGGAGAGTGGCGAGAGCTCATTAACATCAAGGAACTCGTGTAGCGAAAATCGTGTCAGTACAGTATGTGAAGTAATTATTCGCTGTGGTGACCGGCGAGTTATTTGTTGTCTTTGAAAATGCCTTCGAACAATAAAGTAAAAACCAAGGTTTTCAGTTGACAAAGTAGAGGAATTGTGAACAACGTATCAAGATTCATACAAGCGGAAGCAACTGCAAACGGAATAGGAATTCCTCTTGCTGAGGTAACAAATTATAGTGAAAATGAGTGAAATTGTACTCATTATTATATTTCACCTATGAAGGTTCAAGAACGATTCGTTGAGATCACAAGGGTTTGCATACGAACTGAAGAAAACTCAGATAAAAGATGAAAAAAATTAAAAGTTGTGGGAAAAACATTCCAAATCCAAATGAAACTGTATTAAAAATTCCAAAATTGCGATGGATGATGTTGATTTGTCAGTTTTAAACAAATGTACAATTAATTTCCATATCAAAGAGACACGCCCAGGGAAATTCATAAAACTATCATCCCAGATATTGACTATCAGGGTAGGAGGGAATCTTTGCGGAAAAAAATTCATAAACTTAGATTTCGAAGGAGGAACGTGAAAAGTAACAGGAAAATATTGATAGAACGCAGGTCTATTCGACTACTGAAAATAGAATTATTGAAGAAAATGCGGACCTTTAGAGAAGAATGTCAAACTACTATTAATGTGGATGAAACATACAGGATGATTGACGGTGGATGGCACATTAGACGTTTCTGGTGAACCAGACAATGGATCCCTTTTGAAATTCAGTGAAGATCATATTTTTGACAATGCGGTGTTACTACTTATATTAGAAATTAGTAGCAACTTCGATTTTTGAAGCGGAACACTCTGTATATTATATCATTTTTGAAACCTACAATAATTACTGTGCAACTTCTTCTGATATTTCCCAATAATTATCCGTTACCGTTTTCGAAATATAAATTAATTTAAATTTTTTTCTTCGAAAATCATGACCTCTAAAAATGCTGATATTTTTGAGTTGAGGAATACTGTGGTACCGAAGTTTAGTTTGAAGTTAGTGATACTTGTAAGCTTTCAAAACTTCGTTATATCAATACATGGTGGTAAAAAAATACAGTGTTTTCGTTTGCTTGAAAATATTACTGAAAGTTGAGGCACATCTTCTGCTGATAATTCTATTACATTGTCCAAAAATAATAAATAAATTCATAATAACTTTGTTTGAATTGTTTTTCCATCATTTTGAAGGTATTTCAAACTCATGAATGCCAATATTATTAGGACAATGTCACAATGCTACTGTCAGATATTAGTAATGATAATGTTCATGAAATACCCTATGGAAATAAATGCCCTAATAAGTACAAAACTTTGCTAGTTAGGTATAAGCATAGGTATATACATAAAAAAACAGCAAAGTTTAACAGGTTTCTGTGTAATTTCACCACCTCGTATTGAAGTAAAGAAGGTTGCGCTGAAACATAAAAAGCCTCTAAGTATAATCTAACTCCCAACTAAATTTCGGTATCAAAGTATCCCTCAACTCAAAGATATCAGCATTTCAATAAGTTACGATTTCCGAAGAAAAAAATTGATATCAATTAATATTTTGAAAACGGCAACAAATAGGTATAGGACAATATCAAGAGAAGTTGTCTGGTAATTGTTGTAGCTTCCAGGTTGTTGTATTTGAAAAACCAAAGTAGCTATATTATTATTCCAAAATAGTGGACACTGAATTCTCAGAAAGTTTCTATTATGAATCAAACAAGTTGTCCGTTATTCTATAACTATTCATCTGCATGTGTATGATTTGAATAGATGATGATAAAATACTGATATTGCTGGAATTTTGTTGATTCGTTCATTATCCGTCACCACAATGGTTCTTATTATTACTTTTATTTTTGACCTTCGCAAGAGGAATTCCATCTGCAGTTGATTCTGCTGGCATACACTATTCACAATTTCTCTGCACTGGTTTTCAGGTTACTGTTTCAAAGGCATCAAATTACGCACAGTTCATTGCACAGAATAATTTATCCACTTTATGTTCGCGACACGATGTGAACTACACGAGTTTCTCGATGTTATTGAGTTCTCGCATCACTCTGTAGGCTGATCTACTGCGCTTTCAATATTCAGAGGCACAGGTAGATTTACCAAGCTGTACTGATCAATAGAAATGAAGTGCATTGAGGACGAAGATTGATCTTAACTTTTTTACAGTTTTCCTAATAAAAATATTTCAGAAAAAATTCACTTAATCAATTCTGATGGAATTGATAATACCAAATAACTTTTTTCATAAACTACACCTTACGATTTGATCATCCCAAACTTTATATTCAAGTGGAAAGTCTCGAGCCTAACATGTAGATGGCGCTAACGAAAGCGCCATCTACATGGCGAGATATTTCTCTTTCGAATGAAAATACTATAAACAAATTCTTGGTACACCAATGGGAGCTACTATTTCTCCTTTTATGAAATGAACGATCTTTTTGAAAACATACTTCCGAAACTGGGTTTTGAAATTCCTTTTTAAAGAAATACGTTGACGATGTCATTTGTGCAATACCTTATGACAAATCTCATGAAATTCTTGATGTTATCAACAGATATAATAAAAAATTGCAATTCACTATTATCCAATTAGAAAATAATCAGACCTTTCCTTTTCTTGATACAAGAGTTATCCGTAAAACTAATAATTCCTTGATCACTGATTGGTTTATCAAAACTAATAATTCAGAAAGATATATCGATTACTATTCTTTTCATGAAAAATCTGGCTTCTTAGAGATGAATTGATCGAAAATTGTTATCCCAGAAAACTTCTCAATGAAATTAGTTTCAATACTGGTAGTAATACAAATTCCGATGTAATCAACAGAAATGTATGTAATGATAGTTCACCTATCAATTTTTCTTATGAATCGATACCTAATCTTGGAAATGTATCTTGAAATATCATAAAACTTTTTATAATGAAGAATATATCAAAATATGCAGAAAAAAATATAATAAAAATATAAGGAATTTGAATAGTAAATTGAAAGATAAAACTGATACAACAAAAAAGTCTAATGTGATTCATAACATTCCTGGTAACAATTGTAACTTGGACTATATTGGAAAAACATCTAGAATTTTTATTGATAGAATAACTTCACGTAGAAGTGATACTAAGCACTATAAGCACTAAGCAACATTCTATAGAAACAGGACATAAACCACATTACTCTAATATCAAAGTTTAACATACACAAAAATATTTCCAAACGCCTTTAATTTGAAATGGTTGAAATTAATAATAATAATATTATTTCAGAATAGACAAATGTGCAATGGTCCATCTCAAAACAAGACGATGCAGGGACTACGGAGACGATGTGCAGTTCGTAGATGGAAGCATCCTACAACATCTGGATGCCGGAGAGACGTATACTTACCTCGAGGTGGAACAACGCCACTCACAAGAGGTAACTGCAGTGAAAAATTCTCTCCGCGGCAAGTATCCGCACAAACTCAGACATAATTGGTCATCGGAACTGTCGGGGAAGAACAAAGTTGCTGCAACACCACAACTCTGTCACCGAGTTGGAACCCGTTCAGCAAAAAGCTCAGATAAAAGCCGCAGTGTTCCCTACTTCTGCGGAAACACAAGAATAAGCCAATGCATGAGGTGTTCTTGAATAAGATTGGAGACCTTGGCTTATCGAAGCGCCTGACATTCGCTTTTCTCAGGTCAAGTAGGCTGAAGTCGGAAACTGAGGGGTTCACCATGGCTTAGTTTACCGCAGTCGCGATATAGAGGTTTTTGACACAAGGTTCAGGGTCTGCTGCGAGACACCCGAGACCCTATTGCACTTGCTATCAGCATGCCCAGCATATGCGGTCTCGGCCTATATCCATCGACATAACGCGGCCCTAAGAGTGCTATATTATCTTCTACGGCACTCTTACGGTATTGACGAGACACAGGTGTTGCCCTACGCTCCGGGAGATATTGAATCCGTTGTGGGGAGCGAGAAGTGCCGAATTTATTGGAACTATTCGTTCCCCACCCTCAGGCTAATACATATATTTCGAAAAGAAACAAGCACGTACAGGTATATTCCTGACAGTTCACATCACTGTGGACAGCACAAACGTGCTGGATTGATTTTTTTAGTGCATCATCTTTTGACTTTCCCTCTAACACATGAAAGGTTCACAAAAGAAAGACGTACAATACAGGAAATAGAAGCCACTAACGGTTTCTCGAGGGGTATTGTAGTTGACATAATAAGGAAAAATAAGTTTAGGTTAAGAATGAACAAAGTCTCAATTTTCAGAAAGAACAAAATCCAAAATAAATACATCTCAGTTCCATATCACCAATATACGAGGAACTTTGAAGAAATTTTCAAGGAACTAGTTATGAAGGTGGTTTTCAAAACAAGTCATACACTACAGAGCTTTTTGGGAAATCCAAGAGACAAAGTCGAGAATTCGGAAAAGTTTGGAATTTACGAAATTGAATGTAAGGACTGCGATGCAAAATATTATGGACAGACAAAAAGATCTATATAAGGAACACATAGCACACTTAAAATATGGAAAACCTGAAAAATCAGCAGTCGCCCATCATATTTTGCAACAAAACCATTCCATAGACTTCAGTTCATTAAGATTAGTTAGACAAGTTAACAACAACAGGCAACTAGATACATATGAGAGCGTAGAAATAACACAATAATATTATGAACAACAATGACGGACCTATACCAAAGAGCATACTATATAGCTTGTTAAAATAAAATAAAATGATGTTTTTGGATTTATTGATTACTACATAAGAACACATTGGAAAAATAAATTTGGATAGGCAATATTGTGAAATTAATTTTTATATAGCTGGAATTTGTTTTATATGAACATATATTGTAAAATAATAGATAAGGCAAAATTGTGAAATCAATTTAGGTTGGTATACCTGTATGGTTGGTACGCCTGGATGGTTTACCTGAATGGGTTACCTTTATAGCATAAATAGGGTTAGCTCGCATCAGTTTCTGGTTTTAATCTTCATCTTTGAAGATGATCACTTGGTGATCGAAACACGTGTCGAGGTGTTAAAAATAACGATTTGGTGTTGAGAAGAAACTCCAGTTATATTCATTTTCATGTCAAAATTCAATACTATTTGTTGAAACAGTTTTTTATTGTAATATTAAAATGAGATCTAATCTTTCATTAGGAAAATTGTAGGTTATTCACAGTTGAACAGTTTGATTGCTGCCACAACTGCCATATAATAGTTACAGTTTATGTTTAAAAAATCTCAATGAAACTCACCTTCCCCTATTTTACACAAGAATAATGCTAATAGAAAAAGTACAAGTCGACCACACAACAAAAATTGACATGCCACGTTCATTTCGTATAGTGCGCATATCATTCCACAAGCTTTCACAATTCTATTCTCTCTCTCGTCCATTCTGAATTATGTGAAACTGTCTGCAGATCTTGTTGTCAAAGTTTTGTTTCAAAAAATACTTGTTTTAGAGTTCAACTAACATCGATTCTCAGCTGACTATGAGTTATCAGTTCATTCTCCATGAAAGATGAATTTCTTTACACTCAATTTTTTGTTGTATTGGGCTTCTACAGGGTGATTATACTTCAGGTGCCAGGAATAGTTCTTCTCTCGAATGTACGTTATACATTTCGTTAATGTCCTCTCCTTTTATTTTTTGAACGGATCAACTCAAAAAATTGAAGTTTGGGATAATGAAATAATTGCATAAATACTTCATTTTGAAGTGAAATTGACAGATGAAACTTCCAAAATGGCGACTGGGCTCCATCTGGGAAAAAAAATTGAATAGAAAGGGGAGTCTCGTTGCAAATCTTTTTGAAGCTCCTGATCAATGCTTCACAACCCTAGAGTATAATGTCAATATCTTCAACTACTACAAAATGGCGGAACTTTCAAAAATTGCCTAAATACATTGACATTTAATACAAAATATGAGGTAATAAGCTTGAGGTCAGTTCAGAAGATGCTCGAAATGGTTCTTGAACTTCTTGTCATATGAACAGCCTCCTATTCGATATTTCACGCCGAACATTTTCGAACACAGTAACGTCAATATCTCTAAAAATATTTATTATTCTCTGCCGTATAACCAATATTGAAGCAGGTTCAGTTTTGGGCACCTTTTGCTTCAAACAGCCACCAAAGTTGTCAAATCTGGCGAGCGGGCTGGCCATTCTGTAGGACCTCGACGGCCAATCCAACGACCGGGAAAAGTAGTTTCCAAATAGTTTCTTACTTGTCTGGAGTAACGTGGTGGTGCTCCATCTTGTTGGAATACAATATCCATATCGAATTCATTAGGATTCGCTTCGACGATTTCAGTGATGAGAGGGTCAACAGTTGTTTCCAGCATTCAAATACAGTTTCCCTGTTGAATTTTGATTAATAAATAGAAGTCCTACAATATGGTTTCCCAATATTCCTGCTCAAATGTTAATTTTTTCTAGATATTAGGTATATGTTTCCCGGAAAACGTGAGGGTTGGTGTCACTCCAATAAAGGCAATTTTCTCTGTTAACATTGTCGTTTAAAAAAAATGTACATTCGTCACTAAAACAAATATTGTGAAGATAGGTAGGATGCCTTGCAATGGTTTCCGTCATGATTTCGCAGAATTCTGTTCTCCGATCAGGGTCAGTTAATTGGTGTACCATTTTAATTTAGTATGGATGATACCTATTCCTCTTCAACAGTCTCCACACAGTAGAACGGGACACCTCAAACATTCGCGACGGAATAAGTCGACTGTTAAGGATTTACTCAATGAATTTCTCCTTCGCCATAACAATATAAGGAAAACTCAATTTGGATTCCAGAGCAACAAGAGCACACTTGATGCAATATCCTCTTTCCTGTTTGAGGTGTATTCCAAAATGAATGATGGAGATGCTGCTGCAGCAGTATTTTGTGACCTTACAAAAGCATTTGACTGCGTTGATCATAAAATACTGCTACGAAAGCTGAATATCTATGGATGTAGAGGGATAACACTATGGTGGTTTGAGTCGTATCTCAAGGGTCGCAGTAAGATTGTGAAAACGAATACGAAAACAGTATTGAAATAAATACTGGTGTATCACAGGGATCGGTTCTCGGTCCCATATTGTTCCTGTTGTATATTAACGATTTGATGAACATAAGTATATCTGGAACATTCACTCTTTTTGCTGACGACACTATTATATTGTGGCATAGTAAAGGTATAGATATATTCAGTGAGACAATAGCTCATGATATACAAAAAATCAAGTCTTGGTGTGATCCCAATCTACTCTCCTTTAATATTTCGAAAACAAATATTACGACTTTCAAGTGTTTACTTCAGAATTTATCTGTAGCGAGCGGTATCATTGAGAACAGAGAGTGTACTAAATTTCTGGGGCTGTATATAGACGGTGGACTGAAATTTGACGGTCACATCAGAAAAATGAAAAGTAAAATTTCCACCGGCTGTTATGCAGTGAGAGTTATTACTAAAGAAGTTGGAGTTTATACTGCAAAAACAGCATATCACACTCTGGTAGAGTCTCACTTAAGGTACGGTATACCTTTTTGGGGTGTGTGTAGCCTTAATTTGCTGGAGTCTGTATTTGTATTATGGAAGAGAGCTATACGATACTTGTGCAAAGCTAAACCTCGTGACTCTTGCAGCCAACTGTTTATTGTATCTCTTTTTATTCTGAAGATAGTGTGTTTGATTAAGAAACATCTTGTGAAACTTGAGGTTACCACCTCAAGTCAAGTCAAGTCAACGACTCCTTATTTTAACAATGGTGTGAAGATGTATAGCCATCTGCCGAGTTACACTAAACAGATAAATATTGATACCAAACAGTGCAGAAAAATTAATAAAGAAATTTTGAGTAGTAGGCCCTATTACAGTTTGACTGAGTTCTATACCGATCATTTTCAACTTAGCATGTTTTATGTGTATGTATGTTTCAACCATTGTTTGTGGTTTTTTATTCAGTGTTTTTATACTTAGGTTAACATTATATTTTATATTCATATGACATTTATGTATTCTTTTATATTTATTTACTAACTTTGTCGACAATATTTTTTCTTTGGACAATGAAGTATATTATTATTACTACCACCTCACCAACTTTTGTACCTGCTGTTCTTCTGGAATGGACGGATGACCTAGGGGCTTTTTTTTATGTACACTACCGGTAGTTGTGAATTTGGATACAAGTTCCCTCAAATATTTCTTACAGATAGAGCGATTCGAAAAACCTTCATTAAAAATCCTTTCAGTCTCGTGAAAGTAGATAGTAGAAACCGTAGATGAAAATAGCTTTAATTGTTTTTTCCAATGGACGAGAATTGACCATTTCAGAGATTGTTGACGTGGTACAATTCTAATAGTAGAACCGAAAAGTAAATGAGAATTTTCTAACTGAACAGTGATGTTCATTGTGGTACTAACATTTTTTTGTCGTTTTTAGTAACAAAAAATATTTTAACAAACCTTATCGAGTTGTTGGAATTGCCATATGGCAGATAAGAAGGAATATTTCTAGAAATATCGATATTAATGTGTTTGTCTTCAGGATGGCGCCCATCGCCATCTCGACAGTTTCATCTGTCAATTTCACTTCAAAATGAAGTATTCATGCATTAATTTCATTATACCAAATTTCAATTTTTTTAGTTGACCCGTTCAAAAAAGAAAAGGGGGGGCATGTTGGAATTTTTTCGAAGGGACCCTCTTAAAAGCTGCCAAATGGGTTGGAAATGAGATTGTTGAAGTTTCAGCTCGATTGAATAAGGTTAACCCTCAACAAGGTTGGAGTTCAAACTGTTCATAAAAATGTTTTTTTTTCATAAAATACATACCAATATTGCAATTCAATTACATCTGGTCCTCCATCCTCTGTGACGGAAAAATTCTCCTCCATCCCTTCTCATTTCTCTCCTTCTTAATGATTTTATTAAATTAAAAAACAGAATCATCATAATTACCCATCTCGATTTACGAAACCAAAGTTTGTCTAATTTCAGTAAAATTCTGATCCAAAATTCTTATCCTAAGTCTTTAGTAAACATAATTTCATTTTGTGAAAAAACAAACTTTCAAAATAATAATGAAGAAGTTGAACATAACAACGTTATACCTTCATTCATATATAAATCACTCCTATATATTCAAGAATTGACACCAAAATTAATTAATGTATTCCGAAATAATAACCTCAAAATATCTGAAACAAATGTCACTACTATATCTAAATTATACAGTAAACTGAAAGCTCCAATTTCAAATGATCAAAAATCCAATTTACTATACAACATTTCTTGTATGGATTGTTCTAAAACATATATAGGACAAACATTTAGACCTCTAAGTAGTCCCATCACTTCCCATAAGAGTGACTGTAGACGAAATGTTAATTCTTGTGCATTAACAGAACATGTTGATTCGGAGGATCATAAAATGAATTTTGAAAATCCAATTATTTTACATAGAGAAACCAATTCAACTGAAAGAATATTTTTGGAAATGATACATATTAATAACGAAGAACATTCAATGAATAAACGAACTGATATTTATAGTGTTAGCAAAATTTACACGTTGATTACGTAAGTAAGTGAGTAAGTAAGTAAGCAAAAATGATAATTGAAATTTCGTCTATTCTCGCGGCCTTTTTATTTTTAAAAGATTGAATTATTTCTTTAAGCTCATTTGCATCAGTAGGGTGTAAAATTGAGGAATATGTTAAAAAATAAATACATATTCGAAATATGCTTTTCTGTTAACCAGCTGTCGCACCCCTACGAAAGACAACCCTCAGAAGTTGAAACTTGTGCGAGTTAATGACTAACAAGGTCCTACCTTTCAAGGTGTGATTCCTAACACGGATAGAACTATACATCAGATAGGTAACAGTTAACTTGCAATTCGTCGAAACATTTATAAAGCTGAAAAAAAAATGTTCATTTTATGTTTGATTATATATTGTATAATGTTCAAAGGAAACAATCAGTCATAAATGGCAAGGAGATGAGTATTGCATATTGCATTCGTTCTTGTCGGTTTTACAAAATTATCAGTTCAAAAACACCACCTTACCATTCGAACAAAAATTCTTTCAGAGAGGATATCCATAATATAAACGTTCCTAAACGTGCAATTCATAGAATATATGATCCTTTTCTTATCAAGTGTCGAAGGTTCATAATTGAATTCCCCAAGATTTAAATATTTTGAGTTAACAAGTTTTAAGGAAAATGAAAACTCATCTTCTTGATGAACAATCAGATACTGGTACAAATTAGATTGATGAATTGTGCTGTTCTGTTCTCGAAAAATTGTATATATGCTGTCACGAAGATGTAGTAGATATGCATAGATAGGTGTATGTGTCTGCTAAATAAAAAAAATATTTCCTTATTTTCCTTTATTATGTTTACTCGTCTCACAATTATATCACCTTACGCTAAAGAATAATAACAGAAGTCTGTTTATCTCGATCAGGACCACCTGACCTTTGGCGTTTTGCCAATGTTATTTTTTTTCGATAGATTCGATTTACATTCATCAGCTATGAGAAATTAAGACCTATATTATAATTATTATTATCCTAGTACTGTTTCCTAGTACTGCCTTGCTGTTCCGTGGTCAATAAAGTTGTCAGGTGGCATTATTATGTGGAAACCAACCAGATCTGGATTGTCTTCCTCTCAATCTAAAGGGAATGTCAATTGGTTCACACACTTCTCAAGGATTTTGACTGTTCTTGACTTGACTTCTTCAGTAGCTCCTTACTGTTCTCACTCGGGGATGTCTTTGTCTTTTGAGACAGTTTAGAGAATCGAATCATTTCATAAAGATGAGGTTGATGGTGCTCTTCGTTCCAGACTCACAGTTTTCAATTTGTATCGCTGTGAACTACTTTGCTATTTCGTGTTTGAGAGAGGGACATTCATTCGGGAAATATCTCATATCCAACTCAGATGTGGATTGGCTACTTTTAAGTTTGAAAGGGACGTCTGTTGGCTTCAATGAGTTAGAAGAAAAGAAACTATTCTCATTTGTAACTCTTATGGTTCCTCTCCTCTTGTATCAAAAGGTAGGTTCAATGCCTTCCTTTTTCTTCAATCCTTGCGATGGGCCCTGAATTTCATGTTTCGAAATGCCCAATTGTCTTTTTATTCTCTCTTCTAACTCTTTTGCCGTGGCGTCCCTAATGACGTTATATTCCTTTGGTGTAGGCGTTTTAGATTTTGGAATGAATTCCCGAAATCTATCCCTCTCCATATAATCCAATAAAGCCCTTCCCCCTCTAGGGGGGATATCTATTGGTTCTGACTCAGTTCCTGATAATGTCCTGGATGAGGTTCTTGGGGTTTCTGAAAACGAACTACTGGTAGCTTCGGTAGCTTCGGTTGGTTCTTCATGGTTTTCATCTTGTGCAACCCTCTGGTTTTCACCGTCACGCCGACGGCTTGAAGCCTTATTCAAGAACCTCATGAGCATCTTGGATTCGTGGGATATTCAAGGAATCTGTAAGAAATGAGTGATATAATTTTCAGCTATTCAGTTTATTTGTTGTTTCAGAGATTTCAAGTCATACTATATCATACGATGAGGGACTATTTATATTTT
The DNA here is from genome assembly GCF_025532065.1 of Leptinotarsa decemlineata. Lineage (NCBI taxonomy): Eukaryota > Metazoa > Arthropoda > Insecta > Coleoptera > Chrysomelidae > Leptinotarsa > Leptinotarsa decemlineata. Next base: position 3,418,394 of record NW_027412688.1, on the reverse strand, counting down.
GGGAACTGGTATAGTTGAAGTAACCGGTATTGTACCTAGTTGAAGATGTCGGCATTCTCAAAGGACAAAAAAACCAATACAGAGAAATAAAGCCGCTGCCAACTAGTCCACGTGGACTGTAGACTTGGCGGTTCCTATTAGATGATTTTTACTAACCGAGTTTTATAATTGTTCATATTCATAGAATCAAGTCATGTTACGGTGACGAATAGAATGCGAGGATGGTTATAGCAGACGGTTATCAATGTTCAGTTCAGGAACTGATCGCGATTCAAATGTTGAAATTCAATATTGTTGTAGTTATAATTACTCAAAATTTTTGTTGTTTTTTGTTTTGAACATTAATCCAAATGTTAGAATAATAGAACCAAAACCAACAGATGACGTATTAATCGAACGAGCATGGTGAATGTATTCCGCGCGCGAATTAGATTAGGTAAGGGTAGGTTAGGTTAGGTTAGATTAGGGTAGGTTAAGTTACGTTAGGTTAGGGTAGGTTAGGTCGACTTTTATAATTGTATGGGTAGTGGTGGTGGTTGTGGTACGATTCCCACTTATCACATGACTCGTTTTGAGTAAGAGAGAAGGATATAGCATCTCGAAACATAAGTTGATATGAATGTCAATTGGTTCACATACTTCTCAAGGATTTTGACTGTTCTTGACTTGACTTCTCCTTCAGTAGCTCCTTACTGTTCTCACTCGGGGATGTCATTGTCTTTTGAGACAGTTTAGAGAATCGAATGTTTCATGAAGATGAGGTTGATGGTGCTCTCCGTTCCAGACTCACAGTTTTCAATTTGTATCGCTGTGAACTACTTTGCTATTTCATGTTTGAGAGAGGGACATTCATTCGGGAAATATCTCATATCCAACTCAGATGTGGATTGGCTACTTTTGAGTTTGAAAGGGACGTCTGTTGGCTTCAATGAATTAGAAGAAAAGAAACTATTCTCATTTGTAACTCTTGTGGTTCCTCTCCTCTTGTATCTTGTATCTTGCATTACTTTTTCTTCTCTCCTTGTGATGGGCCCTGAATTTCATGTTTCGAAATGCCCAATTGTCTTTCTATTCTCTCTTCTAACTCTTTTGCGTGGCGTCCCTAATAAAGTTATATTCCTTTGGTGTAGGCGTTTTAGATTTTGGAATGAATTCCCGAAATCTATCCCTCTCCATATAATCCAATAAAGCCCTTTCCCCTCTAGGGGGATATCTATTGGTTCTGACTCAGTTCCTGATAATGTCCTGGATGAAGTTCTTGGGGTTTCTGAAAACGAACTACTGGTAGCTTCGGTAGCTTCGGTTGATTCTTCATGGTTTTCATCTTTTGCAACCCTCTGGTTTTCACCGTCACGCCGACGGCTGGATGCCTTATTCAAGAACCTCATGAGCATCTTGGATTCGTGGGATATTAAAGGAATCTGTAAGAAATAAGTGATATATGCTCTCCGTTCCAGACTCACAGTTTTCAATCTGTATCCCCGTGAACTACTTTGCTATTTCGTGTTTTTCATTCGGGAAATATCTCATATCCAACTAAGATGTAGATTTGCTACTTTTGAATTTGAAAAGAATGCCTGTTGGCTTCATTGAGTTAGAGGAAAAGGAATTCCTCTTGTATCAAAAGGTAGGTTCAATGCATTACTTTTTCGTCTCTCCTTGTGATGGGCCCTGAGTTTCATGTTTCGAAATGCCCAATTGTCTTTCTATTCTCTCTTCTAACTCTTTTGCCGTGGCGTCCCTAATAAAGTTATACTCCTTTGGTGTAGGAGTTTTAGATTTTGGAATGAATTCCCGAAATCTATCCCTCTCCATATAATCCAATAAAGCCCTTCCCACTCTAGGGGGGATATCTATTGGTTCTGACTCAGTTCCCGATAATGTTCTGGATGAGGTTCTTGGGGTTTCTGAAAATGAACTACTGGTAGCTTCGGTAGCTTCGGTTGGTTCTTCATGGTTTTCATCTTGTGCAACCCTCTGGTTTTCACCGTCACGCCGACGGCTTGAAGCCTTATTCAAGAACCTCATGAGCATCTTGGATTCGTGGGATATTCAAGGAATCTGTAAGAAATAAGTGATATAATTTTCAGCTATTCAGTTTATTTGTTGTTTCAGAGATTTCAAGTCATACTATATCATAGGATGAGGGACTATTTATATTTTGGGAACTGGTATAGTTGAAGTAACCGGTATTGTACCTAGTTGAAGATGTCGGCATTCTCAAAGGACAAAAAAACCAATACAGAGAAATAAAGCCGCTGCCAACTACTCCACGTGAACTGTAGACTTGGCGGTTCCTATTGGATGATTTTTACTAACCGAGTTCATAGTCATAGAATCAAGTGATGTTACGGTGACGAATAGAATGCGAGGATGGTTATAGCAGACGGTTGTCAATGTTCAGTTCAGGAACTGATCGCGATTCAAGTGTTGAAATTTGATATTGGTTCAGTAATAATTAGTTAAAATTTTTGTTGTTTTTTGTTTTGAACATTAATCCAAATGTTAGAATAATAGAACCAAAACCAACAGATGACGTATTAATTGAACGAGCATGGTGAATGTATTCCGCGCGCGAATTAGGTTAAGTTAGGGTAGGTTAGGTTAGGTTAGATCAGGGTAGGTTAGGTTAGGTTACGTTAGGTTAGGGTAGGTTAGGTTAGATTAGGGTAGGTTAGGTCGACTTATATAATTGTATGGGTAGTGGTGGTGGTTGTGATACGATTCCCACTTATCACATGACTCGTTTTGAGTGGGAGAGACGGATATAGCATCTCGAAACATAAGTTGATATGATGGAGTCATGCTTCAACGCAGACTTTTTCCTGTATAGTGATTTCAATAGCGATGGTGAACAATGCGAAAAAGAGATACCAGTGAAAAAGATTCGGATGCATTTGAATATTGAAACACAGAGAGTATGTTTCAATATATCTGTAAATGTACATCTCAAGTTTGGTTCTGAGGGAAACACACTATTACAAGCAACATTATATTTGACCGAAATTCCTTTCTCAACTGTACGTGAAATTGTCAAAAACAAACCTTATGAACGCAAGACGCGATGTGATATGGGATTACCAGAACTTTTTGATGTTCATCTAATAAAATCATTGAAAAAAACAATATACAACTGAAATCATAAGGACGAAATTGAATACTTCCGGCCATTACGTGAGCTGCTGTGACAATACTCTTCAGAATTGGATAAAGAAACTTGGATTCAGATTCAAAATAACAAACAAACGTCATGTAGTTATGGAAAGCAGAAAAATAGTGAAATTACACAACAAATACTTAGAATGAATAACTAAATATAGACAAGAACAACGGCAAATTTTTTATTTGGACGCAACTTGGTATGACACTCACAACAAAGTAACGAAAGGGTGGACTGATAGTTGATGGTTCGAGAATGTATACGCTTAACATGCCGGCAAACAAAGGATCGCGACTGATCTTTGTGCATTGCGGAGGAAGTATAGCTGATATGTATGAACACACCATACCGAAACTTCTCCCCTATTTTCGTGTTTTCAATCCCATCGAGGCGATTTGGGAAACATTGAAATAAAGCATCAAGCGAAAAATAATTTTCCAAAATTTGATAATAAAATAATAGAGCTAGTTAAAGAAGGAGTCTGTTCAAAAAATATGTTTTTCCGTTAACTATCTGTCGCACCCCTACGAACGACAACCCTCAGAAGTCGAAACTTGTGCGAGCCAAGGATTAACGAGGTCTTACCTTTTGACGTGTGATTCATAACACGGTATATAATATTACCGAGGAAGACTGGCAGAAAAGGGTAAAAAAAGTAATTTTAGTTGAAAAAGACTATATAGAGATGTGAACTAACAAGACTTTCAGTCAAATACGTTCAAAAAACAAAACTTACTGTATTTCACAAATCGACAAGCTTTTGTCTCTGAATAGAGACTTCGTCAGGACGCTAAAATGATATACAATAGAAAAGAACTAAAAGAAATGGACAATACTCACAAGTAACCTGAGTTTCACAATTTAAAATCAAATGTTGACGAAAACATTTGAAAAAAAAAATCCTCCGCATAATATTTCTGTTTGTCTTGAAAAAGTAAAACATGCGCATGTCCACCATGAAACTACAGGCTAGAAAACCTTCATTTCTCAAACAGTTACAGAAAGTTCATTAGAGCCTATCAATTTGGAGTCATGAATAAATATTAGATTGAAAAATGTTCATTCTAAATGTTTTATAAAAGAGCGAAAATTCAAAAATGTTGCATTTCACACAAAATATGTCCGGAAATATTTCACATTTCCGTCAACTATGAGGCATTTATCAACTCTTCTATCAAATTGTTATTTACAGCATGACGTATTTCTATTGATCTCAATAAAAAAATTAGAAAAACTGTTGATGTATTGATAGATATAGAAACTCAAAATTCACTGCAGTTGAGGTATCATTTTATTTTACATTTACAGCATTACCCTCAGAAGTTCACCCCCCAACTTTTGGTAAAAGGTTTCAAAATGAAAATTGGGAAAAACTTCAGGAATTTCAGAAGATTGAAACATATTTTCAATTTATTAGGGATTGAATTGCAATGACAAAAGGGGAATCGTCATACCAGGCACATAAAGTTAAAGAACATACTTGCATTCATAAACTTCAATAAAAACTTCAAAGAAAACGACTCTTCCAGAGTCAAATTCCAATAATCATGCCCTTCGTCAAGTTAATGATCTAAGTGTACCCATACTAGCCTCTAGTCTAGTTAAAGACTCTGTATGTAATCATTTACACGGCCGTATTGAAATTTCAGAGGCTAATCACTAAGAGATTCATTATCTGGTAGACCCTATTATAGTTCAGAAGAGTTCTATGTGAATAGTTTTCTCTAATTTCTCTCATCTGTATTGTAATATGTTGACAAAGTACGGTATACTGCCATTTTATTATTTTAAACTTTTCTGCTTTTGTTTCTTCACTACACAATTTCTCTCTTCGGTATCCATATGTATGGTACCTTATGTGTTTGGATAAAAATCTAAATTTAAGATATCTGTATTTAAGATATTTCAATATGATTTATAGATGTGTATAATATATTATATAGTTCTATGGTGACTGAAGCGTATTTACGCTTCGTGGAGCTCTTTGTTTCAATGTACTTAATAAGATCACGTTATTAAATTTTAATATTTTGCTAATTATATTTTTTTCATAATAACAAACAATTAATAATCGACGTATTTTATGATTTTTTTTTTCATATTGATTATCATATTCCTGTCTGTAATAAGGACATTGTTTGAGTTGAACAAACAATATTCATTACCATTTGTTCATATACATATATTGTTTATGAATAAATAGACTGTGAGTATTTAAAACAACTTTATTCATAATTATGTTGTCTCCCTGATATAGTGATTTAAAAACTTTTACATTTAGAAAAACGGAATTTATTGAATAATGAAATTATTTATAGCAATAATTTGTGGTTAAAACCAATTGCCGGATATTTTTATTTTATTTTATTTTTTATTTATTTTTATTTTTATGAACAAATTCAAACAACAATCGATTATTGATAGCAGTAGCGATAGATGCTCATTTGAAAGATCTACCAAATCTTTATAAAAATGTATTCAATGTTTATTATTATATTCTCAATAGCTTCAACGTTATATAGATTTTTAAGTTCACAAACCGAGTGGTTTATGCAACTTTTGAAACACATAATTTTTGAAATTACAATGAAAAATGAAAAAAATTGGAATTTTAAACTTCCACTGATTGTAATTTTTTGCAATTGAAAAAAATATATCGGAAATTTGTTAATAACAAATTGTTTGGTTATTAAACAATAAAATTGATAATGAAACAATGTTCACTGTTAATTTATAGAGAAATATCAATTATGACTGTTAAAATACAGAATATTCCTCAAGTAATTATGTCAACATTTGAAATGTAAAAAAACAATTATAAAACATCATATTCTGAAGACAACAAAATTATTAAAAATCTTTATAAAAATGTATTCAATGTCTATTATTATATTTTCAATAGCTTCAACGTTATATAAATTTTTAAGTTCACAAACCGAGTGGTTTATGCAACTTTTGAAGCACATTACTTTTGAAATAACAATGAAAAATGAAAAAAATTGGAATTTCAAACTTCCACTGATTGTAATTTTTTGCAATTGAAAAAAATATATCGGAAATTTGTTAATAACAAATTGTTCGGTTATTAAACAATAAAATTGATAATGAAACAATGTTCACTGTTAATGTATAGAGAAATATCAATTATGACTGTTAAAATAAAAATGTATTCAATGTTTATTATTATATTTTCAATAGCTTCAACGTTATATAAATTTTTAAGTTCACAAACCGAGTGGTTTATGCAACTTTTGAAGCACATAATTTTTGAAATTACAATGAAAAATGAAAAAAAATGGAATTTTGAACTTCCACTGATTTTAATTTTTCACAACTGAAAAAATATATCGGAAATTTGTTTATAACAAATTGTTTGGTTATTAAACAATTAAATTGATAATAAAACAATGTTCACTGTTAATTTATAGAGAAATATCAATTATGACTGTTAAAATACAGAATATTTCTCAAGTAATTATGTCAACATTTGAAATGTAAAAAAACAATTATAAAATATCATATTCTGAAGACAACAAAATTATAAAAAATCTTTATAAAAATGTATTCAATGTTTATTATTATATTTTCAATAGCTTCAACGTTACATAAATTTTTAAGTTCACAAACCGAGCGGTATATGCAACTTTTGAAGCACATAATTTTTGAAATTACAATGAAAAATGAAAAAAATTGGAATTTTGAACTTCCACTAATTTTAATTTTTTACAACTAAAAAAAATATATCGGAAATTTGTTTATAACAAATTGTTTGGTTATTAAACAATAAAATTGATAATAAAACAATGTTCACTGTTAATTTATAGAGAAATATGAATTATGACTGTTTAAATACAAAATATGAGTTTGTCACATTGCTTGGATTCTTTCACAAGAGAGGAAACTCTGGATGGAGATGAAAAACCAATGTGTTCGAGGTGCAAGCAAAGGAGAAAATGTACAAAGTCCTTATCAATCTATAAGTTTCCCCGTATTTTAGTAATTCATTTGAAAAGATTCTCTCCGACGGAAAGGTTCAGTGGCAAATTGAATGTTTCCATTGACTTTTCTTCAGATGGATTAGATATGAGCAGTTATGCAGCAGACAATGTGGCTCCTTGTCATTATAATCTATATGCACTTTCAAATCACAGTGGGACTACTTACAACGGACATTACACATCATATTGCAGACACCCATATAGTGGCACATGGCATGAATACAACGATTCACAGGTGTTCCCAATTTCGCCAAAATCAATTGTGAGCAATGAGGCATATGTCCTCTTTTATGAACAGAAGGGAACGAAGCAGCACCTTTGATGTGTGTTTTTTTTTTCTTCTTTCCTTTTTTCTTGATAATCTTAGTTCTTTGAATTGATTTGTATTTCTAGTTGTGTCACAATATATATATATATATATATATATATATATATATATATATATATATATATATATATATATATATTAAATAAATAAAAAAAAATTCTCAAGTAATTATGTCAACATATGAAATGTAAAAAAAATTATAAAATATCATATTCTGAAGACAACAAAATTATAAAAAATCTTTATAGAAATGTATTCAATGTTTATTAGTATATTTTCAATAGCTTCAACGTTACATAAATTTTTAAGTTCACAAACCGAGTGGTTTATGCAACTTTTGAAGCACATAATTTATGAAATTACAATGAAAAATGAAAAAAATTGGAATTTTAAACTTCCACTGATCGTAATTTTTTGCAACTGAAAAAAATGTATCGGAAATTTGTTTATAACAAATTGTTTGGTTATTAAACAATAAAATTGATAATAAAACAATGTTCACTGTTAATTTATAGAGAAATATGAATTATGACTGTTTGAATACAAAATATTTCTCAAGTAATTATGTCAACATTTGAAATATAGAAAAACGATTTTAAAATATCATATTCTGAAGACAACAAAATTATTTAAAAAAAATCTGAAATACTCATATAGTCAATTTATTCATAAACGATTTATGAATAAATGACTCTGAAAAATTTTTGTAACTATGAAAAATTTTAATGAACAGAATATACATTTTTTTGAGTTTTTATAATGTGATTTTATTAGGTATACTAATAAAAAGAGCTCAACCCGTCTACGGCTCAGCCCAGAAATATTCCTACTCCTCTAAAAAAAGATTTGATATGTAACTAATTAAGATATATCATCTCTGACTCTTAAGGTGTTATTCTACACAATGAAATATGGGTTTGTTTAATAATCTTAAATTGGGGTACATGAATAATTTGCAATTTTGTTCTTGTTGAATGTTAAAATTGACAGTTATTCAAATGAATGGTTAAATAATACTTGCTAGCAAATCCAGAAACATTGTCCGGCTAATGAGTTATTTCTCAGATGAAAAATAATAAAAAAAATACTTGCCTACTTGTTTTTAAATCTGTTCTGGAATGACTTTTGGTTCGAATGAGTTTCGTTCAATTATGCACTTCTGGGATAATTCGAAAAGATACACGAAAGAATCACAAAGGTAGAATGAACTAAGATGAGTAGTTGTTCAGTTTTATAGTGTTTCTAACAGTACAGGTACCAACCTAAATTGGATGGTATCCCTGTAGTAGTAAGGTATGCGCAGGTACTAATTTTGAATAAATTAACTTCTGCCAAACGGCGTACATTCGAATATATCTCAAAATACTATTCTTCTGTTGAAAAAAAAAAAACAGAAATATTTCAATGAATATCACTATATCATTCAAGAAATATATTGAATTACATTCATGAGTTTGCTCTTAATTGTCGAATAAGTGATATAGCACCTAATGTAAATCAATAATTTTTTTTATTCCCAGTCTGTGATACAGGAATCGAAACCAGAATATCACAAATGAAAAATAAGAAATCTAAAGATAATTACAACCTCAATAGTGAGGTTCTAAAAATGGTAGCTGATTCACTTGCTAAGCCTATTGCACATTTGATAATTACATGTATCGAGAGCGGAAGTTATCCTCAAATATTTAAAATAGCTCTAGTTACTTCTATTCATAAGAAAGGTGAATTTAACAACACATACTATGGAACGCCGTTTTACTTTTCATTGACACAAATATTCTTTCTTCAATTTATTCAACAAATAATTTATTTGTTTCAATTTAATTGATTTATGCATTTGTTCGACACATTGAAAACGATTGTTCGCAAAATTTGTTCTATATTTTGTTTGATGCGAAGTAGCGAACAGTTTGAAATTTTTGGAAGTAAATGTTTGTTATATATACTTTTTTTGTAACTATCGAATAATTTACTACAATTTCTGTGAAACATGAATAAAATTGTTTGTTGATAATTATAGTTACATGAATTAAAACGATTTTTGATAATTTTAATTTGGCGCTACCAACGAGCAGATTCTTGCAGAAGCTGAATTTTTAAATCTGGCAACGTGATAGTCTAGTGATAGTAACACAATATTCCGTGGCACGCCGTTTTACGTTTCATTAGTGTTTTGTAAAAATGAATCGTTTTGATTGGTGCATTTAGGTGATGCATGAATTAAATTGATTGTTGATGATTTTCATTCGGCGCCACGGTTGAACGGCGTTTTGTCGTACTATAAATGAACTAGCTTGTTGCCATAAGTAACACTTGAAGTTCTTGATAAATTCGCTCGATACCAGTGTCGAATTAAAATTATCAACAATCGTTTTGAATGTATCTTTCAAATACAACAAACTTTTTATATCATGAAAAAATTCAATTCTTTGTCAGAAATTAGCTTTTTAAAAAGATTGATGAAATAAAATGATACTTGCTTGACAATGTTTTGCACAAAAGTTGTAACCAAATTTTATATTGAATGCATTAAAGTGAATGTTGGAAATATTCAACATTTTCAATAAAATTGAAATATAACAATCTTCATTATTAATAGAAAAATATTTAGTATGGAAAGTAAATTTGCTATATTTTCAGACAAACGAAAGTCTATTTTTATTACCAACAATGTTTTATGGGAAAACTTTGACAGGCATTCAACTATATTCCTTGAAATTTTATTCCCAAACTTACTTTTAGAAAGTGAATTTAAAGTTTCATTATAATTCAACAGTCATATAAATAACTAACATTTTATTCAGAAGTCAAAATTATATGCGAAATTGAAACGTTTGTTGAATTTACTCGAATAATACATTCCATTGACTGTTGAATAAAAATGTTTGTTCACTGCTGAGTTGAACTATATGTATATAGATTATTTTTCTGCATAATATATAGTAAATTGGCGTTCCATTTTCCAATACCCTGAAACAATATTTTTTTTCGGAATCAATAAAAGCTTCAAGTTATTTCATTAGTCTTTTTTATTCAAATAACAATTTTATTCATTGGAAGGACTCCAATTCGCACATTCATTGCGGCATTAATTTTTTTGCGTATATAAATTACTTCATTTCAAATTTTATCACAAATATAGTGTTCGTTTCAGATGCTATTATTGCTATCATTTCTTTTTCTGCTTATTGAAACACAAATAATATATTTTTGATGTAGATATGTTTCAGATAATCATAAAAGATTTTCTTATTCGAAGTTCATTGTAGAAAACGCTCAGTGCAATGAAAAAAATATGAATAGGTACCTGAAAATGAAAAAAAAATCTCTCGAAAAACTCTACGGTACACAGGGAAACGTGAAAGTTGCTATTGTGTTTTTATTCAACTCAGTCAACCTATTTCCAGGGCTGTAATTCAAAAGGGAATAATTCACACAATTATAATCAAATATTACCGAAACATTCCGAAATATAAAATTGAATCAAATTTCTTAGTATGAAATGAAAACATCGACGATCTAAAAACTACAACAAAAAATACAGGTCCGTATTTAAAAATTCAAAGATGGGGTTGCCCCAAGTCATATGACACCCTGTATAAAAGATTCATGGAGATATTCTGATAGCCCACATTGAGTGCCAATAGCAAAATGTGGATGGATTTTCAATATGTCTGCGAATAAAGAACATATAAGCAAAAAAATTATTTAGGATTTTTTGGTTTTTCCTGTATATCTCCAGAATCAAACAAGCTATATTCGATTTCTTTACATCACTGAATAGGTCTTTGAAATGCGCAACTTTGTCACAATTCAACCGACATTCTATCTCTTATCGTTTACGACATCCACATGTACAGAAACGAATTTGAATAGCCCTGTATATTTTCGAAATTTTTCAACGCGTTACCATATGAGTTTCAGACTTTAGACATAAGTATGAACACTTTCAAAGTGAAAATTGAGAATATTCTTTTACAGAATTCCTTTTACACATTCGAAGAATATTTTATTCATTTCGACTCATCAACAAATTTGTTGCGTGTCTAATAATAGATATATTTTTATAGAATAATATTTATGTATTTATTTGACTATATTGTGTTACATTGATTTTAATTCATATACTATTTATCCCATTGACGTATGCGAATACTATTTATGTAATGTATACAAATACATTCTATTCTATTCTATTTGTTTCTATTCTATATGAAATTCGATAGTAGGAAATGAAGAAAATACTAGAACAAATTTTTGCCGGAATAAGGTGACAATATTTGTAGAAGGAAGCTTTCGGTTCTCTATTCTTCTATCTTCGTACAAAAAATGTGGGAATCCCCCAAAGGAAAGAAGGAAACATGATTCCCAAACGAACTATTTACAAGGAAATGTAGGTCATATAAAGAAGTATTTTTCAGACACAAACCTTGGCTTTCATGAAAAAAAAAATTCGAAATAACAACTTTCATATGAACATGGCAAGATACTTTTATTTTAGGGACGCGTCTTTTTCCCGGCGGCTGGCGCTCCGGTTGAAATATAAAAAAAATTTTCCACGTCTACAACATGAAACGAAGCCTCATACAAAATTTCATCCTACGAAAATATACCGATACGGAGAAATAGTGATGAAAACGTAACTCCATTTTATGAACGCGCATTTTCTCCCGCGGCTGGCGCCCCAGTTGAAATAAAAAATCTTATTCCACATCTACGATATGAAACGAACCTACGTACAAAATTTCAGCCTCCAAAAATATACCGATACAGAGAAAAAGTGATGAAAAGATAATTTTCGTGGGTAAATCAAATAAGCATTTGAATGTTATTACGTACTGTCATCGATTACATGAAAAGATGAAAATATTCATTTTTCGAAAAGATATTTTGTGATAGAAGTCAGAATAGATGAAATTGTTACAAAAATCATTGAAGCAGAACCACTTGAAGCTCATTCACCCAGAGAAATGGGTGGTAAAGATTCAATTTAGTATCAAATTAAATACCATCTAGCATGTATTCAACCATCAATCAGGGTTTCAGCAAAAAGTAAAACTCACATTCTCCAAAAACTTGTTTAGAAATCTCAGCAATAAATTTTGTTATTTCCAGACATTCTTTCAGATATTTTGAAAATATTCTGTTGTAGATAATTCAAATACTTCTTATCAGTTATTGTTGTATACCATGATCGATAAAAACCCTACAAATTATCAACTCAAAGCATGACAAAATTTTTCCGAATTATTAGGTACATATAAAAGTAGAATATATAAAGAAATGTATTAATTACAATGCTTTGTAAAAAGACCTAAAGAATCATAACTGGATAGAATATTTTTATACTGTAGATTCTAATGGATTGGCAACTATGTTCATAGAATTTAAGCATTTTATTGCACAAAACACCAAACAAATAATTATGCATCGAAAAGAAATTAAACGTGAAAAATCGATTACAAAAGGGCTTGTTACTTCAATTAATGAAAAAAATGATTTATATCGTGAACATAAAATGTATCCCGAAGATGCTGAAAGAAAACGACAATATAATCAATATCGTAATCACGTAAATAGACTAATAAAACAGAATAAAGAAAACTTTTATAGAAAAGAAATTGATAGGAATAAAAATCAAACAAAAAATTTATGGGAAATTGTGAATCCGAGCCCTAAAAAAAATGATACAATAAAACAAATAATTAATAATGAAAACAAACTCGTAACTGATATAAAGATGATAGCAAATACATTCAACGATTATTTTGTCGATGTTGGAGAAATATATGCTAAAAAAATTGACAAGCCATCGAATCCACCACCAAAAAGGTCATCAATACAAGAAAGTATATTCCTCAAACCTGTAAACAAAAATGAAATTGTGAGTATCATAAATTCTCTTAAGATTAACAAATCACCAGGTTTCGACAATATAACCGCAGAAACTTTAAAAGAAGTTTCTGAGGAAATATCTGAACAATTGGCACATCTCATTAATCAAATATATAAAACTGGCAAATGCCCATCTCAATTCAAAATTTCAGTTGTTACGCCGGTGTATAAAAAGGGCGACAAATCTCATACTTGTAACTATAGGCCGATCTCTCTGATTACGTCAATCACAAAAGTTTTTGAAAAGTCACTAAAATCAAGAATGAATGATTTCCTTAATAAGAATAACGTGATATCAACCCTGCAGTACGGGTTCAGAGAAAAATTATCGACCAATGATGCAATTCCAAAATTACCAGTGAGATATATAAGTTGATGGATGAAAGTAAACCAACCGCATGTGTATTCCTGGATTTTGCAAAGGCTTTCGATACTGTGGATCACCAACAGCTGTTGGACTCCCTGCAAGATTCAGGAACACGAGGTGTGGCAAATGAATTATTTTTAGATTATTTGAGTTGCCGCAAACAGTATGTAAAGATAGGAAATGGAATCAGCGAAGAGATATTTATAAAATATGGAGTACCACAAGGTACAGTGCTAGGGCCACTACTTTTTTCATTATATATAAATAGTCTACTCACCAGCTATGAAACTACAGGTCAAATTGTGAGCTTCACTGATGACACTGCCATTCTATACACTGCAGAAACCTGGGAGAATCTGAAAATGAAAATGGAAAACGATCTGTTAAATATTATCAATTGGTTTGACCATAAGTTGCTTACCGTAAACTTTGACAAAACTTTTTATATACTTTTTTCGAATTACAGAACTAACTTACCTAAGTTCAAGGAACTCACACTGGGAAAAACCAATCAACAGATTGCCATCAAACAAGCAGAGAGAGTCCGATATATAGGGGTTATAATAGATTGTCATTTAAGATGGAATCATCATATCGATGAAGTAACTAAAAGTCTAAGACCATTGTTGTATAGATTCAAATGCTTCAATAGAATATTAGATACGCGTTCCCTCAAAACTCTATATTATGCTCTTGTGGAGTCACGACTGCGATATGGTATCCTTAGCTGGGGTGGTGTACTTAATACCCATCTTCAACAACTTGAGACTGTACAGAAAAAAATTTTGAAAATAATTTACCAAAAAAAAAATACGTATCCGTCAAAAAAGCTTTTTGAGGATGCAGCTATCCTCAGCGTCAGAAAGTTATATTTACACGACATAGCAATTTTCATAAGTAAAAATAAATAAATCCTTCAACAGTTATAGCATATTCGCAAACTAAATATGAGCTTACTTAATATTACAGTCTTTCTGAACAGAAATAAACTTAAATTAAATGTTAACAAAACGAAAGCCATGATATTAACAACTCCATTTAAATATAATTCAATTGATAAGAATACAATCAATATTAATATATATGGTGAATCTATTGATATTGTTGAAGAATATAAATATCTGGGTTTCATAGTTGATAACAATTTGAATCTGAAAAAACACTTTCAATACATCTACAACAAAATTTCTAAAAAAATGTTTTTCTTTACAAGGATAAGTCGTCAACTAACATTTCAATCCAACTTAACAGTTTACCGATCAATAATTCAACCGCATTTTGATTACTGTGCCAGTTTACTTTTTCTGCTTGACGGAAACTGCATATGAATGCTACAAAAACTACAAAACAGAGGTATGCGAATACTGTTAAAGTGCAACAAATATACTACTATTGCAACAATGATTGACGCGTTGAACTGGTTGACAATAAAAGACAGATTATACTATTTTTCAATGATTTTCATCTTTAAAATACTTACTGGTCAAATAGCACCTTACTTCAATGAATTTATCAGTTTCAACCATCAAATTCATAACTATCCTACAAGAGGTAGCAGTGACCTGTGGGTTTCAAGAACTAGTCTCTCAAGAACAATGAACTCGTTATTTCATAAGGGATTATTGAATTATAATAAACTTCCTATCAACATTAAAAAAAGCAATTCACTCCAACAATTTAAACACTCCCTTATGGAATATATACGATCACAGAATTATTAGATTAAGATCTGCATCTATTGTTTTCTTTTCATTGTCCATTTTCCCACTAGTACATTTTCTTATTTTCGCATGTTATATCTAATACTATATCTAACATCTAATAATATTATATATTTCGTCTAAAATTTTATTTAATATTCACAATCATATTACCATTTGTATATTAGGATGTCTATTTTTTGAATAAAGATTATTATTATTATTATTATTATAGTTATACCACAAAAAACAAAGCAAAAATGTTCGTACAAATACAGACAACAAAAAAATCGGTGGGACGACGTTGTTTCAGTTTTTTAACAAAAACATTCTTTAACTTTCTAGACGATATGCATAAAAATAAGCTAACGAAAGTCAACTCGATACCACTAATAAAAAATATATTCAAAAAGTATCTCCTCAATGTAGATCATGAAATAATATTGGATATAATTGATAACAAATAACTTATCAGAATTTCCCTACTTTCATCGCTATAGAAATGAACTAAATTTTCAATTCTCCTCTCATTGTCATTGTCATTTACTTTTTCTCAGGTCCAAAATATTGTAAATACTCACACCGAAATACTGGTAAATAAACATATTATTATTATTATTATTATTATTATTATTATTATTATTATTATATGATCAACTGAATAAGATCAAATGTTCATTGAGAATTGAAGGCTCTTAGAAAAAAGACGGCTTCTACGAAATTCAAAGCGCCACCTAGACAATCAATGTTTACGTTGATATATTGCACAATAATTGACATTGCACAATAATATTGACCGTATGTAGATCACATTGAAAGATTGCGTGAAATATTGAGTCTATCAATGTAGAATAATTGTACAATACTCTTTAGTGTGTGTAGATATCATTTGAAGTTTGCGCGATTGCGCAATATACTGAGTCAATTAAAAACTGTTTGATCTTAATTGTTCAATCCAGTGAATATTGCATCGACTGTTGGTAATACTCCACAATAATGGTTCCATTCTGTCTCAACACTATTTGTTGTTAATCAGTTTTATTTCTTTTCATCAGTTATTGTTAAATATCATTATTGATCAAAACTTCACAAAATGAATTCGAGGCCCATTAAAAAATGGCTTCTACGAAATTTGAAGCGGCCCTTAGACGATCAATATTTACGTCAATGAATTGTACAATGATATGGAGCGTCTGTAGTTAACGTTGAAAGATTGCTCAATAAATTGAATCAATCAAAATCAGTTTGATTTTTATTGTGCAATCGACTGTTGGCAATATTGCCGACTGTTGGTTCAGTTTTGTGGTGTGGACGATCAATATTCACGTCAATATATTGCAAAATAATTGACATTGTATAATAGACAATCAATATCTACATCAATATATTGCGCATTGATTGACATTGTACTATAGTCGATAAATATTTATGTCAATATAATTGCACAGTGACTGACATTGTACAATAATATTGAAAGTGGTCACGTTGAAATATTACGAATTATATCTGGTTAAAAGAATTGTATGGTTTTTTATTATGCAATCTGGGGAATATTGCAAAATACTAATTCAGTTCTGGGTTATTAGTGTTGTAGTAAACATTGACAAAGGTAACAAAAAAAAATGTAGAAGTAAATATAACATATTTTCATGAGTGTACCAATTTTTTTTTTAACCTTTCCTTCTTTTTTGAGGCAATAACCACAACTTTTTGTCTCCTCATCATTCCACATGTGGACTCCCAACTACCAATTTTGTATTTCATAATAGTTGCGGAAACGTTTCGGAGAAACAGATTATAAAACTACATTTCTGCCAGAAATGTTTTCAATGTGTTCATAAAACTGCTCTAAATAGGTAATTGGCACCGTTTTATAAAACATTATAGTTATTATCAATATTTTGTAAGGCCTTTTACAAACACTACAAAAGTTTTATAAACATTTTGGTAGTTAATATAAAATTTGTCTAACACTCTTAAATGGTAGTTTTGTGAAGACTTCCCTTACTGCACTTTTGCAACATATTTAAGCGATACCTATAAAATAATCAGAAGACAGTTTTATTAGAGTTTTCAAGTAGTTCCAAATAGGCATTGTAAAATATATTACAGCCGAAAACGATAACAATAAAATGAAAAAGTGTTGAAAATGTCTTCTTGAAGACGCAAGAAGTAATTTTGTATTGGACACTAGGAAAATATTCAAAATTTCACTTTTGCACTCATAAAACTGTTAAAGACTTTGTTTGTGTTTCGAAGATTGATATTTTTATTGCAAATGGAATTTTATTGACAAATATATAGCTTATTATTAGCAAAATTTAAGCACGCCATTCATTTATAAACGTTTTCGGTAATATAATGTTATAATATTTATGTATTTTTCAGCTGTAAATATCACTATATGTGCGGTATTTCATATTTTCAACTCATCTAATTTCAGTATCCCGGATCGCTATCATTCAAAATGGCGTCGTTCTATAAAATAAATTGGTATCGGTAGCAAGCATTTCAACGTATTTTAGCTACTATGCTACCCCTATAAAACTGTTGAGAAACACTTAGTTCTGGGAGTCATGGTATTGCGGCGGAGTCGGACTACTTTTAAAGCTGTAGGTTTCTACAAAAATGCTTGTATGAATGAAGGATTTCCCACATACAGTTCGGGATGTTTTGGCTAAAAAGTTTATTTCATCGATTATAAAAGCTAAACGACGGGTTTTAACCATTATAATAACCTTTTCCTGTTTTTTGCAAAAAAAAATTGAAACACTAGGTTAGGTGGGATAGTTTTAAGTGTTTTTTAGTATTTCCAATCTACAGAGCGACTCAAAGCTTCAAGAAAATTTTCTTACTAAACATAACTAAAATTTTGAAAAATTTTTCAAAGCTGAGATTAGGAATCGATGTCAGCTGATTGTTCTTAAATGCTGCATTTCATTCTTGGTGGCAGTAAATATATATATATATATATATATATATATATATATATATATATATATATATATATATATATATATATATCAGCAAAAGCAATTAAATTTTATAATAGTTATATATGTGTTTTAAAATTGTAGTTAATATACCATACTATAAAATAGTTGGGAAATTATCATTGAAGTGACAATATGGTAATGAAAATAAAATAGTATCTGAAAACATTCCAATAAAATAATTTAATTATAGCTACAGGAAGCAGTTATAAAATAAGCTAGAAATAGTTTTATAACTATTATAAAAATCTCGCAGAAAAGTGTTATAAAACTGCTACATAATAATTTACTTTTATAGGAAAATAAGTTTTATAAGTTAGTTGCAAAAACGTTTCTGTGATAATTTCCTGACTATTTCATAATGGTTTTTTAATTTTATTTCATAAACATTTTTATGACAAATTTATAAAACACTTTCATTGCCTACAACTGTATTGTGTTCACCGATCATCTAATATAAACAATTAGCATTTTGGAAGTGATTATAAAAAACTTATAAAATAAAATTGTTGCAACACCTTTGCTGGTTGGGCTGTACACGAATCACCCGTGAACTTATTTATTGAGCAAAAATATTGCACTCTATGGGTTAGCCACGTAATATATTGATATTGCGAAATATATTGACGAAATAATTATCGTCTAGGGGCCGCTTTATGGTACCCATTAAGGAAAGAATTGTATGAATAATAATGCAGTCCATATCTAATTTTATTGTTTCTCTCATATTCGAATTCCCAGTTTTTCATTAAAAGTAATCTTACTTCTGCAAACTAAGTTATAAACATTTCTGTAGCGAATTAAATGGCAAATGAATAACTAAAAAAATGGAAATAACTGAATTCAAAAGTCAGACTACTCAGGCAGTTACAGATGTTTCACAGAAACCATAAAGCCTTATAATTTTACCAGTACTATAATTTGCGTGACTTCAAATTTTTTAAATCCTCTTTGAAATGCATGACATCACATTTCAATATTAGGAAGAGATTCCTTTATCTCAATTTATCTTGAAGACCCTAATTTTCTATTCATAAATTTTACGATAACTGCTAAGCTGACTAGACTTTCAGGATCAACAATTTTTACAATGTCTGATATAACAGTTTTGCCAATGAACCCGGGACTTCTCAAAATTACTGTAAGTAGGGGTCCCCTAAATGAAGAATAGGTGATTACAAAGATAATAATTTTGCAAGAAGTTAGAATTTTACCTAGTCATAAAATTGCAATGTTTTCTTTCTTCCACAAGACCTTTACTACATCATAAATAACAATCTCTGGAAAGTCTAACCAAAGAATCTCGTAATAGAAATTCGACTATTTAACTAACTTTGTTGAAAAGGAAAACTTATTTATCAAGGGTTTTTCGACAAAATCTATTCTTGATAAAAGTTTGTGCATCCCCTAAAACTAAACACGCACCAACAAAATACAGTACAACACATGTACAAATATTTGATTTTGTGACAAGAGTAAAGTACTCTTATTTTGAGAAATTTCGGGAAATGTTATTTAGAAAAGTTTTTAGCATTGAAAAATACATTTAGATTTGAAGTCATGGCCATCTAAGTGAAGTTTAATTTTTTTAGCAATTTTTTTTAATGGGGACTACGAAAAAATTTTTTTTGCTGGAACGATAAATGGACAGAATCCTGTATACGACGGTTCATTTTAAAATCCTGTGATATTACAAATTACACAACTGTCGTATTAACCACGGTTAATTTTTTGAAAAGTAAATTAATTTTCAAAGTTTTTGGTGCAAAGTTATGTTTATTTTTTGTTATCACCATAATTACCCAAAAATATACAGTATTGTAACAAAAACTCAATATTCAATACTATAAAATCACAAAACACAAAAATAACATAGGTATTTCTGAACTCATTGATTTCCCGGAGATTTTCTTGTCCAAAATAAGTGTATAAAGTTGAATCTCCAGAAAATCAATGAGTTTGTTTCGAAATGCCTATTTTATTTTGATGATTTGTGATTTGATATTATTGAATATTAAGTTTTTGTTACAATACTGTATAATTTTGAGTAATTTTCGGTGATAACAAAAAATAAAAATAACTTTGCACTAAAAACTTGGAAAATCAATTTACATTTCCAAACAATTGACCGTGGTTAATATCATAGTTGTGTAATTCGTAATATTACAGGTTTTCAAAAAGAACTGTCGTATACAGGATGCTGTCTATCTATCGTTTTAGCAAATTTGTTTTTTCGTAGTCCCCATTAAAACTTCACTTAGATGGCCATAACTTCAAATCTAGATGTATTTGTCAATGCTGAACAACTTTACTGAATGAAATTTCCCGAGATTTTTCAAAATAAGAGTGATTTACTACTGTCACAAAATCAAATATTTAACGGCTCTTCGTATATTATGTGTTGTACTGTATTTTGTTGGTGCATGTTTAGTTTTCGAGGATGCACAAACTTTTATCAAAAATA
The DNA here is from genome assembly GCF_025532065.1 of Leptinotarsa decemlineata. NCBI lineage: Eukaryota > Metazoa > Arthropoda > Insecta > Coleoptera > Chrysomelidae > Leptinotarsa > Leptinotarsa decemlineata. The sequence continues at coordinate 3,397,486 of NW_027412688.1, read as the reverse complement.
ACTTTTTGTCGAAAACCCTTTAATAAATAAGTTTCCCATATGGTGCATACTTTGGGGATGATACTGTATATCATTCAATAATTATTAACAAATCTTGGATTTCCAGTGTTTCTTGAATTTACCAGAAATGAGTAATTCATTATTTCTACCTGACTTGTAATTAAAAGACAATTACTTCAATAGATAGCTTCACTTTTCATCCTTATGATTACTTACCCACTATCGATATTTTGGAGGACAGACATAATCTTCTCAAGAAGGATTCTTATATACTTGGTTTGATAAATTCAACAATAGCTCTATAAATATATAAAAGATATTGATAAATTGAATAGCAAATGATATAAATCGTGAAAAGAAAATTGTTCTACGAAGGAAATTGAATGAATCTGGAATAGATATGAAACACAATTGAGGCTATGTAAAAGGGCTAAATCCAAGAAAAAAAAAACTCTTCTGCAAAAAAAATGTCTCTCAAATAAATAAAAATATCATACTGATGAAATGATTTTGAACCAAATTACTCACAAAGTTTAATTTTTTTGTATTCATAATCGTGGCAGTCAGTAGAGTCACTTTAAAATTCTCTTTTCACTTTTATTTCAAAAAAAAATTCTTCTAGACACTAGAACTGTAACAATTTTGTGGCTATTCGAAAAACTAACCAGATTTCTATCATCAGGAAACACTTCATATTATTAGATCATTTTATGATGGTGCCAACATGGTTGGCGATACGTTCGGCGAGAAAATGGTTACGTTTTGGGTGTGTGAAATAAGATTTTTCATTGTGGATTTTTTTCTACATCTGCTTTAATGGAATTTTTTCCACCTGTGAGACCGTTACTTTTAGTGTTGGAAATAGTCCTTGTTTATTTGATTTTGTATATCTACAAAATTCTGATCCATATTCGATTCATATAATATTATATTCATATATTCAGTTTTGATGAAACTACTGCATTTATTGTAGACTCAGGTTACAAATTATTGAAGAAACCAAACTGACAATTCATAATTTTCATATTTGAAAGTTGTGTACAAAATAAGGTCATCCATATTTTCACACGCTTTTATTAGCTTCATGTATGTACGTATGTATGTATGTTTGTTTGTAACTCTCAAGCTCGGGATCTGTATTTGACAGAATTATCGACATTATTGCTGGATCTATTCGCGTGCAGATGGCGCTGTACGCAACCTCCTTGATATAATTCGAACTCACTTCACATGTATTTCTGCATTTGGAAAAAGTATTTTTTTTTATTGACACGCACCTTATTTGTAACCCTCCTTTGCGCGCCTGCTGCCTTGGGCTGGTTAGCTGAATTTCAGGCTTCCTGTCCGGAATTGAAAAATATCAATGGCATTTTTCTAAACAAAATATGGCTGATTGATCCCAAAGTTTAGATATAATAAATATAGTTTAAAAAGACTAAAAGACACGCTTCAATACAATAATACTAGTATTTTTCGTTTGTTATTGTTTTTAACTTATTTTTTTCTAATTCAACTTTTTATTTCGATGTATTTTAAAAGTATGTTTTTTAGTTTTTCAAGCTATAATTATTATTTGAGTGGTTGAACTAATTTTTTCTCTACCAACTATCTGTCTAGGCTGTTTCATAGCCCACAATTCCTATTTTGGGAATGGTAAGACCTAGAAGGTCGGTTAAATTAAAATGAAGTTTTCTATTTTGGGAATATCGACGGTTATTTTAAAATATTGGAAAATACTGAATTCTTCGAATCTCATTTTTTGGCTCTACCGCATCTGTCACATCTGATACGAACCAATTTGTGATGCGACGTTTCGTTCATTGGATTCAATCGTTATTTAATTACCTAAATACGTACTTATAATTATTTTAATTCGAATTTTGTAGCCACTGCTATAACAAAGTCAGCCACGTTTTACAATGCGAGTGTTTTCAGACTTTTTCTTATCATCACTAGATGGTCATATAATTCCCGTTCAGAGCTACCTCAAGAAAGTAGGAACCAATATTTTTTGGGTCTTGAACGCAAAGCTATACATAAACTCCATATATAGGAAAAACATGAAATTATATCAAGCGACAAACAGAAAACAATCTCAAAAGATATAACAAATCAAAAACTTGGTTATTTGAATTTTCCATATGAATTTTGAGGCTATGTGAAAGAAGTGTGGATACAAAAGTTGTGGACCTTTTTATTATCCACACCTCTTCATCAAATTTTTCCATAGAACTTGTAGTTTTGCCGGAAATCGCGATAAACAGTTTTTCACCCTTAAAAACTCACTACCTTTCACTTTTCGATTTCAGATCGCCCGACATTCACTTTTCCTTCCATTTTTATCATATTATCTTCCTCTCTACTACTATTTCATTTGACTTATTACCTTTTCAGAAAGCTTCGGCACTGGAATAAATAATAAGGTCTTTTTAAAAATTCATTTCTAACATTATGATTTGTTCCTGGGGTAATTTCGTTGTAAACATCTTTTTCTATCCACAGGTTATGAAACTGCGGTTGTATAACGTACCCTTTAGATGTCATATATCTCCTCTAGAAGCTTCATATCAAGTGATCTAGTCGAAAACTCATTAGGATTTGTCAAATTTTCTAACCGGTAGCAAACGTGGTTTCTCGAAATGGCCCACTGGGTCACCTGATAAGGCATCTCTATTTCTGAGGAAATACGTGACATGTACAACCACAGTTCATTTTAGAAGGAGGGAGGGCTATTTATGTCTACATTGTACTCCATATGCTACCTCTCCACATTTTTCTGAAGAGAGAGGCTAGATGGACTGCATATGGACTTGTGCACATGGCCAATTGAACAAATCAATTCAATGAAGAGTACAACAGAGTGTTGGTCGACACTGGAAGTCACATCATTCTGGAAATTACCTCTGACTTTATGTCTCCAACTGTCAACTACGAAGTGCCTTATAAACTACTGTTCCCGAGTAGAGGACTGGATCCTCCGTGAGAAGGAAACATTAAGAGCAGACAGTTGTTGGTGTTTTCAGTCGCAGGTGTTTTCAGTCGCAGACCCACGACAGAGAAATCAACCTGTCTAGGAACATATGCGACCGTATTTCAAGCGGAGATTCACACTATTGAATTATGTGCGGGGAGATTGGAAGAATTCAACTCCATACAAAAGTCAATAAAAATATTCTCGGGCAGTCAAGCGGCGTTGGAAGCGCTGGGCAACGTCTAAGTTGACAGCAAAATGCTAAAAACGAATCTCATCGATAGGAAGACTTAACAGATCATCTTTGGTCTGGATTCCTGACCATACTGGCCTGGAAGACAATGAGGCTACTGATTCCCTTGCAAAGGAGGGTGCTGCGAGCAATTTTTTCAAACCAGAACCTGTCATTGGCATCGCTTTAGGCTTTGCTAAACAAAGATTGAACACCTGGATGGCAAGAAGATTTATGGACTTCTGGCAGAATCTTCCAGGACTGGCTCACACCAAGTTCCTCATTTACCCTTCGAAACTTCATACCAAATAGTTGTTGGACTACAGTAGGGATGAAGTACGATGTCTTACAGGTCACGGTCATTTGACAGAGGGGACCTAATCAGGTGTTTAGAGTTCGGCAGGGCCATACTCTTACCTTTTAACCTGAAAGACCACTCACCATACGAACTAATCGGCTTCGTTAAGAAGCTGGGTTTATTTGGTTGAGTGTGAATGGGTGTGTACCATGAAAAACCCTTGCGGGTTGCGATGGAAGCTCGAATAGACCCACCCACTTTGGACCTAATCTAACCTAACAACATATTATGCTATACTGGGAAATTAGTATAATTTTAAAATGTCTGAGAGATACGCTTTTGAATTGATGACTCTCCAGACTGTTCCAATCGTATATTTATGAAAATTTTCATAGAAAGTACCATTTTTAAAAGTTTATTGAATTAATAGAATCAACATTCCTGTTTTTTCGGAACTTGTTACATGAATCTTGACAAAAAAATTAGGGGTAATTCATCTCACGAACTCAGTCGATGAATTCGCATCAGCTGAATATTTGTTTTATGTCAATATTCATTTCATTGTATACATAAGACCATTCAAATTCCCTGAAAAACACAGGGGTCCAAAAATTGAGTACTACAATATTTCAGAAAAATGTATTGTGCTTACTTCAAATAAAATACGTTTTCCATTTCTTCTTCATTATTATCAACAAATTCAAGAATACCAACTTACTGTCAATTTAAAAAACGAAACAAATTACAATCATCCATGTTTGTGAATACAAATTAAAATTTCAGTTTCTCAGTCGTAACTGTTAGTAAAAAGTCTGGGCATAACAACTCTTATCTACATCAAAAAAAAGTATGATACCTAGCATTATTTTGTGTTTCTGCTCATCTGATAGGGCTGATAAAGTTGACTCTGCATCGACGAGTTGCATTCCTTCGAACACATCATGAATGTACGAGATTAAAATCTCCTTTTCTCTTGCCTTCAAGCTGTTCATGATTATATTTCCAGCATTTTTCACGTCGAGTAGACTCAATGTTACTAAACCAAATCCAATACAGAAAGCTACAAAAAAATACAGTGTGAGTCGCATCGAACTCCCTTCAAAAGTTTGAAATGAAGGAGTGAATATACTGTACTGTGAAAGCAAATTTTTGTTGTGGGGGAATCAATATTTGTCACTGTTTTTTGAATATATAACCTGCCACAATCTGAAAAAATAAAAGCTGAGTCAATAGAGAAACTACAGAAGTGTAATAAAGGCCAAACTGAAAATTTCTTACCGAAAAGTTTCAGTATGTCTATTATTACACTTCAACAGATTTTTCATTGATTAAGCTTTGTTGATTTTCCAGATTGTGAAAGGTTATATACCCAAAAGCAATGAAAACGAGAATCAAAACGATCGTTATCTAAGTGCATCTTCATCTGGCGAACCAACTCCAAAGTGTGCAGAGAAGCAACAATCGGCTGACAAGGTTAAGGTATCATTATTTTGGGATGCGCATGGTATAATATTTATCGACTATCTTTAAAAGGGAAAAACCAGCAGCAGCCACTATTATAGGATATTCACGTTAAGAAGAAAATTACATTTTTGGTAATTTTGTATATCCAATATAAAAACGTTAAAATTCCAAATGAAATGCGTTGAATAGCAATGAAACTAGTGAAATTTCATTTTGTAAGTTGCTCAACTGATTGAATTTCAGACGTAGACTAATTAAAAAAATAAAGCTAGAAAACTGTCAGTCTTTCTTTTCTTTTCAGAACTAATCATTTCTATTGATAAGACCAGCGTATATTCAATAAGCCTGAAGCATTGTCGAAACAATCTCAACAAATAGTAGCATCTTTAATAGACTACTTTGAAAGAGAACATGAGATTGCAAATGAGATTGTTACATAAGGTGAATCAATACATTATAAATTTACGTTGTAGGAATAAAGCACCATCTATATATAAAGGTGATACACTTGCAGAAAAATATGGGCATCAAGGGTAAATATTCATTTTGAGGGCACCAGACGATTTTGAAAAAAAATTTTGAATGCACTTACGTATTTTGATGCGCAGATTACGAATCCAAAATAAAAAAGCTGCGCTCCCCCTTATTTACAAAGTTACGCTCCTTCAAAGTTCAGACAGGGGCAACTTTTCAGCCTTACCTTTCAGAAGATAAACTATTTAAAAACACAAGCATTTATTCACTAGTTCATCTTTACACCTTATTCCTCCTTAAGTGACACTTTTCAATTCAACAATCAACATTTTTCCAATATAAATGTTAAAAAATGTACGGATCTGCTTTTTAGTTTTATGTTTATCTCTGTACTTTACGTTTTTAAGGTTTACATATAAAACTCACCTTCCAATCTGCTCACGAAAGCGAAACCTAATAAAAACAAGATTATTCTGAAGACAATCCAGTGTTTTGAAATCACGCCCAATTTCTTCTCCATTGATAACATTTGGCATACTTCCAATATAATTCTTTTTCTGTTGTCCATCTTTGATAATAATTCTAACGGTTTCGTTTCGGAAGTTTATTCTCACTGAAAAACTGTTCTATGAAGGTGCTGAGTTTTGAGAATCATCAATAAAAACCACCAACGATCGACGACAAGGAAGGGCATATATTATCAGTTCTTTTAATAAATGGTACAGGGTGATTTACGTCTGTTTGAAGGTGATTGACAATGTTCCATGATTTCACAAACTACACTTAAACGATTTGATCTCCACTAACTTTATTGAAAATAATCATAACATGTTTCGCTAATACATTAGCTTTTTCAAATGATTAATCATTTGAAAAAGCTAATGTTTTAGCGAAACATGTTATGATTATTTTCAATAAAGTTAGTGGAGATCAAATCGTTTAAGTGTAGTTTGTGAAATTACTATGGATCTTCATCAAGTAACGGCCGAATCAATCAGAAAAAAAAAAAAAAAAAAAAAAAAAAAAAAAAAAAAAAAAAATGTTCCATGATGATTTTCATTCGGCTACTCAACACTTGTCTAGATTTTTACTCCCTATAATACAACCATTACAAGGAAAACCATCGTCTTTTGTTAAGAATTCAAGGCATTTTGTCGAACTACTAGCGGCAATTGAAGTCACACATGAAGATCAACTAATCAGTTTCGACGTGGAAACCTTTACACCAACGTTCCGGTGAAAGAAGCACTCTGAATCATTCAGACGGAGCTATTCGAAAGTGAAAGATAGAACGAATTTACCTATAGAAGTAATTATGGAATTACTAGGATGCTGTGTATGAAACTGTTATTTCCACTTGAAGGACGAATTCTTTACAGAAGATGAGGGACTGCCAATGAGATCGCCACTTTCACCAGTCATAGTCAACATATATACATAACATGGAGTGCTTTGAAACTCTGGCAATTGAAAAAGCCCACAAGAAACCTCGTGTCTGGTTGAGATACGTAGACGACACCTTCATAATATAGAACCATGGAAATACTGAACTAGACGCCTTCCTGAAACACATTCACAGCATAAAACCTTCCATCACTTTCACAAAGGAGAAGGAAATCTACAATGAATTGCCATTCTTTGACGTATTGGTGAAGAGGACCGACACTGAGTGGAAAACATCTGTAAACCAAAAACCCACTCACACGGGACAGTATCTGAACCACGAATTCAACCACCATCAATAGACTAAAAGAGAAATCATCAAGACTCTATTAGACCGTACTTTCGGGCTCTGCAATGCGAAGAAGGAACTAGACATCATCAAAAATGATCTTCAACGGAATGGCTACCCCAAAGCGATGGTAGAAAAGACTTTGGCTAGAAGACTTCTCTACATCAGAGGATTATCGGAAAAGACAAAAAGGATTGGTTCCAAGTACAACATCAGAACCTGCTTCAGATCCGGAAACACTATCCGTAGCAGCCTCACAATAACAGACCACCAACCACGGACTGCAATTCCAAGAATTGCATTCACCGGATACCCCCGCGAGTTCCCATTGCCGTGCACAAGAAATACACACAGCGATGGGAAACCAGCAAATAAGGAATAGCAGAGATTGTTTGGACCCATCAATATAACATCGAGTAGTCCCAAGCTAAGATCATACACAGAGAGGAACATTGGTTTAGGAGGAAATTAAAAAAGCCGCTTGTCCGACAACATATTCAGCCAAGCAGCGAAGCTGCTTGGCTGAATATGTTGTTGGACAGAGACAGGCTTGTCTGGCTATCGGTGGTGCCATCAGTACCACACCGTCAGCGGCCATGGAGATCCTTCTAGATCTACCTCCTCTCCACATTTTTCTGGAAAGAGAGGCTAGATGTACTGCACATTGCCAATTGCACAAATCTACTCAATGCAGAGTGCAACAGACTGTTGGTTGACATTGGAAGTCACAGCATTCTGGAAATGACCTCTGACTTTATGCCTCCAACTGTCAACTATGAACTGCCTCATAAAGTAATATTCCCGAGTGGAGAGGACTGGATCCTGCGGAAGAAGTAAATATTAAGAGCAGATAGTTGTTGGTTCACAGATAGATCAAAAACACCTTCCGGTTCCGGTGCAAATGTTTTCAGTCGCAGACCCAGGACAGAGTTATCTACCTGCCTATGAACTCATGCGACTGTAATTCAGGCGGAAATATACGCTATCGAATTGTGTGCGGAGAGATTGGATGAATCCAACCTCACTCACAAGTCAATAAAAATATTTTCGGACAGTCAAGCGGCGTTGGAAGCTCTTGGCTTCCACCGAGCAACGTCTAAGTTGGTAGCAAACTGTCAAAAAAGACTCTTCTCGATAGGAAGACTAAACATATTGTCTCTGGTCTGGATTCCTGGTTATACTGGCCTAGAAGGCAATTGAGTTGCTGACTCTCTTGCACAGGAGGGTGCTGCAAGCGGCTTCATTGGACCAGAACCTGTCATTGGCATCGCTTTGGGCTTTACCTAACAAACACTCAACACCTGAATGGCGAGAAGAGTTATGGACTGCTGGCAGAATCTTCCTGGATTGGCTCACTCCAATGCGTTTTTTCACCCTTCGAAGTTTGATTCCAAACAGTTGTTGGACTACCGTAGGAATGAACTACGATGTCTAACAGGCCTCCTTACATGTCACTGTCATTTGAATCATCACATGCATAGACTTGGACTGTCGGGAGACAGTGTGTGTCACCTCTGCCTGGAAAATGATGAAACTGCAGATCATTTTTTTTTGCCTGCCCCGCTGGGGACCGAATCAGGTTCTTTGAGTTCGGCAGATCTGTACTCTCACCATCTGACCTGAAAGACCACTCACCATACAAACTAATCGGTTTCGTTAAGAAGCTGGATTTATTTGGCCGAGTGTCAATAGATGTGAGTCACAATAAACTCTTATGGGTTGCGGTGGAGGGTCGAATAGACCCACTCACTTAAGACCTACCTACCTACCTACCTACCTACCCTCCTTCTCCCCCACTTCATTTCCAACACAAGGGTACTTCTTGCGGCGGGCGCCACAATCTCCGCCTTGAATAAAGGCAAGGAACCATCGCCCCTGCAAGAAAGCGCCCTCACTTGTGCACCCCCACGAAGGGAACCCCAAGAATGTCGCTGCACCTTCCGAAACTTTCGCCGAGGCAGCCGTGAGACACTTTAAGGTTGACAAAGAGAATGTGTGTTCGGCGAGTCTTGGCCAATACCTGTAGATATGAAGGAGATGTCTGCTAGTGACCTGTCCACCTTCCTGGAAATGACAGGATGGACGATGACCTAAGAAGAGAACTTCTCGGAAAGATGTACAATGGGTCACATGTGGTTTGAGTGTTGTGGACCTGCACTTACCCTTTCTACTCTAAAGATACAGGTAGGCAAAAATAACAACAATTCACTACGGATGGGTTCCATTTTTTTTTCAATATTTTACACAATGAAAACTTTGTAAAACTTATCACTTTTATTTTCACAAAACAATATTTTCAATGAAATCTAATATTCTTTCACACACTATATATTATAAAAATGAAAACCACCAACACAATTTGAAACCTAAGTTATAAGTAAATGCATTTTCAAGGTTTAGGAAACTTGTTTCTGTTGAAACTATAATAAACCGTACATTTCATTTCGTTTTTGAAAAAGTAATCCAGAAGATATAACACTCGTGATTTCACTCTGGCTTTTCGTGTGATATGTTTGAAAGTATCGAACGCATCTGCAGGCGGAATTGTAGCGAAGTATCCCTCCATGTGTTTGTACAATTTCTTTTTTTGCTCTACAGTAAAATGAGATCCTATTACAGAACCAGCAGAATCCAGGGTCAAGTCCAACGCGCTTCTATAAACCAATCCAATCCAGAAACCTGAATCAAAATAAGAAAAATCAAGATGTTTTTTACATAACTCCTCAAATATAAAAAGACACTTTCACTGGTGTATTTTTTCACATGGAGATCGATATAGTATGCTGCTTTTGAAACTGTTGTTCTAGACAGATTTGCTGGGATTTTTTCCTGACGTTTCGCCAGCGTGAGTGGCTGGTATTTCCAGAGGTCTGTGTTATCGGGTCCAATGTGCCTCTAACCTCTGAAGATGTTGGGCACTAGCGCCGGCGAATCGTCGGAAAGAAATTCTAACAAACGATGGCCTCATGGACATGGGGAAATATTCGAATTCAAACGTCCTGATTTGTGGTTTGTCAACCAAAAAAGTCCACATTAAGCATATAGAATTTATACTTAAAGTTGAGGAATAGTAACTCTGATATTTAAACCCCCCAAATATCATATTTTCAAAGTATTAAGCACTAAAAATATAAGTGCGTTCGAATGAAGTTAACTATGTTAAGTCTTCATAATACTGCAAATCTCCAATGATTTTTAACAGCCAATGAAAATAGTTGTTTTGGTAAACATAGAGTATCAAAAGTACTACAGTTCCATAATTTGTCATTCTCTCTCCAGTTCTTGCTTTTACAGAGCTTCTTTAAAAAAATCGTTCCACTTCATGGAAGTAACCATTCCAAAGGCTGGTCAACGGTACGAATTGATAAATCATGCAAAGGAAAAGGTGTCTACAAATCCTGAGGAAAAAGCTAGGTCGCAAATTTAGCTGTGCCTCTAAATATTGAATGCGCTGTAGTGGCGGAGTGTGGCGAGAGCTCATCAATATCGAGGAACTCGTGTAGTGAATATTGTGTTAGTATAGTAAGTGAAGAAATTATTCCCTGCAATAAACTCTGAGTTGTGTGTTGTCTTTTGAAATGCCTTCAAACATTTAACAAAAAAACAAAATTCCCAGGGGGCAAAGCAGAGAAATTGTGAACAAAGTTTTGAGATTTATGCAACCGGAAGCAACGGCAGGTGAAATAAGAATTCTTGTTTTCTTAAAACCCGAGAAAGAATTATTATTGATGTAGATGTGAGGTAATATGCTTCAGGTGATCATAATTGAACAGGTACGTTGAGTTCACGTAATTTTTTTGGAGCTAGTCTCAATTATGGTTACCTGTAGTATATAAATATTAATGTTAAGAACAACTTGAAGTATAAATCACTTGAAAAGCTAATGTTTTAGCAAAACATGTTGCGATATATTTTTCAAATAAAGTTCGTGGAGATCAAATCGTCAGGTGTAGTTTTTGAAAAAATGTTTGTTTTTGATTCATCTCACGTTAGAGGTTTCCGTTTTACCTTTTACTACATATGTCTAGTTCAAACTTTCAACAAATTCCACAGTCGTTTGATATCAATTTTTTATTCATTTCGCTGATCCATAACCCCGTATTTTTCTATGATAGTATGAAGAAAAAGAAGCTTCTGTGTCAAACCTCAGCCCTTCAAATTGTAAATGAACGTCTGTAGATTTTTTTCACGTGAAACATTTATAGTCGCACGTAAAACCGATTGCTGGCATGGTAACGAGTCGCCATGCGCAAGCGACGGTGCGATTCTCTTCTCACTGGTTCTGCGTTACGCTAAATCTCTCGCCACACTGAGCTCGAATACCTTTAGTGTATACAGTTGTGTTAACTATAGTATGAAAAACTCGTGTTTTGCTAATGAAATAATATTTTAAATGAATAGAAATAAAATATTTGTTACAGTGATAATTCAGAAAGTGAAAGTGAGCAGCTTTCTGCGAAGAAAGCGAAGTCACACTACCACTCACTATCAACTCACTAGTGAGTGAATTATGTTTCATTAGTTCGGACTTCCATTGTCTGATATGATATCAATTGATTTGAAATCCCTGACAAAATCTGTGGAAAATTAAAAAGATTAGCTGAAAAATAAAAATTATATTAAGCAAAAACACTGAAATTACAATAAAGAAAAAATACAAGCAACAATAAAAAATTGAACTATTGACAAGAAATGAAAATTAAAAAATTATAAAAAAAATGAATAAAATTTGGCTTGGAATCTTTTAATTTTTGATTTTCATTCATTTATTTTTAGTTCTCATTTTTCGTTAATAGTTCAATTTTTGATTTCTGCTTGTATTTTTATCTAATTGTGATTTATTTTCCATTATTATTATATTATAATGAAAAAGAAATGAAAATTAAGCTAATTTTTTGAATTTTTATAGATTCTTTCAGGGATTTTAGATCAATTTATATTATACAAGACAGTTCACAAATCCGCTTCTTCCGGCATGTTCATACTCTAGTATTTCGTGATTATACTTTAGTATGAACAATGAACACGCCTGAAGAAGCTTCTGTATAGCGAAACACGTGTTGCGGTTTTGTAAGCAGTCCAGTGAAAATCTCACAATGAAGTGTCACTTGAATGAATATTTGAAAGTATTTTTGCATGTTTTGAAAACGCTAAAGGATTTTTTTCTGAAACGTCAGGGAAAGTATATTGTGGATGTTTTTGTTGACTTCAAAAAGGCTTCCGAAACTATCGAAAGAAGCATTTAGTTAAAAAATTTGGAAATATTGGGTTTCTCTAGTGACGTTCTAGGATGGTTTAGGAGTTATTTAAACAATAGAAGGTAGCGGACCAAAGTGGTTGATTCAATTTCTGAGAAAATAGCAATTCAATATGGAGTACCACAGGGCAGTGTGTTGGGGTCACTTTTATTCATTTTGTATTGGAATGACATGAGCTTAAGTAATACAGAGTGTGAATTTATGAATTTTTTTGCAGATGTCACACTGAATTTTGAAAGTAATATCGATATAAGTGCAGCTATTACAATAATGAATAGTTATATTGGACACATTTTTGAAAATGAACAATCTGAAATTGAAGGTTCACAAAACGAAAGAATTAATAATTGTGAGTAGATAAAAATATGGCCGAATAAACATAAATGACGTCAAAATAAAAATAGAAAATACTCAACTAAAAATTGGAACTGAATTCAAATAACTTGGATTCATTGTTGATGATAATCAGAATTTTCACAAGCATGCCCAGTACATCAAAAATAGAATATGAAAAAAAAAAATTTTTTCTTTTCAAAAATATCTAAGTATTCATATTTCCATAAACTCTCTAATTTATTGCTATAATTGCATCATTCAACCACATTTTGATTATTGCAGCTCATTATTATACTCAATTTGAATGAAAAATCTCAATTACAAAAATTACAAAATAGAGGCATGAGGGTAATTCTGGTAGTAATAAATTTACACCTATAGTTTTCATGCTGGATACACTGAAATGATTACCAGTTGTGAGCAGATTGTTTTATATGACTACTATGTTGCTGTATCGCTGCTGTTGCAATGTTTTGACAGAATCATAATCAACGAACTTGAGTGTGCGCAGCTTTATAGAACAGTGCTTTGAAAAATTCTTCTACAGCGCCATCTAGTGGCAAGTTACAGAAAAATTGATAGCCTAAAAACCTTCTTTATGAAAAATTACTTATACATGTCAAGTTTCATTACGATCGGTTGAGCGATGTAAAAGTTTATCACTATCCAACCAACCAATCAACCAACCAACCAACAAACATCCATTTTTATATGTTAGATTAGGCAATGGAAATTCGGACTGATGAAATGTACCACGAAAAATTGTCAACCATCTTCATATAAGTGGATTATATTCTCATGTTCTATAATCAAAGTGTGCATTTATTTGAGCCCACATATATTTGGTCTGTCTCAAAAGTCAGCAAATGTAAAATCTACTCTCTTGGTAGATTGAAATTCACATAATTAAATTTCATCCGTATGAAAAATAATGGACTCAAACACTTGTTTGAAGAATAAATTTCATAAAGACTCACAAAATTATATTTCACAATCATCTGATAGCGAGTAGCGCACGATTGTTTTCTCATTTTTTATTAACAGAAACATCAAAAAATTAATTGAATATTTACTTTCCTAATGATGGTGGAATTTATATTGAATTTATAATAGATATTTATAATTGAAGATCTTAAGTAGTACGTTGCAATAATTAGCAAAGATTTTTGAGTTAACTAGTATATTGAAGTCACATTAATATTTTTTCATGTATATTTTGATAATATATTTTCTATGAATATTTCAGTACCTACCCAACAATCATCACAGGGCTGACAGAATATTATTATTGATGTTTCACGTCTTACAGGCGTCCCGTGAATTCTCACAATTATTTTAATTCAAAAAAGACCAATTTTTCAAATTCATAACTCGGTTGTTTTTCAATATTTTTCAACGTGCCTCTACTCTTCTACTCTTCAGAAAAACATTTAACTTATGAGAAAAAACTTTGCATCTCAACAAATTTCCATGTTATATGTGAAAATTTGAGAACTTTGAAGTTTGACCTTGGGATTGAAGGTCAAGAGTCAAATTGGCAAGTTTTTTTTAAAGTTTTTCTGTTTCTGCTGAAGAATGCCGTTGGGCTAAGAGATATTCCTTTTTAATTTTTCTGGTTTTAGTTTTCTTTGGTGCGGCCTACCGAGCCAGATTTAATTTTATTTGAATTTTTTCATACTAATTATTATTTCTTTCTTGGAAAATTCATGCTGTTTTCCAAACAAAAACGTATATGAATTCAAACTCTTGAAGACGAATATACGGATGTCATGAATTTCAATAGACTTACCTGCTAGTCCACCATAAACTCCTGCCACAAATAATCCCATAATTGTGATCACTATAATCACCATTCCCCTCCAGATGACATCTCGTTCGACTGTCACTCGCATCTTTGTATCATATGCTATCAATTTACATACATTTATTATCGTTATTTCCTTTTCATCCAGATCCATTTTCGGGTGAAGGGAAATTTACACGGTTTAATTCGAAAAATTGAGCAGTCCACTGTAGACAGTCGCCAAATGACCATTCTACGGTCGAAAACTTTTTTCAAGGACAGAATTTATTCGTCGAGATTGATAACTCATTCTAAGGCTACGGTTACAACCAATTTTTGGTGGTTAGAATTTCACGTTGATGATTCCAGATACTGACATTCCTTTTTTGTTGATTGTGGTTTATTCGAAATATTTCTAGACTTTTTTCACAATGGTAGAATCTGGTATTTGTTTTTTGGGAAAGAAATGAGGGATGTACTTGTATTTGAATCCTTATTTATTGAGCTGATTTGTTCTCTGTTAATTATTGGTGTTTACTTGTGAGATATGCATGAAATTCTATAACAGAAAAAATAACATTCCAATCAATGAAATTTGAAAAAAGGTAACCGATGAAACGACGAATCGAGAGCCACATCTTTTCTCATTCAGAAAATTAGTATAGCCATCCAAAGAGAAAATGCAGCTTCGTTTTTCGGTACTCTCCCTGATTCCAACAAACTTGATGAAAATTACTTGTTTCCTGAAAACAAATTTCATAAAGAAAAGAGAAGTAATAAGAAACCACTTTATGAAATCAAAATAAAAGCAAATGGAAAAAATACTTTCTCTCAGCAAAATTCTCAAATGGGTTTCAAAGGTATTTCGGATTGTTCAGTGATGAATTCTTCAGTCAAAACCTTTGGGTTAAATGGTTTAAGAAATATTGGTAACACCTGTTTCATGAACAGCGTAATTCAATGTTCATCAAATACGAATGGTTATTGGAATATTTAAAAAAAGATGAATTCATGAAAGATATTAATACTAGTATTTCTAGTATGAAGGGTGCTTTAATCAAGTCGTTTGCAGAAGTCATCAAGTAGTTGTCGTCAGAAGATTCAATTGATGAAGTAGTAAATACAGCCTCCTTAAAAATCAGATTCAAAGTTTTGCTCCTCGATTCATGGGTGATTCTCATTAAGACGCCCAGGAGTTTCTTCGTTATCTTTTAGAAGGATTACATGAAGAGGTTGATATAATTAATGAGAAACCTAAACCAATCTTAACGGAGATTGACGAAAAATTGAGCGACAGCGGAAATGCACAAGAGTCATGGCTCACATATTTGAGGATGCATAACTCTAAGATTGTAGATAATTTCGTTGGCCAATTGAAATCCACGATGAAATGCACACACTGTGGATACTCCAATAACATTTGATCCTTTCTGGGATTTGTCTCTCTCCATACCACAAAGAACCGACCAATCGAGTTTGTGGCAATGCTTGGATTCTTTTACAAGAGAAGAAACTCTGAATGGAAATGAAAAACCGAGGTGTTCGAAATGCAAC
This sequence comes from Leptinotarsa decemlineata, assembly GCF_025532065.1. Lineage (NCBI taxonomy): Eukaryota > Metazoa > Arthropoda > Insecta > Coleoptera > Chrysomelidae > Leptinotarsa > Leptinotarsa decemlineata. The sequence continues at coordinate 3,381,384 of NW_027412688.1, read as the reverse complement.
GAAAGGAGAAGATACACAAAGTCCTTATCAATCCACAAGTTTCCCTATATTTTAGTATATTTGCCTCTACTTTCCAACGGAAAGTAGAGGCAAATTGAATGATGTCATCGAATTTCTTCGAGAAGGATTGGATATGGACAATTTTGCATCAGAAAATGTGGCTACTTGTTATAATCTATATGCACTTTTAAATCACAGTGGGACTACTAACAGAGGACATTATACAGCATACTGCAGACACCCGTATACTGGCGCGTGGCACAAATACAACGATTCACACGTGTCACCAATTTCACCAAAGTCGCTTGTGAGTGGAGAAGAATACGTCCTTTTTTATGTAAAGGGTGGAAAAAAATCACACCTTTAAGATAACCGAGGGAAAGTTTCTTTGTGCAATTATTATTTATTTTTTGTTAATTTCAAATAAGTATTTTATTGATTTGATTCAATTATAATTTTATTAATATACTCACTTTCTATAACATTCCTGATGAAATCGATGATGATGATGAGATAACAGGATGGATAACTGAACTGGAAATTTTATTAGATGAACATTGGATTTGCATATTGATAGTGTTTGCAAGAAACCGAATTGATCATTTTTGCAATTGAAGGAATGACAAAGTGTGTAGACCAGCAGAGTCTCTTGAGTCAATACTTTGCATTGAAGTATTCACATATTTCCCTGAATATCTTATCTTGACGATTCGGTAGGAATATCAACATATGTCTGATTGATGACTTGTTTGCTTTATGGTAATTTATGATCACTTGAATGAAATGAATAAAAGTACTTTTGTCTTAATACCACTGGAAAATCTTTTTTGATACGACCAGTTTCAAGTTTGATCCCATTATCAAGTATAGAACTTATTATATTTGATACTGGGATCAAACCCCAAACCGGTCGTATGAATAAAAATTTTTCAGTGATTTTTAGACAAAAGTGCTTTTATTCATTTCATTTAACCCATTAAGTACCCGGGGGTCGTTAACGACCCAATTCAGATTTTTATTGTCAAACCTAACTTCTTTTGCATAAATAAAAGATCAAAAATCACTTCCATATTAGCATTGTTTACCTTTTGCATACCGGGCGCTTGTTTCAGGGTTTTTGTGATTTTCTGGCTTCAGAGAAATTGTTGAAAATAGTATTTTTTTCTTGAGTGTGCAATGACTTCATATCGGAACTGGTAAGTACCTTTTTTAGTATTTCATTGCTTATTTTGGTAAATTAGTACAATTATAAAAGATGTCTCACAAGTAAGGTTATAAGAAATGAAACTTCGATTGCGTGGTTGCCAAACTGCATGTGTTTTTTTAGCCTTGAGACTTTCTAGAGCAGATAGAGAATTAAGAGGCAGATGATGTGATTCCAGATGTAATTGTGATATTGCCACCTAATAATGGTGATGAGAGTGCCGAAGATTCAGGAGACGAAGACTGTAGGGATCCGGACCGTCTTTGTGCAGCACAACTAAATGCTGAAGCAGAGTTCTTTTATGACAATTCCGACCCTCCAGAAGAAAGCAAATAATCCGCAGTAGTGATTCAGGAGACAATTCAAGACCTCACTTCTAAAAACTTACCTGTGAATCATAATATTGGAAACTTCATTTTTTCACAAACATTGCCAAAAACTGCAGTAAGTAACTACAATCAATTCACAACCTATTTGAAAACGTTTCAGCGCATTATTAGTTGTATTTCGTAGTTTGAATAATATCAATAGTGCTTTCTCAAGACTCCAAAAAAATGAACATTACTGCATTTATTAGTATCGTTTGTAGGTAAAGTAGGCTAAAAAAAAAGTACTTAGAGTTTTTTCAAAGTGTGTTTCAGTGTGACGGAGCTCAAAATCTGCTAGACCACCAGGAAGGAAACTTCCACTAAATAATAACTTTTTGCGATATGCACCTGTTGAAAGCAACATATCCATTGTGAACAATAATGTATATATCCATGTAAACAATACATAAGAGGTAAACCTATCCATTTTGGATAAAAGGCATGGGTTGCAGCACTAAAATACGGATACTGTGTACAGTTTCAAGTGTATAAAGGCAAAAATACGAACATGGATATCGACAAAGGTCGATATTTCATTTTGCAGAAATACTGACAAAACATTACGATGATCAAAAATTCTCCCTTTATTTCGACAATTTTTTCACTTCTGCAAAACTTATCACATTGTTGGGTCAAAAAGATATAGGAGCAACAGGTACCACTAGAGAAAACAGAACTGGCAAATGCAAACTGATAGAAACTGCCACAATGAAGAAGCTTGATAGAGGCTCCATGTGTTCTGCACTTGATAACAATAATAATGTGGTTGGTGTTCGCTGAAATGATAACAATATTGTCACACTCATGTCTAATGAGTATGGGTTAGAACCAGTGGCCAAATGTAAAAGATTCGGCAAAAGAAAGATCTAGAGCCTTACGTTGTAAATAGGTATAATACTTTCATGGGGGGAGTGGATCAGCTGGATAATCACGTCTCAAATTACCGAATTGCATTTAGAGGCAAAAAGTGGTACAATCCGCTAATTTTTTTGGATGTTCGATGTATGTGTCAGAAATGCATGGCTTTTAGCGCGTGAGTATGGATACAGTGAAGACAATCTTACTTTTCGTCGTACAGTTACACAAGCACTCTTACTGAAATACGGAAAACGAAGCACATGTCCAGGACCGAAGAGGGCAAGCATTCAGTACCCGAAAATTGCAAGCGGAAGAGACATAATCTTAACTGGACAAAGAAGACTCCGATGTGTGGTATGCAAAAATAAGACCAACAAGTCTTGTGATGCTTGTGAAGTTGCGCTACATGATAAATGCTTTCAAACGTATCATAGTCAATTTCAAATAATATAAAGTTAATAAACCACATTATATCTCAAGTGTACATTTAATGCACTCCTAAGTCCCCAAGGGTTATTAACGACCCACCTCAAAACTCAAAAACCAAAAAGATAGCATTTTTTAAAGTATTTTTTTGAGTCATTTCTGACGTTCCTTGCTCTGAAAAAGTTATCAGAATAACCAATTTTGGAAAAAAATAGTTCTGGGCCTTAATGGATTAAGTGAAATATCAACATAATATTTGTTTCTCACAAACGAATAAAAGTACTTGTTTTCGATATAGACTATGGAGATTGCTGCAAGCCATGCGAATAAAAAATTGTTCCATATTAGGTTAGGCCCAAAGTAAGTGGGTATATTCGTCCCTTGACCGCAACACGCAAGGGTTTATTGTGGCTCACACCTATTCACACTCCACCAAATGAACCCAGCTTTTTAACGAAGCCGATTAGTTTCTATGGTGACTGGTCTTTCAGGTCAGATGGTAAGAATAGGGCTCTGCCGAACTCTACAAACCCGATTCGGTACCCAACGAGGGAGGCACATAGTATGTGCTCTGCTCTGTTGTTTCATCATTTTCCAAACACACTGTCTCTCGTCCGAGTCTCTGCATATCATAATTCAAATGACAGTGACCTCTAGAAAGGCCTGTTAGACATCGTAGTTCATCCCTACTGTAGTTCAACAATTGTTTGGTATCAAGCTTCGAAGGGTATAAATCTTCTTGCCACCCTGGTGTTCAATCTTTGTTTGGCAAAGCCTAAAGCGATGCCAAAAAAAGCTGCTTGCAGCACCTTCTTTTGCAAGGGAGTCAGCAGGCTTATAGCCTTCCAGGTCAGTATGGCCAGGAAGCCATACCAGAGATAATCTATTGAGTCTTTCTATCGAATAAACGAATAAAAACCTCACATGAATAGTTTACTTCACCTATTCCTTATGAGATATCAATAATTTGATTCAATGTCAGTCTAACAAATAGTCTTGATATTTAGTTCTGAACTTAGTGAAATTCAATTTTTGAGAGGGTTGGGGACAGAATTATACTTTCAAAAATTTGATACCTGAAAGACCGCCCGAACACTTTTATTTTGAATTTTGGCATTGCAATCATATTTTAAGGTTATGGATGTCCGTACGATATGTGATTTTCCTATGTAGATATGAAGATTTTTTGTTACAATTATTTTATGGAAAAAAGAGACAGCGTTAAGTAACCTTCTTTTCTCCATGTTCAGCCTTCCAATTTCTTGAAGTTTATACGAAATCCTGTGTCAATGATGTCACAAGCATTGTCTGCCATTTTCTCCGGTAAGCTGTGGTATACTTGAGTATCATCAGCATATAAATGCACCTGACAAGTGTAAAGAGCCTGTAGTGAGTTAGATGTATATATAGAGAACAATAAAGGGTCAAGTATGGATCCTTGAGGTACCCCTGATTTGATATATAAGATATCTGAGTTGTATTTCTCTATACTAATCAGGTGCTGTCTATTTTTCGAATGATCCGTCAATAATGGAAGAGCGTTAGCAGAAAAACCATTATAATCCAAAATGCTTAACAAAAGATTGTGATTTATTAGTATTACAACACTTTGTTTTATTTCAATTTGAAGGTAGGAAGCGCTTAATAAAAGACACTCACTCACAAGCAAAATATAATTATCGTTATGAATGCTGAAAAAAATTAATTGATACAGTTCATTGTATGATTTTCACTATAAAGGGTTTTACAAAAACCGCGACACGTGTTACGGTATATAATAGCTTCCTCAAGCAAAAACAATAGTTTTCTCAAGCATAGTTTTTCTCAATTGAATACTGAATTTATTAACGATTAATACATTTATATTGTAGCCGACAAAATCATGCAGCTTAGATCAACTGAACTGTGTAATAGTACTGGAGACCTACAGCTACTTTCGCAAGTATTTCAAAATCTTGTGAGATTTTTTGTCGAATAAGATACAAGGAAAGACTGGCAGGGTTTTTCGATTCTGGCAAGTAAACTAATATCTAGTCACTATATCAATGAACATTTTGATTGCTGCTATATAAATTCATCAGTAGTAATCTTCCTTAGAGTTATACTAATCTCTTAGTACTTTCGAAAATCTGGGGAAAAAGTGGAAACAAGTGCTTGTCTCATTTCTTTATTATCAACATACATAATACTATAATCATTTTTACATTCAGTAATAACCTACTACAAAGATCTTCGAAAAACAAATAATACAAATTTCAGTTATATAAAATATTCTCGAAATAAAATACATACATTAATACCTCAGTATCAACATAATCGTTATATAGAACAGTTATCGGATTATTTTTACATTAAAAGCCTAGAATAATATAACATATTTTGAATTTATTCTTAATAATAATTTATTTATTGTAACATCACATATATCTGAAGATATCATCTACATTTCCTAATAGTATAGACAGAGATTTCCGTTTTTATTCGATAACGAGAAGTATGTATACGAATAAAAGTATACTTTTAGAAAAAAAATTGAATAAACTGAAATATTAAAGGGGTGGATGTACGGTTTTTTCAATTATTGAATAAAGAACAGAAATTTGATTTGACAAGTGAAACTCAATGACTCAATCATTGAAAGAGTTATACCATTTGGAAAATTGAAAATGATTATTATTCAACATGATGGACACATGGTGGAAAATTTTTCATTACTATATATACTCTTCTCCCTAATTACGCCAAACTCGTTGGCGACAGTATAATGAACTTGGAGAAAATTTTTATTCTGGCAAAGTCTCCTTGTATATGTTCAATAAATTATGTAGAATGGAGAGAATATCGAGAAAATAAATGTTAATTCAATACTGTTCTGTTGAAATCAATCAATAATGATTAAAAAAATATAAATTGTATCATATCATATCTTGATTTCGAAGTAATTTTCATTTTTGCACATCTCAATAACTTCTAGAATCCAGTATCTTGGCAGCAAGGAAAAAAAAACTCATGAATTCATTTTTGCAAAGATAGTAATTTCGATAGGTGAATCAACAAACTAAGATTAAAATTTTCGTTTCAGGACCACTTATTTTCAATCAGATACACTAACAATATGACTCCGTTTCGGAATACAGATACAGGAGCAGTATTAGAAAAAGACGGAACAGTTTGTAGGTGAGAAGCATAATCTAACTAAAAACTATAGGTAAGTCTTCATTTCAATTTTGTCCATAAGTAAATGTAAAACATGACACAATGTAAATCTGTCCCGGAAAAAACACATTTACATGCTTCGTGTAATAATACCCAATAATATTTACAAATATGTCTAATTAATGTACAGAAAATTTTTTCCAATAAAGACATTGGAGGAGCAACTATTAAATATAGCTAAATATACATTGATTTTATGAAAGTTGATCCAACACATGTGTGGAAAATATTTTTACATTATTGTTAACATTAACAATCTGAATCTTGGGCGTTATTGAAAATCAATGAAAAATAAAAAGAAAAGGGGAGTTTATTTGATGAAGGGTTTAGACGAAACATGTTTTGGACCACTTTGAGTACATAATGAACTTTGAAGTTTCCATTCGGATGAAAAAACTGGTCAGGTGAGATTTCTTAAAAGTTTCACAAAAATTATTTTGAAAATAAAAATTCTTGAATTTTCAATTTTGATTTTTTCGTCATAGATAACTAACTTATATTGCATCAATCTGATGAATTATGTATTTTTCATTGGCAGTTGCACCTAACTACAAATTTGGAAAATTCAATGACGTACTGAACTGATTTATCTGTTTATCTATATGCAGAGTTTACGATTTTCGAAAGAAATCATTGCATACTGTTTGTTACCAGTTTGGTTTCTGAGAGAGGTAGGCTGAAAGAGATAAAAAGCAAACGTGAATTTAACATAAAGGAAGGTCGTCGAAAATACAGATTGACAAAAAAAAACTTTGGTTGTCGGATATAATCCAATGTCCAGCGAACATAATCTGTCAGATTAACACCCTTCGTGGCATAAGCCAGGGAAGCAGTTTTTTCTAATGGGTGTCAGTTCATAAACTCACTATTTAGGTAAAGGAAGACTGGCCTGAATGATTTCAATCGTATCATCATCAAAATGGAATGAACTTGCTTCCTTAGATAGCTGAAATAAAAACCAGTGAATTCTTAGGAACAATGCATGCTGCACGATAAGAGGTACAACGAGCTAAACAAAGAGTTGGAAAACGACCCCATAATGGGAATGCCATCGGATGAGATGCTTCCCCAGTATAGCTTCGGAAAAACTTCAAAACAATTATAACAGGCAGAGAGGCATGGAAGGGAGGACGTCCAATAAATGCAGAGATTGCCTGTTACACAGACGGCTCGAAAACTGAAGAAGGTGTAGGAGAGGAATCTATATAACTAAACCAAAGACAAAAGTCTCACTAAGCTTAGGTAAAAAAGTGATGATATTCCAGGCAGAAACAGCAGCAATACGTCACTACGCAGAAGAGTTACTAAGGCAAGAGTTTAAGGAAAAGACTATTGCAAAATACTCTGATAGCCAAGCAGCTATAAAAGCAATTAGCTCCATGTAGGTCAATTTCAAACTGGTAGGTTTGAAATTGACAATGGGGGAGCACGACGCTCCCCTATTGGCTCAAAACCCTTTTGTGGCACAGGAAAAGCGCTGCGAAAAACTTGTAACAGCAACTGTAAGGAAAAACAATCTCAAAAATGGTGAAATAAGGCGCCAAGTATGAGACAGGCCAAAGAGTTCATTGAAGAGCCATCGCCAAAATTCACGGAATACCTACTAAGTCTGAATAGGCGATCAACTAGAGTTCTGGTCGGGCTATTAACGGGACACTGTAGACTCAACAAACACATGAACAACATCGGACTTGCAGGCTTTGCCAAGAGGATGAGGAAACCTCCGTATATATACTTTGCTATGCGAAGGTCCGTCAAGGATAAGGTTTGCAACATTAGGGGAGGAGAAACCACAACCCTCTCAATATATGAGGAACTTGAGGTCTGGCCTATGGAGTCTAGTTACAAGGACGGGCCCAGACAAGGAACTCTAGCATACATGAGGGCACACACAATAGATCTGCAAAGGTCGCAGTGTAGTGGCTGTTCAGCACAGAAGCCCCATATCAATCTAATCTAATCTGGGAACAATGCAATTGCATACTGAAACTTGCTACAACAGGTTATATGAGCACTATCTTGCACTGACGAGTGGCTAAGGAGCCCAAAAAAACCAGTCTGCAAGTGTGCTCGTTTCAAAATTGAAGGACGACTCTTTCAGTTATATTGCCGATTGCATATGCAGGAAATTTTCTGTGAAGATTCCTGCACTGACGCCTGTCTGATATAATTCAACGTAGTTCGTGGTATTAGCTAGCAGAGTAGTTATTGTCTGATGGGCGTCAGTCCATACAACCTACTGTGTAGATATATCCGAGGCTGGCTTGAACATTTAAAGTTCGTTTCTTTGTATTTGTTTACTGCCTGTCTTCAAAAATAGCCCACTAACTAATAAGAGAATTGTTCTTTAGATAATTTGATCATCCTTTAACTTTGGCTCATATAACCTGTTGTAGCAAGTTTCAGTATGCAATTTCATTGATTCTAAGAATTCACAGGTTTTTATATCAGATCTCTGAGGAAGCAAGTTGATTTGATTTTGATAATGATACGATTAAAATCAATAGGTTTCCAGAAATCCAAAAGTTCATCTATGAGAGCAAAATCAATTTTCATTGGAAACCATGTTCTTCCGAATCGAAAAAGAAAATTCTCACTTCCTGTGAACACAGTTACAAATAATGATGATATCCAGGAGCATAAAAACATGTAGAATCAGTTAAGGATAGGATACCTATGAAGGAAATATAATAAGCATAACAAATATCATGGCCAATAAAGAAGAGAGAAGCATAACAAATATCATGATACAATAACGATTGAAAAAGCAATCAATACTTTCGTGATTTCAAAAAAATATTTAATTTCAATTTGAATTATCCTGCCTGATATTTTCAGTACCTAATGTTGTTAATTAGTGACTGCTATATATATTTTCGATGGATGTCCATCAATTGCTGAAGAATTCATTAAAACAGGCTTTTTCTCTCTCTATATTTTTACTCTGTCAACAAACAGTTTTGATATCGATCCAAGCTCTGGTAGGTTATGACATCCATATGATTTTTTCAAGTGAAAAAACTTCGATACAAGTAGGAAATAAATCTCACTGATATATCATGTACCAATAAAGTGTCTTACATCAAGCACATCAAGTTGAGAAAAACTAGGACTTTAACAAAATAGTCGATTAGAAGAGAAATCTCACCTGAATTTTCAATCAACACATTTGAGTATTTACAGCTCTGCATGATTAAAACTACTGGGTTGGTAGAAAAAATCAGTGCTGTTTCTACCATCCCTCTTTGGGAAAACATGGTCGTAATATTTCTCGTGCTCGAATTGCAAAGGCTTTGGCCTGGGTCTGTCCTTTTTGTGTAATTTCTTATTTACAGATCGCTTGATGTATTTGTTATCCATAGGTAGTGAATTTCTGTGAGAACCCATCGCGAGTGTGGAAGCATACGACCAGTTGTCTTTTGATTTTGGAGTTGTGTACCGACTAAAACTATGGTATTTGTCTTGACGATAACTGTCTGTGTCATTGTCTGATTCGAAGAAATCGGCCGACAAGACACGGTTCTTTGGCCTGTCTCTTTGTGTGTCGAGACCACAGTAGAGGTTCTCTGCCTTTGGTTTCGACTCTCCTACGCTACTTCTACCATTGTATGTAAGTGTGGTGGGTTGTTGATGCTATATGTACAGCAGTATGTTAGAAATGTGTTAGTATTTCCTGGGCGGTGATGATCAGAAATTGTTTGCTGGGCTGGAAATATTCATTTCTGTTCGACCAAATTTTCAGGATCATTTTTTTGCAGTATCAGACTATATGTTTTACAGTTGTTTGGGTGTTTGCTAAATAGTTATATGTTCAACTAGGCAGAGCAGTATGTACGCACGAAAAATCGGAATGGAATTGAAATTTTTCATAAAATAGATACCTACAACTCATCATTTTTAGATCTATTCTTGTCATATATTATACTTCTTGGATGTTAATCATTATTATTGGATTAAACTGTATTTTACAAAAGATGATAATTCAATATTAAATATGGATAACAATTGCCTGCACAATGAAATGTATACAGTGTGTAACAACGAAAACTCAACAGAGCCCTTTTTGACTATAAAAAGTAGGATTTTAAAAAAAATATCGTACACGTCGATTTCTAATTAAAGGGGGACCCCTTTCAGACTAATCAGATTTTTTGTAGTATGCACCCCCTCGGAGGAGTGCGTCCGACGACCCTTATTTAGATAGGGAAAGTAGGTCGAGTGGCACCTTGTTTTAAAGGTCTTTCAAATACCTTCATAACTCTGTTGAAAGAAAATTTTTGTAACGATTAGTTTTCGAGATGATTTAAAGTTGAAATTGCCATGTTAATAATACATTAGACAGACCACTCGCTAACTTGTATGACTGAATAAAAAAAAAATTCGAGCAGTTCTCATCAGTTTTTTGTTGAATAAAATCCCTTTTTTAAAATCAATACCCACTCCTCTTCTTCCAGTTTTCATTAGTACATCGTTCGATTGTTTTGTTTGAACGGGTCGTGTATTGTAATTTGTTTAAAAATGCCTTACACTACTGCTGAAAGGGTTTCAGTTATTGCTTTATTTTTTGGCAACGAACAAAATGCTAATAGAACATCAATTTCATTTAACCCTGGTAAACGCCTAAGCAGAAATCACGTTCTGGATTTGGTCACAAAATTCAGGGAGACAGGTTCGGTTTCAAATAAGGAAAGAAATGTTCAGAAAAGGGTAGTGAATGACGATTATGCGATTGGAGTGATTGGTCAAGTCATCGCCAATCCCAGGTTAAGTACCAGAGGTTTATCAGCAATGACCGGAATAAGCCATTGAACTCAATGAGGATGATTTTGACAGAAGACAGTAGTTTTGTGAGGGCATGAGTGAGAGATCAATCCCGAGCTGCTTTATAACATCTGTTTTTCGGACGAAAGCTCATTTTATTCAAATGGTTGCGTTGTTATTTGTCGAATAAAAACCTAAGACAATACGCAGAAATACATACCCAACATCCCCAAAAGTTGAATGTCTGGGCCGGAATATTAGGCAATGATATTATAGGTCCATTTTCCATTGATGGAAATTCAACCGGTGATTCTTATTTACAACTTCTTGAAGAGGCAATACAACCTCGTATAGTTGAAATAAGTGAACAGGATCCAAGATGTCAAGATGAATTTATCCATTTTCAACAAGACGGTGCACCACCCCATTATGCCCAGCAGGTTCGAAATTTTTTGAATAATCATTTTGAAGAACAATGGATTGGCGGAAGAGGTCTAATTGAATGGCCAGCACGAGCACCAGATTTAACACCACTGGACTATTTTTTGTGGGGATATTCAAAGTCTGAAGTTTATGCTACACAGCCAGCCAATTTGGATGAATTACGTCGTAGAATTATTGATGAATGCCAAGCTGTAACTCCTGAGATGTTGAATAATATAAGAGCAAAATTCGAACAAAATCTTTATTGTTGCATGGAGCAAAATGGTGCACATTTTGAACATTTACTCTGAATTTCCTATGTGAGTTACCCTTATTAGGTGTTACATTTTTTGTGTGTGCTTTAAAAACAATTATTGGGATTTATCAACACTAAAACAGTTTTTTAAACTTTTCTTTGTCATCAGCATTCAAGGAAATCAGCAGGTTGTATTCGTTGTGTAGGTAAGTTTTTAGTATGATTCACTTTTTTATCGGAAGCATAAAATATCCACGTCAAAAGGCAACCTTCATAAGGAGGTGCCACTCAATTTACCTAAAATGTAAAGGTGGTAACCAACCCCATCCTCCGAAAAAATCCCCTCGTAATAAACAAATAATTCCTACTTTTTTACGAAATCAAATGGACACGTATTAGCAGGTTGTCATAAAAAGCAAAAATTTGTTTTTTTTATGAAAGTTCTGAAGGTAATTTGTACCTTAAAAACAATTTGATTTATTTCAAAAAGAGTTGAACTCAATAAAAATACCTTTAAATCTTCAAATTATCTCGAAAACTAATCGTTACAAAAATTTTCTTTTAACAGAGATGTGAAGGTATTCAAAAGACCTTTAAAACAAGGTGCCACTCGACCTACTTTCCTAATCTAAATAAGGGTCGTCGGACGTACCCCTCCGAGGGGGTGCGTACTACAAAAAATTTGATTAGTCTAAAAGGTGCCGCGTCCGAGTTTTTTTTTAAATCTTACTTTTCATATTAAAAACGGCTCTGTTAAGTTTTCGTTGTTACACACTGTATATGACGTTTACGTGATTTTTGATTCCACAGCGCTGCCCAAATCAAATTCCCATTATTGGTCAGGAATACGTTCAGGCATTGAGAAAATCCTATTAATGTCATTGAAATTGCGTTTGATGCCAATCGCAGAGAAACTTTCTTCTGACCTATAGACAAGGTCATTATACTGAACATTCAGTTGAAAAAACCACATTTGAAAAAATCCTGTCCATCATATGCGTATCAAACTCTTCTGGTAGATGCTCAAACCAGTGTAATGACGTTGAGATGCATCATATCGATGTTGAAAGAGTTCTATTCTTGCGGCAGAATATTAATGAAACAAAATATCTTTGAGGTTTCCTGGATACAAGCAGCCATACCTTTTGGATCTAACATTATCTAATAGAAAAAACCTGATATGCACAAGCAATTAAATATTAATAAATTACTTATATCGCTGCATGCAACCTAGCTATTTCAGGATCATGTCAAAATTTTCAGTTTTATGCGAATTCGACTCTTTACTTCTTTAATTTCATCAGTGAACGATATCAATGGAAAATTCAAGAAATTATTCCGTTTTTCACTTGAACTTTACATTCATATGTATTCAAAGATAAGCAGTGCATACGTGCGTATTCTTCTATAATATCTTCTATATCTCAATTTCATTACCAGGGAGCTCAACTTCAGATTATTCACCAAAACGATATATCAAAAACCAATATGTTTTTTTTCTTTGCAATTCAATCAGTCCAGTATCTGGACAACTTGAGCCTTCTTGAAAAAATTGAGTTCAACTCGATATTGGTAAATCAGTTGATAAGGTACCAGGTGAATTTTCCAGTTGGAAAACTGAATGAGTGGTTCTTTTAGAACCGAAGAATCATCGTACCTTAGTCAGCAGTTGTAGGCTACGGTCACGTAAGTGTCCAATGTTGGCATCTCTGCCGTCGTGGTGAACTTAGGCAAAAAGCTTGTACTGCTTCTCTCTTGGAGAGAAGCAGTACAACTCTTCCTCCGTTGGGGAAGAGTTCTTTTAGGGACTGTAAGAGTACAGCTGAAGAACTCAGTTCAGCCTCATTTTGAATAGCCACCTCCAGTTACGTCATAGCTTGTCAATTCTTATGCAAGTCTTTCACGACATTGCCCATTTCTGGTTTTTTCACTGTCTGCTTATATTTGTATCTATTGTTGTGAGGAAAACCATGAAATATAGGATTCTGTTGCGGAAAAGATATCTACACAAGCTGAAAATTATGTTTACTGCTCATACAATTGGAAAACTTAAGAAAATCAACGAAATAGATTCATTAAGCTCCCGAATATCCCTGTATATGAAGATGATAACCGAAATCTTTTTTTTCTAGATCTCCAAATGGTCGAACAGAAATAATCATTGAAAAACTGACACTGACGAATGTAAACAATTTGAAAACATTTTTTGAACTCTTGACTTTTTTCACCGCCCCGGCTATGATATACAGGATGTGTTGAAAATAACTGGAAATACATTTTGAACTTTTTTGGTTGTGTGTTGACAATGATACGTAGAAGTAGTAATCAACTAATTAGTGATGATGAGGTGAAATAAGTGTGAATGCGATGTGATTTGCTGACTGCTGATTCCATACAATGGCGACGACTTCAGAGGATTAAAATCAAGTGAGGTGGTTTGAGAAAGTGCTGAGGACGGGAGTCTGCGGTGTGGAAAATCGGTGTCAGTGTAAATACAGTGTATGTACAGAATGATAATATTTTTATGATCCAGGAAAACTGTCAATGAACATTCCAGCTTGGGAAAATAATGTGAAATAGTGTTTTTACTGGTCTCCGTTAGTTATTTTCCGGGGGTGTCAAATCAGGTGATTTTGGTGGCTATTCTCCCAACATGGAAGTACTGAGAATACTAATCATGATAAACAAGTGACATTTTCAACAAAATACATTTTGTCTGGGTTTTGCTATTCAAAGTAACAGTTTTCTCGGATTATTCATTTGCTTTTCCTTCCCATTCGTCAAGTTGGAGAGAAAACAGTAACACAATTAGCTAAATACAGAGTGTCCAATCCAAACATTCCTTGTTTTGTAAGATATTCGTACAAAAAGAAAAGAATTGAAATATGATGATGAAATTGATACTGGCGATGACTACCTAAATTTCGGTGTGAGCTTCATCAATTCCAATTATCGCTTGACTTGTCCAAAGACTAGTGTATCTTAGGCACTGAATTTTAATCAATTTTTTTTTCAACACATGAGCATGATTTATCTTTCGTAAAATAATTTCAAATATTCAGTAAACTTTGATGGTAACTCTGTTAGAGTATCTTGAGTATCTGTATCGACATTTTCTATAAAAAAAATTCTTGAATTTGGATTATCTATCTAGAACTATATCTCCACTATAGCAAGTTTGTATATAACTTAAATTCTTAATCATTTGTGCTCTTCTTAATGATACTAAGATTCCTAGATTTTTTCACAAGTCAGAAATAATTTCTATCAAAGACTGAATGAGGTTGTAGATCACTTGATTCAATTGCTCAGTTTTATTATTATATTTAAAAAAGTCAGTATTTGTAATAAAGTATTTTGGAAACCAAAACACATTAGACTTTTTGATAATTTTTTCAAATATTTGAATTTCAATTGTTTATCGCAAGGTTTATTGCAAGGTTTATCAAAAGTTCAAAGATGTTTGTGCTGAAGTTCATACTACGCAAATACTTTTTCCAATGTATATACTATACTATATATAGTATATACGTAAGTATATACTATATATATATATATATACTAAGTATATACGTAGTATATACTACGTATATACTATACTATATATACGTAGTATATACGAGTAATAGTTTCGATCTACTCAAAATTTTGGCTCACGTGTGCACTCTGTATTTAATTCCATTTTGATAATCGATATTTTTGTCATCAAAACATCTGTTTCTTTTGTTACTATTCAACTGAAATCACAATATTCTCACGAAGGAAATTCAAACCTTCGAGTGTTACTGTCTCACCATTTTTCTTTCTGACAGAAAAAGACGGAATGAAATCGGATATATCAAAACGTTATGACAAAGCTACTGTGAGTGTTAAAATGTGCATGTGCATTATATACATGGTGCATAAAGAGTGCTGTTAGTGTCCACAGAATCAAATCATTCTCTATTATGTACATTGTCATCTACTTTTTCCAAATATTTCCTGTAATGAGTTGATGTATTAGCTGACATGGAATGGATCGATGGAAAAGAGAGATTTCTGTTCGTCTATTGAGAAGTATTGTTATTGTCATGAAGAGTCTGATGCATATTTACACTAGTGAAATAGCGGAGAAATGTCTCTTTTCACGGAACATTGAATATTCGACGTAAACATATCAATGACAGAATTGAAAAATATTTGAAAGTGACAGACTAATCAGTTGATACATTATTTCTCAGTTCATGGGCTAAGTCAACTAATTAGAATTGCTATACCTCTTGAGGACACCTCATTTAATGAGCTACAAAGCGGTTACTAATATGAGGAGTGGTTCAGACAAAGTCGAAATAGAAATGGATATTCGGCTAACTCCATATACTTCATTGCTCCAAACTCAGTTTGAGTTTGATTTTTTTCACGTCGCATTTTCAGATCAACTGTTATTGAAGAATTGTTGCCCTCTTGATGTGAAACATTGATATTGGGAATCAAATGCAACACCAAACATGGTTAGCATGATGACAACAATTTTAGATTGCGTTTTTATGCTCACTTACAGTCGCATATTGTACCTACATTTATTATTCCCTTGAATCGTTTCAGTTATTACCATAGACTACTTCACAATATATTACTGACAAGTATGAGGCATTTGTTTCTCCAAAATAATATGATAATGTTAAATGAAAAATTGTAAAATTGATCTAGGATATAGTGCTTTTCATAAATTGAAAATTGAAAATTTTTAAGTGGAGTAAAATTTAAATTAAACTAAAACATTCTCACAATAGTGGTGAAGTTCTGCTAAACGGTACCCACATATCACTGATCGATAGTATATAATGACGAAATTATACAAAATGATAATTCGGTATTTTGAGAATTATGTCCATCTTGATAATCCATTGGACTCAATTTTTGAAAATTGAAGTAATTATCCTTTTACAACTCATACTTTTTATTTTCTGATTCATGACAGAAATCATGATTATAAAAAAACTAATTAATATTCAAAATAGAATTCATCCAATAAAATCACTATAAATATGAGTTTTCTGTTTTCCACACAGAGAAATTGAGCAAAATGATGAGAAAATAGATAAAACTATATCTTCAAACAAATTATAAGTTAGTGTATAACGATTATCAGTTATAACTATCCAACTACCTCTTCTGAGTATAATACTTCAAAGTCATTTATTCATTTTGTTGTTTTTTCAAATAAACTGATTTTTTGGATGGAAGTTATGATGTTATTGATGTTTTCCGAAGTCGAAAGTTATCAATCTACATATCCTTTGCATTGATATATTCATTTTATCTTCATTCAAATATTTTCCCATTCAATTCTACCAATTCATTTTCATTTCGAATATTTTTTCGGGTATTCATCGGTTTGAATTAAACTGTTTATCAACTAATAATTCAAAATATTATTAATGAAGAAAAGATAATTGAAACTTTCTGTGGTTTTTACCACTTTTATTCATCATTAAGAAGAAAAGAGAATTGGAACTTTCTATGTTTTTACCACATTTATTTGTTAATAACGTTACTGCACTTACAAATAAAAGTGGTAAAAACATTGGAAATTTCAATTCTCTTTTATACATTATTATTTCCTACCACGAAGTAACGGCTCCATCCGTCAATTCATCAAAATATTCTTCTTCCAAATTCTTGTAAAATCAATGAAAAAATCGTGAACGAGAACAATTCCAAATTTTGACTGAAATATTTACCAAAGAGGTAATTTTCACCACTGTTGATATCATTCATTTAATCGAATAGTGATATTGATTTATGCAATCATTAATTAGATATAATAAGACCAGAATTGAGTGCTTGAGTTTATGGAAAAATTTGAGTTCGTCATTTCATTAAAATTTTAGTTTCGAAAAAGAAAAAAAAAACTTTGTGCTGATGTCTCGAGTGAATGATAAAATTTATGTTGGTTTATTATCTGATGAATACGTTATGTGAAATTCATTACTACACTTCAGTTTATTGTCTGTTGATTTTAGAGTGGGTGATGATTTTTTGATTATCTTTAAATTTTCAGTCTATAAATTCTCACATCACTATATCATTTTATGCAACAAAAGTTCATGCAAGTTATGTTCAAAACACAAGTCAATATAATTAGATTTTCATGAACTGTATTCAGAATATACAATGGAAAACATTATAATCCTTATAATCATGAAGAGACCATCAATCTTACAAGGAAGTGGATACTTCGTTCGAATCAAACCTTGAATCTTAAAATTGGTAACGAGTTTGAAAACACAAATTATTTATATATACCTACTCTATTTATTCACAATATTGTGTTCGCTGAGCTTTAGCAGACTCATAACAAAAAAACTTTTGATACATATATATTTGTATTCAACAAAATTTCAGTGATTTATGGGATATGTCAGAGACCTAATCGTTTTTCAAGAACATGAGATACTGAACTTCTTGTGTTATCGTGGTGGAAATATAACTATTTCATAAATATCAGACATAGTAGATACTCAATAAAAATAAAAAAATACTAATATAATAAAAAAAACTATCTGATATGATTGATGTTTTTTAAACAGTTATATTTTCA
Source organism: Leptinotarsa decemlineata (assembly GCF_025532065.1). Lineage (NCBI taxonomy): Eukaryota > Metazoa > Arthropoda > Insecta > Coleoptera > Chrysomelidae > Leptinotarsa > Leptinotarsa decemlineata. The sequence goes on along the minus strand of NW_027412688.1, from coordinate 3,363,289 downwards.
AATCTATAATCTCAAATCGATTGATTTTCAAGGAAAATTGACCCTGTTACCCAACTAACAATCACTAAACCAGTTAATACGAAAATTCATTTTCATGGGAAAAGAAAATCACCGTTTCATTCTTTAATCGAGTTCTTGAGGAGCTCGGGTGATCGTCACCATTATATTTTTTTCAAATATGACTCTCCCATTTTTTGCTATTCAAAATTCATTGGTTACTGCTAATATAGGGAGTTCTAGATATTTTTTTACATGTTGATCTGAAAATTGTGAAAAACCCGTAACGATTTCTGGTTTACCTGAACCACCCCCACTGAATTAACAAAAAAAAAAAACGAAAATCTAGTGGCTTCAAAAAACAAAATGGGAAAACTCTGGATACAAAACATGAAATGAATGCTCGCGCACATAGTGCCGAAAAACATTTCCCATCAAGCGTCAATAATTGTTCTGAAACTTTCACATCCCGAATGATTCTCTTCGGAAAATCTCGCCCGACATTTTCTGATTATTTCTCGATAGAAGACAGCTGTAAATTCAATTGGTTATTTGTTTAGGACTCTCGGGACTTTAAAACGGAGACTTTCCTTCTGATGGATTTGACAGACTTAGGAGCCGCCGATTGGTGGAAACGTTTCGTTTCAAATTCGATCAATCATACCTAGAGTCGGATTGAAGTATGGAAATTGCTCGGTTTAGGAAAATACGTCATTTATCAGGATGGATGGGGTTATTTCTTCTCCGTTCGCATTCCAGAGAATTGCCAATGTATATGTTTGCATTCTGTAAAAGTGACATTGGCAATATTCAGATGGAATGAATATCAGAGGATTTATTGAGAATAAACCAGAAATTTTCGATACATTTAAAGGAGGTGAGCAGATGCAGATAACTGTCAGCCGTCAGGATGATCTCATTAGCTGAGAAATAGGGTGCCATTCTGGAAGTTTTTGTACTCGAAAGTATATACATACAATCACATGAATGAGCGAGGGGCGATTTTGTAGATGGTTCAAGAAGATAAGTCTTACAAAAATCCATATTCTGAGAGGTTTCGTTTATTGTAAAAAAAGGTTTTGATTATTCTCATGAATTTCATTATACATTTCATATTGAAGCAATCAAGTAAGAACTTGGTGCACAACATTTTTTATCAATGTTTATGAAACATAGGATGTTTATGAAATATAGGATTCAATCTTTTTCAACTTATTCTGTGTTCGAACAATCCTTTCTTTTGCTCGAAATTCGCGGAATCAAAGAACGAAAAAGTTCAGTTTACATCGTAGGCTGAATGTATATGAACATAGATGTAACTTTTCAATCTTTTCTTATGACATACTCATTGAAATCACAATAACTTAGTTCAGTTGATAATATTTATGTGACTATTCAGCCTGAAGATCCATATATAGCTTTTGTGTACTTTTTATATGATAAACTCATTAGAATCCCGATATTCCAGCTTAGTTGATAATATTTGTTTGTGAGACATATAAAATCCATAGATTGAAGGTTTTTTCTATCCCTTTCGTGAAATAAATAGAATAAACTCATCAAATGCATTTCATATCCTCATCATCTTCACTAGAAAACATTTGCGCCCCCCCTCAATAAATTCCTGGTTGCGCTCCTGACAGGCTCCGTATGGAGCTTTTTCTGAGTATTGTCACCCCAAATATATGTTTGATAATGAATCAACAATTTGAACTTGAAAGATTCTGATATATAGGAAGCGCATAACAAAGTTTCGAAAAATAATGAACGCTTTACCAAAATAAACGTTTACTTTAATGAAACTAGTATTTTTTTTCGATTACCTTCAATCTATTCGAAATGTTTTCAACTAATGAACACATTCCTGTTTTATAGATTTCGACTGAGCTTAGTAAAGTTTGTTATAATGGGTGACATTTTTGCTATTTGCTTCATCAGTGCAGATTTGTCAGTGTCACAAAAAGATTCCTAACATGTGGCAATGCTGAAAATGCTCAGTGGAGTTTGCTATTCCACCATGAATAGACTAACAAACGAAAAAAGCTTGAAAATCATTGAATTTCATTATCAAAATTCGGCTGTGTGAAAAATGTTTTTCATAAATTACGTCTATTTCATGGTCGTCATGATCGACCCTCCGAACAGGCTATTCAAGCTATTATGAACAAATTTCGCACTGTGGACACTCCATTCGTCATAAATCTACCAAACCGTATGCGAAGAGTGCATACTGAGGAGAATATTGCTGCTGTATCGGCCAGTGCCAATGGACGATATGTCAATTCGTCGTCTTTGTCAACAAGTGTGGTTATGTTATTCGAACAACTGGGGAATTTTACGTGAGGACCATACAAAATACAGCTGCTGCAAAAACTGAAGGCAGATGACGTACCACTACGTCGCTTGTTTGAGCAATGGGCCTCAGGAAAGTTGGATGTAGATCTATTTTTCCATCGAAAAATTATGTTCAGCGACGAAGCTCATTTTTGGCTCAATATGTACGTCAACAAACCGAATTGCTGATTTTGGTGTGGATAGCAGCCATAGACAATTCAAGAACTGCCTATGCATTGTTTGGTGCGGTTTCTTGGGCGGTAGTTTCATCGGACCATATTTCGTCAAGAATGATTTTTTTCCCAAAACGAAATAATACAACTTGGTTGACTTGTGATTTCAACAAGACGATGCCACATGCCACACGGGACACGATATTATGAACGAATTCAGAGGCTAGTGTGATGATCAATTAATCTTACGTTTTGGAGTAGTCTACTGGGCGCCGAGATCATGCAAATTGATCCCAAAAAAATAGACAAATTTTTGTGCTGATACTTGAAGTCTTCCGTGTACGGATACAAGCCAACCACAATTCCAGACCTGGTGGACAACAGTACAGCTGGCATTGGTATGATACTGGCCGAAATGCTGGAAACAGTATGTCGAAATTGCAATACGCATATATACAGACGGCTCAAAAATCAAAGAAGGCTCAGGATGTGGAGTGTCGTCCAGATCACTTAGCCTGAGGATTGAGTGGGGAATGAGAAAAATACCAGCGTGGTTCAAACAGAACTGGCTGGTATCTCAATCGCTACAAAAGGAATAACCAGGAAAGGAATTTCTGGTAAAAACATAACAATCTGCACTGATAGCAGACAAGTTCTATTAGCCTTGAACACACAATGTGGTACCTCAAGGCTTGTACTACTAGAGTGCCACCAAGATTTAGCCAAAGCCTCGGTGAATAATAACATTATCCTGAGGTGGGTGAAAATATACAACTGGAGTAAAGTTACCCGCATTGCCGACTCTTTAGTGGAGGAAGCGGCTGGACTTAGAATTTTAGGATCCAGTGGCACCTACGGCCTGATGAATTCGACAATTGCGAGATGAGATGGAATCAAAGGATACAATTTTGCCAGGATCACCGTGGGCGACCCTGGGAAGCTGTCGCCGAAGAAATATCTGGCGATGACCAGGAGAAATCTACGCTCAACAGTAGGATTTCTGACTGGCCACTGTGAACTAAAGAAACACCTCCATAATATGAGGCTAGTAGACACACCTCTATGCAGGATGTGTGAAAAGGAAAATGAAACAGTCAGGCATGTCCTATGCGAGAGTCCGGAGTTATCGTGAATAAGAGAGTGTGTGTTCGGCGAGTTTTGGCCTACACGTGTCGATATAAAGGAGATATCTCCTAGTGACCTGTCCAACTTTCTGGAAAGGACAGGATAGACGATTACCTAGGAGGACAACTCCTCGGGAAGGTCATATCTGGCATGAGTGCTGTGTGCCTACACTCATTCTCCCTACTCTACAGATACAAATGTATTAATTCATCGCCTCAAAGATATATTCTATCCACCTTCCCAAATTTTCTTTTTTTTTTCTAATCCCATGACCTAAACGATTGAATCCGCTACTAACTGAATGAACAAAATATGCCATATTGGGAGTAAGGGAATCAGTTAACTTGAACTTGATATATCGCGTTATAATTTGACTAATTAATGTTAGCTAGCTTAATAATTGGGTTAATGAATGGCAATTACCATGACAATGTCGGAAGCGAGTGACATTTGAGGGATAGGGGCAAATAGCTTCTGATTGTGGAGCATACTGGTTATCATGTCGAACATTGACCACGGAATCCAAATTTGACCGTATATCTTCCCACTCCAGAGATATTAATTTCGATTTGGTTTCACCACCGAATATATTTTATTCATTTGAGGACAAGAATAAACCTGAAAATTTCAGAAATATCCAAAATTTTTCATGAGAATAATCCACTACAATATTTTTGAGAAAAAAACCTATTTCATTTCCAGAAAAAGATTTCACCATTGATAACTATACTGGTATAAAGTAGCAGCAATCTATATTTCGTGAAATCCATCCAAAATTTTGAATAATCAGTGATTGTCGTAACCAGAACGGGGAAGAAGTATTTTCCTAACAATTTCCACTCTTGTTCGACGATGAATGTGAACCGGCAAATGTCCCGAGAAGCCACATATAATTACGATGTTGAAGTACGATATAGATTTTTTGACTCTGTGAATGACCAATGAGCTGAATGACATTGAATATATTTCGTTTCTGAATTGCGCAAAATAATTATCATTGCTATCCTCGTGAGAATGAAAACAATATGTTCATGTTTCTTACTGTTTTTTGGGTTTATAACATTCCACATTCCACAATCCGCAATATGAATAAAGCGGAAGCAAAAGGAAATTTGATCAGTGTAACAGAGGCAAACTGAAAAATTCATCCAGAAGAGTTACTATGGAAAGTAAACTACTATAGAACACAATTATTCAGCAGTATTAATTTTGTCTACAAATCATATAATCAAGCACATATTAGCACATATTTTAAAGTTCATAGTGTGAAGTTAAGATAACGCATAAACTGGTCGATATTCAACTTTTTACCTTACTTTCTCATCTTCAGCCAATCAAAACGAATCTAGTTTAGGAATTCAATTGATGAGTTATGACTGGTCTTATTGAGAATCACTGTTTCGTACCCCTCGCCTTAGTTAGCAATTGCAACCAGTACAATCTATTTCCATAGAGGTGTTTCAAATTCACTTATTCAAGATTCTTTGAGTTTTCTTATTTGTCTTAAGGTTCTTTGCTAACAATTTTTGTTTCACTTCATTTCATTAAGTGGATTTTGAATGGATTTTAAAATATACTCCGGTATTTTCCATGAGCTCTATGTTTGTCTGTCCTTTGTGTATTCACGATGTTCATTTTCTCTTGCATCAGGAAGTCTTAATAATTTTCACCTACGTAATTTTTTCGTGGAACATAAATAATTTTTTTAAATAAGCTTGAAACAATAACGAACGAATTAAAAAAATATTATTAACTCTTCAGTTCGATGTCCTTTAAAAGCGTGTTTCTCAGTTTTTTAAAACTATATTTATTTTTTACTTTCCAGTTCCATATGCTATAAAAGCGTGGCGTATTTATTTTTCACTTTTTAGTCCGATTTATTGTCGAAATTTTTTTTTTTCAAGTTCTAGTCACTAGTATTATAAATCATTCATAGACGGCGCACGAATGTAAAATTCCTCTCAAACAACATAATGAAGTTTGAGGTCTCAAATTCTATAGTAATACTGAGATGCAGTAAGTCTCCAACGGATGGCTATGCGGATAGTTGTAAAAAATATTTTTTCAGTGAATAATTTTATTTTTCAAGTCAATCTTTTGATTTGATATGTATGTCAAGCACCTCAATTCCAATTTTTCGATTTTTTGAAATATTTAAGTAACTGAATTTTTCAGGGGTACAATTTACGATGAAGTTTTCATTGTTGAAATCCATATTCTGGTTTGCTTTCAAATAATAGAATAAGATTTCAAAATGTATCATCCGTTTCGTTCACAACTTTTTTCTGTACTAAATCATGGGTAATTGAAAATATTTAAATATCTAAATATTTTATCTGCAGTAAAACATTTCGCTAACACCTATAATTCTTGAAATATGTTTTTATTTTGATTTTCTTTTGAACAACCTATCGAGGAGGTTATTTACAGCGCCATCTGCCAGCGAATAAATCAAGAAATATCAAGGAAATTACGTACAGTTCCATCTGGCCGCGAATAGATCAAGCAATAATTGATACTGACGTACAGCGCCATCTGCTCAGAAATAGATCAAGAAGTATCAAGGAGGTCAGGTATAGCGCCATCTGCCCGCGAATAGATCAAGCAATGATGCCGATAATTCTGTCGATACAGATCCCGAGCTTGAGAGTTACAAGCAAACAATCATACATACAAACAAACATACATACATATAGGTGAAGCTGATGTAAAGCGTGTGACAATGAGAATATTCGAAGGGTCTGTATATATTCGTCTAGCAGGTATCTCAACCAATTATAAGGTGATGTATCGTATCTGGTTATCATCGCTGAGGTGAGAGGTTGGAAACGGTTAGAAATCTAGTTGTGCGTTTGAGATGCGTAAACGATGAAAAGAGTTCGTGACTGTCCACTAACAACTTTCATCAGGAAGTACCATTGGGAAAAATATGTGGCTTCAATAAATTCGCAAGTGTTGACAACTACATATATACCAGTAGGTAACGGAAACCCCAAATCTTCCTTTTGTGCAGCTGGCAAATGATTCGAAGATAATTAGTGCACTAACACAATGTGTACTACATGAGTTTCTCGATGGTTATGAGCTCGAATCCCACTTCGCCGGCTGATCTACTGCGCATTCAATATTTAGAGGCACCGCTAGATTTGCCAAGCATAACATGTGAATATGTATATTCATGTAGCCTGTCGAATCTAACTTCTAGAAATTTCATTCAAGGTATTTTTACAAAACTTTAAGTTTTTCAGTTGATTTATCAATTTGTGGAAGGTTATAAACCCCAAAAAACAGTAAGAAATATCAACTCCTTCACAGAAATTACCTTTCAAAGAATAATATGTTCATATGTCGGTGGTTCTTTTCGATATCGTGAGTTGATTCTTTTCAAACAGAAATAATTCGTAGAATTGCTGACAGCGGGGTTCGAAAAAAATCATTGGAATGGTAATTGTTTCAGAACAACGATTAACATTTGTACTCAATGACCGTGGCGGGTCGGCCGTTGCCTAAGAGGGGCACTCCCCGCCGTGGCCCGAGGGTGCAGTGCTACACTCTAGTGGGGGGTTGCAGCACCATAGCGGCGAGACGTACCTTCATGGCCTCCGGGCTGCCTCCGTGATGCTGCGGATTGTGCATGTTTCGGGGCGTCGTTGTGTAGATGGCGTCAGCAGGAATGCCACCGGGACCGGTAGCTGTCTTTTCTATGTCGATTTTTTGCCTGGAAATGCGGATCGAATTAGTAAGTGAAATGTGATGGAACTAGCTGATACTTAATGATGATAATGATTATATCGTTTATTGTTCAACAGTTTCCCATTTACAGAGCGAAATTGAAGAATTTCAACAGTGGGTCATGTAGAGAAAAAAACATAAATGGGAGATTGAAACATTCAAGAACAATATAGAAATCATAACATATAGAAATTATGACAACTTTAGTTATGATTTATTTCAATACGACTTATCGAGAATACCATTTTTTCATCTCTTATACCTAAATAATGTCGATGACAAAGTTTCATTTCTGGTTGATAGTATTATCAGATTATTAGATTTCCGTTTCATGCTCCGTTAGTGACCAAAAAATTTACCAAACCCCCTGCACCATGGTTAACTGAAAATGTTGAAAGGATTATGAAAACTAGAGACAGGGCTCTTAATAAACGTAAGACAGATTGGGATTATTATAAACAGTTAAGAAATTACATGAATCAGGGAATAACGAGGAAAAAAAGGCTTTTTTTCAATCACAAATTAAATCACTCATCTGATAAAGAACGTTGGTTAATTCTTAGGAAGAATCACTTGGAAATACCTCAAGAAATTAATAATTTTTTCATAAATTCTTCACCTGAGACGGATAATTCTACAACCCTTTCGAATTTCTACAAAAATAATCCCCTTATGAACTCGGAATTCAAATTTAAAGCTGTTGACCAGTTAATTGTTCATGAAATGATAGATTCAATAAAAAGTAATTCTACAGGAAGCGATGTAATGAGCTTGAAAATGATCAAACTGTGTTGTCCTCGAATGATAATAATAATAATATATTTATTTACCAAAGAATTAATACATACATTTTCAATTCATTATTGAGGAACTCGAGTAAACAAACACAGAGAAAATCTACAAAGGCTAACCTGCGCGTGGATCACTAAGGTTATTATACAATGAATTCTAAAATAAGTAACTAGTTATTTGTAAATATATAGTAAATTTATAAAATATTGGATAAAATATCGGAAAGCAATTAAATGAATAAATAAAATATATGAAATAATTTCACGCTAGTAAACAAACAAACACAATCACATACTAAAATACTAATGAGGAAAAAATGAAGAAAATCGATAATACTAATTGAAGCACAGTCACATATAAAGTGTCACCATTAAAGTGCGCACCATATGGGAAACTTTTTTTCGAAAAGTTTCAATGAAGTTCAACTTCGGCACTTGTTTGTGCTTTAAATTTAACTTAAAATGATGCGGCCAACTGCGACCCACTGACGTTCAGTGTTTGTCAAATTCAACTTTTTTTTTGAAAAAAAAAAATTTAACAGAAAGTTACTTGAAAAAGTTGTGTCTACGGCAATTTTATATCCATATGCCAAATTTTATGCAACTAGGATGAAGTTAACGTTTTGCTTATTTTTGACAGATATCCCCTTTATTTTAAAAAACAAGTTCGATTAATTGTCAACAATTTATGTACTTTGCTAATGCATGTGAACGCATCAATATTGGTATCAATGCATTTGTAGCTTCATTTTCAAACCATGGTCTACAAATTAATGCTATTAAGTCAAATATTTTAGTCTTTGGCCCAAAAAAAATAGAAATATTGTAAAAAATCTTGTGGAAATTAAAATTGGACAAAATATACTCGAAGTGGTTGATTGTGCTAACCTAGGAGTCATTATAGATGAGAATCTTCGTTTTGAAAAACATGTGAATGAACTAATTCGCAGAGCATATGAACATTTGAAATTGATATACAGTAGTAGACAATATTTATCAAGAAAAATCAAATCAATACTTTGCGAGAGCTTGGTTTTGTCCAATTTTAATTTCCTAGATTGTCTGTATGGTCCGAATCTCACAGTTTTCTATAAAAAGAAAATACAAAAAATATAGAATTCTTGCTTGAGATTGATTTTCGGTATTCGGTACCCATACTTTGAAATATATAAACTGGTTGAATATGGATAATCGGATGTTGCTCCACTCTGCAAGCTTATATTATAGTATAACTGAAACTAAAACACCAGAATATCTATATAATAAAATCAAATTCCGAACTGACGTACATACATTGAATTTGGGGTTTAAAGGGCTTTCAACACCCCCAATGCACAAAACACAACAATATGTAAGATCCTACATTTATCAGATCCCAAAAATTTACAATGAAATTCCGAATAGTTTGAAAGAGATAGATGGAGATGAGTTTAAAGAGAATTTGAAAATAATTTTATTGAAGAAGCAGAACAACCCTCGATGATAATGTTAAGAATGTTTTTTTTAATTTATTTACTTTTTCGTTATATGGCGCGTTATGAGGTTGGGTGGAAGAGCAGCTCAATTGAATAGTCAAATAATATTGTCATATCATTTTTTTTTCTAGCTGAACTCCGCCTATTATGCCAACAATTGGCATTTCAAGATAAAGTCGCTATTATTATTATTATTATTATTATTATATACATTGATTCATAGGTATGCACGAGACTCATTTTTGATTTCACATATACCCGTCTTGTTCAAAAAATAAGGTGATTGTTCAAATTTCGTGGGTTACTTACTTTCATTCGATTTGCGATTGTTTGATTTTTTATATTGAAACACGCATCACAAATATTTATTACAGTTTCAGCTGTTTAGCACGTTTAGTTAGTTGGCAAAAGGCATAAAAAAGAACTGTTTTGCATATTCGGCGTTTTCTGCTATCGAAAATAATGGATCAAAGAATGTGCATCATATTTTGTAGAAGAAAAGGAATTGGATGCTCGGAAACACTTACTTGTTGACAGTGGCATACGGTGATTGTACTCTGAAGTTACAAAAATGTTTACAAGTGGATTCTGTAAAAATATGAGCACAGAATCTGCTCTGTGTGATTTTCAAAAAAGTCTTGTAGACAATTTTGATAAGGGAAAATATGCCCTGGGTCTTTTCATTGAGTTTTCAACAGCTTTCGACTTAGTAAATCATAGGCTTTTATGTAGTAAGTTAGAATCGTATGTAGTTAGGGGGATACCGCTTAAATTATTTAAATCATATTCAAATGGCAGAAGTCAGGTTGTTAGACTGAATGAAGTTCTGAGTAGTTACCGTGAAAGAAATTGAGGTGTATCTTAAGGATCTGTATTGGGACCTTCATTTTTCAATATATTTGTAAATGATATAATCAATCTAATGGAAGGAAACCATGATATAAAAATGATGTGTTATGCAGACGATATCAATTTACTAATTTTTGAAAGAAGCATAGACATGCTACTGAGTAGAACTGAGAGGATTTATGAAGATATTATTCAGTGGTCTGAAAAGAATTGTTTGTTACTGAATCCTAACAAAACAGTCACAGTATTTTTATGGGCGCTCCAAACAAAGATCACCTATGTTTTTCAAAAATACAGGAGAACAAATAACTTGTGGTGATGAGGTGAAACTTTTGGGAGTTATTTTCGACAAACATACGAATGGGCAAGTCATATAGAATTATTGTCTAATAAACTGAGGAGTAGTTGCTACAGCATAAAGTATATGAAAGACCACTGCAGTAAAAATGTCTTGCTAACGCTGTACTTTGCACATTTCCACTCCCTCATGAAGTATGTTATACAATACTCACGTTATTGTGAGATTTTCACTGACCAGTTTACAAAATCGCGACACGTTTTCCACTATGAAATAATTTCTTCAAGTGTGTACCGACAAACCGGTTCTTCATGTAGCTTAATCACCCAGTTAAGCGGTTCCCGCAATGAATTACCAAAGAACCCTTCGCTTGAGACGGTTTCAGACCCAAAAAACACACTCAGGAAGTATCTGAATTTGATCTTAGCAGCTTTGAACAGAAGTCTACAGGTTTCTAATCATACAGTTCCTGAAATATACGGTCTACTATATATTCACAAACCTGGCAAGTCGGTGCGACTAATTGCCTCCGCCTGATTGGCTGACCAAACAATTAGGAAACTCCCCCAGTTCCATAATTGATTTCAATTGTCGTTGATTCACATGATTTCATAAGGATATAAAGTTGCGAGGAGGAGGGAGTTTAGTACATCATTTGATGTATCCTCGTTAAGTCCAAATATCGTCATACCAAAAACTTTTGAATATTTGAGGGATCTGCTGAGGTCAATCGTCTTAGCGGAGAAGTAGTTGAAAACTACACACAATCAACGAAAAGGAGTAGGAGGAGTTATATTACTTTCCAAAGACTTCGATCCGATATGTAGATGATGTATTTGCGTTTTTTGACACGAATAATGAAAGGTAGGGGTTAGGTTAGGTCCAAAGTAAGTAGGTCTATCCGACCCTTCACCGCAAACCGTAAGGGTTTATTGTGGCTCACACCTATTCACATTCGATGAAATAAACCCAGCTTCTTAACGAAGCCGATTAGTTTGTATGGTGAGTGGTCTTTCAGTTCAGATGGTAAGAGTACAGCTCTGTCGAACTCTAAAAACCTAATTTAGCCCCTAGTGGGGCAGGCACAAAGTATGTGCTCTGCTGTTTCAACATTTTCTGAACAGAGGATGCACACACTGTCATCCGACAGTCCGAGTGTCTGCATTTGATGGTTCAAATGACAGTAACCTGTGAGAAGGCCTGTTAGACATGGTAGTCCATCCCAACTGTAGTCCAACAACTGTTTAGTATTGAGCTTCGATGGGTAGATAACCGTCTTGGAGTGAGCCAGTCCTGGAAGATTCTGCCAGTAGAGGACTTCATCCCAACTCTCAACAACAGATTTTCGAATCTTAGGTTTACACATAAAATTGAAATTAACGAGGATTTACCATCCGTAGAATTTGATGTTTACAGAAAGAATACCAGTTCTTTCATATACATTCTTCACACCACTGTCTGTAACACAAAATAACAATTCTGAACTTTCTTATCCATAGGTTTGACAGGTTCTCCTTGAGTAAAGAAATTGGGGTATTGAAAAAATCAAGAACGTAGCTGAAAGCAATGGATAATGGACGTATATTTAGGGAGAATCTTCGTTAATTGAATACAAATCTTTGAGAACGACTTTGATCACGCCATTACTGTCAACAGCGAGCACTCTGAGTCGATGATTACCAACTTCTTTTGGCCTGAATTGGATGATCTGGACACTAACGACATGTAGTTTCAACAGGACTGCGCTACTTGCCACATAGCTCATGTCACATTGGATATTCTACACGAGTGATATCAGGGCGTGGAGATGATGTGAACTGGCCTCCGAGATCGTGCAATTTGAAGCCGTTAGATTTTTTCTTGTGTATTTTCTTGAGTCGCAGGAATATGCGAATGAGCTACAAACCACAGTGATCTTCCAAGCCAACATAACCTATGCCATCGGTCAAATTCAGCCTGAATCATGCGCCACGATAATGGAAAATTGGATATTTCGGATGCGTTCCACTCAGAGAAGTCATGGCGGATATTTGAGAGATGTTATGTTCCACACATAATTGCATCAATAGGTCTTTCAAACGAATGAAAAATAGCGATACTAATTCTTTGAGTTGGAAATGAAAAGGCTCTTTTGTCATCTGCAGAGTTCAGCACAATTTCTTCATTTTTTTTTTCAAAAAATCAGTGGCATGATATTCAAAAACACCAAGGATTTTGATTGCATTTGAATTGAATTCCATTCAATTGATTTTCCATTTGTATATTCACGAGGAGAAAAATCATAATAAACACCAGAAGTCTTTCAACAACGGTTTTTTTGATAATGCAAATACATTTCAATAAAGACCTCAATACGAAACATTGGAAACAGAATAAAAAATCTCTTCGCAGACAAAACAAATCCAATAATTACACAAAATAAATCACACTCCACAAATCTATACGATTTTCTGTCCGATTTGCTTTCGGCACTGATTGTTCTCTCTTTACAGGATTCTCCTTAGATGCCAACACATCCATATTTATTCGAAACTCGTACCCTGAGTGCTTTCATTTTAGACTTTCTCTTTCCTTTCGTTATCGTGTTCACTTCTTGTTGGAAAATCTAGAGCTGATGTCGTTTTTTCCAGGGCTTCATTTTCCGCTTCAAATCCCAAAATGCATCTGAAATTAGTTGTCACCACTTTTATGTTTACTTCCCTAGTTTCAGTTGGAATCTGCCTAATTAGTTAGATTGTTTTTTGACTGGTGCTTCAGATGTCGTAAGACATGAATTATGTTTCAATATTTCCAAGAAACTGTTTGACGGAATATATTAGATATTGGTACACGCACGATAACAAGTAAATTTGATTCATCTAGTAATGGAAAATAATTCGAGGCACGCTGATCAAAAGGTGACGAACTAGGTAAGTATAATTTTTTTCATTTTGTCGATGTGTTATTCTCTTCAACTTATGTTTTTTTTTTAAATTGTATAAACCCAAGAGCGAACTGAAATAGTGGATTTGTACTGCGAACATGGAAAATCTGCAATACAAATCGCTCGTGTCTTCAAAGAAAACGAAGAAACTTGGTAACATCAATGTTGTTGTTCTGGCCACGATGGCTTCATAGAAAAATCGTAGTTTTTGACAGAGTTGTCCCAAGGATCTCCTGTGATCTTCTGTGGTCGCTCCTGATGGATAGTATGCTTGATGCCCTAGACAGAAGAAAAGTAAATCTACAAGCTTATGCAGATGACCTTGTCATCTTGGCAAGGTCCACGTCGTGAAGGATAGCTTGTGATATTCTTCAAAGCACGATGGACACTGTTCACAGTGGTGCCTGAGGGAGCAGATGCCTGTCAACCCCATCAAATCTGTGATAATTCCCTTCAGCAGGGGGAAAACATTGGATGATCTAACGCCACTTTCCCTCAATGGTGAAGTCATCCCATTTGGAACGGAGGTGAAATATCTTGGCATTGTCTTTCATAAAAGACGCACCTGAAACGCTCACTTGGAAGATGTTTTACACAAAGCCAGACAGTCTCTATGGACATGTCAAAGGATTTGTAGGTCCCAAAGAAATCATTGGATTTATGTGATGATTGTCAGATCAATGATCACTGATGGTGCAATTGCCTGGTGGCCGAAGACTATACAGAAAACAGCCCAGGCGAAGCTCTCTGGCTTACAGAGTTAGGCTTGCCTGGCCATCAGTGGTGCCATTAGTACCACACCATCAGTGGCCATAGCTCCTCTCCACATTTTTCTGGAGAGAGAGGCTAGATGGAATCCATATAGACTTGTGCACATTGCCAATCGCACAAATCACTTTAATGCAGAGTGCAACAGACATTTGGTTGACACTGGAAGTCACAGCATTCTGGAAATGACTTCTGCCTTCAACTGTTAACTACGAACTGCCTTAAAAAATTCCCGAGTAAATAGGACCGGATCCTCCAGGTGAAGGAGCAGATAGTTTTTGGTTCACAGATATGGATCAAAAACACCTTCCGGTTCCGGTGCAGGTGTTTTCAGTCGCAGACCCAAGATAGAGATACCAACCTGCCTAGGAACCTATGCGACTGTATTTTATGAGCGAAAATTTACGCTATTGAATTGTGTGCGGAGGGAATAGAAGAAACCAACCTCATACATGAGTCACTAAAAATATTCTCAGACAGTCAAGCGGTGTTGGAAGCTCTTGGATTCTAACGAGCAACGTTCAAATAGGTAGCAAACTGCCAAAAACGACTCTTCTCGATAGGAAGATTTAACAGATTGTCTCTAGTCTGAATTCCTGGCCATACTGACCTGCAAATCAATGGGGCTTCTGAGTCCCTTGCAAAGGGGGGTGCTGCAAGCAGCTTTATCGGATCAGAACCTGTAATTTGCATCGCTTTAGGCTTTGCCAAACAAAGATTGAACACCTGAATGGCAAAAAGATTTATGGACTTCTGGCAGAAGTTTCCAGGATTGGCTTACTCCAAGGCTTTTATTCACCTTTCGAAGCTTGATAAAAAACAGTTGATGGACTATAGTAGGGATGAACTACGATGTCTAACAGGCCTTCTTACAGGCCACTGTCATTTGAGTCATTATTTGCAGGGACTTTGACTGTCGGAAGACAGTGTGTGTCGCCTCTGTTTGGAAAATGATGAAACAGCAGAGCGCATACTTTGTGCCCCACTGGAAAGCGAATCAGATTTTTAGAGTTCGGCAGAGCTGACCTGAAAGACCACTCATCATACAAAAAAAATCGACTTCGTTAAGAAGCTGGGTTATTTGGTGTGAGCTGCAATAAACCCTTGCGGGTTGCGGTGGAGAGTCGAATAGACCCACTCACTTTGGACTCAACCTAACCCCACCTAAGGATCATGACCGAGTCGTACAACCGTTATCAGAATTCTTCATCGACGCAAATTCCACATTTACAATCAAACTGATCTTTCTCTTAAAGATGATCATTTGGTGATCGAAACACTTGTCGAGGTGTCTAAATAACAGTTTGGTGTTGGGAAAAACTTCAGTAATATTCAGTATTCTTCCAGTTACTTCTGGTGAATCAGTGGTACACCCGAGATTGTAAGCATACTGATGTATGGCTACAGTATCTCACTGAATCATTGAAAGACCTTTCAAATGAGGTGACCGTTGGATATCACTTTCATTTGAAATTTACGACATATGGATTGTTGTGGAAAGTTTAATTTCTACGCAGAAATATGAGAACTGAAGTTGATCTGTTTCAGGATTCTTCATAGACCTTTGGGTCAAATATCTTATTCAGAGTGATTCATTTCAACTGGAATTCAGTGTATACTACAAAGACAATTACACCGTTATATCGAGAATTGAAAACCTCTATTCGTTCTATAACTCCCGGGATATGGAAATGGGAAAAATAGAAAAATGCGATAAAGTGAAGTTCGTTAAGAATAGGTCCAACTTCGCAGTGTGGAGGTCTTCGTCCTGGAAGTCCGGAGTTATTGTTTCCCTCCCCTTCATTTCCGACTCGAACAATTCATCCGGAACACCGAGCAATACAAATTTATTTTATGTCCAGGTAGTAAAGTTTGTTCTGTATGGCCTTCCGTAACGTACGTTTTCCCTAAATGAAATTTCCCTTGAGCTCGTGTGTGCAAATAATGTTCGGGGTATGGGAATGGTACGTGGCGTAAAACTAAATCATCTTCGGCGAATCTCTACTGCGAAATGATGAAATACGGGACTTTCATGGGCGAGAAAATTGTTTCAAAGTTGATTTACTTCTGACGCGGAGTTAGCGTCTCGTGAGAAATGGTCTGGATGATTGCTCGTCGAACGAAATATGGGGCAACAATTACCGAATGATCAAATATGAATGGAGTTGCGACGTTGTGTAAGTAGCACTCAAGCGCGGTTTTGTTATTAGGAAAAATCACAAAAGGCATGATGGGTGGATGAGATTGAGTTCCATTGAAAACATCTTGAGGGATTTAAGCTATCTAGTATACATCTCGAACTGCCCGATGGTCAGACCAACCATCTGAAAGCATTTTTTGCTATGTCCATAGAGTTATGGACATAGTTTTCATAGCCAGCAATCAAATTTACATATTTGTATGAATAACGATCAACATAATACCCAACGAGCCACACAACATATACAAAATACTGTGTTTCATCTGCTCTAGAATGGCTTGCGCTAGCTGTCCACAAATCAGATCCAGCCTCTCACTTTTTCAAACATCAACTTGAAAACGAACAGGACAGCATAATGAGCTTCAAAAATACCAAAACCATTGTAACCCACGAAGTCCCCAAGGCCAGAATAGCGAATCTATCGAAATTGAAAAACGTCTCAACAGTCTCAACAAACGAGACGATCCACAAAAATACCACTTACGTGAAGATCAATACTGTCCTGCTGCATATCTTCAACCCAACTAGCAATTTCGTATTTTATAATAGTTGCGGAAACGTTTCGGAGAAACAAATTATAAAACTGCATTCCTCCCAGAAATATTTTTGTGTTTATGAAACTGCTATAAATAGGAAATTGGAGTATAGGTACTAGGACAGTTCCAAATCAAAACACCGTGTTATTTCTTATGTAGGTTCATTCTGACAATTTTGGATGCTGCGACCAATCAGAGCGCTCCAAATTGTCATGTGACCCAGCCGCATCGTCGCGAGTGTGATTGTTTATAAGTTTGTTGGCAACATTTTTGCTAATAAACGACACTTTAGTGACTCTTATAATATAAATTACTTATTTTCATCACATATTGCCTTTTTTATGATAAATATCTGTTGTCTAATGCTAAATACATGGTGAATATTAGACATAACCTATATGTCGTTATGCCGATGAAATATTGTTGATATTTAATTTACCGTGCGTTCAAAGGAAATGACGGGTAAGTTTTTGATGTCAGAATGTATCTTTTAACCAGCTTCAATAATTGACCAAATATTTGATTATTCCGGCCTATATTTTCACGTGATAGTTTTGTCTTTTCGAAGCTGGATTTGACTCATTTTATCTACGTTTTCAGTATATATTTTCACCATAGTTCCGTCGTCATGGATAAATAATAACCAACTCCTATGGCCAAAAATTGATGCTGATAAGCTAATACAAATCCACAATTCTATACCCGAAGCCAGTTGATTTACAATGTATAAACTAAAACGAAGTCATTTGATGACCTACCAAATTGCTGAAGAAGAACTATTAGAACGAATGCTGAAGAATGACGATACAAAACAAGAAAACATTATAAATTCTGTGCAACACAAAAAGCAAGCAGGGTTATTTTCATTCCAACAGGTTGTCACAACCTGCCTTTTTGTGCTCGTACCTTTGGATCAGTTTTTTCTTGGTTTGGATGATATAGAATTTGTTGCAGTCCAAGCATTGTATGCTGAACCTAACGATGGTAATACCGTGAATTAGGTTCAGAAGGTTGTGAGTTCGACCCCAACTCAGAATAGATACACTTTTCTCGAGAGAATTCATCTAGTTGAAGATGGGGTATTTCTGCAACGTCACATGGCTGAAGAACTGCGAATATCCATAATGCTCCCTAGGTGGCTTGGCGAGTTATTAACATTGGCTACCCAGGATACCAGGTTATTGACCGATGTAGTCGATGCCGATGACACAAAAATGAATACCGTGAACAAACCAAGTATTTCTACAATAATTTTAGAAAAAACAGCAAAACACATTCTGATCCAATGAATGAAAATCGTTCAACTCTGTAGTTCCCCATAAAAATAATGTAATCCGTAACGACGATACAAAGCGTCACAAATCCATGCATAATATATCGAGGATATAAAGGCCGAAAAAGAGCAAATAAAGGCAAAGTGGTACGAAAAGGACCAGAGACTTCGAGTCGAGAGCTCCGCATCGTGATGGGACCGCAGCATGGCAGGAAGCCATAAATACGGCGTAATTCCGGAAGTAATTAATAAATCATCGCAATCGGCCCTAATTACTGACAATCACTTATCGATTGATGTGATGGCCAGAACACGATCGACAGTGAGGTAACTTGTGTGTGAAATGCGGGATGGACTGTGGAAATCTGTTTGGAGATTGAACGTTATTCTGAGTTGTCTGTTCGCATAAATGCCTCTACTCAACAACTCTGGGTCGCTGGGTCATGATCTGTCGGTTGGTTAGCTCGAGTGGTTTGTTTTTCATATTCAGTCAACCTCTATGTGGAGGTCCAACTGTCGGATTCCAGATTATCACTGTTACTGTCCGACTCGTGGCTGGAATCGCATGTGAAATGTTAGACCTCATTAACCCACAGCTGGCACAAGTTTCAAATTCTGAGAGTTGTCATTCATGAGGAGACGATAGTATGAAACAGATTTGAACAGGGAACATAATTTGAACGTATTTCCGTTCGAATAATCGGTGAACTGTGGAGAGTATTCGTGTATATCGAGTGGTCCAACGAAAAGTATGCACCTTGCTTTTCTCCTTTTTTTGTAACTTAACGCAAAAATGCTCGGACAGGTCAATTTTGCTTTTGAGGGGGACACATTTCAGATGTGTATTTTTCTACCTGTGCCTTCAACCCCCTAGCGAGGGTGAGTAACAACCCTAAAATTTTGAATGGAAAGTGGGGTCGAGTGATATATCATTTGAAAGGGTACAAAATTATCTTTCTAATGATACCTAATTTGTTGTATTTACTTGAATAGTTATAAGAATAGCAAGAACATTTACTCGATATTTTTGGTGTTGATGAAAATTCGGAAAAAACGGCATTTTTATCACTACTACATTCCTCAATTTCTCTCGTGCGTTTTTTGGTTCAAATAACAACAGCAGATAAGTGTACGAAAAGAATTTAGGCAAACGTCCATTGATTCAGCTCGGTTGCTTTTGAAATCATTTCAACTTTACTGTAAAAATGGTTTATTCCATTCCTGAACGAGTTGAAATTGTTAAACTTTATTATCAACATAATAGTTGTGCTGGACTTACTGGTCGCCTCTTCAATAACGGTCATCCCGGGATAAATGTGAATTATTCGCACGTTGCCAAGTTAGTCCAAAAGTTTGTCGATACCGGATCTGTCTGTAATGAATGAATGAATGAATGGCGAAACGCTCATCTTTGCACTCCAACATATTTTTGTTTCCTGGATCCCACGGTTGGATAATAAAAGACGACCGATGAATTTAAATGGTGTAAAGGTACCACAAACTGCTCTGGATGTGATCAAAACTTGTTCAAATATCGGACAAAATATCAACAATGACGGTGTGTATTTCTTAACAATTTGAATTTGTTGAGGAATAACATTAATTTATATCCAATTTTTTCAGATAACAAAGAAACTTCTCCTGATTCGGACATTTATTGGAGTGATGATTCTTCAGAAGGAGATGATTCTTCAGAGAACAGTAGTGATGAGGAAAGATGAGAGAGAAGAATGAGGAGAAGAAGAAGAAAAGATATTTTCCCAAATTTTTTTTAATAATATATGTTTGTATTAAATATTTTCTATGACAATAAACCTACAAAATCAACTATATAGTGCAATGATGGAGTTTTCAATGATAACCTTACCATTTTTTTCATTCAATAAAATACAATTTTAATTTTCCATCACCACTTAACTGCATTGTTTTCCAATTTTGATTTATTAACAGTTCTATGAAAGTTATAAAAATTGAACTATCTTTTCACATCCTAAATATCTTTAAATTACATCTATTCATAAGTATGAATTTCATTTTAAATGTACCGCTGGTAAAGAACACGTGATTAACAACCAATGAGAACGTAGAAGACAAGTGTAGCTACTATGGTGATCGGTGCTTTCACTAACGCCACCAACTACGCGCAACCTATCTCTTTCTATTTGAAATAAAATTTATTTTCATGTTTGCCGGAAATTAAACCCCAAAAAAACTGTCTGGCTTTTTGTAATTACCTTTCTAAATATTTGATTAGGTAGCTGTTGAAATTTCATAATGAATCAAACATTTCATTTTGTTGAAGAAAAAAAATTTGAGGGAAATTAATTATATGTAAACCCTCTCCAAAGTGTCTGCCATCTTAAATTTCAATTAAAAATCAACTAAGCCTTCGATTAAAGTTTGTTGGCCTGTGAATCAAAAATTGGCTTATATTTTTTTACACCTATCCATTATGCGCAATATCTAGTGTTCCGGGCAGGGTCAGGCAAACACAGGTATTCGTACTTCTTATTACATAGATACTAGCCTTACAAAATATCAGGGTGCATCAAACACTTCATGAAACATGCGTCACTGACTCTTGGACTATAAATAGTCAGTTTTCGAGGGAATTAGTCCAGTCATCACCCGAAGATGATTGTTGGTTCTAACAATCGAAACGTTGTGAAGTAACTTGACTTAAAATCTATTGATGATCATTTCATTTCAATTTTTATTTTCAGCTATTCATTTCAATTTTCGATGTCATTTGTTCTTTAAGAAATTCAAATTATATATCAAATCAATCAATGGACATTCAAACTAACAAAATTCATCATGAAACATAGTCAACCACCTTCGAACGAACGTTTTCAGTCATCGCTCTGATTTATCTTTTTATTGTTCGTACTCAGTTATCTTTCAGTTTCGAATTATTTTCCCCTTTAATTAGCATGTATGTTGGGAAAATGAAATCATCATTATTGTTGTAATGATTATGAACACAGTTTTTTTCGAAAGTTCACTCACAAACAAAGGCATTATAATCGTAGTTGACAATGAAGTTGTTCCCTTCAAAGTAAATCCCATCAATTCTAAAATTGTATTCATCTGAAACAATTCTGATGGAATGAATTCGAGGTGGATTCAGAATACAGGAAATTATGTTACAAACGCTAGGTTGGAAATTCCCGAACCGCATTCGGAAATGTTTATCTCTATGTTTGTTCCTTTTGTTTCAATGGAGCCTCCAGTTTCGGAACGAGAATATTTGTCTGTTATTGTGGCAGTTGCAGAAATTTAAATAAAATGATATTTCATGCAGCTTCAAAGAAAAGTAATGTATTTGATAGTGAGTATGGAAGTATACTGATTATTATCAATATTTTGGATTACAAAATTTTAATAAAATCATGCAGTCACTCGACTGAAGAGTTTGGATCCTTTCTTGATTTTCATTCATTTCACAATCATATTTCAATCATCAAAACTGTGGGAAAATATCTGTTCACTTGAAGAAGTCGACTAACTTGAGAGCAAAATAATGAAAAAACGTGTGATAATCTTCTTCGAGTTTGGAAAAATCTTGCAAAAGTGTCTCCACCAGATGTTATCCAATGATTTTCATAGAACTAACTGGATATGATTGCAACAATCATTAGGACAACACGGACAATCAGTATTCAATTGACCAGAATCATCTCGATTTGAACTGAACAAATTTTTTGATGTTTCATACTAGAGTACGAAGCAAAGAGCCAATTTCAATAGCTCCAAACTACGTCGACGGTTTTGAAACCAACAAATTCATTTGAATCTTTCTCCGAAGAATGCTAGAGTGGAACACACAAGTACATCACCATCCCAAGCGATTCTTTCCATCCAGACAGTCATAAATTAGCAGCCTACAATTCATTGTTGCACAGAGCATTCTCACTGCCTTCGTCTGCTCAGAATCTAGCTAGGGAAATTGATATAATCACACAGATAGGTCATAATAACGGTTTCAACGCAGATACTATCCAGAGATAGTATCCAGATACACTTACAGATCAATATACCCTCAGGTCAAATAACCAGAAATCAAGAACTGGGTAACTTCAACATATTTTTGAAAAAGAACAGGGATAATTGCGAGTTTCTTCAGAAAAAACAATGTGAAAGTGGTATTCAGACCACATGCCACTCATTTCCTTTCCAATGCCAAAGATAAGGTGGAAAAGTTGGAGAAATCTGGAGTTCATAAGCTTAAGTGTCCGGAGTGTAATAGTGTTTATGTGGGACAATGTGGCCGAAATTTCCAAAAACGGTATGTGAACATGAAAGGTCCTTCATACTAGGCAAAAATGATTCGAATGATTCGTTTTCAAACCACTCCTTGGCATGCAACCACATGTTTCCGAATCTAAACGATACGGAAATTTTGCACTATGCAAGGAAGGGTTACAAACTCAATATCTTAGAATCCTTGAAAATTCACAAGAATAAACAGGTTCAACCTGTTAAATGATCAAATCGATTTAGTTCACTCACCGGTTTTCAAATTGGCACATTCGCATTGTAAACTGTAAATTCAGGTACTCAATCAAGCCAAGTACCTCTATCAGTACTACAGGGGTGGTATATAAGGGCTAATGTAATGAACCATTGTTAGTTCCTTGTATAAGTTTGAAAATGTCCGTATAGGACGAAGCTGCAGTAACGTTAGTTACAAATAGAAGTGGTAAAAACATAGAAAGTTCCATTTCTCTTTTCTTCTTATTGATCTAATAAACCAAATTGGATACATGCAAAAAGTTCTCAACATCAATAGTCATGAATTTTTTACTTTGCTGAAATCTAATACCGTCTTTGTTACGACATACTATGATAAAAGAAGGTTTCGGCTTCCGACTTTCCCATCTTCATACATAAAAATGTGGAAATCTTTCAAAGAAAGGAAGGAAGCAATAAATTTCGAAATAGTAATTTGGTGGAGAAGTGACGATAAGGCAAGTGTCTTACGACGAAACATCAGATGTTCACAAGTGAGGATGACAGTGTTTCATGTAGTTGATATTTTACCTCTTTCATTCATTGTATTGTGTAGCAATCCTGTGAATGATATCTGATTAAATCCAATCCCATAACGAATATTCAGATGAATTGAAATGGATATATTTTTGGGAGTATTGTTGTTACTTGTGATTCAATTTTTATATGAAAGTAACTGTTTCGGGAGGGTTTTTCTTTTAGTTTGTGTCTGAAAGTTCCTTCTTTGGATGATTTGCAGTTACTTTCTTGAAATCGATTGCTTTCTTCCTCATTTTGGAAGATTGTCACTTTTTTTGTATGAAGCCAATATTTTTTTGCCAAAAATTATTCTCTCCTAAAACAATACCTCTTCCAATTTGAACTATGGTGAAATTGAAACTAATTGATACAGCTTATTGTATGATTTCCACTATAAAGTGAAATGGTGATCCCAGAGTGATTTTATCCCTTCAGAAGTAACCCTTTGATGTACATTATATTACAATTCCATTTGGAACGACACCGCTGTAAATAAACCACGTAATAGTAGCAAAACCCATTTCAATTAATCAGTCGATTGCTGCATCGGTTAAGCTATTATGAAATTGAGGTTGATTAGAAATGTTGGTTAATGGACATTATAATTAAACCATTATACTCACCCATCTATTTCTGATGGTTTGAAGTCGCCCTTTCCTGTAAAAGTAGGAAATAATATTAAACCTCTCATGTGCCAAATGTAGATTATTTGATTTTTATGAGAATAAATGTCAAATGAATTGACCAGTTTTTCGGAGTCAACCAAAACAAAATTAATTTTTTCAAAACTAAAATCAAATAGAAGGGATAACAATTGATGCTTTTCATATTTTAAAACTTTTTTAGTATTCCAAAGCTCATTCATTTCAACATTCTCACCCTTTCTTGTGAGAATTTTCATGAATACAGATCTGGAATATCTGATAAAATTTTATTTACAAGACCATAAATAGAAATTAAACTTTTACGCCATGATTTGAAATAATCCGATTAGGATCATCTGAAATGGAAAAGACTGGGACTTTCATAAAAAATGTTCGACGTGGGTTTTCATGAATAATTTTTCAAACGCAATAAAACTTGAAAGCGCTTCTCCGAACTGCGATTAGATGATTTAGGTATTCTAAAAATGGATAGATGATGATCAAAGAATGTACCTCACTCAATGAGGTACTCTTATGAGTATTTATGATGAACTATTGGTTTCCCGAGGCTTTGTCCGCGGAGAATTTGATTTGTGACATTTAGTTTCGTGACAGACCATTTTGAACAAATCGTTACGATATATTTTTATCAACCCAAAAACTTCAGGTTCCAACTTCAAAACTGACGAAATTCAATAAAATCTTCAAACCCCTATTTTACCCCTGTGGGTGTAAATTCCTGATTCCCTCTCTTGATACTAATTTACGCTATACAAAGGACCAACCTGCATAATTCAAGATTCTAGGTTCAATAGCTTGGGCTGTACATTATTATAAGAGCGTATTTCACCAGTTCAGAATTCCATTTTCTAATATAATATAAATTGATTTGAAATTCCTAAAAGAAATCAAAGAAATTATTCGAAAAATAAACGAAAAACTGAAACTACAAAAAATAACATGCAAGCAACAACCAGAAAATAAAAAAATTGGAAAGTTAATACAAGCTGAAAATTAAAAAAATCTTATTAGCAAGAACTGAAACTAGAAATTAAAAGATTCCAAACCAAGTTACGTCACGAAATTTCGATTGTTAGTATCCACAATCATCTTCGGGTGACAACTGGACTTATTCCTCCGAGATCTGACTATTTATAGGTGATTCGAGTGCTTTCACCTATCCCCTCTTCCCTCTTTCCGATTCATATTTCCATATGTTACGTATCTCGACGCTAGCTTGGCAAAACTAGTGTTCCTTCTTGTGGATGATTTCAGCTTGAGCCTACTTGATGTTATGTTGATGAGTCCAAACATGCTCTGCTATTCCTGATTGCTGGTTTCTCCTCGCTGTGTGTGTTTCTTGTGCTCAGCAATGCAAACTTTCAATGGCCTCTTAGTATCTCCGATGTATGATTCTCCACACTTGCAGGGTATCAAATGCAATTCTTGGAATCGCAGTCCGCGTTTGGTGGCCTGGTTTTCAAGAGGCTGCTACGGAACCTCAGTCTACAGCAATCGCGTGATGAATATGGAGGTTCCTGACACGTCTCAGGCCTATATCTATCGACATAACCCCGCCTAAGAGTGCTTTATTACTATATATGATACTTTACGGTATTGAGGAGATACCGATGTTGTCCTACGCTCCCGGGGATAATGAATCCGTTGTTGAAAATGAAAAGTACCGAACTCATTGGAACTATTCATTTCTCACCTCTGGCTTATACAAGCCTGATGTGGTTCTTTCGACCATCAGATTTAAACGATATTTGTCGTGAAGTTTTCAGCAACTGGTGAGACAAATAAATTTCAAAAAAAAGTATGAAAGATGAAGTATCAAAATTTTCTCTTCGAACTCCGCAGACTTTATTCTTTGTCAAGGCTAATGTGAGACGTCATAGTCATGATTAAACTGATGTACTTCTTCTGCAAGATGTTTTACAAATGTGAAATTGGTTCTTTGTGCTCCCTAATTCTTTGGAAAAAAGTTCTTTCCGTTTGGCCAATATAAAGTTTTGGTCGAAAGCCACAAATCAACTTATATACTCCTGATCTATCCAACACTGATGTTTTGTGTGAATTGTTTTCAATAAGTTCACTTGAACCATTATTCGTTCTGTATGCTGAGCCAAAACATTCTTGTTTTGTCCTGTAGCGAACGGTATCGTTTCTTGAATTTGGGTAGTCGCGGTTCCTGGCTTATCCTTTGTAGTTTTTTATAAAGATTGAACTCGATAATATTTACAATAATATTTACAATCATGACATGACATTAAGAAGATATAAGTTTGAAACCCAATTTTTCAGAATGTCCAGAAATAAATAGATTCAAAAATTCTGGTAATATACTGAATGACCAAATAGAATTAAGTAACTCCCCGTTACTGAATATTTTTCAAATGTGAATACTGGTACATACGCTCAGGTAATTTCACTCATTACAGGTTTATTTAAATGGAGTTGTATACCCATCTTCTCTTACTTTGGGGTTTATTAATGTATTCCCAAACTCAGGTAAATATTTAACATTAATTGGCTAGATGAAACTCAGGCATTTGAAGTTTGGGTGATTAAAATTGTCAAAACATATATAGAGCACTGAAAATATAGATTTCAGTTAGTAAAGAATAGCTTGAATAAGCTTTTTTATAGCGAACTACGACTCACAACAAAGTGTGAAACTTGTTGATGATTTAGAATTTGTCTGAAAACACGACGCCGATGTCTGAAAAGTCTGACATTATGAATTTTATATAAGGGTAGAGGATTTTTCCATTTAGTATAACAGTGGAACGAAGCACCTAATGAAAATTCAGCGGAGAATACTAAATTGTTATCAGAAACCCACTCGATGGATGTTATGATTTTCTAAGTGGCGTTCAACACTAATGAAAGAAGTTGCTCGTTATATTCCACATCTTTAATACCCGATAGTTTATTCGATGCACGTTCTAAGTTGGAACACCTCAGTAGAGCGAAAATAATCGAATTTAAGAAGGCTAATTGAAGCTGGTGTTTGATTTTGGTAAGGAATCACATGAAATACGTGGTTTGACGATCAGTTATACAGCAAGACTGATATAGAATACTCTTAACTATAATAGTACAGAGTGGGCCAAATTAGATACTTTTAAAGAAAACTCTTGTGTTTAAACCAGATAGATGAAAACTGACGGCTGTGTCTGAGGATCGAATTTTGTGATGAACATAATGGTGAAGAACGCATATCGATATCTATAATCGTTTCTGAGTTACTGCATGTTTTTGAAAATGTGAACCTTTGAATACATTTTTTAGGTGCTTGAGTTCCTCATGAAGACTCAAATTCAGAAATACGTCGTGCTCTCTCAACCAACGTTTTGATTATTATTCTCTTTTGTTGTGGCTGGTGGCTCTAACCACCAGCCACAGACGTGCAAGTTTACATTCTTTGGTGAACTTCAACAACGACACAGAAGGTCGGGAAACTGAGTATCATTTAAAAAGTTTGTAGGATTCGAAACGAATGGATAAAAAAGCGTATAGACTTTACTTGATGGCCAAATATTGGTTTCAGCTGATTTGTCGGTTTGTCTGAAGCCACCATTTCTCTTGTGTTCAGAGGCGTTTTGATTATTCCTCCTTTTTTGTGGTTGGTGGCTCTAACTACCAGCCACAGACGTGAAAGTTTCCATTTTTTGGTGAACTTTAATGATGACACGAAAAGAGTAGAAACTAAGTATCACTTAAAGAGTTTGTAGAATTTGAAACGAGTAGATAGAAGAGTGTATAGTTTAGAGGGAGTAAAATTCAATTCAAAACTAGATTGCTGTGTAGAAAATTCTATTAGGATTTCAAAATGTAGGGAAAAAATATTTTGGCTTTCTCCATCTCCATGTTTGATCAAAATATGTGGGAAACTTTCGAAGCGACTACTCCACATGAACATTAAATCATACGAAAGGGATGTCACTTACGGAAAAACTATTCGAAGATTTTTTTCGTTTGAATCAGTTTCCATGTGGAAGTTTCTCAAATAAATACATCACGCTAGCTGAGGATTAAGATGATCTTACATCCTAACGTGCGATTCCTAACACGGGTCGGACGGTACGCAGTTAAAATCGAACTTCGGGACTCGAACCACCGTTCCACATAGCAATTGATTGAAAGACCAGAATTAACAAATCTTAATGAATTAATTTTCTTCATTAAAGCAATTCAAAATTTTTCTGTGGATTGAAACTGTTATCAAACAAAAACAATTTTCACTGAAAAGCTAAATACTGGAATGAGAGTGGTAACTAAAAATGTGAAATATGTTTTTAGGATAACTTACGGGCAAAGCAGCATTTTTCTGCTCTAATTGCGTATACGCAGACGCAAATGAACAGCAGGAAAATCACTAGAAGGGCTCCTGCCACACTGACCAATGTACTCATTTGTAGGGGTTCTGAAACAAAAAAAAAAGTTCGTTGTATTAGGCTATTCTCACATAAAAATTCACATTGCCAGAAATTTCTTTTTGACAACTTTTAGTCAGACGAATTTTGGAACAGCTCATTATCAATAAGGCATCTGGTCCTGATGGAGTACTGTTATCCTACTTGAAAAGTGCGACAATGACCTCGCACCAGTATTTTGAAGACTTTTCAACCTGTCTTTCAAGAAAGCGGTTTTCCTTCGTGTTAAAAGATTTCTCGCGATTAGCTTATTCCCAGAAAAGGCAAAAAAAATCTCCCAAATAACTATAGACCAGTCACTACCAGTGATATCAAAAAACATGGAGAGAGCCGTAAACTACCATATCCTTGAAAATTTTGAAGGCTTCAACATCTTGAGTGATCATCAATATGGCTCTCGGAAACAAATATCAATAGGCAACCTTCTATCATATGTCAACCATATTTGGAGTAACGCAATTGAGAAACATCAAGATCTGTTGCGCTTGATATTTCTGAAACCTCTGACGGTGTGTGGCATGAGGGTTTGCTGACCAACCTTGTTGTTATAGTTTGTCGGATAATTTTTGTGTATGGCTCTCTAGCTTTCTGAAAGAACGTTTCCTGCAAGTGGCCGTCGATGGATATCTGTCAAATACTTTCACCATCAACGCCGCTTCTCTCTTCGCTAAGTTTGTTGAGGTTTAAAATGGACACCAATATGTCTTGTCACGATCATGTCGTTGGAATTGCGAAGGCTGCTTCTCAAAAGCTTGGAACACTGTTCCAAACCAGAAAACTGTACACACCTCAGGAACTTTTAATGCTTTATAAAGCTCAAATCAGACCTTCTTTGGAGTATTGTTCTCTTGTATGGAGCTCCGCTCCTGAGCATACCCTGAAGATGCTAGATTCCATCCAGAAAAGAGTTATCTACCTGATTGCAGACACGAACATCAGTTGCAACCTAGATAGCCTGGAACATCGAAGAAAGGTTGGAGATTTGTCTCTCTTTTATAGATAATTTCACGGGAATAATTCAAGTGACTTGGCACCGTGACTTGGTACTTGGACTGTAGCTACTCATAGTTTTGAGGTTCACCTCAGAATATTTAGAATTTTACTGTTCAAGGACTCTTTCATGTATAGAACAGCGTTTATGTGTAATACACTTCCTGATAACCTTTTTCCAAATGAATTCAATCTACGGCAATTCAAATCCAAAACGTGAATAGCTACTTTCCCACAGGCACCGCTCTTAGAGCGCTCCGAAGATTTTCCTGTGGTGCTTGTGTTTTTTCCTTCAAGAAACAAAATTCATCAATGCTCAATAATGATGATAATAATAATGATTTTTACTATTTTGATTTTTGTTTACCGTAGTGTGCGCTGGTCAGGCCCTATCCCCCGAAGCCCCGATACATTCGGGAGGGCGCGCCAGCATTATCAACCAATGACCACTCCCCACACCGTGGGGTAAGTGATCATTGGGTCCGAGAATCATGTACCCTGAGCAAGCGCAGTGAGCCAAGAATGACAGCCTTCTGCATCTGTGCGACTAAATGTTCTGCCTTAGTGCGGCAAGCCGGTATGATTTTTAAATTCGAAAGTAGAGAAGACATCATTCCACCAAGGACTCCAATAATCAGAACAACCATCTTGACAAAGTGATCAGGATAGAGTCTGCGGAGAGAAAATCTCGATATTTTATCCGTTTTCCTCCTCTTTTCTGACGATATTCATCTCGCCAGGAGCTGAAAACTCCACGACAAATATCGTCTTGGTCTGGTGGTCGAGAAGGACTACATCAGGCATATACAGGCTGATTCACGGTGGATAGCACAGCACATAGCATAGCACAAGTTTCGGACTTATGAACATTTATTTGTGAAAATGTCTCTTCAGAATGGTATTTCCATTCGGTATTTGGTAAGCAGGCCATGATTACTATTTGATAGTAGCGTTGTGACATTCTCCTAATAATATCGACATTTTCGTCACTTCAGAAGTTGCAAATACCTTCAAAACGATGGAACAAAACTATTCAAACGAAGTTCTTATGAATTTGTTTATTATTTTGGACAGTGTGACAAAATTATCAGCAGAACATGTAGAAAGTTCAATGAAATGTATCCGAATCTACCGCCAATGAACCTCAAGAAATTTATACGAATTCAGAACAAAAAGTTACATTGGAAATAAATTTTAGGGGTTGCGTTTTCCACCCCTTACAACCATGGGGTAAACCAAATAAATATCTGGCTGGTAGTACTTCTTGGCAGTACAAAACGTCAGGTCAATTTCAATATTTCAACTTTTTTAGTGCTTGTGAAAAAAATTGTTATAAAAATTTTATGTACCCCCTTTAAGGGGCTGTATCTTGACAAGGGATGCTCCAATGACATTCCTTTATATGAAAGATCTTTTTTCGATGCGGAATCACTTCCCTAAATGTTTCACAAATATTTAGTTACACCCTGTATATTCATATATTTCGGTATCACACATATGAAACCCAATGAAACTTTTAATTCTTAGATAAATACCCTCTGTTCAGAGGGAAAACAAAAACCTTTGGTAAACAAAAAGATTACAGTGGTATCGTAATCGTGAAAGAGATTTTAATATAACTGGTGTACTAGACATTTTTCAAATATTAATTTCAAAATGGAAAATTCTTGAGGAAGGATACCTCTACGTAATGGAAACTGCTACACCAATTATATGAAAACGGTACAATAGAACACGAATGAAATTTTCAAGATGGAGTTTAATTAAATTCATTCAGATTGTTCAGGTTTTTTTTTCGACGAATTGCTACATTTTCAGAGATTGGAATTGAGAGCCAAGTATCGTCCGCAAATCATCAAGTATGAAAAAATCTAGTTTACCTCTCTCTCGACATTTGTAGACATTTGCATTCCGGGAAAGTTTCGCTTTGTCAAAGGGTGTTGATTTTTTCAAATGGAAATGCAAAATTCGATTAGGCTGATTGCGTTCGCCTCTAGAAAATTTTATGCGGGTTCTGTGTTAATGTAATAATTTACGCTCCCTCTATCATTGCCATCAGCTCATCTCCATAAATTTCATTCGGAGTTGTTTTTTATCTGGGTTGTTAGGCTGATATGATATGACTGAGTGGGTGGATTCAAACGATAGTTTAGAGAAGGGAATACATTTTTCAGTCGATGGGGTAAATAAATTGGAAAGAAGAAACCTCTGAGAATTATTTGGGAAAAAAGATAGCAATGGAAGCATTAGTACTGATTGTCACAGCCACGGAGCTACACTCAACTCAAATGAAATATAAGTTGTTTATTCTGGAGAACTTCAGTTTTTATGTTTTTCCAGATTTTCTCAAATTCACAGAAGTCCTCCTGAGATATAATACATTTGTGCCAACGTTTTTTCTAATCCTCGAAGCAGTCCTTTCACAGGTTTCTTCAATTTTGAGAACACAACAGAAAAATATCCAAGGGAATGAATCTGGTGAATACGGTGGCTGAGACTCAATTACGGTGTTGTTTCTGGTCAAAAAGTTGAGAACAAGCAATGACGATTGATTGATTTTCTCAAGGACAAAACACAAGCAGTTTAGGAAAATCCTCAAGGCGCTCACAGAGCGGTACCTGTCGGAAGTGATGATTCACATTGGATTTCAATCACTGGAGATTGAATCCATTCCCAACCAGCAAAGTTATTTCATAATTTCATGGTGCTACAACAGTTTTATTTTATTAGTATTTTATAATTACTTCCAAAATGCTAATTGATTATATTAGATGATCTGTGAACACAATACAGTTATAGGAAATAAAAGTGTTTTATAAATTTGTCATAGAAACGTTTATGAAATAAAATTAAAAAACCATTATAAAATAGTCAGGAAATTATCACAGAAATGTTTTTACCACTAACTTATAAAACGTATTTTCCTATAAAGTAAATTGTTATGTAACAGTTTTATAACACTTTTCTGCAAGATTTTTATGATAGTTATGAATCTATTTCAAGCTTATTCTATAATTGTTTTCTGTAGCTTTAATGAAATCATTTTATTAGAATGCTTTCAAACACTATTTTATTTTCATTACCATATTGTCACTTCAATGATAATTTCACAACTATTTTATAGTATGGTATATTTACTACAATTCAATAACACTAATATAACTGTAATAAAATCAAATTGCTTTTGCTAATGTATATCTGCTGCCACCAAGGATAAAATGCAGCATTTAAGAATAACCAGCTGACATCGATTCCTAATCACAGCTTTGAAAAATTCTTCACAATTTCAGTTGTGTTCAGTGAACATATTTTTTTTAGTTAGTCAAATGGGACACCATCGATATCGTGGTGGAAATTAGTTCTCTAGCAACTTCCAAATATTTGATTTTTATTGAGTATAGGTACCCCATAAGTAAATTCCATATTTTTAAGGCATTATTATTCACAATTTGGAAGACTGTAAAATTCAAAGGGTTTGCACTTGCAAGTCCCAGTTTTTAGTTATCTATTTAGAAAACCTGAATATTCTGTTCTGAGTGAAACAGTTTACGTTATACAACTCCTTAAATGATGACAAATTGAGGCACAGCAAGGTATGCTTCACAGAAAGTATTCAGAAGTAACTCCTCGAATAACTCTTAAACTAATACCTACTGTTTTATATACGGTATCCCATAAAAATTATATAACTTTGGCTTTTCACACTTTCTGTGTCAACTTGTTTGAAAAAAAATAAACTGACCAAACATTTTGGTTAAGTTTCGCCTTTTGCAGTATAACCCTGCATTACTTTTTGGGTTGCATAGAATTGATAATTTCTTCTGTTCTGAATCGTCATTTTCCAGCATTCGTTCTAATAGTTCTTTTTCAGCAATTTAGTAGGTAATCAAATGACTTTGGCCATGAAAGTTGGTTATTATTTACCCATGACGACGGAACTATGGTGAACATATATACTTAAAACATAAATGAAATGAGTTAAATCCAACTTCAAACAGACAAAAATTATCAACTGAAAATATAGACCTGAATAATCAAATATCTGGCTTAGCTAAAACATCTCGACAGATGAGCTTTGAAAGTAGTCCAAAAGTAGAAGCTTGAATACGTTGAAATGCTTGCTACTGATACCAAATTATTTTATAGAATGACGCCATTTTAAATAATAGCGATCCGGAATACTGAAATCAGATGAGTTGAAAATATGAAATTTCGCACCTATAGTCATATTTACAGCTGAAAAGTACCGAAATATTATAACATTATATTATTTTGAACAAAGTGAGTTGAGTTTGCGACTAGAAAATTAATACGTCGACAGAGTGAATTTTTGTATAATCAATATTTTTTCCGAAAACATTTATAAATGAGTGGCGCGCTTAAATTTTGCTGAAAATAGGATATATATTTGTCAAGAAAATTTTATTTGCAGTAAAAATATCAATCTTTGAAACACAAACAATATCTTTAAAAGTTTAATGAGTGCAAAAGTGAAATTTTAAAATGGCTTCAACCTTCCTATTTGTTAGTTTTCAGTTGGTGACATATCTATTATATTTTCCTAGTGTCCAATACAAAATTACTTCTTGCACATTCAATGGAATATTTTCAACACTTTTTTATTTTATTGTTTTCGGCTGTATTATATTTTCTAACGTTTACTTGGAATTACTAAAATACTTTTATAAAATTGTCTTGTGATTATTTTATAAGTATCGCTTAAATATGTTGCAAATGTGCAGTAAGAGAAGTCTTTACAGAACTACTTATTGAGAGTGTTAGAAAAATTTTATAGTTACTGCCAAAATGCTAATAAAACAGTTTTGTAGTGTTCGTAAAAGGCCCTACAAAATATTGATAAAGACTATAATCTTTCATAAAACGGTGCCAATTTCCTATTCATAACTGTTTTATAAACACATTGAAAACATTTCTGGAAGAAATGAAGTTTTTCAATTTGTTTCTCCAAAACGTTTCCGCAACTATTATAAAATACGAAATTGCTAGTTGGGTTTGGAAAAATGTTCTCAGGAAGTTCATTCCACATAAACGCAGTTCTTTAGATGAAAGTTTGTCACAAATTTCTGATATATACCGCTCTTGGTGGAATCAAATGTGCCAAGGCTCTTGAGCACCTCTTGTGAACGTTTTTATTGGAGAAAGACAAATCTCCAAGCTTTCTTCGATATTCCAGGCTATCAAGGTTGCACTTGATGTTCGCGTCTCCAATCACTTGGATGGCTCTTTTCTGGATGGAATCCAGCAAATTAAGGGTATGTTTGGGGGCAAAGCTCCATACATGAGAACAACAGTCCAAAGAAGGTCTGATCTGAGCTTTATGAAGCATCAAAAGTTGCTGAGTTGTATACAGTTTTCTAGTTCGGAACACTGTTCCAAACTTTTGAGAAGCAGCTTTTGCAATTCCATACCGATATGATTATCGAAGCATCACTTGCAAGCTCGATAGTCTGGAACATCGAAGGAATGTTGGAGATTTGTCTCTCTTTTCTGGAAACTTTCACGGGAGCTATTCAAGTGACTTGGTACATCTGAATCCACCAAGAGCGGTACATATCACAAATACGCGACGGACTGTGACTGCTCATCGTTTTGAGGTTTAGCTCAGTACACCTCGAATTTTTCACTGATTGAGAACTATTCCATGTAGAGGACTGCGTTTTTGTAGAATAAATTTCTTGAGAAAGTTTTCCGAATGAATTTGATTTTCAGCGATTCAAATCTAACTTGAATCGGTACTTTCGCACAGGCATCTCTCTCAAAGCCCCTTAAGGATTTCCCTGTAGTGCTTGTGTTTTGTGCTCAAAAAAATATCATTGAACTCATTACTTACCATTTACATATAACTGAACAGCATGCCTGTCAGTTCCCCTATCATTTTCAACTGCTAAGTAATAAGCTCTGGAATCTGTGGAAGTCGTGTCCCGTATGTGTAGGGTTGCCAGGTAACAATCTTCGACATCTTCCTGTATAACATCGTCCACTTTATATTTACCTGAAAAACATCGATGTTTCAATGACACTCTATAGGTTCAGAATTGAATTCAAGAGTGAATGTAATCAGATCAGTTTTGTTTTTTTAATTTTTTTTTGACATTTGACATTGATAACGAACAATCTCTGATCGCAATATCAAATGAGCCTTTTTCCTGAGAATAGTACAGCGAACGTGTCACGAGAGGCAGCACTAGTAGTAGGGACAAACATAAACTATCCACATGTAAAACAGTGTTATTTACGTAACATTAATTTATTATTTAAAAAAATGAATCTGATATAAAAAATTGTTTTGTGCTAGTATAATGTTCGCTGTTTTGCGAATTGTACGTTGGATAATCCATATCCGAAAGGAAAAGTGTTTTTTATACCATTTATAAAACCTCATGTTAATGAGGTTGGATGTAAGAAATTGATACATGTTTCGAGGATTGTGGATTTAATAGTGCAAAAAATAAATAAATATTCATATGTATGCTCTAAACATGAAATGAATAGTAAATTTTCCATAGTTGATTACCATTGATTAGAATGACACATAACCTCAATCGTTTATTAAATCATATTCATTTATTATATTTGATTAAATATATTTCATTACCATCTATATTTGATTCATATTTTACTCGGAAATAAATCTGAAATTCATAATTATTTTAAAGTTATTTTATTACAGTTTGAATCTACCGCTACTCTTTTACTAGAGTCTGTATTCTAACCTGTCTAATAATTCACTTTTTTTTCCAGTTACTTTTAAATTACGGCATACAAGCCAACGTTTTAATGTTACAACATTGTTATCCTTTACAGTTGCAAATTTTAGTTTTACTCCAGGAACATTTTCTTCTGTTTAATTGTACTTTACCATATGTTTATATGAGGATTACGCAGTGTTTGTCCCTACCGAACTACTAGCGCTGCTAGTGAGTGATTTTTCGTACTTCAGGAAAAATGTTCATTGAAACCATATAAATAGCCAGCATTATTGGCGAACTTTATTTTTTAGGTACGTAATCGTTGTGACGTGACTATTTTCAATATATTAATAATAATATATAATAATAATGAAACTTGAATAACTATATCAAATCTGTGTTGTATTAGATGTAGATGAAGATATTATAATTATTTTTATTGTAAGAAACTTTCAAATTAGAACCGTGCACTACAAACTTTACTTTGTAAGATCCTAACCTTTGTGACATGACAATTTTTCAAACATCATGTGTTATCAAAAATAATAATAAATCCCAATGCATATCGCGAATTTTTATATAGATTGAAAGGGTTATAATTTTAGGAGTCAAAAATTTTTGCAAAAGTTTTTGGCTTTCTACTACTCCATATTGATACAAAAAATGTAGGAATCTTCCAAAGAAAGGCAGGAAGTAATCAATTTTAAAATATATAACTTTATACATAGATATGTAGATCATGCAAAGAAGTAACTTTCACACAAACTGAGAGAAAAAGCCCTACTTAAACAGTTACTTTCATATAAATACTGAATTACACATTGAGTATATTGTGTAGAAATCTTCTGAATGATACCTGATTCAATTCCATAACGAAGATTTGGAATACAAACAGAGTAGAGAAAAGAGTTTTCTGTATAATTCAGACCTGAAAGACCACTCACCATACAAACTAATCGGCTTCGTTAAAACGCTGGGTTTATTTGTTCGAGTGTGAATAGGTGTGAGCCACAATGAACCCTTGCGGTTTGCGGTGGAGGGTCGAATAGACCCACCCACTTTGGACCTAACCTAATGTAACCTAATTTACAATTCAGTGTTCAAATAAAAGTATTTGTTTCGGAAGAGTTTTTCTTTCGAATAATTCGAACAGTGTTGAAGCTGTTCCTACATAAAAAACACGAATTTATGCAACGATATGTCACACCAAAATTAACACGATCGTCATATGAGTGAACTGCACGTAGTGAACCGACTCTAAAGCATGCAAAGACGCGAAACGCAATGTTACAGTATCATTTCGTTATAATGTTCATCAAATATCTTGAAAAGCTACTATTACATAGCGTTATTGGAGCGTTTGAAGTAGGAAATTACGAAAAAACGTCTTTATTTGAAGAAAAAAAAGTACTATTTCATGAAGACATTGTTCCGTGTAACGAATCAATGAAAACAAATGCAAAATGCATGATTTGGGCTTCGACTTGCTTCCACATCCATCTCATCATCCAGATCTGACCCGCAGCGACTGTTTCGTGTTCTCAAAACTCAAGAGAATACTCGCTGTAGAAATGGTATCGAAAATCGTATGACCTTCATAATAATTGTATGGCCCTCGAAGGCAACTAAAGTGAATAATACAATTGAATTTCAACAAAAATGATATTTTTTTTCTATGTGAGCTCACGAACTTTTCAGCTTAAATATCAAAGTGCTATACTATACTGAGATTTGTTGTGGAAACATGTTAAAATGACAAAATGAAATGGTTATAGTGAGATTTGTTATAAAAAAGTGTTTGTTGTGAAAAGCGCTACAATTAGATTTCCTATAGAAATATGTTGATTATTGTAGTAAAGTGCTATAACGAGATTTGTCATTTCGATATACTAAACTTTCCTGTGGCAAATAAAATGCGTGTTTTGCTATATTTGCACATTTTCGAACACTCATGGCCTACATTGAATGAGAAATTTGTAGGGAATCCTGAAACGCTTCAAACTTCTACCGCACTAAAAAACTCCTTATATCGAAACTTCGACTGACATTGATAGCTGTGGTCAAATAAAGATTAACAGTGAAGATATCGAGGCCGAGAAGGCATTTAGAGGAGCTATGGAAAGTCTCAAGATTGTTAGAAGTGGCAAATACGGCAAGATTACTCTGCACACACATACACACCACACACTTTTATGTTCGGCATTGGGAGCAACGCGTCATATTGGGAAGATTCACTGTACAATCAGATATATTTTACGGTTTTCCTCTGGAATAGCTGTTCACGTTCGAGAAAATCTAGAGAGGATGTTAGGAAAAAGGATCTGTGTAGATATACGACATGACGGTAAATACTGTATGTACTGAACATCAACTATATGAATCTGTTTGATTTTCAGTATTTTTCAAGAACATTTACTTCGGTGATGTATATGTTTTACACCATCTGAAAGTAGAGATTTTAAGGAACAAAAAGAACACCGACTTTTTGAAAAAAAGCTGTTATTTTGAGCGGGAATTTTCAATTGAAAATTAAGGTGCTTTTTTGATATTAAGTCAAAATAAGGTGAAAAAATGAATATTTTGAATCAAATAAATCACAGTGTATTTGGGACATAAAAAAGTAAGTTTTCACCGAATTTCGTATTTTTTTTTTCATCGAAATAGATAAAAAAAAACCAAAATCTCAGTTATTTGAATTTGTCAACTTTGCCATTCAACTTTTTTCCATACGACTTATAGATCGCCCATAATTTATGTTTCCTTTCATTTTTATCATATTTCCCCCTCCTATTCTAAAGTGTTTCATCCTACTATTATTTTTTTTTCACTCTTCACCATTTTTGAAGGCTTCAGCCCTCAAACTTTTGTATGGTTTCATTTTAATTCTGTCCCAGTATCGACAGCTCATCCACAAAAAACGTTTATATGAGATTGATGTTGACTTGTTCGAAAACATCAACAAAAACGATACAAAATGAATAAAATATATTCTATTTGAATGGACTCCGCATAATTTTTCAATGGTGAGTGAAATATTCTTTCCATTCGTTTTCTCTTCATATATGCGGGGCCATGATCTTCATGATATTTGTCAAAATGTTTTTTTCCATTACATGTAAGACTGATCAATCCATCCGAGCAATAGGAATACCAAAAAAATTTCGAGAATCATAACGAAAAAAAAAACGAAAATTCTGATTTTTTAAACTTTCAATGAAAATAATTCAAAGAACACAACTGAAGAATATTACTTGTGAGTAAACAAAAAAATATAAAATCTGAAACTTTGTATTTGTGTATAGTATGCAGAATTATTTCAAGAATTGTCTCAATG
Source organism: Leptinotarsa decemlineata (assembly GCF_025532065.1). NCBI lineage: Eukaryota > Metazoa > Arthropoda > Insecta > Coleoptera > Chrysomelidae > Leptinotarsa > Leptinotarsa decemlineata. The sequence continues at coordinate 3,323,664 of NW_027412688.1, read as the reverse complement.
ATAAAGTGATGCATTTTCTATTCACATTTGCTTAGAAAAAATATCACTCGGAAAAACAATAGTCCGTTCCATTCCAGAAATAAAATGACAAATCATTTGCCGAATATGCATCCAAAATATTCAATTCAATGTCAAACGATATGAAAAGCTGTAATCCTATAGGCTTATTCAGTAAAAGTCTGATATACTTTTTTTACAAATGTTTTGACAGTGTCAATGAATTTATGTATTCAGAACGTATGATTTCCAACGATTCCTAGAGAATTTTGTTCGTTTGAAGAAAAATAATGATTATTTAATTGATCAGGGTGTAATCTTTCACAGCCGGATATATCTTCAGAACATTTTTTCGATAAATTAATGGATGTAGCCGTTACTACATGGTAGGAGACCATAATGAAAAGATAAACTCATTTGAATTTCACTAGTTCGGACTTCCATTGTCTACTATATAAAATGATTTGAAATCCCTGAAACAAAGAATGATTAAAAATGAATAGCTGAAAATAACAATTATATTAAGCACAAATAAACCTGAAATGAAATAATAGTGAAATAACCTACAAGTAAAAATATAACAATTGAATAAATAAAATAAAGGAATGAAAAAAGAAAATGATAAAAAATGTAGAGATTTCACGACGTTTCGATTGTAGATACTAACAATCGAATCTCTCCATTTTTATATTATTTTCTTTTTTCTTTTCTTTATTTTCATTTATTCAATTGTTCTTTTTTTACTTGTATTTTATTTCACTATTATTTCATTTCAGGTTTATTTTTGCTTAATATAATTGTTATTTTCAGCTATTCATTTTTAATTTTCCTTTTTTAGTTGTTTCAGGGATTTCAAATCATTTTATATAGTAGACAATGGAAGTCCGAACTAGTGAAATTCATCATGAAACATTGTCAATCACCTTTAAAGAAACTCATTTATTATTGTATTAGTTTGAGAATGTCCATATAGGACAAAACTGCAGTAACATTAGTTACAATTAAAAATGGTAAAAAAACATAGAAATTTTCATTTCCTTTTTCATTGCATTTTTTCGAGTGTCTTTACCATGTTCTGAAGGTTTTATGCCTGATATTTCGGCTACGACTGCGGTAGATATTATCAAAGAAGATAAGGCAAAAGGATGGAGTGCTTCGAAGTTCTCAGTTCATGAAACATATATTGTATCAGTATCCGCTGATAACCGTGTCCATCGCCTTGATAAATTCTACCTACCGCAGTCGTAAATGAAACGCCAGCTATTTTGACATTGGCGATGATGTACTTGTTGACGATGGTCCCGGTATATCTCAAGCATTTGGTAGTTATTTTGTCGATTCAGTGGAGTCATTAGTAAAAAATACTGCACCTGGTGGCATTGAAAATCGTTGTGTGAAAACTGAGAGTCATTTCCTCTATTCAATAGATGAAACTGAACTCGTGGAAATAATTAAATTCGCATGTTCGAAAAATTCCAGTGGGGTTGATGAATTGCCAGGCAATGTTTTATTAAAGGCTGCTTCGGAAATAATGGAACCCCAGATTTATCTAAACAATTTATCTTTCTCTGAAGGTATTTTTCCTTCCCGGCTCAAGAAAGCAATGGTCGTCCCAGTCTATAAAAAAAGCGATAAGCATTTAAGGTCGAACTACAGAGGTATTGCTTTACTATCTCCATTTTCGAAAATATTTGAAAAATCATATCAAAACAGACTTGTGTCCTTTTTAAATAAATACAATATCGTATCTGACAACCAATATGGGTTTCAAGTGGGCTTGTCAACCCAGGATGCCATCCTTTCTCTACATAATCATGCATTATCAAACTTCGACAACGGTTAAAAATCACTTAGTGTTCTTTTCGACTTGACACGAGCGTTTGATACCATACATCATGGTCTTTTTCTTGATAAACTGTTTGACATGGGCGTCCGTGGTCCAAGTCTGAAATGGATTGAAACCTATTTAACTGGTCGTACACAGGTTGTTGAAGTTAGGCTTCAGACTGGGTCATTTTTCTCTGAATCTCGAAACGTTGTTACAGGTGTGCCCCAAGGTAGTGTTTTGGGGCCTACACTATTTATTTTATTTGTTAATGATCTTTAAAAAATCAATCAATCAATTTGCTAATGACACATCTCTTACTGTCAGTGGTTCGGAATGTGAAACATTGTCAGTAAGAGCAAATGATGCTGTATCCAACATGCAAAATTATTGTTCTAAAAATGGCTTGATTCTAAATAATCTCAAAACCAACACCATTCTCTTTACAATTCAGGAAACTGATTGTAGTGTTTTGGTTAGGTCTGAGATTAAAAGTATTGAACAGGTAAACTATAAAAAATATTTAGGAGTTTTTATTGATTCCCAACTCAATTGGAATCATCATGTTGATTTCATACTGAAGAAATTAGCGACACACTGTTTCGTTATATGGAATCTGCGTCATTTTGTGTCTATTGAAATTCTTAAAAGTTACTATTATGCATATGTTTACTCTGCCCTCAATTACTGTATTATTTGTTTTGGCAACTGCAATAGAATCAGTGACTTATTAATTTTCCAGAAAAAGATTATTAGAACAATTTGTTTTAAAAAACCACTCGACTTCTCCAAACCACTATTTGCAAAGTTGAATAAATTGACTGTTACTTGCATGTATATTTTTAATTGCGTAATCTACGTTAAATCAAATTGCTCCAAGTTTCAGAACAGAGATGATACATGTTTTTTTTCGGGCTTCACCCTGAGAAAAAACTATAACATTTCAATTTCTAGTCATAAGTTAGCCATGGTGACTGATGGACCTCATATCATGTCAATAAAACTGTACAACAAGCTCCCAATATCCATTAAAAAAATAACTATGGTCCGTTCATAATTTGTTGATAGCTCATTGCAAGTTTGACCCTCATTAGAGAACTGAAATACAGAGAGGACAGCTAATATGATATAATAACAAAAACCAAACTAAAACTGGCAGTTTAAGATGTTTTCGACTAACCCACCTTGTATCTGAAGAAATACAATACAGCTATAAAACTTTTAATCCGATTATGTAGGTATTTTGAGTGGAAATGAGTGACCAGTGTCGTAGAGTATATGATTAAAACATTAGTTACTTTAAATAAATAAATATATTAATATTCTTATACTGTAGGTACTGTAAACTGTATTTTTATTTTAAAAAAATTTCTTTATTTTATTCAAAAATAATAAGTTACTTGCAATTTGTAAAAGATACATTTATTTAATTAATACCTATTTTTAAATGATATAAACTACGATTACTTACAAAACTATTCAAATTCAAAATAAACAGGATCATCTTCGGAATCCGAGTCGTCTTGCAGGTTAATAATTAGCGGTTGTGTCTCTACATTCGCATCAATTATTTTGTCAAGATCCCACATTTTTTGTTCTTCTTCTATTGCATGTCTTACTGCATCCCGCCAATTTTGTTCTGTAATATGTTGTAAAGACTCATATAACAATTCACGTACAGCTTGTATTTTATATGACGTATTTTTTCTAGCAACATAGCTTTCCATTTGTGCCCAAATGAGTTCAATTGGATTTAATTCGCAGTGGTAGGGTGGAAGTCCAACGACTGTGATGTTTCGTATTTCCGCCATTTTGTCAACTACGTATTTCTTGAACTTAGATTTGTGTTGCCGGGCAATTTTTAAAAGTTCTGCTTTAACCATTCCATCTTCGTAAGGCAGGGACTTATTCCGCAGCCAGTCAATGATATCCTGTTTCTTCCACGCAGTCTTTGGAAATCTTTCAACTAGTCGTGAATGATAAGGTGCATTATCTAATACTATAATTGAGTTTGGTGGTATATGTTCAATCACCTGCTCAAAATACTCTTCGAAAACATCAGCTGTCATCTCCTCGTGATAGTCTGTTGTGCTTTTGGATTCAAATTCCAACAAACCATGCTTAGCAAATCCTTTTTCACTGCCAATGTGAGAAACTATTAATCTACTGCCTTTACCAGAGGGTGGGGAAATACCAGTAGACCAACCTTCCATAAAGGCTTGCCTGGAGCTTGATATATTTTTATCTGTCCAAATTTTTGTGAGAGTATGACCGGCGTTTACCCACGTTTCGTCCTGATAGTAAATTGGCCTTCCTTCAGCCCGAAATTTTCGTATAGATCTTAGATACTTTCTTCTCCAACATATTATCTCTTCCCGGTCAATCAAAAGTGATTTTCGGTCTGATTTCTCCCACCGGAAATTTAATTGTTTCAAAACTTGCCACAATTTGGTTCGTCCGACATGAGGCAAATCCGGGTCGTCTCTAATTTCTTGTAAAATTTTGTTTAAGTTGGGTATTTCTTTTTTGTAAAAAAATTCGTGAATTTTCCTTCGAATACCATTTTTGGCAAATTCATCAATTTCAATAGGTTTTCTCCCCCTCTTTAAGTATTCGTTTGTATTTGGGTTAGCTATACCTTTTTTTTTTCTTTCTGATAGGAACCTATATATTGTTGACTCCCCAACGCTTGTCATGTTGGCACAACTCTTGATTATGTTCTGAACAGTGTTTGTGGGATTCTGAGAAACCAGAGCATCATGAACGTTCAAAACAATAGTCTTCTCTCTTGGTGAATAGACAGACTTACTGACTGTACGCAACAGTACTGGTGTAAAACTTGATGATGTTGATGATAATGACGAAGTCATCGCAAGCAATCAAACAAAACAAGCAGGAACGAAAGGTACGTATATGTTTGTAGGAATATGAAACAAAGTTACTCAAGCACTGCACAAAATTCGCAAAATAAATATTAGAGACGTTAATTACTGCCGTAGACGCCGAAACACCAACGAGCCGTAAATTAAATGCGATTAAAAAATGTACTAAACCAAAAATTATTTTCGTTCGTAACAACTTCACCCTTTCAAGGCAAGTTTCGAATATAAACTGAAGCTTTATATTTAAGGAATAAACCTCCGCGACCGTTTTATGACTTGGGCCCTTATTTTGTGCTATCGACAAATTATGAACGGACTATAGTGTAAAGCTCTTTGAACAAAAAGTTCGGAAACTATTATGTGAGAAGGTATTTTATTCGCTTGATGAATTTTTTCAGTCTGATTTGGAATTTCAAATTTTAATTTTTGTATCCCTTTTATGGTCTAAATGTTATATAATATGTCTTGTAATTATGTTGTTTTATGATTGTGACCTCATTGTAATCATACTGAGTTATGTGACATTCTCCATGCCTTCCCTAGGTCTACGGAAATAAAGATTTTTTGATTTTTGATTTTTTTTTACATGAAAGCTTCAGACCGCGGTCACCAAACTCAAAAATAGCTTTGTCACTATTACTTTATCATTCACCCAACAATTTAATTTATGCCAACTGCAATAAATCACATATATCATCATAATATATTATATGATTTGTATAAGAAAATATCAATATACTCCTTTGATTTGAAATACAGTTTTTCATGTTACTTAGTGTAATTTTTTGATAAGTTGGCTCGTGAAGACGAAATTATTTCTATGTGTTTTGTGTTCAATAATATAGGTTCACTCAGTTTATTATTTTATTTTGTTGTACGAAGTCCGTCTATTAAATAACGAGACTGGGTGCCTAGAGGTCGACCTAGAGGGGTGGGAAAAAAACGAATAGTGTGTTGGATATATAGAAATCTTTTCTATTCATATACCAAAACTCGTTTTTATCATTATTATAGTATTTGAGCAGTAGCGGTTTGAATCAGACATATTTTGTCTCGTGCCGAAAACCATGTGTGACGAAAAGCAGGAGCAACGTATCAATCTCAAATTTCTCGTTGAATTGAAAAACACTCCGACTGAGTCCTATAAATTGTTGCAAAAGGCCTATGGGGATAGGTATCTATCTTTTTCTGATTGATTCGGCCGTTACTTGATAAAGATCCATAGTAATTTCACAAACTACACCTAAACGGTTTGATCTCCACAAACTTTATTGAAAATAAATCACAACATGTTTCGCTAAACATTAGCTTTTTCAAGTGATTAATACATCAAATTATCCTTACATTCATATTTATATACTACAGGTAACCATAATTGAGACTACCTGAAAGAAATTACCTGTACCTCTACATGTCGTATCTGCTCAATTATGATTACCTGAAGCATATTGCCTCACATCTACATCAATAATAATTCTTTCTCGGTTTTTAAGAAAACAAGTTCAATAATGGTGATCTATTCAAATCTAGTTGGTCATTTATTAGAATGTTTGAATTTTAAGGTTTATTAATTTCCATTGCTTCCAAATGATTCAGTTTCAAACCTTTATTTTCAATGTGCAAAATTTCGAACTCTTCATTAAAGCTGTGATTTTCTTCTAGAAGATGATTTGAATATGTTGAATTTGTTTTCTTACTTACATAGCTCTTATGATTCGATTCCTAAATGTCCTGCCAGTTTGGCCAATATATACCTTGGGGCTCGTTCCGCACTTTAATTTATATACTCCTGATTTCTTGAATTTGGATATTTTATCCTCATTATTTTTAACTAGCTTTCCCAACGTATTACTTGTTCTATATGTAATTTTAATATCTCGATTCCTCAAAAATGAACCCACTTTTTTGTTTAATTTGTTTAATAATTCGACTTTAAACCCATTGTTTACCGCAATTTGCTTGATTGATAAAGAACTCAATATCAATGTTTTCAATAAAATCTTTTTTCTCAACCAGTCTCGTTATTTAATAGCCGGACCTCGAATAGTAGTAAAACTAGTGTTTTTCATAAGATCTGTCTGAAATCCTATAAACTAGTTGTTTCGAATAGTTAATGGCTGATGTCACTGAAAGATTTATAAAAAACTTGGTGCTGGTTTCGTCAAAATAACTTTCACCACATTAAATAAAAACAATGAAGATACAAGAGTTCAACACTGTTCAATACTGAAGCACTGTTACATGTTGATAATCAAAAACATGTCAAAAATTGAAAGCTACAACTTAATTTCATTCAAATTCAGAGCAGCAGAGCACGATATCACTTACAGATATCACAGTTTCTTTGCCGTCAGAATAAACCAACTGGTCACTTATTTTTCATTTCTCGATTCCAGAATTATTAAAATATTAAGTTTCGTGTTTATAGATGCTAAAGTAAAGTAAACTACCCTAAATGACAGATTGACGTCATTTACATAAAGGATAAAAGTACGTTTTCAATTCGTCAAGGGAATTGCGCACAGAAAAATCTGAATTGAAAAGTGGAACGACGCGATTGTTTTATTGGTTTGGAATGATGGAGCTACATTTATCGATGAAACATTTTCTCTGGAAATCCATTATGAGCTTTTATATATCTCTTTACTGTATTGCATGAATAACAAATTAAATCGTTATTCCAACAGACTCGTATACGAATAATTCGAATAATTTCATTATTTCTTCATGTCGACGTCGACAATTTTCTTCGGTTAGCCAGGAATCAGAGAGTTTTGAGGTGGATATATGCAGAGATGGATTAATAAGCTAAAAAAGGTTTGGTTTTGATAAAAACGAAATGAAAAATGGACAATCTCAAGTTTGTTTGTCTCGTTAAATTTGTAGCCTAGGTTATAGATAAGGGTAGTTATCAATGATCAAATGAATAGAATAATTGAAAAAGAAGGTTTTGGCTTTCTACTACTCCATCTTCATACAAAAAAAAATCCGAATTCCAAAGAAATGACGAACAAAGACGGGTAGATCATGCAAAGAAGTTACTTTCAGAGACAAATTGAAAGAAAAAGCCCGCTCGAAACAACTACTTCCATATAAACATTGGATTACACGAAAGAAAAATTACTTCGGAAACAACTACTTTTATATGAACATTGAATCATGCAAAAACACTTTTTGGTATTTTGTTCATACTGAACATTCGTTATGGAATAGAATCAGAAATCATTCACAGGATTGCTACACAATGTAGTGTATGAAATAGATAAAACTTCTTTTTTTTGTAAGATTTCTACATTTTTTTAGATAAAGATTGAGACAGACAGATAGATTTTCAACAGAAATATTCAAGAATTTTTTTCAGTTACAAAAGGAGGAACTCAGCTGTCGATAAAAATTACAAAAATACTAAAATGAACATTGATGAAACTAAGCTATGCCTTTTTATTTCATCGTTTGCAACATAATATTGCAAATAATTCCAAAGGCTATGTGATGAACCTGAAATTACGAGTATTTGAACTCGTAATAATAGTAATAAAATCTATTTGTAGAATTTTTCCCAGTGAGTCATCAAGTGAATCATACAACTAATTGTACTGAAATCATTGAAAATGAAGAATTTGAAAATTGGGATCACTCTGGTTATTTTATCATCAGTTTGTTGTCAATCTCACGTTGAAATGTAAGACCTAGTTAATCCTTAGCTCGTTAAAGTTTTGAATTTTTGGGAGTTATCGTTCGTAGGGGTTAACGTAGAGACATATTTCAAAATCCTCAGTACAATATTGAAAAGAAGAGAAAGTTTTATGAAAATGCTCGACACTTTCGAAAATTTGTTTCATTCAAAGTTGAAAAAAATATTAATTTATTTCTTTTGAGTATTCCTGAGAACAAAGCACCAACATTATAGACCACAAATTGAATTATGGTATCTAATTGGTTATTAAGGGAAATATGACAAGTCATATAAAGGAAATGATGTATATATTTTTGTATGTATGTATATATAATTGATGTCAACGATTTTCATCAATGAAATTTATAAAATCAAATAGGATCTGTTTCTGTTATAATCATCATTTTCTGGATACTCTTCAAAACGTATTCTCGATAAGAATAATTCATTCATATGTTTTTCATTCAATTTCCTTTCCTCAAATGGGTTCTGTTTCTTATATGGATCTATAACAGCATATTTAGATGGATACTTTTTTTTTGCCATTTGGAGATCACCCATAATATTTCGAAGAAAAAAGTATTACAAATCATGAAATTATGAAACAAAAACAAAAATTAATTGGAGCTCCGGGGCGACTTTATTGATTCCAGTGGTGCAGTGGTGCAGGTCCACAAAAAGTATTCAACAAGAACCCCAAGAATTCAACATCAACTCCTTCGTATTTACGTCGAAAAATAACTTTTTGTATGGGTGTTCGTGTAATTATTCAGAGATATATTTTCTCCACCCTCCAATTATATCGGAAGATATTATAGTTACAAAATTTGCGAAAATTATAACACCATTCTATACAATTTCTAAATAACGAGTTCTTAGATCTTCAAGACTCAGTTCAAACAGAGTTTATTCAACCTTCCTTGCTGATTCTGTAGAATTCTCGTTTCAAATTAGCTGCTGGTTAAAAAATTAAAGAACATGAATAATATTTGTATCAGGGTGTATTTAGTTGTAATTAGTATCGTTTATTCGTTTTGCTTCGTATACGATGGTATTTTTGTGGTTGAGCGAAAGAGTTACAGAGAAGCATTTTCTGAGTTGAACTTCGCCTTCCATTATCCTTATAAGCCTATTTTCCAAGTACATGATAGGTTATTGGGAATGTTCCAGTAAAGGAGTATTGTGGAAATGAATACTGCCACTACTATTACGTCCAACAACTTGTTGGGGATATGTCGGTGATATATTCTCAATTTACACGAGGGCAAATATGAGCCAAACACGGAGCTACAATGGCTGGTTTCTCAATCGCGACAAAAGAACAAACCAGTAAAAGAATGTCTGACAAAACCATAACAATCTGCACTGATAGCAGACAAGCCTTATTAGCCTTGAATAGACAACGTGTTACCTCAGGGCTAGTACTAGAGTGCCACAAAGATTTAGCCAATGCCTCGGTTGATGATAACATTATCCTGAGGTGGGTTAAAGGGTACGACAGGAGTAAAGGTAATCGCAGTGCCGACTCTTTAGCCAAGGAACCGACTGGACTAAGGATTTTAGGGACCAGTAGCATCTACGGCCTGATGACTTCGACAATTGTGGAACTAGCAATAAGAGAGTGTGTGTTGTCTTTCCAATTGATTTTGTTAGTAAAATTATTCAAGAGATTGAAAACAAAATCAAGCAAAACATCCACACCGATAACTTGATTTTTGTCACCCTAATTTCCTATGAAAACCGGTTTTGAATATCAAAATTAAGAGTAATCTGGCATTTGAGTTGACTCAAAATAAATCGATTATATAGCACGGGCAAAAAAATTGTAGATTAAGGGTGAGTATATAGGATAACTGAATTAAATGAAATTGGGATGAAACAAATCTGTGGCATAATGGTGTATGGAAGTGAGAATATGTCAATATATACACTGTTCAAACCTGAGAAAAAAATCACATCAAGAAATTCAGTTTTGTTGCGTGCTTGTGTGTTATTTCGAACTAATATTTGAAAAAACAATTTTTCGAATGAATTCCTGTGGTATCCGAGCATGTTCGGAAAAATATAAGAAATTATATTCAAAATTCAAATTTTGTTCTGAAACATATGCACAAGGACAAATATTTCCAATGAAAAGTATCAATGAAAAGTTTTTTTTTTGTAATTTGTTAAATTTTTCGTTTTGGGACAATAAATCAAAATTTGGAAAACCATAAAAATTGTTTCATTCACAGAATTTTACCATGTGAGGATTTTAATTCTCTATGATATCATTCATTGCGGTCTATGATGGACTAAAATCGTCATTTCGATAGCATCACAAAAACAAGTGAAACATCACTGTCCAAATGTTATCACAGAAAATCACATCAATTCCTCTCAAATAGGGCAAAAGAATCGATCGATGAACCCGTAAAAAAGTTCACTTACGGGATAAACATTTTAACGACGACATGATTCTCATTTTCCCAGTTATCTCGAACATGTTTCCACATCGAGAATCAGTAAAACATGTCACATTAGAAGAAGATAAAAAATTATATCGAAAAGTTATATTTTCCCGTATTAGATCAGCTCGAGCACAAAGTTTTGATGGGGAGACTTTTATATTTTCCGCAATGATGAGTTGGAAAGTCGATTAGCTTACATTATTGGCTATACCGAAATGTCAGTTGGGGAGATGATAGGAACACTTATATACAAGTACGAGGTGAATTCTACAGAAGTAACGACTGGTTAGGACTAGAACAGGAAGGAATATGAATGGGAAATTTGTCTCCATGAACAAAATCATTTTGGTGGTATTCAATCTGTTGGAAATGAAGTCATCCATATACTGGAGGACCAATAACACTAATCTCGTTGCGCCATTTTTTGATTCGATTGGAAATCATCGAAGAATGAAGATAACCCATTATTTCTTCGTTAATAAAATCGGGTAAGGTCTACAACCTGATTTGTGCATTGGTGAATCGAAAGAAGAATATGACATTGTCAATATTGATCACAACGGTTAGCCAGTTCAGGTCGCAAATATAAACGCTTTACAGGCTCAAGAATTCAAGAATGATGCGGCTTGGTAAGCAAATTATGTGCGTGAATCACAATATTCACAACAAATAGTGAAATGCGAGGTTGCCTCATGTTGTGGTGTGCAACAATCTAGCCTTTGGCGACTATAACGAGAGAAGGTTTTTCCACCACCTGTTTTAAATACTCAGTCGTCAAGCGGCTATGTACCCATAGAAAAAGATGATTCCGCAGGTAAATTCGCTCCAGTGTTGATTCAGCTAGCTCCTGGTCTCCGATCGTCATCACATTTGAATCAAGTTCCGTATGATAGCTTTTGCCCCAGTGCAAGGCATACTTGTTTGAGCGATCATGTGGCATCTGTGGCATATATTTGCATCATACGAGGCCACTAATCAGCACAAGCAATTACATAAGTTTTGCCCACCGCGAAGATCCGTCCTCTGAGAATTGCTGCTAGAACTGCCTGAGAACATCTTTGTTTGAATGATGACGATGATGCTAAATGGTTGGATGAAGAAGATGTTGGCACAACGAATGTTCTTGACATTAGAGGCAGAGTGGCTACTATACTAGTTATGATTGACTTGAAGAAGTGTGTTGAGAGTCCACGGACTCAACTGGATGAAGTTTGATCTTCAAATAATATAATTGATCGTTTTTTGTTTTGGAAATTCCATAAAAATATCCGTTTTGATTTCAATTTCATTAAAAAATAGTTCAAATTGTAATAAAATAAATTTTGAAACTGCTGTGAAATCGTACAATACCAGATACATATGCAGACTGTCTTCCGACAGTCTGCATATGATGATTAAAATGACAGTCAACTGTACTGTAGTCCAACAACTGTTTGGTATCAAGCTTTAAAGGGTGAATAAACGCATTGGAGTGAGCCAATCCTGGAAGATTCTGCCAGAAGTACAAAAATCTTCTTGCCATCCAGATGTTCAATCTTTGTTTGTCAAAGCCTTAAGCGATCTCAATGACAGGTTCTGGCCGATGAAGTTGCTTGCAGCACCCTTCTTTGCAAGGGAGTCAGCAGCCTCATTTCCTTCCAGGCCAGTATGGCCAGTAATCTATACCAGAGACAATCAGTTAAGTCTTCTTATCAAGGACAGTGGTTTTTGTCGATTTTCTACCAATTCAGACGTAGCTCGGTAGGAGCCAAGAGCTTCCTACGCCGCTTGACTATCTGAGAATATTTTTATTGACTTGTGTTCAGCTACTTATTCAATAAAGAGCCCTTACAACTTCCCGTGTCAAATGACATAGATGTGGTTTTCGGTAGTTTCTGAAATCATTTTTATTGGTGATTTGAGGTATCTCACCCCCAAAAAAAGTACCCCGCCTGTAAGGGTACAATTCAGAACCGAATGAAATTCAATCTCAGTGAACGGTCTCAAGAAGATATGGATTCATTGAGGCAATTGAACTGGATGAGAAAATTATCGCACGACGAGAATGTAGAAATCAGGTATAAATCTATTCGTAATGAACTTAATAAAAGGATAAAAAAAGAGAAAGGAGAGTTCTATCGGAATATTATAAACGATTCGGACAATAAAACCAAAAAAATTTGGGAATTAGAAAAATCAAAACTCATCAAAATAATATCACAACAAAAAGTATATCTTTGACTATTGATGATAAAAAAATCTCTGATGGAAGCAAAATATCTAATCTATTTGCGGAATACTTCACAAAAAACTTAGTGGGCAGAACTGTTAACATGTCAGATGAGAAAAATATTTGCACAACTTCCTCCTTCAATCCTTTCTCTCTCTTTTTCCAGCCTTTTGATGAGAAAGAAATAAAAAACATAATCTTGGAAATGAAAAATAAAAAATCCTCTAGCATAGATGAAGTTCAAATGTCTTTGTTAAAAAACTGCCATGAATTCCTAGCGTCCTATATTGCTGATTTGTTGAACCTCTCTGTAGAATGTGGAAAATTTTCATCAGTCCTAAAAATTTCCAAAACCATTCCTATATTCAAGAGGGGTGATCCAGAAAGTATTGAAAACTATAGGGGTGTCTCTATCTTGAATCCAATTTCAAAAATATTTGAAAATGGCATGTGTATCCGAATAAATGACTTCTTAGCTAAATTCAAATCATTGACAATATGCCAATATGGCTTCCGCGAAGACCTCAGTACGGAAACAGCCACTACTGAACTCGTACAATATATTTATGACCAAATGGATGCCAATAAGTTAGTATATGGAATTTTCTTTGACTTATCCCGAGCCTTTGACACCCTAAACTATGAAATTTCAAAAATCAAGTTAAATTCTCTTGGAATACGTGGTCATATCAACGACTGGCTCATGTCATTTACAAGGGAAAGACAAATGACTATACCTCTGAAAAATATGAAATAGAACTTGGAACTCCTCAGAGGAGTGTTTTTGGACGCCTGTTGTTTCTGCTATATGTGAATGACCTTCCCAACTATATAAAGGAGGGAAGGCTATTCATGTATAAAGATGACACAACGATTGTGGTCAGCGGACACACTCCTGAGGAAATAATTTCGAAAATCAGAAATGTCATTGAACAGTTCTCCCGATGGTGTTCGGCTAATCACCTATTGGTGAACATTTCGAAAACAAAAATAAAGGAGTTCACAAAAAGACGAGTTGACACAATGGATGTGATGGAATTTGATGGTTATACTGTTAAATGTAGCCAACAAACTCTATTTTTAGGAACTGTTTTAGATTCAAACATTCAATGGAATGAACAAATTAACACAGTTTGTGGCAAGCTAAATCATTTTATGCTATCCATGCCTTGAAAGACACTCTTGACAGACATTCACTCATGAGTGTTTACTTTGGCATGGTGTATTCTACACTTAGCTACAATATTATCTCTTGGGGTCAAGCCAACGAATGGGTGCGTGCTTTCAGGCAACAAAAGAGAATAATAAGATTAATATTCGACTTAGATTTTGGTGAGTTTTATAGAGGAACTTTTAAAAGAAATAAAATTCTGACTACCACTTACATTTACCTATTTGAAATACTTATATTCGTTCATAATAACAAAACAAAGCTTACATCGAATGCTCAAATACATCAGTATAGAACACGAAACAATCATCACTTATATCAATCAAAACTCAATCACACTTACTACAAAAAATTCCCAGAATGGGCGGGTGTTCAAGGTGGAATTGAAGAAATTTCTTTCAAATAGATGTTTTTATGATCTGAATGAGTATATGAACCATACATGAAAATTGATGAGTCTAATCTTTTAATATGATGTAACAATGTATTTTGTTTCTTGTGATATTTGCGTGATACAATTTTTATTTACTGTGCAATATTTCTTATTCTATGTGTACATTGTACAAATGGCACAAAAAGGTAATATATTATCTATCTATCTATCTATCTATGAGGTTGGATCCTACCAATCTCTCCTCACACAATTCGATAGCGTAAATTTCCGCTTGAAATATAGTCGCATAAGTTCCTAGGCAGGTTGATATCTCTGTCCTGGGTCTGCGACTGAAAACACCTGCACCAGAACCAGACATTCTTTTGATCCATCTGTGAACCAACATCTATCTGCTCTTAATATTTCCTTTTGGACGATCTAGTCCTCTCTACTTGAGAACAGTAAGTGAATGAATTGTTTTTTTGATCATCCAGAAAGAAATTTGAATGTCTATTTCTGTTGATTCAAGAGGTCCAGCAAGTTCTATTTCTTTCCTCCATTTTCTGTATGTGATATCTTTTAAGTATTCATTTTATTACTATTCATAATATATTGGTACTGTGGAATATAAAAACCCGTACAGTTAATCAAACCCTCCTAATTACTGGGACAACTGACAAAGCATTGCTACACCTCGCAAGATCCAGTGTGCCTGCGGCTGGGAGGATGACAGAGTCATGGCAATTACAAAATTCGTCGAATGTCCTGTGGTAGATGAAACGCCTCTCCTCTCAGACGTTTTGTACACCGGACACGTATACGTTTTTTTCGCGAGGAGATCGTCTCTCTTCACTGGCTTTAACCATAAATATGGTACAATATCGTATAAAACCTTCGGAAGGGATTCGTCCAACTCCATTATATCATAATTCCATCGAGCACCGTCTAAAAACAATTCATAGACGTTGACACCATCTGCAGGAGGTTCGGTGAATTTAGATCTAGATTGAACCTCATAATCGAAAGTCAGGAGATCGATAGGAATCGTATATTTTCTGGCATAATTTTGTTGTGCACCTCTTAAGAAAGCTTGTGTGAAGAAAAATCCTGATAGCCAAAAGGTGGGGGGCGCTCCTTCATCCATCCATTTTTATAAAAAAGCGAATCTAGCCAGAAAATCATTGACATAACTTCCCAGAGATTTCATAGAAGGATAAGATTGTTTTGCCCACATATGCGGTATTTTTCCTGTGAGAATACTGGTGACAACTTCTTCCAGATCGACTGACGTAACAATCTGACGTTTAATGGCTTTTTAAACGTTCTTCAAGCTGGTCCTGATGGCAGTTAACAAAACGTTGAAACGAGTCATTTCCTGAACCAAAACGGTGTTCATACTCTGCGTGTACGATACGGGGTACTTCTCCATAGCGGCATCACGGTCGAAGTTTGGTGGCAACTTCGCCAAAATATCTGAAGAAAGCTCCATTACCACGCCGTCGGGAGATTTGGCGGAGTCACTGGTTAACATAGCACCCTGAGTGAGCAGTGTTTATACAGGGTGTCCCTGGACTTCCTCTTTTCCTCTCGGGAATGTATAGATGGGGTCAAAATATCACCAGTACTTCATATAACTTTTTTTCCTAAAAGTCTTCGTAACCAAGTTACGGGCCCTCGAAGTTACAAAATGAAAAATGTTTTTCTTTGATAATATAACTTTTCAAGTGAATATTCAAAATCATCCAAATTTTGGTAATTGACTAAACAAATGAATTCCGTCGATGAGCTTTCATGCAGGAGTCAGTTGTTTTGCTACAAAGTCAGGAACGGACTACCCCCGATGGTCCATACCCCAAAACTTTGAAATGACAGATATTTTTCAATATTTTTCAACAAAATAAGGTTACTTGGACAATTTCATGAATAAAAGTACTCGTGTGGAAAGTCGATCGGAGCAACGAGTCTTGATAAAAATGTAGTTCTACTCGACGACATCAAACCCGCTCGTCCACCATTATTTGAAATGAATAATTATTTATCAAAGCAGAAATAATAATGATAACATTTATAACAGGAATAATACAAAGTATGCTAAAATGAAGTCGTAAACAAAAAGTACAGTACCTATATGGAAGTTTGAGTCACAATTGTGATAGCAGATATTTTTTCAAAAGAAATATCAACTTCTGTAGATTCGTGGTGTTTTTAAACTAACAAGCTACTCTACTATGAAATATCGAATTCATTCCATATTTTGTATGTACATAATACGTGTGGAATAATCACGTTTCGTGTTGATCAGTTATCTGAATCTCATGAAACTTAACATTCGAATGTTTCAAATTCTTCTTCACAGCTAAACTGTTGAGGAGTTTCACTGATAATTATAATTTTATGGGAGAAATTCTTTAACACGAATCTAAATTTAGCTGAAAAAACGCACATCGGAAAAAATATTTACTATACTAATAAAAAGCAAACGAATGAACTACAAAAACGGCTGCACATGATCAGGTGAAAAATATCCAGGGAATAATTATGTTCCATTTCTTTCACAGATGTTGACAAAAAAACCTTTTAGAAAGTTTCGATAAAAAATGAGAAACTGGAATGCGATTTTGTTTTGTTGAGTGGTGCGTTGTCATATGACTATCATTGTATTGTCAATATTCTATAGGATATTTTGAATTTTTTTGATATGGCCGAACAGTTTACATTCAATGAATATGCAGATATGCATGTATTTTATGGACGAGCATTTTGTAATGCTGCAGAAGCTCGTCGTCTGTATTCCGAGCATTTTCCCAATCGAACGGTACCGTCAAGAGAAACATTCGAGCGTGTCGATCGCAGCTTGAGGGAGACAGGTATGTAATAATTGATAATTAATTTGAGCACGTTGTTTTATTTCGATATTATTGTAGGTACAGTTTTGCCAAAACGAGGTGCTGAGGGCGCTCCTAGGACTGTACGTACCGTTGTATTGGAGGAAAATATTTTGGAAGCCGTCGCTGATGATCCTTCAATGAGCATCAGAAATCTATCAGAACAGTTCCATACATCCAAGTCCACTATTCATAGAATAATTAGGGAACAACTGCTCCACCCATTTCACATCCAGAAGGTACATGCCATGACACCTCAAGATTTTCCAGCACGACTGGAATATGCCATATGGTTCATGGATAGGCAAAGAGAGGATATGACTTTTATTAATCGAGTTTTATTCACTGATGAAGCAGGTTTCAGTAGAGATGGAGTTATCAACTCTCATAATCTCCATATATGGGCCGAAGAAAATCCCCATGGGATATTGCAAACCAAACACCAACGGAAATTCAACGTGAATGTTTGGGCTGGTATGATAGGAAACCATCTTATAGGACCATTCGTTCTACAGGACCGATTGGATGGAGAACGTTATTTGGAGTTCATTCAGAACGATTTGAATGGACTTTTGGAACATGTTCCATTGCAAACCCGAAGAGATATGTGGTTTATGCATGATGGCGCTCCTCCTCATTTTAGTTTGATTGTGCGTGACCATCTGAACCATATTTTCCACAATAGATGGATTGGTAGAGGTGGGCCATATTCATGTCCATCGCGGTCTCCGGATTTAAATCCATTGGATTTCTTTCTGTGGGGGCATCTAAAAAGCCTTGTTTACGCTACACCTATTCATACAAGAGATGCATTGTTGAATAGAATAACATTTCATTGTGAAGCCATACGAAACGACCCTGGAATGCTATTTCAAGTACAGAGAGGGTGTCTTCGCAGACTAAGAAAATGTATAGAGAGAGAAGGTGGTCATATCGAGCAGTTTCTGTAGCGGATTTTTCATTTCTGTTTGCTCTTGAGGCTCTTGAGTTTCGTTAGTTAAACGTGTTTGCATTATAAAAATTCGTTATGAACATTTTACCTATCATTTCCATTTTCCTTAAAAACTAATATTTTCGAATAATGATAGACATCTCAGGATAAATGTTGTTGAATTAACGTTATCATTATTATTTCTGCTTTGATAATTATTCATTTCAAATAATGGTGGACGAGCGGGTTTGATGTCGTCGAGTGAAACTACATTTTTATCAAGACTCGTTGCTCCGATCGACTTTCCACACGAGTACTTTTATTCATAAAATTGTCCAAGTAACCTTAATTTGTTGAAAAATATTGAAAAATATCTGTCATTTCAAAGTTTTGGGGTGTGGACCATCGGGGGTAGTCCGTTCCTGACTTTGTAGCAAAACAACTGACTCCTGCATGAAAGCTCATCGAAGGAATTCATTTGTTTAGTCAATTACCAAAATTTGGATGATTTTGAATATTCACTTGAAAAGTTATCAAAGAAAAACATTTTTCATTTTGTAACTTCGAGGGCCCGTTACTTGGTAACGAAGGATTTTAGGAAAAAAAGTTATATGAAGTACTGGTGATATTTTGACCCCATCTATACATTCCCGAGAGGAAAAGAGGAAGTCTTGTATTCATCTAATCAAGTTTTGGCATAGAATGCCCATAATGAAACTTTTTATAAACTACTTGTTTTCCTGGGAGAATATATTCATAAATTAATCGTTTTCTTAGAAGTAATATGTATTATACCAGAATCAATGAGCTAACTTAGTGAGTTTTGAAATGATCTAATGTTATATAAAAGACATTGAAGAATGAATTGATGTACTAGTCCAATTGATGAAGCAACCGTGTAGCGTGTACCGTGTACCATGTAGATATTGGATGATTATTATCCACGGGAAGGTTCCATGAGATGGGTCAACAGTTGTTTACTTTCTTGCCATTCCAGTAGTTTTGAGGGGAGCTGGTTATAACTCATACACCTCTCCCAATAACAATTTGTCAACAGCAATGGTTTCTCAAAAGCACCTCAAAAGCACAATCTGTGTTCCTATCTCTACCACAAGTTCAGGTAGTGTATATTACTGAGAAGTGATCAGTTGAGTATTAGGTATAGAATTATCATATTGCACTTTCCAATAATCTGAAGCATGAGCAGAATACTAGAATAATTCCAGATGATCAGAATCGTTTATAGCATATGTGACTCACCCATTTCTGCACCGGCTTCTAGTCTGAGCGAACCCCATTCCCACGCTACAAATCTTGGTCTGGGATCAGCGCAGACCACCATACTCAAGTCCGCTGGTTGGCCTCGCTCAACCACCACTTCTGGGGTAGCTGAATGCCTCAGCACCTGAGGGGCACCTGAAAATATTTTCATTCATTATGTGAAAATTCATTTCTACTTGAAAAAGTACAACACTTCCATCAATATACAGGGTGTTCCTTAAACACATGCTAATATTCAAGGAGGTAATTCATAGAACCATTTTAAGGAAAAAACGTCCTATGGATGTATGTCCTAAACGCCATAACTTTTGAGATACAGGGTGGCAAAGTTTTCAAAAATAATCAGTTTTTTAATAATAACTGAGATAATTTTGTGGACATCTTTGGCATATTTGGTACATATATTCCATGCCTCAAGGCGCATTTTCTGATGTACAATTTTCCTAATTTTCTCTGCCAGTGGCGTACGTACGAGTTTTGAAATGTATATTTTTGGCGAAAAAAATACTACGCCACTGCTTTATCTTGAATTAAAAATTATTTTTAAAATCTCCATACATTTTTGAGCACATTTGATCGATTGGGTTTTCTTTGTCCGACGCTTGGTTTTCGCTCAAAAAATTAAAAATCGCTTTACTTAAGGATAAATTCCTTAAAAATCTGATGCGGTATCGTGCATCGACTGAAAGCAAACTAAGAGATCAGATTTGTTGCAAAATAATTGAGGATCTGAAAGGTATTTGTTTGTTGTCAGATGCACTGTTCTTAATTAAAATTACGTCATAACGCAGCACCGCTTAATAATTTTTGAAAACATAAATTTAGTTATCCTGGAATAAATGACGTGTAGCAGAATTTATTTACTGCACCTCTTGGAAATATGGAGTTTGTCGATATGTGATTTCTTTTGAAGATTAAAAGCAGAAAAAACAGCGTACCCACCATAGCAATAAAAAACGAATTCTCTGTATGTTCAAACGTCAGTAGCTAATATTGATGTTGGTTTAAAGTAAGGTGTTGGTGTTAAAAACTGTCACAGCGCGTTTTGATTGATTTTGAAGTGTTATTGAAGTTATTTTGGTAGTCCGCTGTTTTTCTGAATATCAGTAAATATGGTAAATTATACGAATGCGAAAATGGCGCAAATGCATTACGTATATGGCCTTGCCGATGGTAATGCAACAGAAGCCAGGCGCATTTATCAGGAAAGATATCCTAATCGTGCCTTACCAGATAGCCGAACCTTTTCAAATATTCATCGTCGACTTGGGGAAACTGGTAGTTTCAAGAAATGGACTCCGGAAGGTAGACCTCGTGTAGTAAGAACTCCTGAAATTGAGGAAGCGGTGCTGCAAGAAATTGAGGAACATCCTGAGACGAGTACGAGGAAGATCGCTAGAACTCTGGATATTTGTCATCAAATTGTTTGGCGTATTTTGGTTGATTTTTTGTTAAACCCATACCATATTTCAAGAGTGCAGGCATTACTCTCCAGAGATTTTCCACAGCGTGTTAACTTCAGTCAGTGGTATCTACAAAGTATTGCACTAAATCCGCAGTTTGAGACACAAATTTTGTTCACAGACGAAGCAAATTTTTCTCGAAATGCTATTCAAAATTTCCATAACAATCATGTGTGGGCTGAAGAAAATCCCCATGCAATAGCCGAAACCCATTTCCAACACCAATTTTCGGTTAATGTATGGGCAGGAACTATAGGTGATCATCTAATAGGCCCATTTTTTCTACCAGGACGCCTTGATGGTCGTTCTTATTTACACTTTTTCGAAGAAGACTTACCTGGGTTATTGGAAGATGTGCCACTTGCGTTAAGGAATCGAATATGGTACATGCACGATGGCGCCCCTGCTCATTTCAGTGTAATTGTCCGAAACCATTCAAATACAGTTTATCCTAATCGTTGGATAGGTCGCGGAGGACCTCAGCAATGGCCAGCAAGATCCCCCGATCTCAACAATTTTTTTTATGGGGTCACCTCAAAACTCTTGTGTATAAAATTCCCGTTAATACTTTAGAAGATTTAAGAGAGCGAATAGTTGCCTCGTGTGAAACTATACGAAATACGCCGAGAATATTTAAACGGGTGCGTAATTCCATGCGTAGAAGGGCGGAAGCATGCATACTAAGTGCAGGTGGCTACTTCCAACAATTTTTATAATCAGTTTTGGTATTATTCCTAATTAACAAATTTGTGCTATTCGTTTAGACTTACTGTCACAAAATAAAATAAAACTCGTTTTTGTGAAAAATTTATTTTTTTGCAGATTATGTTTTCAAATATTATTAGGGAATTGGTAATGCGTAATGAAGCAATTTTCAGATTCTCATTCATTTTAGAATTGATCTAATTTCTTAATTTGCTTTCTGTCGATTTCAATTTTTTTGAGTGAAAATCATGCGTCGGACAAAGAAATACCAGGAGATCAAATTTTCTCAAAAACAAATGAGGATTTTAAAAATGATTTTATTTTGAAAAGAAAGCATTGGCGTAGTACTTTTTCCCCAAAAATATTCAATGCGAAACCCGTAGGGATGCCACTGTTTGAAAAAATACAAATTTGTGTACATCAGAAAATGCGCCTTGAGTCATGAAATAAATGTACCAAATATGCCAGAGATGTCTACAAAATTATCCTGTGATTATTAAAAAACTGATTATTTTTGAAAAATTTGCCACCCTTTATCTCATAAGTTAAGGCGTTTAAGACATACGTCCATAGGAAGTTTTTTTCTCAAAATGGGTCTAAGAATTACCGCCTTGAATATTAGCATGTGTTTAAGGAACACCCTGTATATTTCAAATCAAAGTCCACAGCGGGTACTATTTGAACCGCTGAACTCAGACACTACCGAGAAGATTTCAACACGATTTTCACAAAGTCGGAGCTGTAAAGTTGGGAGCATGGTTCATTGATAAACAGGCCAATTTTCATATATGAAAAAACATTTTCTTGAATAAATTTGAGGAGACATGGTGGCTGGGAGACTACCAATGTTGCTGACGGATATATAGACACTTCACTTACAAAAAAAAAATAACCAAGATCATTAAAAAGTTATCATTATGGAGACAATCAATGTGAAAAGAAAGCTTTATCTTCTGGTTCTGATTCAACAAAAGCATACAACAAAAAGGGCCATACAAAAAATTAAATTATTTCTCTTTTCAAATTCAGATTATCAAATAGTCAACAAACGAAACACTCTGTATGTCATAAAATCCATCTCATATTCTATAAAAACCAAAACAATTCATCCAGAGTATAACCAAGACTGAAAATTTGGTCAGTAATCTCTTGCAATATTCTAATCAGGACATTGTGTAGTGCTTTGGACTAGAGGCAAACTATCTACCAGTTCATCATGTAGAAATTAAATTATTTCAGGTTGTTGCACGCTATGGAGACTCGCCTTCATAGAAACATGTTGGGTTTTTTATCACTCTGAGGTGGAATGATAGATGTTTTTCATTAGAGTACACGGAATATTTGTTACAGTTATTATTTCAAAAGTTTCTTCGAATAAAACTGAGACCCATTATGAAATGGTTAATCTGAAAGTACTACTACTTTATCACCACATTCAGTTTCATGAAGAAAATTTCGAATGAATTTCAAATCAGGTCACTCTGAAATCTTTGGGAAATTTGTGAGTAATCTAAAGTGACTTTCAAAAAGTTTGCACCATAAGTATCTGAAACTTTCTTATTATCCATTTGTCAGAAAATTTCATCAATGATAACAATTGGTGTATTGTGGGAAACCTGGATTTAAGTTGTCAAAATTCAAAATTTCCAAACGGTGTAATGGAAAGAATAAAAAATAGAAATTTGTATCAAGAGTAAACTACCCTTATTTTCGACATTATTGAAAAAGTATATTTAAAAAAGTTGTTTGAATTTGAAAACAATATTCAGATTTGAATTCACAGTCATCTACTTAACAAAAAAATCCATTTTTTATGGCTCCAGCCTCATAAAGAGTACTAATAATACTTACAGATTTGTATTACTCAATTCTTCAGTATTATTTAATTTAGTCAAGTATCTCTTGACATTGAATCATACTGATAATTATTATGGACATACATACAGAGGAGGTTAGGTTAGGTTCGACCCTCCACAGTTAAATATCAATTTTGAACCAAAAAACTAGTAAAAATTCAGACCATTTGCAACAATCATCGATACACTAGTTCCAATAATGTATTGGACTAAATTTCGCATCGCGATATCATTATAGTAATATGAGGAAGGCGCCTGAGGTCTATATTAGAAACTAGTAGGTACTCTTTAAAAAAAAAATCATTTTCTTTGTTTTGTTGCGAAGGTGGCTGTGATTCAAAATCTGAATATTGTTTTCGAATATAAACAACTTTTCTGAATGAACTCTTTCAATTATGTCGAAAATAAGGGTAGTTTACTCTTGATCAAAATCAAGCAATTGCACGTATGGTGCAATTGCTTGGTGGCCGAAGGCTTTACAGAAAACGGCACGAGCGAAGCTCTCTGACTTACAGAGACAGGCTTGTCTGGCTATCAGTGGTGTCATCAGTACCACACCGTCAGCGGCCATGGATATCCTTCTAGATCTACCATCTCTCCACATTTTTCTGGAAAGAGAGGCTAGATGGACTGCATACAGACTTGTGCACATTGCCAATTGCACAAATCAATTCAATGCAAAGTGCAACAGACTGTTGGTTCACACTGGAAGTCACAGCATTCTGGAAATGACCTCTGACTTCATGCCTTCAACTGTCAACTACGAACTGCCTCATAAAGTACTATTCTCGAGTAGAGAGGACTGGATCCTGCGGGAGGAGGAAATATTAAGAGCAGATAGTTGTTGGTTCACAGATGGATCAAAAACACCTTCCGGTTCTGGTGCAGGTGTTTTCAGTCGCAGACCCAGGACAGAGTTATCTACCTGCCTAGGAACTCATGCGACTGCATTTCAAGCGGAAATTCACGCTATTGAATTGTGTGCGGAGAGATTGGATAAATCCAACCTCACTCACGAGTCAATAAAAATATTCTTGGACAGGCAAGCGGCGTTGGAAGCTCTTGGATCCCACCGAGCAACGTCTAAATTGGTAGCAAACTGCCAAAAAAGACTCTCCTCGATAGGAAGACTCAACAGATTGTCTCTGGTCTGGATTCCTGGCCATACTGGCCTGGAAGGCAATAAAGCTGCTGACTCTCTTGCAAGCGGCTTCATTGGACCAGAACCTGTCATTGGCATCGCTTTGGGCTTTGCCAAATAAACACTCAACACCTGGATGGCAAGAATAGTTATGGACTTCTGGCGGAATCTTCCAGGACTGTCCCACTCCAAGGCGTTTATTCACCCTTCATAGCTTGATTCCAAACAGTTGTTGGACTACAGTAGGGATGAACTACGATGTCTTACAGGCCTTCTTAC
Organism: Leptinotarsa decemlineata; assembly: GCF_025532065.1. Taxonomy (NCBI): domain Eukaryota; kingdom Metazoa; phylum Arthropoda; class Insecta; order Coleoptera; family Chrysomelidae; genus Leptinotarsa; species Leptinotarsa decemlineata. Next base: position 3,298,540 of record NW_027412688.1, on the reverse strand, counting down.
AGGTCACTGTCATTTGAATCATCACATGCAGAGACTTGGACTGTCGGACTCACCATTTGACCTGAAAGACCACTCACCATAGAAACTAATCGGCTTCGTCAAGAAGCTGGGTTTATTTGGCCGAGTGTGAATAGGTATGAGCCACAATAAACTCTTATGGGTTGCGGTGGAGGGTCGAATAGACCCACTCACTTTAGACACCTACCTAACTTGCCATTTCCAAGTTATCCTCGATGTTCTAATTTTCATCAGGGATAATTTTTTTTGATAAATGGATAACAAAAATGTTTCCGATATGCTGCCAACTTTTTGAAACTCACTGTATAGTTATAACAGCAAAAATCGCTCACTTAACACCCATTAATCTCTATTTCTCGGTACTGATGAGTCCAAGGAAGCCAACATTTGGAAAATAGGTGCTGCTCAGGTCTTAGATGCACAGTAAAAAAGGGTTTTTAATATTTCGACTAGGGCGCCCCCCGTGGGGGTGAAAGGGAGCGCTTACATAAGACAATTTAATTTTATTACTTTCTCAGTACTGCTTTATTTTCGGAAGCTGAAATTTTGTATGTTGGTTCGTTTTATATTGTAGATGTACAATAAGAAAGGACTTTGGAATACTCCAACTGGGACGCCAGCCGAGGAGAAAAAAGGCGTGTTCATAAAACAAAATTATCTTTTCATCACTTTTTCTCTTTCGAATTTTCGGTTAATGAATTTATATTCAGTACCAGCATTGCACCCGTGCGGAGCCGGCGCTAGTATACCATACGTTATGTTTATTCATTCAAAATGTTGGAATATATCATGTCATTTATAATATCTTTGAATCTGGATATCAAATTTCACTATGAATGCACAGAAAATTACAGGAATATGCGAAAATGATGATCTACTTTCAAATATTGATTACACTATACGAAACTTTCATCCTAGATATTTGACACTTCCTAAAAATATTGGTTATTGTACTCAAAGAAAATTGTCTACATTCCAAAAATTGATCTTAATAATAAAAATATTCAGACGCTTAGTATGTTTTCATAATAGATAATTTTGATAGGCCACTTTGAGAAACTTCAACTTTATGAAATCCAATCTAAAAATACACTCAATAGTTGATATCACACTGAAGCAAAATAAATTTTTTTAGCTGAGAAAATTTTCAAAATTGGAATGTTTACTCTTATTTTTCGCGTTGGATAGATAGGCCTTACGTCAAATGTCAATTTGTGATTATCTCAAGATATTTCTGGACAAATATTTTGAAGATCAGCCCAATAACCATTTCCTCAAATTCAGATGAGTATGAAGAGAATAACCTGTTTCTTCGAAATGGAGAATATATTTATTTAATGGATGCCATTTCATGACAACTGGCAAATCAGGGTGGATATTATATTTCAGATTTTTGCAGACTTTTCAACCTCTTCTACACGAAAGGAGTTTTTCCTTCTTGTTGAAAGATTGCTCGCGTTCAGCCTATTTCCAGAAAGGACAAGAAAACTTTTCAAAATAACGATAGCCCAGTCGCTTTGCTATCAGTGATATCAAAAATCATGGAGAAAGCCGTGAAGCATCATATCTTCAAATATTTGGAAGGCTCCAACATCTTGAGTGATCATCAATATGGTTTTCGGAAATAAAGATCAACAGGCAACCTTCTATCGTATGTCACCCATATTAGGAAATACGCAATTGAGAAACATGGAGAGTCAAGAGCTGTTGCGCTTGATATTTCTAAGGCCTTTGAATGTGTGAGGCATGAAGGTTTGCTGGCCAAACTTCGATGGTATGGCTTGTCTAATTTTTTTTGTGTATGGCTCCTCAGCTTCCTGAAGAAACGTTCCCTGCAAGTGGCTGTCGATGGATAACCCTCGAATACTCTCACCATCAACGTTGGTGTTAACCTGCGATCCATATTATCACCAACCCTCTTCACCGGCAGCAGAAGGTTCAATATCTTAATGAGGTTTGGACTGAAAGTAACCAGGTTCAATTCAATCCCACAAAACCCCAGACATTGGTTTTTTCCAAAAAGATAAATGTTTCTTTACCAGATATGATAATGTTAGGTCAGATAATTTTACTTTCTGCCACGATAAGTTTGTTGGGGGTTGGAATGGACACCAGTATGTCCAGGCACAATCATGTCGCCAGAAACCACAAAACTCTACACACCTCAGCAATTTTTTCTGCTTTATAAAGCTCAGATCAGACCTATTTGGAATATTCTTCTCATATATAGAGCCGACACCCAAATATACCCTGAAGCTGATGGATTCCATTCAGATAAGAGTCATCCGCCTGATTGGAGACGCGAACATCACTTGCAACCTTGATAGTCTGGAACATCGAAGAAAGGTTGGAGATTTGTCTCTCTTTTATAGATACTTTCATGGAAAGTGTTCAAGTGACTTGGCACATTTGATTCCACCAAGAGCGGTAGATATCATAAATGCGCGATGAACTGCGGCTGCTCATCGTTTCAAGGTTCAACTCAGTATACCTCGATTTAAATCCAACGTGAATCACTACCGTGAAATGGGGTGGATAGAAAGAGTTTTCAACTTTGAACGTAAATATCGTAAAGTATTATGAGATGTAAGGAATTGAAAGCTACATTGGTTTATGGGCTTTGCAGTCCTCTACAAACCTACACCATTGTTTTTTCGTTTAAGTACATGGAAAAAAAAATTAAAAAATTAAAACATGCTCTTTCTGTTCACCCCATTTAGTGGGGTGAACTTGTTTGATACAAAAATGTATGTGATGTAAATATTAAATTACAAATGACAAAATGAATCATTGCTAGTCAATTTAATAAATAGATGGTAAAATTACTGAGATCAAGGAAACTGATGCTTGTTTTCATATGAGAGGAAGACTTAGATGCTTCAACTGGCGGCATGAGTTTCTTCATTACATCGTCCTTTAGAAAAAATAACTCGTCTTCAGTTGGTAGAAATGTGTTGTTAGAAAATTCCAGCATAACTATTGTCTTCAATGCGAGAGATTTTGCTAATGTACATTCGAAACACATCTTCAGTTTTCCCATATACTTTCACAATTGCAAAGTCATCAACCTGGAGATCACTGTCAAGTTCTTGAGCCATATCAGATTCTTCGGAGTCAGATAGAATAAGTTCTGCATCACTATCTTGGAGAGAGTACTCTGACTCTTCTTCAGCTAAGGAATTAACATTTTTATGTTTTCATACTTTTCCATATTTGTTTTTTTGAACTGCTTGTTATTTTATTTTTAGACGTACTAGAAACCCCATTGGCAGTGCTTGTACTAGTACCACCAGTAGGTTCGACCTGAACTGGATCTTCTGAAATTGGAAAATCTGCCACAGAAACACTTTTTCCAGGCTCAACAGAAGCTTTCACACGTTTTTTGCGAGGTGCAGTTACTTCTGGTTGTCTGAGAACTTTCAGGAGTTCCTTGAGAGTGTCGTCAATAGAAGCGACAGGAGTTGTGGCTGTTGGAGTTGTGGCTCCGGAGTCATCTCCCCACACATCCTAAATATGTGACATAAACTTAAATAACATTCTGAAAATAGAAAAGTGGGTTATTTATACATTCTTAAAGTATGTTATCCTTTTTATAGGTATATAACACCAAAGAAATAGTACAAATCAAGAACATAACATGATAGGATATAATACTTACATATAAAGTTCAGAAGATGACGAAATATCTGCTTAAACAAAACGTGTAATTCTTACAATAAATCTGACTCTCAATGCTGCCAACCGCATGAACTTATTTTTCCCTTCAAATTTAGAGTGTTATCAACTTGAAAAAAGAAATTTACTCTTTACCACTACTTTTACTCCCTGAAATGTGACATAAAACTATTTTGGAAGTTTCCTTATTATTCACCCCACTGTTTCTATTCACCCCATTTTACGTTACTTTCCACAGGCACCGCTCCAAGAGCGCCTTGAGGATTTTCCTGTAATGCTTGTGTTTCGCCCTCAAAAACAACTTCATCAACTGGAAACTTTATCATTTGCGGAGTTGATCCATTCGCCGTTTGAACTTCGAGTTAGCTGTTCTTATACAGATTAAAAAGCAACGGTCTGATCTAATTGAACTTCCATATAATTCAAAAAAACCTATTTCACTTTTTACTGAATTCTAATCTTCCTGTATCTAAGTATATGGTTACGAATATCAAAATCAATTCTGTGAACATAAAAATATATTCACAAGCGAGGCATCTAATCAGGCTGAGCCCTTTATTATATCCTATTGTGATTCATGTAATTCACATATAAGCCGAGGGCTTCCGTGTTGACTTTAATCCATTTCTCTAGTAATATATGCAGGTTGTATACAGGGATGGATCGACTTGCCAGGCATTGAAAATGTTTCCTTTTTATCATAACACGTACTAGAAAAAATGTCAAACATACTGATTATTACGTTGAACAGAGTACTTTTGTGTCAGGGAATGTCAACGAAATGTCCCTTAAACTTGAGGTTAGGTCAGGTTAGGTAAGATTATGTTAGGTTAAGTCAAACTTCCTAAAGATGGAGCTTTGAGGCTAGTTGAAAACAAGTGATTGAGATAGGATGGGTAACATGCCAAGTATGGGAGAAAGTTACAGTAATTCAGTGATTTTTATTCATTCAATAACAAATATTTCAAATTATATATGACCTCAGAGTTATCTCGCTGAATGTATGGGTTACCCCTAGGTGTGCTATTCAGCAGGATTATAAATCATGTACATCCCAAATACATAACATGAATTCGCCTAATGAATGCAATGAGTGAAATCCGAGGGCTATTCAATTCTAGTGGTTTAGGGGAGTTGGCAGGAGAGCTAGGAAAACCTGTATTTCAAATTCAAAATATATTGATAGGCGAATAGGCGATAGGCGAAATTTGTATTGTTGTGACTATACCCGAACTTGTTATATCATTTTCTGGTTTTTTGAATTTACCGATGTTTGAATAGACCCAGATGGCGCTTCTGTAAATATATAAGGAATTTATATTCATTGTTGGTGAATTGTTGTAGAGTAACGTGGTTGAAAATGTTTTTTTTTGTATTTAGTTTTTAGCAAATAATATTGGGCAATTTTTAGATGGTATAGAATATTATTGAAGGCGCTACCCCATGCTGTAATGCGATAACCTAGGAGACATTCAGCCAGAGAGTCATACAGAGTTATCAAATTATTTTTGGATACGATGTCCCTCAGATTGTAAAATTTATTCATTAGCAATCGTATCCTTTTGATCAAGTGATTAACATGTTCGTCCTACCTCATGTGTTGGTCGAGAAAAAGTCCTAAGTATTCAAAAAAAACTAAAAAGGCAGTGCAGGAAAGGTTTCCACAAGCGCGTCGCATGAGTCAACCAGAATTAAATTCACAGCGCTTCTTACAAATTTGGGATAAAAACGACACACACTACATGGCCTATGCTACGGCAAAGAAAAATTATACCGACCTGCCCATCGTGAGTGAACCAAACAAGAACATAACAAGGGGCTTAGAGTGGATGAAGAACAAGAACCACGACGTAGCAGTGCTTTTACTGAATAGAAAAACAGAATAAAGGGATTGAAAGTAATATATTGCTACATCTATCCAAACATCCTCATCGAAAGGTGGATGGAATTATGGATATCGGAAGGAAAATAGGAAAAAATGCGTTATTCCGAGGGATATAACGTCCGTTCTATTGGGTTATCCAGTCTCTGACCCCAAGAAGGAATCTAGTTGATAGAAATAGCCCAGATTTCAATTCCAACGGGAGTAAGATGGAGAAACCTGTAAAAAAGTATTCTCAAATTTGAATTGTTCACCATAGCAGAACTCAACGAAGCTGCCGAGAGAGTCAAGACTGACAAGTCCCTTGGCATTGATGGCATATCAGCTAAAATCATTAAACAGGCTATCCGATGAGCACCAGGACGGATCCTATCAATACTGAGTGGGTTGCTAGAGATACAGGAATTTTCCGAGGTATGAAAAATAGCGAGATTTGTTATTATATCGAAGAGGAGGAGCGGCGTTTCTTATCGGCCAATATGTTTGCTGATAGCCATGAACAAAATATATGAGGGGCTGCTCAGAAGAAGTTTGGAAGACTGTCTGGAAGAGGATACAAGTCTGAGCGACAGGTAGTTTGGCTTCAGAAAAGGTTGATCAACCCTAAAAGCTGTTGAGAGGATGGAAAACTATTGAATAAATAGCGTCTCACACTAAGAATGCTCAGCTCAGGATGGAGGCATATCATAGCGGAGCTAAACAGATGGCATATGTAATACGGCTGGTCAGCAGGTCCACCGAAGGAAAGAAAATCCAGGTTAGTAGGTGCGTAAAACTAGAAATAAGTAGCTGCGGTGTCCCCAAGGATCAGTACTTGGTCCAACGCTCTGAAACATACTTTATGATGGAGTACTGAGGATAAGATTGCCAGAGAACAGCAAACAAGATAAGCTTCGCAGATGGTTTGTCCATGTGGAGTTGACACAATAAACACTTTATGGAAAGAGCGAATAGCTCCCTTTGCAGTCAGCAGGTGGATATCGCAACACGACCCTGAAAGGACCTAGAAAAAGGAAGGAATGAGCTTTTCCGTCGATGGAACACCGGGAAGGAGTGTCCGGTATTTGGGAATAACGATTGATCAACAGCGTACCTTCGGGGACCACATGAGGGCCGCAGTGGAGAAGGCAGAGGTTAGAGGAGCCCTGTTAACGAGACTACTCCCAAATATAGAAGGCCCCCGTAGCCGAAAAGAAAAGGTACTTGCTGGCGTCGTACAGTCTATTATGGAGCTCCCATATGGTACAAGGTGATCCGGATAGGCCAGTACTAGGCAATTTTTGAAAGACCCCAAAGGTGAATGCTGCTGAGAATCACATGTAGGTACAAGACGGCTTAAAACAAGTATCTGTGAGTGATAGCGAGTCAGAGCTGCCTACTGTCTACCAATCAGGGAGCGGAAGCAGCTCTACGAAAGTTGTGTCGATAACATGGAGAACGCAAGAAAAGAGGAGAGGGATGTAACTCTGACGGAATGGCAAGAAGCAATGAAGGTAGAGTAATGGACAAACAATCTGATCATTTCAGTGAAAAAATGGTAGGTACGTGGTGAAGCACAGGAACGTATGCTACCACACTACAAAAAACTTGATAGGGTATCGATTGTTCGGACAATATATCCAAAGATCTGTGCAGATATTGCAGAGCATAAGATACACCAGAGCATACTCTGAATGGCTGTTCCAAGAGGGAAAGAGAGAGATCCCTTGTTTGCCTAGATACCGGACAAGCGACACCGACAGAGAATTTCATGGAGGTAGCCAAGCACAGCTGGGATGAGTGGCTTCATGAATAAAATCATGGAGAAAAAAGTAAACAAGGTAAACAGAGTGCGAGGTAGAAAATAAGGATGAAAAAAGTTGCCACATGCATATCTTACAGATGATTTCGTTTGTGGAGTGAGTTTGTGGGTATGCGAAGGTCTTTCTCCCTCTACAAAAATAGGTAAGATTAGGTTAGGTTGGGTAAGGTTAGGTATCACTTACTCGAAGCAGCGATTGATTCGATATAACATTAAGATATATTAAACAGTTCAAATTGAATTACTAGAATTAGTTCGTATCTAAGATTCTTCTGCTTGATTAGATGTGCTGTTGAATAACTTACAGAAGGCAATGAAAAAAGAAAAGCTTATATAAGTGAATATAAAACTTCCTTAATTTTGCCATTGTGTACCAAAATTGATAAAAACATCGTCCATGTCATAATCAACTCTCAATTTGTTCACATATCTACTTCCCAAAATGTTAGGTTATGGGTACGGCAATGGGAAACCTACTAACACTAAACTTGAAGTACGTTCCTGGCAATCTGTGTGGTTTCCTCATGCTGTATACCTTTATTCCCAAATTGGATATCGACGTGCAAATGTGTAAATTCTACAACTCTCTGTTTCGAAGTAACACAGCCAATTTGGCCGTATTTCATCGCTTTATTACTAAACTGATACTGTTACGTGTTCTCGATTTCATCGTTCGCTCTTTATGCCGAGAGATTTCAGAAAGAGTATTGTTGAAATCCCACACGAAGGCATCTGCCGTATTACCCCGGAGAATACGAATTTTGTAACGCAGGTAAATTATAGAGGTTCGACAGATTGAAACGCTGGGGATAAATCGTTTGAAGTGAGTGAAAACGTAGACGTCATGCCAGAATTCAACTGAATGGTTCGTTTTGGCCTATAATGGAAGTTTGGTTTGAAGTTTATACGATATTCGATATTTCAGGAACTATTTTTTATTTGCATGTGAAAGTGATTTTTTTATTATTCAAATTATTTTCCCGAGAACTTTATATTTATTTATTTTCTGGGTGCTACTGATTATATCAAAGGATTCGTTTGAAGAATTAGGCAAAAAACAGGAATGAAATGAACATGTTGCATTCATAACCACATGGAAATAATTCGAACCATAGAGAATAAAATCCAAAAGTTGATCTACAATCCCTCTCAGTTTGGTTGTAACCCTTTCATTTTTTTTACATGAATCAGAAATTAACCGAAGTTTGAGAAATTTTTTCTTTGTGTGTATATAATCTTGAGGCTGATGTCAGTGTTCCATTCATCTGCAGGCCCAAGAGTTTCGTAGATGTTCCATCTTCAATAGTGACAAGATCACGATTTTTTCGTGCCCGTGAAAGTGAGGGTATTCATTCAAAAGTGAGGAAGAATGGGGTACATTTAACACATTTCACATCTTATATAGAAAAGGCTGTCGATGTACTGACGAACTGTTATTTCCTTTTTCTGTTTATGTTCCATATTCAAGTAACAATTTATTGTGAGATTTCCACGGAGAAGTTCACAAAGACGCAACAAGTTTCAACAAATAACAAATAAGAGAAAGGAGATTTGATAGATGGATATTTCTTTATATGATCATTCAGTTAACCCTTTGAGGATAACTTGTCACCTCAAGAAACCACAGTTTCTAAATTATTCTTCTGAATGTCTAGCGGACAGACAGTGTAACCGTACTGTATAATGTGTTGCCGATATCACTACTACTCTTGCAAAGATTTTAAATCCGCCTGAACATAGCACGTGCTACCATTATTCCATTATCAGTTGCAAGTACAAGGGTTGTTCAAGAAGTTATAGTTTTTCAACTCGATTTTATGAGTAGCGTGTCTTCAGATTGTCAGGTGATAATGTGTTTTTATGTTAAACTAAGTGGAAATAAGCCATTATTAGTCCTCGTAACTTAGTACGTGTTGTTGATGATGTTTCATTGCATAAAATCCCTAATTATGAAACGTCCAGAACATGATGTGCGTGTCCTTTTTGACATAGAATCAATGCATATTGATATGCTGGATGACGAGCAATTCGAACAAGTTTGTCAGCGTGATATTGATGCATCACCTACCGTAGCCAAATAAATTGATGGATAGAACACAGAAGATGAAATGCCTCTATCACAATTACAACTTCAACTATGGAGACTGACCACAGTATGGACAGGCTATGCCACATTCTGTACAAAGCCCTCTCCATTCATACAGGAAACAGGACCAATCATTCCTGGAGACGTAGAGAGTTTTATTGGAAACATTGTTTTTCAAACAATCCTCTATGCACTACAGAAAAGCGGCGGTGGCAATTCTCGAGCTCTCATCGGAAATAAAGATTTTTCCTGGATTAAATATTCTCATATGGACATCATTGGTCATCGAGAATTGAGCTGAGAGACCCTTTCATAACCAATGCTATGGGGAAAGACCGTTTTGAATGGTCGCTCAGTAACTAACATATGAAACAATTACCCAGCAACTACACTCCAGGAATGTACCCCTGGTAGTAGGAGAATGGATACTCCAGATGCTCTCTAGCAGAGCAATAAGTATTAATGTAGAAGACATCAAAGTAAAAGGACTGGTCATGAGGGGATGTCCACAGGGAAGGGTCTTATCACCCCTTCTCTGGAACATAGTTCTGGATACCCTAATTAATCACCTTAACAAAAATGGATTCTACACAATTGCATACGCAAATGACATAGTTATCTTGCAGACCGGCAAATTTGTTAACACACTGTGCGATAGAGCGCAGGATGGTCTCAAATTGATAGAAACATGGTGTAAGGAACACTCACTGTCGATCAATCCCAAGAAGACTGAGATGGTCCTTTTCACCAGGAAAAGAAGTTTAACGGGCTTAAAACCTCCCGAAATCTTCAAAAGCCAACTAAACTTCTCTGAAGAGGTGAAATACCTTGGTATTATCCTCGACAAGAAGCTAACATGGAGCTCTCATCTACAGAGTAGACCAAAAAGAGCATACGTGGCTTATGAGCAATGTCGGAGGACAGTGGGACGCGCATGGGGTTTTTCACCCCGTGTAGTCGCCTGGATCTACACTGCACTAATAAGACCTATGTTAACGTATGGAGCCATTGCATGGGGACCGAAAGTTCTACAAGTAACGGCCATCCAAAAATTATATCAAATACAGCGACTGGCTTGTTTGAACATCACAGGAGCCATGAGAACAACACCAACCGCGACAATGGAATTAATCACGGGTCTGACCTCTCTGGACCTGTACGTTAAGGAGGTTGCGTTAATGGCCATGGTACAATTGCACACGGCTGGTGTAAACCTAGAAGTAGGAATGGGTCGATTGAGGCTATGGCGCCTATGGCGGGAAGCGCTTACTGCGCAACCTCTGCTGCAGGCAACAAGTGATGCAATTGAACCCAGGTTTGTGTTTAATAAACCCTACAAAATAAAAATTGAGCAGAACACAGAGTCAGATGCTACAAATGCAATACGAATTTATACAGATGGCTCAAAAACCAAAGAAGGCTCAGGATGTGGAGTGTACTCCAGATCACTAAGCCTAAGGATTAAGTGGGGAATGGGAAGAAATACCAACGTGGTCCAAACAGAACTGGCTGGTATCTCAATCGCCACAGAAGAAATAACCAAGAAAAGAATTTCTGGCAAAAACATAACAATCTGCACTGATAGCAGACAAGCACTATTAGCCTTGAACAGACACCGTGTTACTTCAGGGCTAGCACTAGAGTGCCACCAAGATTTTGCCAAAGCCTCGGTAGATAATAACATTATCCTGAGGTGGGTTAAAGGGCACGACAGGAGTAAAGGTAATCGCATTGCCGACTCTTTAGCCAAGGAAGCGGCTGGACTAAGAATTTTAGGACCAAGTGGCACCCACGGCCTGATGACTTCGACAATTGCGGAACTAGTCAAAAGTTACACCCATGCTCAATCTCCAAAGAGATGGGATGAAATCAAAGGATGTAATCTTGCCAGGAACACCTTGGGCGACCCTGGGAAGCTGGCGCCGAAGAAATATCTGGCGATGACCAGGAAAAATCTACGCCTTACAGTAGGATTCCTGACTGGCCACTGTCAGATAAGGAAACACCTACATAATATGGGGCTAGTGGACACACCTCTATGCAGGATGTGTGAACAGGAAGATGAGACTGTCAGGCATGTCCTGTGCGAGTGCCCGGAGTTATCGTCAATAAGAGAGTGTGTGTTCGGCGAGTCTTGGCCTACACCTGCCGATATAAAGGAGATGTCTCCCAGCGACCTGTCCACCTTCCTGGAAAGGACAGGATGGACGACGACCTAGGAGGACAACTCCTCGGGAGGATGTACAATGGGTCACATGTGGCCTAAGTGCGTGGGCTTACACTCACCCTCCCTACTCTACAGATACAGAACTTACATATGAATAATATGCAACTCAGCCAACAAAAAAAGACTCAAAGTTTGATAAACTTTAAAAAGTTCGGCCGCTTATTGAAACACTGTCAGAATCGTATCAGAAATCGTTTGCGCCTAATGAACATCAAAGCATTGATGAGTCAATGATACGCTATAAAGGAAGAAAAAGATTACGCCAATATATACCTAAAAAAACCATAAAAGGGACTACAAAGTCTGGGTGCGTGGTGAGAACCACACCACATTTTGAAGTGTTCTACGTGCAATATAGAATTATACCTCAAAGATGATAAACATTGTTTTTATGGCTTTCATCGGAACTAGATGATGCCTAGTGGTTACTTGAAATAACCATATCATATTTTTTCCTTTTGTCACAATCCTACGTTTTTTTGTTTCACTTTGTGAATAAATAAATCGCTCAATACATTTTTCCATAAAGGTTTGGTTTTTTTCAAGAAAAATAAATTTCGTCCTCGAAGGGTTAATCCTGGATCCAGACATTTGAAAAAAATATGGTTTTGAACCTTTTCCTCCCTTTACCAAGAAATGGTATATGAATGAGTAAGTGGTCTTTCACAATCGAAAAACTACTCTTGCGCTCTTTTATTCTTTGGGAAAAGATTTTCCCCGATTGGCCAATATGAAGTTTGGGACAAGAATCACAAGTTAAGATATATATTCAAGTAAAATGTTTTCATATACATTCACAGTCCAGGTAGTTAGGTAACATGCAGGTCAGTTTGTTATAGTTTGACCTAAGTTTTCAGCTTAGCTGTGTATCTTCAACAAGTGTACTGTTTCGAAGGACTTATGCTGTCCATTTTTTCCCAATTTGAATTGCTTGCCTCTTTTCAACTTATTACTGCTCATTTCTAGGAACAGCTCTTTACCAACCTTTCGATTGACGAAGCGGTAACAAAGTTCTATGAAGCTCTTGAGGAAGGTACTAGATTGTATGTTCCCGAAGTTACTATAATGAATAAGAGGTTTCCTCTATATTTCTCTATCGATGCTGTTAACTGTATAAAACGCTAAAACTTGATGCATAAAAAATGGAAGAAGTAGTTATACTACTCAGGCGTAGGAGCAAGAATATAATCTTCAAAAATTACAAAGCATACATTGATAATATTCAAACAGATATCAAAGTCTGCCCGAAGAAATTTTGGAAATACGCGTCAAGTTGTCGAAATGGTGTAGGTATTCCTAATGAATTGAATTTTGATGATGCCATTGCAGATAACGCCAAAGATATTTGTATACTTTTTGCCAACTACTTTCGTTCTGTTTATAGTCCATATCAACAATCTTATAATTTCTCCGCGCATCTTAGCAACAACAATTTGCTTCATTCTATCCATTTCACTCCTGAATTAGTGCTTGGAAAAATGTACACATTAGACGTCAATAAAGGTGCAGGAATCGACGGCTATCGTATTTTGTTAAAAACTGTGCAGTCAGTTTATGCCACCCACTCTGTAAACTTTTCAATACATCTATTCAGTCTGGTATCTTCCCAAAGATTTGGAAAACGGCTCTTCTCGTCCCGATATATGAAAACTCAGGCAGTAGAAATCTAGTCAATAACTATCGGGGTGTAAGTAAACTCTCTATTTCCAGTAAAGTATTTGAACGCATAGTTTATGATTCACTATTTTATAGTTTAAAGACCTCACTCTGTGACATTCAACATGGTTTCTTCGCTAAACGTTCCATCGAAACAAATTTAGTCATTTACACCGAATATATATCGAGTGCACTGGACAGCCGTGAACAAGTTGATTCACTGTATACTGATTTCAGCAAGGCTTTTGACAAGATTGATCATAACATACTCATGTCGAAACCTGCTGGAATTGGTGTACAGGGCGATCTTCTTAGGTGGCTGTCCTCTTATGTATTTAATCGTAGTCAACTTGTTAGCATCAATGGATTCAAGTCGACGCCCTTCGTGGTTACCTCAGGGGTACCTCAGGGCTCACACCTGGGTCCACTGTTGTTTTTAGTATTCATAAATGACATACAGTCTTGTTTCCTTTATTCTAATATTTTGTTATATGCGGACGACTTGAAAATATTAAAAAAAATTACCTCTATAAGAGACTGTTTAAAAATTCAGGAAGACCTTGCTAGATTTGTAATATATTGTGATATGAATAAGCTGAAACTCAACGTGGGAAAAAGTACATGTATTTCGTTTTATAGAAATCATTCACCCATATTGTTTCAGTATTTGTTGAATAGTATTGCATTAAATAGAGTAGAATATATCAAGGACCTTGGAGTATACTTTGACACAAAATTGAATTTCAATCGCCATGTTGAATATGTCATAAATAGAAGCAACAGAACACTGGGTTTCTTCAATAGAATGTGCAGAGACTTCAACAACGAAGCCGCTATTAAAACTATCTATTATGCATTTGTTTATAGCAAGTTGAATTTCGCTAGCATTATATGGAATCCTTGCTATAATACATTCAAATTGCGTTTAGAACGACTGCAAAATAGGTTTGTTAGACATCTTCATTACCGAATCACTAATGTCTATGTAACTCACGGTATTAATCAAATCCGTAACTATTATAACATTCAGCCTCTAGAACAACGTAGAATCACTTCGGATCTAGTGTTTGGCTATAAAATTTTAACGAATCTTATTGACTCGCCTGAGTTGATAGCAATGATGTCCTTTCATGTACCCCAGAGAAACACAAGGAATAAATATTTATTAGCTACTTCCACATATAACACCAATGTGGGGGAAAAACTCTCCAATAAATAGAATTACAGACACATTCAACAGATACTGTTCCAATTTGGACGTTTTCTCCATGTCCTCACAAATGTATAAAAGTAACATAAGGAAAATATTTAATTTTTAATCATTTATGTTTTAGATTAAGCATTTAGATCATTTACCTGTTGAACGTTAGTTTAGTTAGCACAATCTGTATTTTAGTGGATACTTGTTTGGGTTCTTTTACCTGTATGTGTCCCGAATTTAGAATAAATAAATGAATAAATTTCTACGAAAACAAATGAAACCAAAGTGTTTCCAAAAGAGCCCGCAAAATGAACCAGGCATTTGACAATGATGGTGTTATTGAACGCAATGTTCGACGTTAGTTTGCGAAGTGGTCGATCTACAGTAATCCAGGGCAAGGATTTGAGGACCCTGAATCATCACTAATGGTGTCTGAGATGGCGGAAAAACTGGATGTCAGATATCATGCGGTTTTTGATGGTTCAAAACGTACTGGATAGCTCAAAAACTCATCTGTTCTTCTTTGTTTCGATCAAATTGTCAGATGTAATGAAAATTGGATTATCTACGACAACAGGAGACGTTCAGGACAGCACTTCTGGCTAGTGGCTGGTGTGATTTACTATAACTTTCAGCAACTGGCCCAAACCGTCCCAGCAGTGGTACTTGATTGCAGTATTTGTTTTGAAAATCATTCAGTCTTTTTTCGTTCATTTTAATTTTTCCAATTATCATTGTTTTATCTCTTATTATCTCTTTTCTCTTATCTGTTATAACTATTATCTCTTGAAATCGTATTTGAGTAGCAGAAAACAAAAAGTGTATTAGGCAACGAAATAATGAATTTTTCTCAGACTTCACTGAAATAGAAAAAGGCGTACCACAGGGAAGTGTACTTGGACCTTCAGTATTTATTATACACATGAACAATTTCTCTGAAATTTACAAACAGTCAAGTACTAAAGTTGTGAGCTATGCAGATGATTCCAATCTCATTGTACCAGTAAACAGGAACCTTAACTTGGAAAACTCTATTTCAAATAGCATCTCTATAGCATCCACATATTTCAATACCGACAATTTATTGTTAAACACATCTAAAACAGACTGCATTTTGTTCAAAACTGTTCAGCTCAGTAGTGGAAGACTATATATTTCAACAAGTACAAAACTGTTAGGGATTTACATAGATGATAAACTGAATTATGAGGTACATATTGACTATCTTACAAAAAAACTAGCAAATTAGTGTTATGCAATTCGAGTGTTGAGACGTCATTTGAAAATCGATGCACTGAAAACGCCATATAATGGGACTGTTTCTCCTCTGCTACAATATGGAATATTAGTATGGGGAGGGAGTACACAACTGGAACGTATTTTCATGGAACAGAAACGTATATTGAAAACAGTGTCCAATATGAATTAAACAGACACTTGTCGTGGTACCGTCAATGGTAACAGAATGCTTACGGTATATGCTATATATATATTTATGTTTGTGTACTTTTTGTAAACGAGAACAAATCGAACTTTGAAAATGACAAATATAGACATGAGTATTCCACCCTACAGAAATCCAATTATACTGTTCCTAAACATAGATTCAAAAACACAGAACATGGGCCGCATTATGCATCAATTAAATTCTACCACCATTTACCCTTGATTATCAAAGAAGATGGGATAAGACAAATTTTTAAAAAACGTGTTTTCGATCTGTTGTGTGACATTAAGCCATATTCATTACAAGAATTCATGGACAAATAACCATTTTCAGTCTGTATCAAATTTAAGCTTCCTAGTAACTTCAATATTACATATTACATTCTATACTATCAATCTTTATCTGTGGTATTTACCTATTTGTTCCTGTCATTTTTATATACTTATTGTATTTACCTATACCACGTGCTTTTATTTATATTAATATTAAGTGACATTTGTAATGGTAATGTAATCATTTTCATGACTTGACTTTCATCAATTGTTTCGATTGAAAGCTTTGATAAATCTATCTATCTATCTATTGAAATTAACAGAACAAGTGAACTCACAATATGTGTTTCAAACGAGATAAACTGATTCATTTCTACACAATACGATTCAAAAGAACGGCTTTACATTCGAATGAAAAGCCGGATTTAATTTCCAACGGAATATTCTGAACCCTGTTTTTATATTAATGAGGATAATGCGCGGTATTAACCGGAACCTGTATACCAGACAATTACCGAATTGCGCGAGAACAGAGAATTCCAATCGAAACAATACAAGGAATTAAATGGATTTACTATGTTAGGTACACAGAAACGACAAAATGGATTGTCGGAATTGCGAACAATTGAGCTGGAACAATATCGTTTGAAAATTGATATTCCGAGGAAATTCCGGTCGGCCGTTGTTTAACGATGAGATTGGAATCTTTAACTTGACTAGACTGGACTAGACTAAATCAAATTCAAATCCAAGATAGAGTGGATGTAAACATTAACATGCCCTACGCACGTGATATTGAAAATCCCAAGAATTGGCCAGGGTCGTACTCAGAACCAACATCTTGTTGATCGCAAATGCTATATCATACTTAGGAAAACTTTTTTATAATAACGAGTGAAATGCCCAAGTTTTGGATTTGGATTTTTCACAGCGCACTCAAGCATTATATGAAAAGAGACGTAATTACAATTTTTATTTTATGTAAAATCAAAAGGAATATTAATCAAAATTATTCAACTGGATGAATTTGTCTCTTCATCACTAGTGTCATCCTCACCAATCTGAATTATCAGTGGCTGGATTTGTGCCTCTATTATGTTATCAAGCTTCCGCATCTTTGTCTCGACTTCCGATATCACATGCCGAACACACTTCTCCGCTGTGACTCTTTTCAAAGCCTCATCAAAAAGTACTTTAAGATCTGCAAATTTGAACATGGTGTTATGCTGAGCTACACAATTCTTCACATCCGCCCATATTAACTCGATGGGATTGAGCTCGCAGTGGTAAGGAGGCAGGCGAAGGACAATTTTGTTTTGGCCTGCTGCCATCTCATCGACTATATATTTTTGGTATTCAAGCTTGCGCTCCTTGACAATTTTTAGTAGCTGTACTCTCAGCATTGAGTCTTCAAAGCTAATATTCTTTGATCGCAGCCAATTTTGGATTTCAACCTTCTTTGAAGATTTTGTCAGAATCTTCTCTAACCGTCGCAAATGGTAAGGTGCATTGTCCATTACAATCACAGCATTATCTTTCAGATGGGGTAGAACTTTGGAAAACCACTGTTCGAAAGATTCACCGTTCATTTCTTCGTGATAATCTCCAGTTTTCTTCGACTCGAAACACCACAGTCCTTCAGCAACAAACCCATTCTCATTGTGACATTGTGACAAATAATAAGCCGTTTTCTTTTACCTGAAATTATGAAGAGGTTTGTAAGTGAATGAAACAAATACGTGGGTTACTTTTTATATATTGAGATTGAGGTAGGTCTTAATATGAATATAAGTTTACCTGATGGATTTGTTAATCCGGTGGATAGTCCATCTAGAAAGGCCCTCCTACATGATGTCACAGTTTCATCGACCCATACTTTAGGGGTAGTATGACCAGCATTAACCCAGGTTTCATCCACATAATGAATTGTTTTCTGTTGTTCTCTATAATATTTAATTTTGGTCAAATACTCTCTCCCCTCTATCCAATAATAAACTATTGCGCCCTCGTTTTTCCCATACAAAATTCAAATGTTTCGAAACTTTATGGAATGTTGACCGCTCAAAACTTGGCAATGAAACATCTTAATTCATTTCTGTGAGTACTTTGTCTATCGTGGGTATTTCATATCTGAAAAAGTACTCATGCACTTTCCTCCTGATTGCATGTTTATCAGCATCATATATTGATTTTATAATGGTTTGACGATTCTGATTTGTATTCGGTTTGGAAAATATATGATTTTGTTTATATTCCCGTGAAACGTTGTAAATCGAAGCGAAACACACTCCAATTTTATCGGAAACTTTCGATACGACTTCGACGACAGTCTATGTCTTAATTTCTTCCATCTCTTTCTTGAACACATTTAAAATCACTTCTTCCATCTCAACACTCAAATGTCTTTTTTGGATCGTTTCCTGGCTGGAGTCAGTGGATAGCTCACAGTGTCATCAGCAGTGTCTGTACTGGACATCTTTGAAAACAATTTTAAACAATATACTATAACCCACGCCACGCAAACGACTGATTACAACCCTGTGCTGGTACCGAACTCATACCAAGAAGGCGAATTCACCAATGAACGCTGCCCTTTCCATCTGACACTGGGCGATCACGTGAACACCACGCTTCGGTTTGGTTTTGTTTTACTCCTTCTTGGATTTGGATAGACTTTAGGTATCTTCTTCTCCTGAGGATGCTAACTTTGTTGGCGAAACGCGCCATCAATTCTGTTCTCCTGAGGATGCTTACTTTGTTGGCGAAACGCGCGTCGAGTGCAAAAATATCACTTTGGTGTTAGGGCAATTGATCTCGAAAAAAGTTATTCGGCAGTTGTTTACTTTTTCGAACTATGAACAAATCAGATTTGGGACCTTATTAATTCAACAAGACTCATTATCCTCCAGTCTGAGAGGTAAAACTGCCGCATACTGACGTATTACTATGTCAAAAAGTACCAAAAATTGGTCAATGAAACTCGAATTCTTACATTGACTAAAAATGGGTGAATAATACTGGAGTTTGATTCCAACACCTCGACACGTGTTTCAATCACGAAGTGAGCATCTTCAAGAGTTAGATTAAACTTTCCAGTAAACACTCCACGGTGATACTGGAGAGAACGGACAATGGAAAAACTTTTCTGCCCAATATAAAGTTCGTTCCAAAATTCAAGAGTTTCGGAACGAATTTTGCTGCCACACGCTTTATGACCAAAATTTTCGGAAAAATTGCATGGTATGAGCTAACCGATATGCCGACATCCTCAGCAACTTCGCTAATAATCTCCATAACAATTTTTTTCACTTCCCCAACATTTTCATCGATTGTTGATGTGCTATGGCGTTCAGGGAGAGTGTCATCGCTCACATTTTCTTCTCCTTCTGTGAAAAGCTCATACCATTTGTAAACTTTTTTTGATTCAGAGTAAAATCACCGTATACAAATTCTTTGATTCATTTTTGACGATAGCAGAAAATCGCCTCTCGCCACTTGTATCCCTCTCACCAACAAACTATGCATGCTAAACAACTGACACTGAGAACATATGTTTGAGGTGAACGTATCAATGAAATGAAATTAAAAATCGCTGATGAAATGTACATAGCCCGGGAAATTTCAAAATTAACCTCATTTTCTGAACATAACTTGTACACATAAACAAGAATAATTGCAACCGTAAGGAAGAGTGCTTAGTCATCAACAATAGATGGATTTTGGCACTTCACAACACAAACATTTTCCCACTAATTGAAGAAGGGTCAGACCAATCAGGTACAAGAGCAGTCAGTTGTGATTTATTTTGATCATATTCGCAATGTATTACTTATTCTTCACTATTTGACACACGATTGGTTACATTCACAAGTGTTGAACCGCAGCAAAAGCGATACAGATCAACTAGAAAACTTACCATGCACTTGTAGAATAATTGGTTCACTGATTTCACTCCTTTCTTCCCCTTTGATGATATTCGTCACTTTACATCTGTATTCGCCTTGGAAGTCATAGGTTACGTTGCTGATGTATAACTTTGCGTCTCTTCCCCTCTCTATGTTAGAATCAGCTGGAACGGGTCTTTTTTGTATCCACTCGTATGTTGGAGGAGGATTGCCTTCTCCCAGACACTCGAAGCTCGTTGATGAGAATAATGTGGCGGTTTTCACCCTCTCTCTGCCGATGCTCACAATTTTTGGAGGATCTGAAAAAGGTAATAGTTCCAATAATCAATGTTATTTTTGCTTGATGGGAGTATGAATTATTTTATAAAACAACTATTACTCATAGTCATGATTATTTGCTAAAAACATGCAATATGTTTTTATTCACTGAAACGAATACATAAACTGAATATAATATTCTGCAATACACATGGTATTCAGTAGAAGCGAGACGTATCAAAGTCAGGTTGGTTTTCTGTATGAAATGACTTATACTGCTTCCAATATTGAGATAAATATAAGATTGTGAAAATAAAATATGTTTTTTTCGTTAACCAGCTACCGCACCCCTACTAACGACAGTTCTCAGAAGTTGAAACTTGTGCGAGCTAAGGACTAACGAGGTCTTACCTTTTAGCGTGTGATTCTCAACACGAGTTGGACGATAGCAAGTAAAAATCGAGCGTTCAGCCTGCGGCTTGAACCATCGACTCACACATCGGCCGATTGACTGACTGAATAAGGCACCCACATCGAACCGGCCGGCTACCGATCGACCATTATATGTATACAGGGTGTTTATTAATCATGCTGCAAACATTCAAAGGACTATTCTTTGGATTATTCCAAGGATATTTTGTCCTTTCATGATTTTTAATGGGGCGCTTTGTTTCGAAGAAACGGAGCGAATAATAATTTCGACAATAAAAATTTATTACCAAAAATTACATGTAATGTTTCTTGAATTACAAGAACTGTTGGAAATGAATATCCTCCGCTCGGATGCAAGAATCCAATCTTCTCTTAACATTCAGCAATTATCTGATTTTTCAAATCTTCCACATCTTCCACTGGAGTGGTATAAACTAATGACTTCAGGTGGCCCCATAGGAAATAATCCAGGGGCTTTGAGTCCGGTGATCGAGCAGGTAATAAGTGAGATTCTTCTCGACCAGTCCAGCGATCTCCGTATGTTACGAGCCAATATGCTGAAATACGCTGGTGCACCGTCGTACATAAACCACGTTGCATTTATTGTAACCAATGGTATATCCTCCAGAAACTGAGGTAGCGTTTGTGCCAAAAAAAGGGGTATACCTCGCCGGTAAGTCTTCTTGGCAGAAATACCGGCCCAATTAGGTAGTCAACTACAATTCCCTCCCAAACGTTTAGCGAGAACTGATATTGAAAACGATCACCTCATTTGGATTTTCTTCAGCCCAGAGATGATTATTGTGTAATTTCCTTATGGAGGTTGTTGGTTAACTGGCTTCAACTTTAAAAAGAATAAGCGTCAGTAGCTGAGGGATTTGCAATGTGCGCAATGTGCGCAAAAGCCATTGACATAATGCAATACGTGGAAGAAAATCCGCAAGAAGACGTTCCTGAACTCGTTCTATGTGGTAAGGGTATAAAAAATAGTCTCTGAATCGTCTCATTACTTACATTAGAAGTATTTGCAATTTTTCGAGAAGAGGTACCTGGAGCCAGCACATTCTCTTCTTCTTCTACCGTTCTTACTGTCATTGGTCTTCCTGGTCTTCCATTTAGTTTCAATGCTCCTGTTTCACGAAATCGTTGATGTATACTCTGGAAGGTTTCTCTATTAGGCACATTACGATTAGGAAATCGTTCACTGTACAACCACCTAGCTTTCAATGAATTGCCATCAGCAAGTCCATAAATGAAATGCATGTCAACCATCTCTGCTTTACTATAGCCATTCATGACTTCACTAACAAGACTTTAAATATTAAACACAGAAAATGCCTATTCGACACATATTCAAATTGAATGTCTGCAGCCATTTGTAGTGATTGAAATGTTGTTGATAGGTATCAACAGAATTGTTAGATTTTTTATTACTCAGAAGGTCCAGTGTAGTACGCTATACTTTTATTTCGGCTACGTTAATAATTTAAAAATTACCAAAATTGTTATTGTCGAAATTCTCTATCGCCCTGTATCTAGAAAAAAAAACGCCCTATCAAAAATCATCAAAGGACAGAATAGTCCAAGGAATAGTCTCCTAATTTTTGTCGCATGTTTAATAAATACCCTGTATTTACTGAGAAGTCCAGGAGTTGTTCCAAAAATGAATTCGAAATATGGACCAATCTTTCTTACGAATTCAAAACTTGAATCAATATATTCGGAGCAATATTGTTAAAAGATGCAGTAACCAATCTTAGCAAATTTTCTTCATTTTGACAATTATGAGGGTTAACTTGATTTTTGATATATCCCCAAAGGAAAAAGTTTAGTTGGGTTAGGTCGGGGGATCTTGCAGGCCAGAATGTATCACTATACTATAACAAGTTTCAATTGAAGGTGATTCATTAGCAACGTCGCATTTGAAGTGACCAACGGATAATCCTCTCATCAACTCTGCAGAGGCGTACCAAAATAATATTTTTATTTATTCAAACATATAGGTAATTAAGTAAAATTTGTTATAGTAGGTGGCGCTACCTGGTGTCAATGGTAAAACTGATTACATTTACTTATTATGCCTTATTATGCCTATTATGTTCCTTTTATCTAGAAAGAGAACTACAAAACAAAGAAATAATTACCTATGTTAAGCTTATAAAGTTTTAGAATCCATTGACTCGTCCGAAGACGAATCCCCAGTCACACTTAAATCTATTTTCATTTGGTCGAAAACAGTGTCTTCCATCCCGTCCAATTTCCACATTTTCTCTTATTCCTTGATCACATGGGCTACAGCATTAGCCCAATCTTCTTTCCGTATCCGTTCCATTGCGAGTTCTAATAAACGTTGGACATCAGAAATTTTATATGTCACGTTTTCACGAGCTACGTAACCCTTAATTTGAGTCCAGATCAATTCTATCGGGTTCAACTCGCAATAGTAAGGAGGAAGTCTCAAAATGGTGATACCTTCAGCACGAGCTATTGTGCCCACCACATGCTGATGATATTTGTCACGATGCTGTTTGATGACACTCATAAGCTCGGCCTCAACCATGTTCTCGGAAAATGGGATTTCTTTTTGTCCTAACCAACTCTGCATGTCTGCTTTTCTGGTGGTCATAGTTTGGCAGCTGTTCTACTAATCGGCTGTGATAAGAAGCGTTATCCATTACCGAATTTGGCTCGACTCGTGAAAGAAGGGATTCAAACCATCCTTCAAAGCGTTGGGCGTCCATGTCTTCGTGATAATCTCCCGTTTTTTTGGATAACAAAATTTGTGCACTATCGTCAGAAAAGCCACTCTCGCTACCTATATGGGCGACAATTAGTCGTTGCCCTTTACCCGTTGGTCCGCGTAACCCTGTTGATAAACCGTCCACAAATGCTTGACGATAACTGGTTACAGTATCTTGCCAGATCTTAGTTACTGTGTGACCAGCATTCACCCACGTTTCGTCCAAATAATAAATCTGTTTGTGAGCAAAATGCATTTCTCTAATAGAGCGAAGATATCTCCCTCGCCATGAGACTATATCTTCTCCTTCTATTAACACAGATTCACGGGATCGTTTGGCACATATAGATTTTGAATCTTCTTTTATTATTTTCCTTAACTTCTGTTATCTCATTTTTGGAATGAGATTATTATCCATAATTTTTGTCCTAATGGATTCCAAGGTTGGCGCTTTATTCTCAAAAAAGAAAGAATTGATGATATAGCGTACAAAATTTTTCTGGTATTCGTCCAATTCATTTTTTTTTCTACCACAACAATGTACTTTTGGAGCTTCCACAATCCCAGTCATCTTTTTTTCACGTACAATACGTTCAATTGTCGACACGGATATTCCCTTTAAAAATGTACAGTGGGCTACAGCTTCCACTGTACGGAGTGTATTTTTAAAATTTTTGCATACTCTACAGACAATCTGTTTTTCTTCTAACGACATATACTTCCGCTTTCTTTGTACATTACTTGGACCTGCTACGGCATCCATCTCAATATTATAAAAATAAATAATAGAATTCAGTCATATTGTTCAGCTATTTGTCAGTTGTTTACTTACTTCAAAAACTATTTTAAAGTTGATGTATTTTGAAAAACACTTCATTGTAAGATTTTCACTAGAACTGATTAACAAATCCGCAACACGTGTTTTGCTACACAGTAGCTTTTTCAAACGTGTTCACTAATAAACTGAATTCTACATACATTGTGATTTATGTATACTTTGTGAAATATTACTATCCACCTAGAAACTAATAATATCCTAGGAACGAACATTTATACCTGAATTTAATGACTAGGTCAACTAATTATCTCACAATAAAGTGTGAATGTGATGAAAATCTATGATAATGTATTTTGAAAAACAAGTATCGGACGACTCTATCTCATATTTTAAAGTTAATAAATATAACTGTCTATTCAATAAATAAAATTAAATATATTTGATAAATACAAAACAAAGTCACCTTCACAAGAAACAGAACACACTACGCCTATGCAGACGCTTGATAATGAAGAAACCGAATGACTAGTTATGGCATTTTAAGGACACAATTATAATAGACCTGCGAAGTGTTGATCAGTTTACCGATGTTTCAAAGTATTTATCGATATGCAGAAGCTATCTTGTTACGGGAGGCAAATTTTATGGAATCATCTTACTTTTCATTTATTTACAATGGCGATGCATAGACAATAAAAATGATGCCGATAAGAATTTAGTTCTAATATTTAACATTGTTGTCGTTAGCTCTCAGTTTAATTTGTATATGAGTTACCTTCAATTGAAAATTGTTATACTATATGAGTATCAATCCACTGTTCTAGGAAGGAACGGTTCAAATAATAACAAACAATTTTAGCGTTATATGCTGGAGCACCGTCTTGTTGAAACCAGCAGCTGTGAGTAACCGCTAAAAGCAAACTATCTGGAGCGTCTTCCAAATAATTTACTACCAGATTCATGTAGCGATCTTTTGGTGAATTGTTTTGATAGATAAAAGCCCTAATTACATTGTTACCGAGAATTCCAACCCTAAATATTGATTTACCAGGTTGTCGTCTCTCTGGATATTTATTGAATATATACGCACGTGCAGCATTAGCACAATTTCTTTGACACACATATCACAAATAACACAACATATCAAATTTTTCACTATTCGAAAAGCTGCCGTTGTCCAAATTAGGAAGATAACAAGATGTAAAAGTAGGAACGGTAATATGTCAAAAAATCTACCAAACAACAGTATCACTATAACAACAGAACATTATGTGTCTTTTTTTTCTAGAGTGTACTATCTAAAATTGGAGGAAGCAGGTTAAGTAATAACTTTTAATTTTGCGCGAGAAATGGTTATGAAATCATATTGTGTGATAGGTTGCTGTATTCACAATGGAAAATGGAGTCGTATACAGGGTATACTTCAGTTTTGGCCTGTATAAAAATATAAAGTTGATGATGTTTTCTAAAATACGAAACGTCGTAGAAAAGTTCTGCTCACATTATCGTGTAGTCCTTAAAAAGTGGTCATGGCTAAGTGCTATTCGTTTTATATTTCCTTGGAAAATAAAGCTAGGAGAAAATAAAAACGAAATTCTCAAATTTAGGGATTTCTTGGATACCTCCGAAACTTCTCGGAATAATGAAATTTTCTAAATGGCAAATCAATTTGGCACATAAATGTGCTCCCCGTATCACTTACCGTTTCCGATATCTCCATGCTGTTCATTCTTATCTTGGACACAGTGTATATTCACGAAACTTGTATACGGAGACAGTATCTTGTTCTGGTGTGGGAGAAGTGTTTTTAATAGATCCACTTCACGCCAAAGTTCCAAATGCAACCATCAGGCTCATAGGATATTATAGTTTATTCATCTTCTATCTTCAGAAGTTGAGATCCTGCATTATAAATTGAGCCCACATAATTTTCATGACATGGAAAGCAATCTCCTCCACTAAAATGAATTCTCCAGGGAAAAAGCGGCCATACAGTGCGTTCATGTCGTTGATCAGTCACGGCCAACTGAGCGGAAATTAGATTTTAAATGGCAATGCTCCTTGATAAATACTGCTCGAGTTTAATAAAAGCGAAACATAGTTTAGTAATTTGCTACCTACGGACTTACTTCGTCTGAGTTTATTCCTTTTTTACGTCTGTCATAAACCGTCTTTTATATTAGATCAAGAAGGATTCAGAATAATTGTGCAGGAAACATGTGGCGCGTTCGTTTTTAGCAGGTTTTTGTAACGACTCTTGAAATACTTTATAGTTGCAACAGATGTTGTAGTAGATAATAGCGCGAATGGAGCATTGTATTATTGAAACTAACAATTCGTTCAGGCTAGTCTCAACTCATCTACACTGTAGGTTATTACACTGACCCCTATCAGAAAACAACTACTTCCCAGGCTAATACCACAAAAGGCGTTCGAAACGTGTTAGTGCAGAATTCTCCACAGAAGTGATTCCTGCATATGTTGTTGGCGATAAATCTGCCGAAATCGATTTTCAATCATTAGAACACGCTTGCAATAATTGATTCTGGCAGTTGTATCAACAACAGCATATGCAGGAATTACTTCTGTGAAGAATCCTGCACTGAAGGATGATCCAAAGCCCTTCATGGTACTACCCACGGGAGTAGTTGTTTTCTGGTAGGTATGAGTCCATTAACCTACAATGTCGATGAGAGCTCATTTGAGAGGTTGAAAACTAACTTTCCCCAACATTTTTACGAGAAAAAACAAATCCAAAAAAGTAGATTTTGCATTTTTCTCTCAACTTTTCATGCTATTTTGGAAATTGACACGACCCAAAAGTTGTAGGCGTTTGTATTCTCTACAATTCATACATACAACTTCCATTGATGAAATGCATATTTTTGTCGAAAACCATTACTACTACTTTGATTCACACCCATGGAAATTAACCCCTTACATCCTCCTCAATGATCTCTTAGTAGGGTACTCTCTCTGACTAATTTCATCTTGTTAGTAATTTTTTCACCTGAATGAATTTTGGAGAGGTACCTGCACTATTGAAATGTTGAATGATAATTGAATTGAGATGATCAATAGAATTTGCAATATCTGGCATAGAATTTGAAATGTCTGACATAGAGTTGAAATCTCTGGCATGAAAACTGAAATTTCTGACACACAATGTGTGATCTCTGGCATGAAATTTGGAATCCCTGTCATTAACTTTGGAATCTCTGCCATACATTTGAAATTTCTGGCATTGCATTTGGATTCTTCTTAATGAAATTTGAAATATCCGGCATGAAGTTCAAATCTCTGGCATGAAATTTTGAATCTCTGGCATGCAATTTCGAATCTTTGGCATACGATTTTGAATATCTGGCATAAAATTCTAATCTCTGATATGAAATTTGGAAACATAGCATCAATTTGAGATCCTTGGCATGAAATTTGATATATCTGGCATGAAGTTAGAATCTATGGAATTCAACTTTGAATCTCTGGTATAACATTTGGAATCTCTGGAATCAAATTTCGAATCTTTGGCATGTGATTTTGAATCTCTGGCAAAAAATTGTAATCTCCGACATGAAATTTGAAAACACTAGCATTGAACATGAAAACTCTAGCATTAATTTGAGATCTTTGGCATGAAATTTGGAATCTCTGGCATGAAATTTGGAATCTCCGGCATGAAATTTGATATATCTGGCATGAAATTAGAATGTATGGTATACAAATTGGAATTTCTGGTATAAAATTTAGGATCTCTGGCATGAGCATTGAATTTGAAAACTCTAGCATCAATTTGAGATCTTTGGCATGAAATTTAGAATCTCTGGCATGAAATTTTGAATCTATGGTATGAAATTTGATATATCTGGCATGAAATTAGAATGTATGGCATACAACTTGGAATCTCTGGTATAAAATTTGGAATTTCTGGCATGAAATTTTGAATCTTTGGCATACGATTTTGAATCTCTGGCATAAAATTGTAATCTCCGACATGAAATTTGAAAACACTAGCATTGAATTTGAAAACTCTAGCATAAATTTGAGATCTTTGGCATGAAATTTAGAATCTCTGGCATGAAATTTGGAATCTATGGTATGAAATTTGATATATCTGGCATAAAATTAGAATGTATGGCATACAACTTGGAATCTCTGGTATAAAATATGGAATTTCTGGCATGAAATTTTGAATATTTGGCATACGATTTTGAATCTCTAGCATAAAATTGTAATCTCCGACATGAAATTTGAAAACACTAGCATTGAATTTGAAAACTCTAGCATTAATTTGAGATCTTTGGCATGAAATTTGGAATCTCCGGCATGAAATTTGGAATCTTCGGCATGATATTTGATATATCTGGCATGAAGTTAGAATCTATGGCATACAACATGGATTCTCTGGTATGAAATTTGGAATCTCTGGCATGAAATTTGATATATCTGGCATGAAATTAGAATGTATGGCATACAACTTGGAATCTCTGGTATAAAATTTGGAATTTCTGGCATGAAATTTCGAATCTTTGGCATACGATTTCAAATCTCTGGCATAAAATTGTATTCTCCGACATGAAATTTGAAAACACTAGCATTGAATTTGAAAACTGTAGCAATAATTTGACATCTTTGGCATGAAATTTGGAATCTCCGGCATGAAATTTGAAATCTCCGGCATGAAATTTGAAATCTCCGGCATGAAATTTGGAATCTCCGGCATGAAATTTGATATATCTGGCATGGAGTTAGAATCTATGACATACAACCTGGAATCTCTGGTATAAAATTTGGAATATCTGGCATGAAATTTGAAAAATTTGGCATAGAGTTGGAATCTCTGGCGTGAAATTTGAAATCTCCAGCATTGAATGTTCAATCTCTGGCATATAATTTGAAATTTCTGGCATACAATTTGAATTATTCGGCATGAAGTTTGAAATATCTGGCAGAAAGTTTAGAATCTCTGGCATGAAATTTCAATATTTGACATGAAGTTGAAATCTCTAGCATGGAGTTTGAGATATCTGGCAGGAAATTTGTTATCTCCGGCATGAAATTCGGAATATCTGTCATCAAATTTGATAACTTCAGCATTGATTTGGAATCTCTGGCACGGAATTGAGTATATCTGACAAGAAGTTAGAATCTCTGGTATACAATTCGAAATCTCTGGCATTAAATTCGAAAACTCTGGCATTAAATCGGCATCTGTGGCATAGAATTCTCGGTATGAAATTTTATATATCTGGCATGAAGTTAGAATTTCTGGCATACAATTTGGAATCTCTGGCATGAAATTCGTGAACTCTGGTATAGAATTTAGAATCTCTGGCAAAAAAATTTAAATCTCTAACATGAATTTAAATCTTTGGCATGATATTTTGAATATATGGCATGAAATTTAAAATGTCTAGCATGAATTTGGAATATCTGGCACATAATTCAAAATCTCCAGCGTGGAATCTCGGGCATGAAATTTGTAATTTCTGGCATGAAGTTTGTAATCTCTGGCAATGAATTTGAAATCTTCAGCATGAATTTGTAATCTCTGGCATGAAATTTGTATCTTTGGCATGAAATTCCAAATCTCCATCAGAAATTTCGAATATCTGGCGTAAAATTTGAAATCTCTGGCGTGAAATGGAATTTGGAAATTCTAGCTTTCGTATTTTTCAACTATTTTCGAGAGGTGACTTAAACTTTAGTCATCTCCTGATGATGCTAGCTCAGTTAATGAAAGGCGCGTCGAGAGACAGAATTTTTGTTTTTTAGTAAAAAGTGTTTTCATTAAATTCAATCAAGCATGAAAACAATTTTTTATCACTACAATGAAACAGTGATATTGCCCGTGTTGTATTATAATGCGAAAGGAGATGAAAATCTCAATTCACGAATGAAGAGCTGAATAAAATTTGACGTCTATTTAAAATTCTGATTGGAAATGAGCGTAGTCTCGTAGCAGAACGAACGAAATTGAAATTTAGCGATGGAGAGCTTCATTTTGGAGATCCCCGAAGTATACTTGCTCGTAATTGGATTGTCATGGTGTTCATTTTTATTTCGGACTACACATCGATCCACCTACTCAAGTTAATGGGTTAATGTTTTGCGTGCTCCGGAGTATTGCCATTATTTAAACTAAAGGGAAATAGCGGGCACGGGATTAACTTCAGACACTTGATCAAGTAAATATTTGAAGAGATCCTTTCTCTGTAGAATGGACAAAGAACCGTAACCCTTCGCGTAGATACACACAGCATGATGTTTATTTTGAGTATGCAGGAAAGTTGGTCCAAAATAACAGCAAAAGTTCAAAGGGAATATTTTTAGCAGAGGTAATTTTATTTCTGTAAAAGACATCTGTTTCAATTTCATTGGGATTATTCAAAGAATGGGATGAATGGGAATGACTGATTCTTGTTATATTCATATAAGAGTATCTAGTTGTTTTGAAAGTACTTTTTCTTTGGTGTGATTCAATCATCACATAAAACAAGTTGATTGGCATGAAAGGTCTTTATTTTTTATTCAGTTAATATAATAATAATTATTATTTTCTTCAGTTTATGAGACATTCTCTGTCTTCGCATTATACCAAATATCAACCTCAAACAAGGATTTTGTAATTTCTGAATGCGTCCTGAATCTCTATTATCTAAACACGGCCCATATACAGAGTGACTCACGGTCGATGGTAGGTTAGACGTTTCTGGAAAACCTAGAGTATCATTATTCTGAAAATTCTACCTCTCACATTTCCTCACCTGTTCTATCGATCTAAAATATTTTCAGCATTGCGGCGTTGCCACTTCCATCAAAAAGTCCTAGCAACTTAATTTTTTTTAATGGAACACCCTGTATATTAATACATTTTTGGAATTGCTCTGGTATTTCAATACTTTTCTGTTGATAATGTCCTATACCTATCTCTATCTGTTTTCGAAATAAGAAATAAATTATGCTAAATATGGTCCAAAACATGGCCTTAATTGAAATTAAGTACATCAGTACTCTCAATTCATGAAAAGATGATATTTTGAAGATAGTTTGGACAAACTCAAAATATTCAAATAATACCAAGAAATCGACTTCATATCATAAAGGGCGTGCTAAAATTACTATTATTTCCATTGTGCATAAAAGTAGTCAAAAGTTCATTTTTTCAAATGAAACCCCTGTATATTACTCTGTAAATTGAAAGATGGTGAAAAATGCTTCAAGATGATATATCATGTTCCTATACCTAAATCGTCAAGTTTTCTCAATGAAGTCGCTTCTTCTAGAAATATTATTTTTTTTTAGAATTTGGATTTAGGTAGCATTGGAATTATCAAGCTTATAGAAGTTCGGTTAGTTTTAAACGTAATTTACGAAGAGTGATCGACGGTGTTTCGAATCATCTTCCAAAATGAATGCAAATATCGATTATTCAAACGAAGTTCTTATGAAATTATTTATTATACACATGAATAAAGTGATCAAATCCTTGTCAGAACGTGTAAAAAATTCAACCAGATGTAACCTGAATCAAAACCAATGATCGAGAGGAAGTTTGTAAGGTTACAAAATAATTTCCTTAACTATGGCTCAAAGTTTCCAGGGAAGAACTTTACCAAACATCAGTCATTTCTAGGTAAAAAGTAAGATTTTGTAGGCTAAAACATGTGAAAGTACAGACAATAACAGAATAGGATGATTCCAAATAACAAAATTGTAAACAAAATATAACATTTTCACAATAAATGCTGAAAATGTTGTCCATTACATTCTAAACACTTTAAAATGTTTTTTTGTGAGCGACTTGGTTGCTTTTCCAATTTCCTGGGGATCCAGATCTTCAATACTCCGCACTATTCGCCGTCGCAATTCTTCTTTGGTAGGCACTGAAGTCCTGTATACCCTTTCTTTTGAAACACCACATGAAAAAAAGTCAAGTGGCGTGAGATCGGGTGATCTCGGTGGCCAATCCCACGTCCCTAAACGCCTAAACCAACGATCGTCGTAGAGTTCGTCAAGTTTCCTGGAAACTTCCTGGGTGGAATGAGCTGGCGCTCCGTCCAGTTGAAAACACAAATTCCTTTATGCCTCTAAAGGCAAATTTTCAAGAAAATCGGTTACAGTCGTCCTTAATATTTGGAGATATCTCTCTGCATTCAGTGTGTCTACATAGATAAAAAAGCTAATTTTATTGTTCTTCAGAATACAGTGAACATTCGGGTCAAATTCTTCTTGGAAACCCATTTCTTTTGTAACATGAGGATTATGATCAGCCTAAAAATGTTTATTCCTTCTATTGAAAAAACCATCCCTCGTAAATTTTGATTCGTCGCTCCAAATTATTTTGACAAAAATTCCCGATCTTCCTGTGTATGAATCAAAAGGGATTCACAAAAATGCATTTTACGTTCGAAGTCTTTTGCTTTTAGAGCTTGAACTTTGGTAAATTTATACGGATGCATTCCGTGATTTTTCAAAATTCGTTGTACTGAAGCATGTGATACACATAAATCTTTTTCTGCACTGCGAATGGAAGCTACTGGATATGCATAAAAATATGCCAAAACGTTAACAGTATTGTCCACATTTAAAGTAACAGGTTTTGGTAATGTTGAAGGCGCTTTCAACAAGGAGCCATAGTTAAGGAAATTATATTGTAATCTTACAAACTTCCTCTCGTTCATTGGTGTTAATTTAGGATACATTTGGTTGAGTTTTCTACAAGTTCTGGCAATGATTTGATCACACTGTCCGTGTATAATAAATAATTTCATAAGAACTTCGTTTGAATAATCAATATTTGCATTCATTTTTGGCGATTTTTTGAAACACCGTCAATAACCATTCATCAATTACTTATAAAAGTCACCAAACTGCCATAAGCTTGATATTTCCACGGTTACCTAGAAATCAAATTATTTAAAAATTATTTTTTGTACAACTGTTATTGAAACTCTCTTTGATAGAAACACTTCAATCAGAACACCTATCAAAAAATCATTTAGAAAAGTTCACACATGCAGTTCGTGGTATTGGTAATATCAAATCCCTGTGAAGTTACTGACGATGACGAAGTAGTATTCAGTCCAACTGTAGAAAGTCCTTCATGACTAACCAATAATCCTCCTTAAAATAACGTGAGTTGGCGTAGTTGTAACATATGCCTTGTAATCCAAAGATCGTGTGTTCAAATCTCATGGACCCTATAATTTTTTTCATTGTCAGCAGTAACGTTATACAAAAAAAATTGTATGAAACATTTGTTAAAAGTGATTTTATTTCGCTCGTGAATTTGCTCCACTTGTTGATGCTCGTTTTGCAAGAATCCCCACTCACAAAATAAAATGCCACTGTCAACACTCGTAGGTGAAATGTGAATAACTATTTTTCCACAAAAACGGCTTTATTAAGAAAACTTGACGATTTAGGTATAGGGACATGTATATCATCTTGAAGCATTTTTGACCATCTTTCAATTTATAGAGTAATATACAGGGGGTTTCATTTGAAAAAATGAACTTTCGACTACTTTTATGCACAATGGAAATAATAGTAATTTTAGCACGCTCTGTATGATATGGTGTCGATTTTTGGTGTTATTTGAATATTTTGATTTTGTCCAAACTATCATCAAAATATCAACGTTTCATGTTTTGAGAGTACTGATGTACTTAATTTCAATTAAGGCTATGTTTTGGACCATATTTAGCACAATTTATTTTTTATACCGAAAACAGACAGAGACAGGTATAGGACATTATTACCAAAAAAGTATTGAAATACTAGAGCGATTCCAAAAATGTATAATTATACGGGGTGTTCCAGTTGAAAAAATATAATTGCTAGGACTTGTTGATAGAAGTGGCAACGCCGCAATGCTCAAAATATTTTAGATCGATAGAACAGGTAAGGAAATGTGAGAGGTAAAATTTTCAGACAAAATCATACTTTGCGTTTTCCAGAAACGTCTAACCTACCATCGACCGTGAGTCACGCTGTATACTATCACAGAAGTTCATGTGTGAGAGAAACATTGAATCACATAGTTCTTTCTATGTGCTCCGATTTAAAAATTTTCTCTGGGGGTAGATCATTTTCAAATTAGCATAGCCAATTCTCAACTTTGACGTGACGAGCTCCGTGAATTTGAGTTTATTGTCAATTATCAAACCCAGATTTCTAGCGGATGTTCTGAAAGAAATAATCTCATTAGCCATAGTAATGTTCGAAGATGCCTGCAATTCTTTTCTGATTCTATCATTACCATGGATTTTTGGGTGATTTTTAATAAATGTTCATTTGATATTTCAAAAAGTTTTTGCAGATCATAGTTGAGGAAATATTCTGCTGCTACAGTATCAGATGGGTTAAAGGAAAAGTTTAGCTGCGTGTCGTCTGTGTATAGATGATACTTGCAAAATGTTAATGACTTCACGAACTGTGCAGTATAAATCGCATAAAATAATGGACCCAAAATACTCCCTTGAAGTACACCAGTGATGACAGTAATCGCCGTCGAAGTCTCATTTTTATACACTATTCGCTGTAATCTGTTCATTACGAATGATTTTATCAAATCGCAAGCTCGCACAGAAAAGCCGATATGATTTAGAATTGCCAACAGAATTCTATGATTCAACATATGTATTCTAGGAGTACCAGGATCGTTGCCTTACACATCAGTCAATGCAGAGCTACAGCTATAGCCTGGCCGAAAACCTGTTTTGCTGGTTGATAATTCATCGCGTTGATAAATGAGACTCCATGGCTTTTTTGAGCACATTTGAAAGAATAGGTAGAATCGAAACTGAACGTAAGTGTGAAAACTCTGATGGTGAACTTATTTTTGGCAAAGGATTGACGAGAGCTTCCTTCCATAACTGTGGAAAATAAGGGTTATGTATACAAGACTAAATTATATACATCAGATGTGGCACAATAAAGGGGCAGCATGGTATCATTAGAGTAATATTAAAGTTATCACACCCAAATGCCTTAGACTTTATACCTTTCATAGTTTGAGAAACAAATTTTTCATTCACCTCCACGAATGTAAAAAAATGTGATAATTTTTCAGCAGTATATCATCTAGTAAACTAGTGTTTGGCTGGCGAGAGTTTTTACATGAGTCAACAAAGTACCGATTGAGTGCCTCAACATCCTGTAGTTCTTCTGGTAAAAAAGCATTGTTTTTCTTTTTAATGCTCAGTTTTTTCAGTTCTTGACATTTTTGTTATTGATTGAGTTTTTTCAAATTATAGGTCAGATACGCTTTTTTTTTCGGCCCTTACAGCTGCAGTGACAAAATTTCTCATAGTTTTGTAATGTTCTCTATGTTCCACCATTTTTGTCAACCGATAACGATTGAGTGATTCATACCTTAGTTTTTGCATTCTGCGAATATTATCTGTGATCCATGGACTATAAGGTTTTTTTTTGTTTTTTACATGTCGAACAGGTGCATGATGGTTGAAAAGTTGCAGTAAGTTTTCTGTTAAAAAAATAATTTTCTGTTCTATGTTTTCAATCCCATACTATGGGTCAATTGATAATAATGAAATGTGTGCTCTAGTTCTACTCGATTACTCCAAGGCATTTAATACCTTAAGACATGATATTCTTCTCTCTATCTTACATTTCATTGGAATCACAGCAACTTCTTGTTCAATTATTGAGTCTTATCTATCTGGTAGGTCGCAACAGATGAAATTAGATGATCATATTTCGGATTCTGTGGACATATGTCAGGGCATTCCACAGGGAAGTATTTTGGGACCATTATTATACACCATTTACACTAGCAACTTCTCTCTACACCTGACAAACTGTCAATACCATTTTTATGCAGATGTCCCACAGCTATATCTTTCTTTCAAATTTTGTGATCTAGCGGAAGCTACGGACGGCATCAATTCTGACCTAAATCAATTACTGACCCTCACAAATAGTCATTCATTAAAAATCAACTCAACTAAATCTGTTGCACTCTTATTTTGCGCTGATCAGGAAGTGACCCCAGCAAAGAATATAATGACAATAAGGGTAGGAGAAGATAAGATTGAAGTTGCTGATTATTGTAAAAATCTTGGACTGATTATGGATAATAAGTAACGATTCAAACTCCATATTACTCAAAAATTAAAAAATGGATATATGTCATTGAAACTTATTCACAGTCAAAGACATTTTCTGAACTACCAATTGAAAATCAAGTTGTGTGATAGTATGGTTCTCTCCCATTTCAATCATTGTGATATAAGAACAGTACAAAAGGTTCAAAATTCTTGTATGAGAATGATATATGGAATACGGCATCCTATACGTATTTCACATAAATTAAAGGATGCTGGGTGGCTAAGTATGTTCAACCGTAGAAAGCATCATATGGTATGTTTTATTTTACAAAATTTTGAAAAATAAAATCCTCCAATACTTATATCAAAAAGTTGTATTTAGGACTGACGTGCATCGTTTGAACTTGCGCCGGAGGAACATGCTTACTATACCCAAGCATAAGGAAGAAGTATTCAAACGATCTTTCTCTTATAATATAGCGACTTTCGGCGATGTCCTGGATGTACCTTACTTTTCGTTGTCTTATGATGCATTTAAATTTAGGTATAAACGATTTCTATTTAGTCAACAATAAATATTTTGTTGCCTGTACCTTTTGATTATGTTTTATGAAGTCCTACTCAACAACCATAATTGGTTAACAAAATATTTGTGTATATGTATTTATTAGCTTCTCAAGGGGACTGTGTTCTCCTTTTATTTACCTGCATTTGATACTTTTGTTTTGTAAAGTTATTTTGTATTACTTGTAAAGTATACCAAGTATGTATTGGTAAATAATAAATGTATAATTATCATGTTTTCGAGGTCCCTTTAAAAACAGAGCATGTCTTTGTTACGTAGAGACCTAAAACTGAATGAAAAATCATGACAGGCTTTCAGTTCTACATTCATAGAACAGTAAACGAGAATGTGAGAAACATCCTGAGAATTGGTGAAAATCAAATCAATCAATGTTGAAGAATTGCCAGCTATTCTAGTGGGTTGATAATAATTTGTAATGAACCAAATGTGTCTGCTAGATTCTTGAGAGTAACCATATAGTTATCTGAAAGAAATCTCTGTGTGTGCTCGACATGTCTCTGTGAACATTTATTTTTTGTTATTTTTATTCCTGCATGTTTCAGCAAGCTTTCTGCATTTTTAGTTCGAAGATGGAGGACTAGAAAGAACTAGTTTTTCCAAAAATATTTTCTTTTCAATTCAAGTGCAATTCGTATGACTGTTTTTTTTTTCAGAACAAACACAAGCACTACAGAAAATCTTTGAGGCGCTCTAAGAGCGGTGTCTGTGCGAAAATAGTACAGACGTATCGTTTTTATAAATTTTGTGATTGTAAAAATTCTACTGTAAACTATATTGCTGAGTTTCGCAATGGATTTCCATTAAACTTCATTCACTATTCATGTAGATCTTTTCCAAGATTCTCTGCATATGTAATGTTGGAAAAATGCCCCGTAAGAAAGTTTGATGATTGTTATTCCAATCAATCAATCAAGTGCGAATCAAAATTGTTCACCTGAACAGGATTTTCAGTCCATTAATAATCAGTTCTCCGATCATCAATAATTCAATTCCATGGCTTTGACAACTGGCCTAATTGACCTCTGACAATTGGAAATGAAATTGATGATTCTCAAGATGGATGGAAAGCTTCATTATTGATAGACTCTATTTTATATCGGCCTGATTTGTTGGAAACTATAACGGATGGATATATGGGGATGTGAAGAAGTTAAAAAAATTGTATTGTTGAATGAAAATGAAATGAGAATCATATATTCATCATAAACTGGTTCGCACACGAGCTCATTTGCATGGACTTCAACGAGAAAAACTACGTTTCGTTACAATCTGTAATTTTGCCTAGCAGGGACTTATTTATTTGATAATATTCCAAAAAAAACATCATTCCAAACTGATGGGGATATTTTCAAATATATGTTTTCAAAGAGCAAAATTCATTTTTGAGAACTTGTGACAAACCTGTTGTATTGCTCATCAAAATACTTCATTTATAGATACTCTGAATATAACTAGAGTTTTTTCCCAACACCAAACCATTATTTTAACACCTCGACCCGTGTTTCGATCACCAAGTAATCATCTTCAAGAGGAAGATCAAACCTAGTTTTGATCTGCTGCAAAACTAGTTTTGATCTTCAGCAAAACCAGTACCAAAGCAATATATTGGATTCTCGGTTTATTCCAATGAGTCATTGATATACAAGGAAAAAAGGGTTGGAGACAATATGGATCCTTGGAGAACACCAGCGTTGATGGTGAAAGTATTCGAGTAATGTCCATCGACGGCCATTTGCAGGGAAGCTGAAGCAGGAAGCTGAAGAGCCACACACAAAAATGATCCGACGAGCCATAGCAAAGCCAGCAAATCCTCATGCCATACACGGTCAAAGGTCTTAGAAATATCTGGCGCAGCAGCTCTTGATTCTTCATGTTTGTCGAATGCGTTCCAAATATGGGTGACATACGATAGAATATTCAAGGATACGGTTTTTCAATTTGAGTGCTTTATAGAAAAATCAGCTGTTGATGTTTATCATGTCTTTCATATTGTTTTTCCATCTGTCACACTCGTGAATCTATTCAGGAAGGTCACACATCTGGATAGGACCTTAGAGATTACCCATTTGTACTTTGTTCATTCAACAGTCGGGCTGAAAATTTCGTAGTTTAATATAGAAAACAATCTTTTTCGATAAAATTCCAAGCTATTATTCAATATAGTTGCCTTCGAAGACGATAAAATTCCTATTTTTTCAAATGGGAACGTTTTTCCACGATTTCGTCCTCCAAACGCTCCAATAACACTATTTCATAGTGGCTGTTGATGATTTTTTCATGGTTTTCAAATATGTCGATAATTATTATACCGTCCGCATCCCAAAATACTGATAACATAACCTTGTCAGCCGACTATTGCGTCTTTGCACGCCATAAAGTTAATTCACCACTTGCAATCCACTCAGATGGTGTGAAATGATGGAGCAACCATTATGCTGGAACTGTTTCAAAGACTGCTCATAATAGATAGATAGATCTTTATTTAAATAGGATATCCTAATAATATACAAATCAACTAGAATGGTAGAAATAAAAAAAAAGATATGTGTTACATCTAGAAATGACTTAAATGTATGACAAACATAAGTTCAATAAAATATTTTTAAAGACATTACTACAAAAACAGCAACATTATACATTCGAAAAATTTCAATGCAACATGTAGAAAGATAAATTACATAATTATTTGAAATATATAACGAACATTAGATGAAAGGAATTATACAAATTACAGCTACAGGTAACAAAGACATAATACATATCATATTTGTTCATTTAAAACAAATTTCTTCAGTTCATTTTTGAACATGTTCAGAGATGGGCTATTTTTAATTGCATTAGGTAATTTGTTGAACCGATCAAAACCCTTGAAAAACAATGAGTTCATAGTATTTTTGTTTTTGTTCTGTTAATATATAAATTATTATTATTTCGAGTGAAGTGGTGGTGAATATCGTGATGAAAGACAATATACTGATTAAAATAAGATGGTCCTAAATTGTTCAATATTTTGTATACGAAGATCATTGTGAAGTATAGCAGTCTTTGGGAAATGGATTGCCAATTTAAAACATTGAGCATAATAGTAATAGGAGTATCTCTACGGTACTTCAAAATGATTCTCATACCACGATAATGAAGTTTTTGGAGTTGAGACAATTTATTCTGATTGAATAGATATAGGATAGAGGAACAATAGTCGAAGTGTGGCTGAACAATTGACTTGAAAACTGTGATACTTGACTCCGTTGAAAGATTATTGGCAATTCTAGAAAAAAAGAATAATTTCTTTGAAATTTTTTTATGAATTTACTGAAAATGTTCATCGAACGATAGAGTGTTATCTATCTGGAATCCCAGATATTTAGTTGAATTCACTATTTCAATTTTGTCATCATCAAAGTTGAGATTAATAGTTTTAGAGTCTATTTGGCTGTATTTAAACTTGGTGGTGATTATCATCGCTTTAGTTTTCATCACATTCAGCTTGAGTTTATTAATTTTTAAATACTTGTTGACACTTGCTAGAGTATTATTCATTTTTTGTATAGCCATCGTAAGGTTCACATCGCTACATGCCAATAGAGTATCATCAGCAAAAAAGTTCATAAATTCACAGTCGACAAACAATGGCATGTCGTTTAAATATAGTATGAATAGAAGGGGTCCCAGAACACTACCCTGGGGAACTCCAACGTAATTGTCAATTTCACAAGAGAACATGTCTCTTACCTTCAACTCTTACCCGTTGTTTTCTGTTGGTCAAGTAATTAGATAACCAATTATACATTTTGCCCTCAATTCCATATATATTCAATTTGGCTAGTAGTATAGACCTATCAATGGTCTCAAATGCTCTTTTGAGGTCAAGGAACACGACTACAACAAACTTATTATTATCCAGCTCAGATTTAAATTTGTTTAGAGATAGTTGCACTGATGACTCACACGAATGCAATTTGCGAAAACCCGATTGATTGTTGATTGAAATGTCGTTTTTTTCCACATATTCTATTAGTTGGTTGTATACTGCTGTTTCAAGTACCTTCTCAATCGGAGGTAAAGTGTTGATTGGCCTGAATTCTTTACATTTAATAGTATGAGGAATTTTGAGTATGGGAACAATAGTACTACTTTTCAATCTTTCTGGTATTTCGCCAGTTTCAAGAGAGGTGTTGATAAGGTGCAATATAACGTGACCGATAGTCTCAAAAACTTGTTTCAATATTTTGAAGTTGAGTATTTCATGTATACTGCACTTATTATCCAAGGAAATTATAATTTTACGTAGGTCATTTAACGAAAGCAATCTGAATTCTGAGAAAGTTTTGTATATATTAAAGTTTTTATTGCACCATAATCAATTCGTTGTTGTTTTTGGTCGATTGTGAGCTCGCGTGGCTCCCACCTTGAAGAGAACTTTCACATACCCAAATATCAATTCCGATATGTTCAACACGTTCTTTTCCTAGTGCGAAGTCCGTGTAATGTTTATCAAGTCAAGACTTGGCTTCAACAGTGCTTTATGGCCAAAAAACAATGCTCATCATTACAAAAAATTCTTTTTTATCCATTTCCTTCTAACTATCAAAAGTTGCTTCACTCAAAATGTTCTTTCTCACAAAATAATGATACGACAGCTGCGAAATTTAGGGTTGACTAAAAATAATATGGATTCGATACTAAGAGCGCCATCTTTGTGTTAGTTCGCGAACTTTACAGGTCACCTAATACGGGTACGTGGAACTCAGATTCATCCATTTCGTTAATGCTTCTATTTGAAGGATATTGAAGCTTAAATTGAAAGGAGTATATTTTGAAGTTGTGACTTTATTTTATGAAGATGGAAAAGTAGAAAGCCAAAATCATTTCCTTCCCAAAAGATATCAAAGAATCAATACAAAATTACTACAAAATCGGTTCAGATACTTCATCAGAACAGGAAGTTTTGTTTTTCATCAGTTCGGACTTCCATTGTCTAGTATAATATAAATTGATTTGATAACCCTGAAAAAAATAAAAAAAATTAACCGAAAATAACAATTTTATTAAACAAAAAACTGAAATTGCAATGAAATAACATACAGTAACAACCAAACAAATGAAAATTGAAATATTAATGGAAGCTGAAAAAATTTAAAAAATCAAAAATATTATTAACAAAAAATGAAAAAATGAAAATTAAAAGATTTCAAATCAAGTTATGTCACAACGTTTCGATTGTTAGTATCCGCAATCGTCTTCGGGTGATAACTGGACTTATTCCTCCGAGATCTGACTATTTATAGGTCATTCGAGTTCTTTTACCTATCCCCTCTTCCCTCTTTTCGCTTCATTGGTTTTGGCGGAAGATGACCATTTGGCGGGAGTTGATCGTTTTTCGCTTGATTAGAGGTTTCCATATGTTACGTATCTCTACGCTAGCTTGACTGAATGCGTTGTTGGACAACATATACGCGGCTTCTTTAAATTTTCTTCTAAACCAATGTTCCTCTTTGGGGATGATTTCAGCTTGAGCCCATTTGATGTTGTGTTGATGAGTCCAAACATGCTCTGCTATTCCTGATTTGCTAGTTTCTCCTTGCTGTGTGTGTTTCTTGTGCTCAGCAATGCGAACTTTCAATGGCCTCTTAGTTTCACCAATGTATGATTTTCCGCACTCGCAAGGTATCCGGTAAATGCAATTCTTGGAATCGCAGTCTGGTTGAATATCCTGTACGGACCCGGAACCAGCGACTTTTTCCGAGGTTGTCTAACAACGCATTCAGTCAAGCTTGCGTAGAGATACGTAACATATGGAAACCTCTAATCAAGCGAAAAACGACTAACTCCCGCCAAACGGTCATATCCCGTCAAAACCAATGAAGCGGCGAGAGGGAATAAGGGATAGGTGAAAGCACTCGAATGACCTATAAATAGTCAGATCTCGGAGGAATCAGTCTATTTATCATCCGAAGATGATTGTGGATACTAACAATCGAAACGTTGTGACATAACTTGGCTTGAAATCTTTTTATTTTAAATTTTTTATTTTTTGTTGATAATATTTTTAATTTTTTAAATTTTTTCAGCTTTTTTTAATATTTCAATTTTTATCTGTTTGGTTGTTGTTGTATGTTATTTCTTTGTAATTCCAGTTTTTTGTTTAATACAATTGTTATTTTCGGTTAATCCCATTGATTTTTCTCAGGGTTTCAAATCAATTTATATTATATTAGACAATGGAAGTCCAAACTGATAAAATACACCACGAAACATTGTTAACCATCTTCAAACAGGAAGTTTTGTTGCTGAGCATTTAGGTTGGGTATGTGATATAAACCATTGATAGGTATCATATCAAGAATTCTTTTTAAAAACGACATTTCTTACAAAGATAAGTTTTTTATTTTGCAAATTTTCTGTGTAGGCAACTTTGTAAAAAAACTATTGTTTGTTAAATGATGAGTCCATGAAACTATCAGAATCTACAAAATTTTTGGATACTTGGGTCGATCATAACCTCAACTGAAAAAACCATATTGAGCACACGTGTAAAAAGATGAAAACAAATTTTTATGCTATGCTACAGCTTAAAAGAACTCTAGATAGAAAGTTCCTAATTGACATATTATGCTTTGATCAACTGTATCTTATCGTACAATATAACTTTTAGGGTAAGTAGTAGGGATATCAGTTGAATTTTTGTCTCACAAAAACGAGTAATACGTTTGATTTTTGACATAAAATGGAATGAATCCTGGAGGTCAACTTATATAAAAAGTGGTATATCAACAGTTTTGGCACTTTATATATACAATGGTCTATTATATGTAATAAAAATGAAAATAGCATCGAAGCAACTTTGCAATGGTACAGTTGTTCCACGAAAAAGTGAAATATCAAAGCTCAAACAACATAAAACCATGAATATTACTGGAGTTTCTTTCTAACACCAAATCGTTATTTTTAACACCTCGGCACGTGTTTCGATCACCAAGTGATCATCTTCAAGAGAAAGATTAAATTTTCCTCTTACTACACCAAAGGTTCCAGTGCATCATAAAAACATAAAACCAGTGTATATGAAAAACCTCCTTCATACGCTGGATCAAGCTTTTTCAATATTTTACTTTTTGTGTCAAAATACAGACAAACTTCAACAAATTCAAAAAAGAAGTAAAATCATTTTCAGTTTAAAACTGTTTTTATTCAGTCTCAAAATATTTAGAAAATGAGTGGAAGGTGTTATATTTCCGAATTTATTTAGTGGTTGTGTACGAGTATAAATGTACGTGTGATATGAATATAAGTGTACATATATGTGAATAAGTATACCTAATGTTTGGAATGTATTTTAATATTGTATATGTACATGTCAACATAGTATATATGTATTTTTATAACTTTTAATTGACGATTCTTATATTACTTTTGTGATCTATGGTTGATAAATAATTTGAATTAAATTAAATCGAGTTATTACTGGAAAACATGTTGGCAAAGCAATTTTTTTGGGATGAATTTGATAATTTGCGTTTTCTAAACTTGTATGCATATTCTGACAACATATATTTTTCAGACTGAGAGTGATCTCAGTCTGGAAAATACACGAAAATAACGATAAGAGATAAATCTCAGTGATATATTCTTGATAGAAAAACGAATGTATCACCAATTTTGGTGATACATTTGTTTTTCTGCTCACACTTCCACTCGGAGTTTTTTTTCTGGGTCATGTTGGAATAACAGTTCTTTTTTTATTTCTTTCC
Source organism: Leptinotarsa decemlineata (assembly GCF_025532065.1). Classification (NCBI taxonomy): domain Eukaryota; kingdom Metazoa; phylum Arthropoda; class Insecta; order Coleoptera; family Chrysomelidae; genus Leptinotarsa; species Leptinotarsa decemlineata. Next base: position 3,253,751 of record NW_027412688.1, on the reverse strand, counting down.
GACGAAAAACGATTTCGAAAGGGTTACCCTGCCCAGCCGGACCGCTTTCCATTTCCGGAGATAATCGTAAAACTCAACACAACCCGTAAAAACGGTCGATTCCATATGATCTGATTGAAATGGGTACTCGCATCGTTGGATATTTGGCAAGCCGTCCTGTTACGAATTTCCAACTTAGTCGCGTCAATGAATACGTTAACCAGAGGCAATCTTCGGAAGTCCTCAAGAGGAGCTTCAATTTTATGATTTATAAATTTTTGTTTTGTCATGTGTTTCATGTGTTCAAAAAAGTAGAGGATGAGTTATTTATATTGTCCAAACAATATGTTTTCCAAAAAAGTTTTCATGAAATATCGATTGATAACTCAGAAAAAAGTATATTATTGTCATTGTGTCTCAAATTGAATTCAAAAGTCGTCATTTCTCATGTATGCATGTATTCTATAATAATCATTGACAAGAGAAAATAAAATTCAGTTTGATAAAGTTTCAACTGAAAAGTTTTCATCGATAATTGTGTGCAATTATACATCGAAACTATGATGTACACTATAATTACAAATGATACATTGAATTCGTTATTTACTAATCCATTGACTGACCCATATATACCTAATTGTCAAAAGTGAAATATCATTTTCATAACGTTTATCAGGTGCTACAGGTTGTGTCATTCCGATAGATTTTGACTAATCATCTTTTTACTAACCTTATTCACCAGGAATACTGAAGTGAACTTTTGTGAACATAATAAAATTTGTCGTAAATATTTCAGGTATATCAAGAAGTATTCAAGGTATTCTGAAAAGCTCAGTGATTCGAATATTGGTGGTTTTTAATCATGGTTTTCAATCATATAATAATTCGCCAAAATATTTTAAAAATGCTTCTTGAAATCGTATACTTTCAACTTGTTTTTTGAGCATGTTTGATATTATTCCACATGTACTTAGTCCTTTCATGTGTAATTTTGTATTTTATGTCTTTCGTAAGTTACGAACTGAATTGTACGTTCTTATTCTTCGCAGACAATGCTATTAAAAGTTTGTATTGCAGTTCGTTCAAATTTATGGCAGTTTTGGCATCAAACATTGTGAGAATACAAATTATATTTTCTTTGAAAATTACCTATTAACTTTGTTATTTACCCATGATAGTTTGAGCTGCTGCATATATCTTTAGATCATGCGAGGGTGAAGAAAATATTTTTTCTGTAATATCTGAACATTGACTCGAGTATTTTTTAATGTCGAACTATTACTGCATACCAATACTTGAAAGACTTTCGTCGTCAGGTGTTGGATCTATTGAAAACATTAAATCATCTTTGTTCTCTGCAACAACTACACCCGATGACGAATCATCTGGAGCTGATTCTACTTTTAGCTGAGCCGCCTCACTTTCTTGACTCCATATTATTATCAGCTAACTTTTTGTGTAGAAGACCTTGAGTTGAATGTATCCTACGATCTACTCTCCTGCTGCGTTCAGAGACATATCGATTGGAGTATAACTTATACTTATCCAATCGAACCTTCATCGCGAAATTTTCACAGGAACACATTCCGTGAAAGTATCTATGGAAGAGAGACTTTTCTTCGATGTTCCGGACTATCAAGGTTGCGAGTGATATGTGTGTCTCCAATTAGGAGGATGGCTCTTCTGGATGGTATGCTTAGAACCGAAGCTCTTCACATTTTAACGATACTCCAAAGAAGGTCTGATCTGAGCTTTATAAATCATCTAAAATTGCTGAGGTTTGTACAGTTCTTTGGTTCAGAACAGTGTTCCAAGCTTTTCCAAGCAGCTTCTGCAATTCCAGCGACATGATTGTGCCAAAACATACTGGTGTCCATTTTAACCCTCAACAAACTTATCAAAGCAGAAAACGGAATTGTCTGTCCTGACATTATTATATCCGGGTCGGAGGCATCCCAACAATAGCTTAATCCTAAGTTGTGTGTATCCGTGCCGAGAGGATGAATGACACTGAGCCTATCATCTGTCTCTGCAGAACCTTTGAGATACCGGGCGCTCTTGTCGTAGCATCGCCTTGTCACGGTAATGCGGGGCACTGCCGTGATTGACCTCTTTTCCCTAGCTACTCGTGGGACTTTTATGGACAGAGTAAACTTGATAATTCTTTCTGACGCTGAGTCTACAGAGGAGATGGATGTCGAGCTTACTACTCCAACTGACCTCTCTGTGAATTTATATCGGGAGCGAGAGCTTCTCAACTCTACAACTCTTGATCCAATAACTGAACCTAAAAGAAAGGGGGTTTGGTGGTGCAGCCAGGAAACGACTGAGTTGTCTTCTCAAGAGCGGGGTACCTTATGGAACCTCCTTGCACCAAATTCTTGAGCGGCGTACGCAGATCTGTCTCAGGTGGAGGAACAAACCCCCCATGAGCAGGTTAGCAAACGTTTGCGCTCAAGTGATGATTCAACAAAACCAGAGGCGAAAAAGCCCTGCACGGTTAAATCTAAGGCATCGTCAGGTGTAGCTGACGTGCAAAAACCCTCGTATGGGAAGGTTGTCGTGAGTATCAAGGTGGGAATCTTGCACCTTGACTATACGACTAACTCATTAATGATGAAACAGCAGAGCATATACTTTGTGCCTGCCCCGCTTTGGACCGAATCCGGTTTTTTGAGTTCGGCAGAGCCGTGAGAAAAACCACTCACCATACAAACTAATCGGCTTCGTTAAGAAACTGGGTTTATTTGGTCGAGTGTGAATAGGCGTGAGCCACAATAAATCCTTGCGGATTGCGGTGGAGGGTCGAATTGACTCATTCACTTCGGACCTAATCCAACCCAACCTTATTTTTCAAGAAGTATTAGAGTAGTATTTTTCCATTGTTCAATTACGAAGTAAACTCTTGAGAACATAATAAAATTTGATGTGAATATATCAAGAAGTATTCAAGGTATTCTGAAAATCTCAGGGATTTGAATATTGGATCGATGAATTTATTGGCATGATTTTTGATTATATAATAATTCGCCAAAACATTTAAAAAATTTCCCGCCAATTTCTTTTAATCGTATACTTTCAACCTCAATTCGTAACGAATTGTTCTTAGATAATTTGATTTATAGCCAGTCTTAAAGTATGCCCACTGACTATATGTGAAAGTTTTCTTTCCTTATACGAGGAATTGGGCAAATTTTGGATATGCGGTTGGTTACCTCGTTCACAGACAGATGGGGCGACGACAAACCTGTTGTTTGTTGTATGCTTCAGCTTAGTTCGAGGAATGATACTCTGACCGAATTCGATTTTCAATTATCGGAAATCATCGTTGTTGATGATATACACTACCTCGCACTGACGAGTGGCCAAACAACCCGAAACCGGTCTGCAAGTGTGTTCCAAAAATTGAAAATCTATTGCGGCAGTTATATCGCCAACAGCATATATGCAGGAATAACTTCTGTGAAGAATCCTGCACTGACACCTGTCGGATATAATCCAAGCCCTTCGTGGTATTAGCCAGGGGAGTAGTTGTTTTCTGATAGGTGTCAGTCCATTAAACTACTGTGTAGGAAGTTGAGATTGGCCTGAACGAATTGTTCTTAGATAATTTGATTTATAGCCGGTCTTAAAGTATGCCCACTGACTATATGTGGAAGTCCCATAATATGCCGTTTTCAGTGCATCGACATAATTGTGCCAAGATATACTGGTGTCCATTTCAACCCTCAACAAACTTATCGAAGCAGAAAGCGGAATTGTCTGTTCTGACATTATCATATCCGGTTCGGAGATATTCACCGTTTTGGAGAAAAGCAATGCCTGGGTTGTCATGACATTGAATTGAACCTGTTTTCTTTCACCCCAATTCAAAATCACCTCCAGATCCTCATTGACATATGCAACCTCCGGCTGCTGGTGAAGATGTGCATCCGCAGCCGATGTCCTGGAATCTAAATGTAATGACGAAACAAGTGTGCTGTCGTCAGCAAAGCAACATATTGTGTGAGCCACTATGAATCTGCGCAGTGGAAATTCCAAAAGACTCACTTTGGACCTACCCCCTTTCAAAAAGTAGTTCAGTTTCAGTTATACGACAAACATAAGTTGAAAAAACTATTATTAAAAGCAGAACTGAGCTCTGAAGACTTTCGATTGAAAAACTTCATTGGTGCGACTACATGATATGATTGAAATGGATCTCGCATCGTTGAATATTTGGCAAGCCGTCTCGTTCGAATTTCCATCTGTTTGCACTTCTTAATCCTCTCGAAATCCGAATTAGAAGCGGGATTAACGAAAGGTGGGTATAATCTTATATGTATTAGTTCTTCTCTTCTCCTCTTGGTTTGTGCATTCAGTAGTAAACTTCGCAGATTAGGAACCTGCAATTTGTTCCCGGAATGTATGCGCTAATTTGAGTTGGTCTTCATTGTTTACTTGGGACGGAGTACTGCAAATTCCGTCCATTATTTGTTTTGCGGTAGCAACGGGATATACGGGGCGTCCAGAATTAAATCGGACACAATTAATTTCTCAAATACATCGGATATCTGAAGCGTAAAACTTCAACAGCGAGAGGTACAAGTTCCAATTCGTAATTATGTCAAAACTTATGTTGGTGAAACTTCAAGGCTATTGAAGGTGCATGGAAATTAACACCGAGTACGAGGTAATATGAAACTTCGAGCGTATAATACATCCAGAATTGGCACTTTTCTCAATCATAATAAAAAATACAGAAAAAAGCCACATCACCGAGTATATACAGTGTCACACATAAAGTCCGCATCAAATGGGATTTTATTTTGATATCTCCATTAGGTTGTGCTTTGAAAATGATGCCAAATTACATGCATATGACCGATCAAGTGATATTTCTTCCCGGTCAAATTTGACATTTTTTCCAAAAAATGTTCAGAAAAGCAGTTATTGCTCGAAATTTCGTAAATCGGTAAAGAGAAATGATGATTGTTTTTTGATTTTTTACCCACATACCAATTTTTAGCTCTCTAGTACAAATTTAGTTTTTTTACAGTTTTTCGTAAATGTGCCATTTGCCGATTTCTCAAATTTAGCCAAACCTCAATAAAGTTACTGCTTTATGCCTAACTTATCTTTCCAACGCATTTTTATTACCAATTGCAATTCTAAATACAACTTATTTCGCAAAAATTTAAAGCATCTGTAAAAATGAAGTTATAATTCAAATTAAGAATACTAAATCAAATCGAAACATATGCCTAAGCCATGTAAATACCAATAGAAATACAAAATAAAAAGTCACATTTCGGTGTGCCTTTCACAACGTTGAATGCAATCAATTGTCCTTTTTAAAACATCTTTAACTGCATTCTTTATACTACGGGGTTTCGTGCTTACAACACATTCTCGAATAACTGCCTTAAATTATGTCTAAAAAAGTATGGTCCTATAATTTGATCGTTTAATATGCCACACCATACATTCGTCTTAAACGAATATTGATCTCGACATTCGATTACGAAATGTGGGTTTTCTTTTGCCCACCACCTCCAGTTTTGCGAGCTCACAACGCCATTTGAAGAGAAGGTCGCTTCATCTGTCCATAAAATTTGATAAGGAAGATGATAATTTTCTTTTTTTTCCCCTTGAAACCAAAAAGAAAAATACAAGCGCATATCGAAGTCCCTTTCTTTTAATGTATTGATAAATTTCGGTTTATAAGGTGTAAATTTATTTTTGTGTAAAATACGTCGTACACTCTCTCGGTTAACATCTGTTCTATCTGCAATATCTTGAATACTTGTTTTTTTTTATGTTCTACGGCATCCAAACATATTTCAAATTCCACTTCTTCAGTATGTCTAGAAGGCTGATGTGCTTTTCTAAAATTACTCTCAACCGAGTCAGTAGATTTAAACTTAGCTATTATCCTACTAACTGTTGACTGATGAATATTTCTTGCAGGATGTCTGGCATTGAAAATATCAGCCACTTGTCGGTGACCGGTATTCTCGCCGCATATTAAAACGATTTCAATTTTCTCTTGAAGATTCAGCATTTTTTACAACACACTAGACAACGAATAAACTATTTTGAATCTAAAACTGATAAACACTATTTTGAGTTATTCAACAAATGTCATATGACAATAAAATATTTTACTCATTCAGTTCAGTTCAATTGTTTTCACATTACCCTCAGTTCAATTTCGTTGTAATTTTTCGTAATTAGTAAATCAAAGTTTAACTGTTTGAAAAGTGCAGTAAAGAAAAAATTATTGACTTTTCATTGATATTTTTTTTCAATTATGTATCAAGCTATTTCCCAAAAAGTAGAAATGAAGTGGAATATTTATCTGTTTTTAAAAACTGTATCAACTTTGCATCATTTTTGGCATAATTTTTTCTGGTGTTTTAAATTTTTGCGAAATAAGTTGTATTTAGAATTGCAATTGGTAATAAAAATGCATTGGAAAGATGAGTTAAGTATAAAGCACTATCTTTGTTGAGGTTTGGCTAAATTTGAGAAATCGGCAAATGTCAAATTTTCGAAAAACTGTGAAAAAACTAAATTTGTACTAGAGAGCTAAAAATTGGTATATGGGTGAAAAATGAAAAAACAATCATCTTTTCTCTTTACCGATTTTCGTAATTTCGTGCAATAACTGCTTTTCTGAACATTATTTGGAAAAAATGTCAAATTGGACAGGCAAGAAAAATCACTTGATCGGTCATATGCATGTCATTTAGCATCATTTTCAAAGCACATATATCAAAAGTTGCTTGAAGAGATGAACAAAAAAAATTCCATTTGATGCGGACTTTATGTGTGACACTGTATAAGGTCTATCATTGAGCACTTTCTATCTTTGAATTTGAATATCATCGAAACGTTTGAAAGACCAATTGATGTGATTTTGTGTGGAATATAACATTGTTTGTAACGAAACCACTCTCCTTTCTCAGCACGTCGTTCGTATTTACGAGAATTATTTTTTGTGACAAAATTGTTCTATTCTATTCAAAATATTCTATTTTGTGCTACCACCAATAAGCAATAAGCAATTTGCATTCAGTCCATGGTATTGTTGTCTGCATACCCAAGAGGCCATTTTGAATCTCTTTCGGAGTAATCCAGAAATATAAGATATATATTTCCTATGGTGTGCCTGCATTTATATAGGTAGGTTTGAATTAGTTGGTACAGGGGAATGTAACTTTATTTCCATATGTATTTCTGAATATCAACCATTTATATAGTTTTAGCTCTGTCAAACTCTCGTACTCCCGTTGGTATCATATCTGATAACACATTTGACCACTCAAATAAATTGGCCAAACCGACCGAGTCCACAGCTGTTTAATTTGCCCCTACAACCCCGAAAAACCCTGAGATAACGAGATCCATTGCATCTGGCGCCCAACATGGGACAAATCTCAGCATGGTTCTGGATGAAACACCAACTTCTGGCATGTACAATTCGAGAAATCGCCGAGTAGAAATGGAGCCAATTGCTCGTCACACACAGGAAAACCAAGGTAACAATTTTTCGTTATTACCATCTCTAACTGAGGTGACTAGTGCTAGTGCTAGTCCACAACACTTGAAAAAACGTGTCTTTAATATACACCATTAGGAACAACGGTGACGCAGTCCCTAGGTGCAACAACTTCAGATTATTATAGTGATACAAATATAACTAACTTAAATATAGGGCAACAAAACGGGGCAGAGAAATAATCTTCAACTGCCAAAGATTACTGTAATGATCATTTCAATAGGACAACTCGTACAAATAAGCAAACAAGCAGGTCAAGCTAAATGAAACCGTTGAAAAAAATCAGTCTCTATGTCAAAAATTGAGTAATTAAATAGGTCGGCTTGAATAACAATCTTGAGGTAATTATAGATAGCTAACTATCATTTAAAAACAAGAATTGGAAAGGATTGGAAAATTTTGTTAAATTTACAAAGTGATCACTCTGAGATGTTTCCGTAATGAAAGAAATATCAATATTTTCTTCGCTCTTTTCTCACTAAGAAAACACTTGAATGATTACCAGCATGGAGTGTTTTCTCTGGAAATATATGAAACATTTTCAGTTTGTTTTCATTAGAGGAAAAGAGGGAACAGTATGGTAGGAACTATTTATTTCCACATCTTCCGAGATATATCCCCGAATCCTGAAATAATATTGAATGGGAAAGATTATACTTCGGAATATAACCAACTGTAGCAATAGACCGATAGAGCCACATAAAAATCCGTTTGAAAAATATGTTGTAACTACGGCGCTATCAATCATCACTGGTTAACAGCGGTGATCAATAGTAATAGTGAATGTAATCTACAACAATTGAATAACAACAAAATAAAGGAATATAAAATTCACTCAAAATCAAAATACAATCAAACTTGGTGGTGAGAAAAACGATCCCAGATGCAGACACCCACGTAACCGCAGCAACCTCATTCGGCAACCCCAATCAACCTTTACTCAGATCGGATGGTATCGCTTCGTCTGTAGAGCAGCCAATAAGCAACTCGCACTGCCTGGGGCTTCAGCACGTATCATACCTCAGCTAGCAGTTGTAGCCGACGTGTACGGCATTGGTCATGTAGTGTCGTTTGTTGGCATCTTTGCCGTCGTGGTACACGAAGGCCAATAGCGTCTCTCCTTGAGAGTGTTTTTGACGATACAAGTGTCGAATCAATTCTCAAGTCGAATCGAATCTGCAAGGCCTTGATAATCTTCGTGCAACCATCGTGACCATAGTCGAAAAAGTTCAGATGCAATATGAAAATAACAGGAAATTCTCAGAGCATAACTTGCTCAGACTTGCTTGTTAGATTTCGACGAAGTCAGTCACCTGAACTTATCTTAGAGACGAGAGTACCTCAAGCGCTTCGCTAACAGTGTTTATTTCCTCGATGTTGGGAAGCATCGTTAGGAAGGCTGAATATTCTCCAGATTCATTTTTCATGATGGAAATAGCTGAGTTAGATACGAATGTTGCTGTAGAATATAATCAGGTTTCGTTTGTCAAGATTTTGTAGAAGAGTGTTTAATAACCCAGAAAATTGTTGTCCATTGAATCTGTAACACTTCAATCAGGCATGCTTCACATTCCACTGTCTCCTTTTTGGTAGGAAGATATTGATGAGTTATTCAATATGAATGACATGATTTCTTCTAATCAATCCTTTGAGCTGTGAGTTGCAATGTCTGGCTTGATTAATTTTATGTTATTGTTGTTATTTTGCCACCTGGTAGGCCAGAGGTGTTCTGTATAACTTTTACCTCAAAGTCGCAGAGGGTACCTATTTGTAGAATTACCTTTGAGCTGGGTACAGCAGATGCTGTCCTAGCAGCAGTGTCCGCTATTTTTTTTCCAGAAGTTCCCCCATGTGATGATCCCTATGCAATCACCAGTATTCATTCTGATTTACTTTTTCGAAATTATTTTTCGAGTTTTATGGCAGTGGTTTGCATGTATTCATTTTTAGGCATTGACATAGTTACTTCTAGTCGTGAAAGTTCAGTCTTTGATCAACAACTTTCTGTATTGAAATAATCCTTAAAAAATCTGATGATTGACAATACTGCCATTATAAATAATCGCTTTGAGCACCAGTTACGTGAAAGACGTTTGTTGTGAGTCATGTAAAGCTTCACTGCATTTGGAAAGTTTGCAGGATACTATAACATCCCGCAACTGTATTGGTTTGGGATGTGGGCTTTGAGCAAACCGGCCATCGGATGCCTGCTTCCACGTAGCCCCGCTGGATACGGGAATGACAGAATCACTTGTGGTTCTGTTATTCCCTAACTGAATGGCATCCCAATGATGGCTTAATCCTAAGGTGTGTGTATCCGTGTCGAGAGGATAAATGAACCTTCGAGATACCAGGCGCCCTCTCGTCGTAGCATCGCCTTGTCACGGTAATGCGGGGCTCTGCCGTGATTGACCTTCTTCTCCTAGTTACTCGTGTGACTTTTATGGACAGAGTAAACTTGAAAATTTTTTCTGATGCTGCGTCTACAGAGGAGATAGATGTCGAGTTTACGACTCCAACTGACCTCCGTGTAAATTTAGTTCAGGAGCGAGTCTACAGACGAAATGGATGTCGAGTTTACGACTCCAACTGACCTCCCTGTGAATTAAGTTCAGGTGCGAGAGCTTCTCAACCATCTAACTCCTGATCCAACAACTGAACCTTAAAAAATAGGTTTGGTGGTGCAGCCAGGAAACAACTGAGTCGTCACCTCAAAAGCGGGGTACCTTATAAAATTGCTTTGCAACCAGGAAGGTTGTCGTGGGTATCAAGGAAGGAATCTTGCAACATGACTATCGTACTACCTTCTTTACATATCATATACTTTGTGCCTGCCCCGCTGAGGACCGAATCAGGTCTTTAGAGTTCGCAGAGCCGCACTCTCACCATCTGAGCTGAAATACCACTCACCATACAAACTAATCGGCTTCGTTAAGAAGCTGGGTTTATTTGGCCGAGTGTGAATAGGTGTGAGCCACAATAAACCTTCGCGGGTTGCGGTGGAGGGTCGAATAGACCCACTCACTTTGGACCTAACCTAACCCAACTATAACATCCAGAAGGGGCTCTCCTGGCTGTAGATCTTTTTGGTATACTGGAGAGATTCTATTGTATCCATAAAAGAGACACAAAATTCTAACCTTTTTTCGATGTTCCCGACTATCAAGGCTGTAAGTGATGTTCGTGTCTCCAATCAGGTGGACGGCACTTTCCGGATGGAATCCAGTAGCTGCAGGGTATGCTTGAGGGCGGTGCTCCATACAAGAGAACAATACACCGAAGAATGTCTGATCTGAGCTTTATGAAGCTTACTTTTTTTGAGGTTTGTACAGTTTTCTGATTTGGAACAGTGTTCCACGCTTTGAGGAGCAGCCTTTGCAATTTCAGCGACATGATTGTGCCAAGACATATTGATTTTCCATTTCAACCACCAACGAACTCATCGAAGTAGTATGTCCTGACATCATTACATCCGGTTCGAAGACATTTATTTCTTTGGAGAAAACCGATGCCTGAAATTTCGTGACAATGAATTGAACCTGGTTACTCTCACCCCAAGTCAGAATCACCTCTAGATCCTTATCAACATATGCAACCTCCTGCTGCTGGTGAAGATGTGCATCCTTAGCCGATGTCCTGGAATCCAAATGGAATAACGAGACAAGTGTGCTGTCGTCAGCAAAGCTATATTCATTTCATGCCCGGCAGTGTATTTTAATTAGTTATAAACCAGCAACCATCAATCAACCGGAGCAACAATGACCGTATTGTTTGCTAATCCGACCATGACACATTTCAACAGTGTACATAAAGAGGATCTCCTATCCAGGATCGGCATACGAACAACCAATAATCGGAAGGAGGTGAAACGGATGTGGCGAAGTATGGGCAATTTCGAAGTTAAATTGCTCGAAAACTACTCAACCTATAAATACGCGCCCCGCCAGCATCGATTCGCAAACTATGCCGAGCCCTGAATTTAATTAACGGCACGGGGGTACATATTTACTACCACTATACCAGACTAGCGACAGACAGACGAATGTAAGTAGGAACAACTTCTCGTTAGTTGCATGCCTCCGTCTTGACAGTAACGCTATCCAATAAATACCTGACGATCGTTGCCAGCTATTTCAATTACAAAATTCTTTGCTTTAGGTGTAGGCGGCGGTGACAGGAGCAAGGATGCTCGCAGTGCTGCTATCTCGTCTATCTGAGAATGTCACATCACTTCGGATAACATCTTTTCATTAACGACATTTTCGAGGGAGGAGCGAATTGAATGAAGATTTTGGTATTCTCGCCATAACTGATCTCAAACTGATCGCATGGAGAAATTTCGAATTGTTCGTGGCAAAGACAACAAAAAGTAGCAAGCCGGATAGATATAGAAAATCATAGGTGCATTTCTATCACGTGTGCACCGTCTAAATTATTTGATATTTGAACAAGAATCACGGCTGAGATATTTGAGTATACTACATGCACCGTATAGAAGTAAACACCAGTAAGTTCACTCTCCGCCATATTTGGGTCAAGGTTCCCCACCTCGAATTTTATGCGCGGCCGAACTACAGCGCAACCGACTGGCATGGAATATTATTACAGAGTGAGTCGTTGTAAGTGGTGGTTTTGTATTTGTGAAAAATTTGTGTCTAGTTTCAAAATAAGCAAGTGTCAAGCTGTGGGTTGCTGTAATTTGCAGGGTGGTGTCGGCATTAATTTTTTTCGATTTCTAATTGACAAAAAAAGGTTTGTTTTCCTATTATTTATTATGCAAGATCAAAGTAATGAACATCATTAACGAAAATCATAAAATAATTTGTTATACACCATATATAGTGAAGTCATTAGTATGCAGACGTTTTATTATGAATTTAATTTGATGAAATTGAACTTTACGAATAGTATATGCCTCCAGTTCCATTGAAAATTCACAAAGAAAAATAATTATAACACTGATAAATGTGTTAGGCATCACACGTTAAAAGGTAAGACCTCGTTGATCTTCAGCTTGCACAAGGGTTCGTCGTTCGCAGGGGTGCGACAGCTGGTTAACGGAAAAACATATTTTGAACAGATTTTAAATAGATATTGAAGTTTTGATTAACAACAACCAACCCAATAATATAAAAAAATCATTTCAAGAAAAACGATTTAAACCAAAATAAAATTCTGCAAATGCCTTAGTAGTCATGGCAAAAGGCATACATTCGAATTGGAAACAATATAATAATAATATTGGATATAATAATAATAATAATAATATATTTCCATAAACATGATTGTGTTATACAATAAATGTATAAATAAATAATAATATGGTAAATATAACAGTTGACCAACAAAAGGATATATCCTTGTGCGTGGGGTTATGAGAAAAACAATAACCTTTTTATATATATATCATAGAGTATATATACATAAACAGACATATATACAGACCTATACACATATACACACATATATGCATACATATACAGACACAATATGAAGTATTGTGATTGAAGCTGTTATCAATTATCAAAAATTGGATTGAGATTTAGGGGTATCATTTCAGATTTAGGTTCTGATTTTTATAAACTTGCCAGACAAGATCTCGAAGTGACTGTAGAGCAGCCATATTTCTTTGTTGATGAGCTAAAAAATATTTTACATCTGCTAAAATGTAGCAGAAACCATTTTTTCGATGATTTTTTGAAATTTGATGAATATACAACGAACAAAAGTCATCTTGAACAACTTTACAACTTGGATAAGAAAAAGCAATATAGACTAGCACCCCAACTTACTGATTCTCATTTATTTCCAACTAACTTTCATAGGATGAAGGTTAAATTAGCCAGTCAAGTTTTCAGTCATTCGGTAGCTACAGCGATAAATATCTATGTCAGTTTCAATCAGCAGCAATAGGAACGACTACATTCATTGAAAAAATGGATAAAATGTTTGACATTTCAAATTCAAAAAGATTTGACGGTGTGAAAAATTTCAATAAACCTTTTTTTCGGAACATCAAAACAAATTGATTTTCTGAGGCACCAGTCGATCTAATAATAACACTGACTCAACCTCTCGACACTCAAACAAGACTCAACCTCTCACGGAAGCAAGAAATTCTTTCGAAGGTTCGAAATAGATGAACATTTCAATCTAGCAGACCACTATTATAATCTTCATGCGATGACCAGGAAAACAGTAGGATTTCTGACTGGCCACTGTCAACCAAGGAAACACCTCCATAATATTAGGCTAGTGAACACACCTCTATGCAGGATGTGTGAACAGGATGATGAGACTGTTAGGCATGTCCTATGCGAGTGTCCGGAGTTACCGTCAATAAGAGAGTGTGTGTTCGACGAGTCTCGGCCTACACCTGTCGATATAAAGAAAATGTCTCCTAGTAACCTGTTTACCTTCTAGGAAAGGAAAGGATGGGCGATGACCTAGGAGGACAACTCCTCGAGAGGATGTACAATGGGTCATATATGACCAGAGTGTCGTGGGCCTACATTCACCCTCCCTACTCTACAGATACCGTAGATTGTTGAGGATAGTGGTGTGATGACTGATACCTAGGACCTTCCGAATCAGTTTTCAGTATATTATCTACATCATTATTATACTTTTTTTCAATGATTCAACATGATTAATTTTTTTCATTTCATTTTCAAGTTTTCAATTTTTGATTTTGTTACTAAATTCTCCTCATTCTGCTCAGTTCATTTAACTCCTCAGTATCGATTGATCCTAATAGGAATATTCGAATCCCTTCAACTTACCTGCTCTAATGGAATTCAACTTTAACGAAGTAGAAATATATTTAAAATATTCCTATTTGAATTACTTCCGGAAAGAATTTAATTTCAATTTGAGCCTTGACTACCCTCAAAAAACTCTCTCCTAACCTCCTGAGAAATATATGTATACGATTCAAACATTTCACGAATACATAGGAAAATCCTTCGAAAATTCCTACAACATCGCTTAGTTAGCTACATTTAGTCAGATGAGACCACAGCATTCTTTCAGGTATGCAATTTTCTATATTAAAAACGCCAGACGGATATTTTCAATTTCCTCGAAGCTTCACAAAATTTAATAACCAGAATTCCTAGATCACATGAGCATATCCAGACCGAAATTTACCTAATTACGAAGCAGCTGTTTCTGAAGAAGTTTTTGGTTGACTGTGTTGGTGACAGCTGCTACATTGTTACCTATACTCGGCCGGGAATTTCATAGCTGAGAAATTACAACTCATACCCCTCGTTCTCTACATTCACATCACAGATACGATGTTATAGTATGGTTGAAGAGAGAAACAATCAGAGATTTCGTACACTTGGAACGTCTCGAATGAAATTCAACATGTAATATTATATGTATTATTTGCATAGAAGCATAGGCGTATCGTCTAGAAGAAATCAACTTGAGTTATTAGATTTGCAAAAACACTATTTCGTGCCATAAGAAGTGGATTCTGGGTATATTGTTTTCAGCTGGTGACGAAATTGATTATACAAAACTCGCCACTGGGTCCATTTTTCTTACCAGTCGTAGCCAATATTGAAATGATGACAATGGAACACACACAAAGCTCAGAATTGGGTTGGAACTATAAAGCTCCAAGCCTAATGATTGAAAGATGAACCATTCTATATAATTCATCAAGGAAAAGCAACTCCAAAATCACTTGAGATGAACAACAACCAAAAAAGATGTATACTCAAGGAACCATTCTACCTGAATTACAAATTTTACTACAATCAATCTACCATGAAAGAAATCGTCAATATACTGATTCAAAATGTCTTCGCTCTCTACAATGAGCAGAAATGTCTTCAGACAGAGGGCTCTTAGACAAAAGAATACTCCACGAAGCTGTTAAGTGAAGGAGGATATATTGACCAGCAGATCAAGAGAAAGAAGCACTACTGGAATCCCTTTTCTGTGTCAAAACCACAAAAAAGATTGTTCATACGGAGAAACACTGATTTGGAAAATCATTTTGAAGGAGTCATCCAATTTTTATTGGATTACAGGATCAGCTGCAGATGAACATCTTCACCAGCAGCAGGAGGTTGCATACCTTAATGAAGATCTCGAAGTGATTTCCAATTGGGGTGAAAATAACGAGATTAAATTCAATGATATAAAAACGCAGGTATCGGTTTTCTTTGAAAAGATGAATGTTTCCAAACAGAATATTGAAATGTCAGGATAGACAATTCCGCTTTCTGCTTCGATAAGTTCATTGATGATTGAAATGGACACCAATATGTCATGGTGAATAATATCGCTGAAATTGCAAACGCTACTTCTCTAAAGCTTGGAATACTGTTTCGAAACTGAAAACTTTACACACCTCAGCAACTTTTGATGCCTTGTAAAGCTCAGACACCAAACATACTCTGAAGCTGCTGGATTTCATCCAGAGAAGAGTCATCAGCCTGACTCGAGACGCGAACATAAGGTTCAACTCTGTACAAATCGACCTTCACTGTTTGTGACCTCTTTCATTTGGAGAATTGTGTTTATGTGAAATAAACTTCATGGGAACGGTTTTCCAAATGTATTCAATTTCCAGCAATTCAAATCAATGTGAATCGCTACTTTCGCACAGGCACCGTTTTCAGAGCACGTTGAGGATTCATCTGTAGTGCTCGTGTTTTCAACTAAAAAAATGTCAAGTAACTGTCAGTATTATTTCGCTGCTACGGTAACGATCAACTACATTTATGGGATTATTAGAAAATTTATAATTTATTGGGATATAAGTATTCTTCAGCTAAACCAACCTAACATAACCTATCCTAACCAGCAAATGTAACCTGAAATTTGAAGTAAAAACTAACGTATTTTAGAATGCTTCATTTGGAAAAAAGCATCTACCCTCAATATCTTACCGAATTCAAAACCGAACTCATGTTCGTTGGAAATGTTGGAAATGAGTCTGAATCCTGAGCATCTAACGTGAGTTCGTTTTTGAATTCAGAAGTCAGGTTAGCTGTTGAGGGTAGATGCTTTTTTCCAAATAAAGCATTCTAAAATACGTTAGGTTCTACTCCAGGTTACATATGTTGATTAGGATAGGTTATGTTAGGTTACTTCAGTTGAAAAATACTCGATTTCATTTCATTCATTTTTGATGAGTTTAATGGTAACTACAAACATCTAATTTCAACTACAATCAACTCTATCGTTTGTAGTTTGGGGACAATTATTTTATGATCAGAAGTCTTGTCATAGTAATTATAATATTGTAATTTATATTGTGTTGTTACTACAATAAACTATAATCAATTTAGAACCTAATTCAAAACTTTTTTAGCAAATTATTACTTATTTCACTAGTTCGAACTTCCATTGTCTACTATATAAAATGATTTGAAATCCCTGAAACAAGTAAAAAAGGATAATTAAAAAAGAATAGTTGAAAATAACAATTATATTAAGCAACAATAAACCTGAAATGAAATGATAGTGAAATAACCTACAAGTAAAAATATAATAATTGAATAAATAAAAATTAAAGGAGTGAAAAAAGAAAATAATGAAAATAAAAAGTGTAGAGATTCCAAGTCACGTTAGTTCACGACGTTTCGATTGTTGGTATCTACAATCGTCTTCGGGTGATGACTGGACTGATTCCTCCGAGAGATGACTATTTATAGGTCGTTGAAATACTTTCACTTTCTCTGCTTTCCATTTTCCGCTTCACTGATTCCGTGAGAGATGACCGTTTTGGCGGGAGTTGGCCATTTTTCGTTTGATGATGGGTTTCCATATGTTTAGTATTTCTACGCTGGCCTGGCTGAATACGTTGTTGGACAACATGTATGCGGCTTCCCTAAATTTTCTCCTGAACCAATGTTTCTCTCTGTGCAAGATCTCAGCTTGGGACCACTCGATGTTGTGTTGATGGGTCCAAACATGGTCTGCTATTCCTGATTTGCTGGTTTCTCCTCGCTGTGTGTGCTTCTTGTGCTCGGCAATGCGAACATTCAATGGCCTCTTAGTTTCACCAATATAGGATTTTCCGCACTCACAGGGTATCCGGTAAATGCAATTCTTGGAATCGCAGTCCGCGTTTGGGGGCCTGGTTTTCGTGAGGCTGCTACGGATAGTGTTACCGGATCTGAAACAGGTTCTAATGTTGTACTTGGAACCAATTCTTCTTATCCTCTCCGATAATCCTCTGATGTAGGGAAGTGCAAGCACTGGTTGTGACGGCTTCTCTTCCTTGCGAGGCTCCTGCTGTCTTTTAGCCAAAGTCTTTTCTACCATCGCTTTGGAGTATCCATTCCGCTGAAGATCATTTTTGATGATGTCTAGTTCCTTCTCGAGACCTTCCTTTGTATTACAGAGTCTAATAGAGTCTTGATGATTCCTCTTTTTGTCGATTGATGGTGGTTGGATTCGTGGTTCAGATACTGTCCCGTATGAGTGGGTTTTCGGTATACAGATGTTTCCCACTTAGTGTCGGTCCTCTTCACCAAAACGTCTAAAAATGGCAATTCATTGTCGTGAACTAACGTGACTTGGAATCTCTACACTTTTTATTTTTATTATTTTCTTTTTTCACTCCTTTAATTTTTATTTATTCAATTATTTTATTTTTACTTGTAGGTTATTTCACTATCATTCCATTTCAGGTTTATTGTTGCTCAATATAATTGTTATTTTCAACTATTCTTTTTTAATTATCCTTTTTTACTTGTTTCAGGGATTTCAAATCATTTTATATAGTAGACAATGGAAGTCCGAACTAGTGAAATTCATCACGAAACATTGTCAATCACCTTCAAACAGATTATTACTTATATTTCGTAGTTTGAATAATATCAATAGTGCTTTCTCAGTAACCGATAAGACTTATTAGTATCGTTTGTAGGTGGAGTAGGCTTAAGAAGAGGTAGATTTTTTCAGCGTGACGGAGCTCAGATCTTGGGCGGCCGCCACAGTCAGATGTCGAATAAATTATTATCCTTGAGGATAGGGACATACACAACACTTGATTTCTGTAGATATAACGAGCCTTTTTTTTACAGCAAGCCGATAGTGACTTTGAGATCCGTTCTATCTTGTCGATCATGTAGTAGTCCTACTTGTCCAGCAAGGACATCTTTTTTGCTCTCTTATAGACAGCAACTGATTTCTGTATTTACGCGAAAATAAACTGGGCCGTAGTCAGAAGTATTCATGCATAAATGAGAATATGGGAATAGGTTAACTAGGTTAACGAAATTCATTTCATAACACACTCTATAACAAAAATTCGAACAGAGTATCGCTAATCAAAAACCAATTCATCATATTTTGCTGGAAATACGTAGCACTCAAAACAGATACCCCCTTTACATTAAACAATAAAATCATATTTTCCTGATACAAATGTTGTGTGGAGCACCACCGAAAACAATATATCACGAAGTGTGTCTGTATTTGACGACTCTCGCTATATTTCACTTCAATAAAACCCGATGAGGAGCGGTTAACGAGAGTTCTACAAGTAGGTATAATCTGCGAACATTACTGAGCTGTAATCGGTAATATCGAAATTTTATTAATTGAATCAATTAGGTTGAGTGCGTCTGCAATAAGTGGGGTGACGAGGAAAGGTACAGAGGGTGTGCACATTAAACCGAGTCGGTTTATAACGAAGTTAACGATATTTCTTTATGGTTCGACTTTATTACAGAATGTCAACCAGTGGTGGAATGTGGAATACGTTTATGACTTCAATGACGTTAACTTGAATTCTACAAAAAGTAAGTCGTACATTAAACCACATATTCTGGGATCGAAAATGAATCGAATGGATATGACTAACCTCAATGCAAATGTGCACACAAAGAAAGTAGCAGCCTTCGGAAAGTACAAAATGGAAATTGATTATTCCAATATTTCATGAACTGACAAAATGGTTTAGACTTTCACGGCCGAGGTTTTCAGTGTCGTTGCTTTTCGAGTTTGATAGCCGTAAATTTTTGGAATTTTTTCCTGACGTTTCGCTGGCTAGCTTCTTCAAAGGTTTAACCATCATGGCTTGCTAACCGATGACTATCTGTTAGGCTTCGTAAAGCGTATTTATGCCTTGTCAGGTACTCAGTTGTTTTTGTACCTGTATTTGTACCTGTATTCATACCTGCACTTGAACCTGGAACATTAACAATATTGCTGCCTGTTGTCCTGTTCGTTATTCTCGAATTCCTCGAAATGGGAGTTCAGAAAAAAAGAAGCGGTGAACCTTAATCAAATATGGAACCCCATTTTGTGGGTCTGTTATTCCCTAACTGAATGGCATCCCAACGATGGTTTGATCCTAAGGTGTGTGTATCCGTGCCGAGAGGATGAATGGCACTGAGCCTATCAGCTGTCTCTACGGAACCTTCGAGATACCAGGCGCCCTCTCGTCGGAGCATCGCCACGTCACCGTAATGAGGGACTCTGCCGTGATTGACCTCTTTTCCCTTGCTACTCGTGGGACTTTTATAGACAGAGTAAACTCAACATTTTTTCCGACGCTGAGTCTATAGAGGAGATGGATGTCGAGTTTACGACTCCAACGGACCTTCCTGTAGATTAAGTTCAGGAGCGAGAGCTTCTCAACTCCCCAACTCTTGATCCAATAACTGAACTTAAAAAAAGTTTGTTGGTGCAGCCAGGAAACGACTGAGTCGTTTCCTCAAGAGCGGGGTACCTTATAAAACCGCCTTGCACCAAATTCTCGAGCGGCGTATGCAGAATCTGTCTCAGGTGGAGGATCAAATCCCCCATGAGCAGGTTTGCAAACGTTTACGCTCAAGTGATGATTCACCAAAACCAGAGGCGGAAAAGCCCTGAACGGTTGAATCTAAGGTATCGTCAGGTGTAGCTGACGTGCAAAAAATCTCATATAGGAAGGTAGTCGTGGGTATCAAGGTGGCAATCTTACACCTTGACTATCCGACTACCTCATTAACGATGAAACAGCAGAACAAATACTTTGTGCCTTCCCCGCTGGTGACCGAATCAGGTTTTTAGAGTTCGGCAGAGCCGTACTCCTACCATCTGACCTGAAAGACCACGCACCGTACAAACTGATCGGCTTCGTTAAGAAGCTGGCTTCATTTGGGCGAGTGTGAATAGGTGTGAGCCACAATAAACTATTGCGGGTTGCGATAAAGAGTCGAATAGACCCACTCACTTTGGACCTAACCTAACCTAAGTGATTGGAATAAAGATGCTGCAATTTCAATTTTCTCTAAATTATCATGTGACCAACAACCTATTACCCCTGTACTACTTCCAGGTTTTTCTTCGGCAAATCAAAAAATCTCCCCATTTTTTGAATCTATTTGCGGACGACACTTTTAGTAGCAACTTGTGGTCGCAGAGTACCTGCCTCTCGCAAATGACCTAAAATTTCATTTTAGCCTGACCAAACTTAACACATAATTAATACACATCCGCCATTTCTACAAACGTATAAACCATTGTAACAGAAAAGTTTGAATTTTTCTCATTACTCTTGAAATGCGCAATAATTAAAAGCTTTCATTGACAGTGTGTAATTGTTGAAGCAACTATCTTATCAGCGCATAGTGAAAAAAAAACCTGCATCTTGATTAAATCTGTCGTTTCGAAAAACTACGGTAAAGTGAGAAAAATGATATATCAAACCATTGGTGTCACGATATATCACCTGAAGACGATTGTGGATACTAACAATGGAAACGTCGGCGTCGTGAAGTAACTTGGTTTTGTTACTTCACTGCAATTTCATTTCAAGATTCTGTTTGCTTCATATAATTCTTACGTTTAGCTCTATCATTTGATTCTCAATTTGTATTGGTTCTTTTAGGGATTTCAAATCATTTTATATATTATAAGATGATGGAAGTCCGAACTAATGAAATCCATCATGAAACATTGTCAATCATCATGAAACAAACACTTATTCAATACTATGCATAGAAAATTTCGGGGTTTTTAAGGGTTCAATACCCGCCTTAAATTTATATGAGCTTGACAGATTTCTCAGTTTCATATGAAAAATATGCTCCTCTGTAGAGTAAGGAGGGTGAGTGTAGAACCACAGCACTTAGACCACAAATGACCTGTTGTACATCCTCCCGAGGAGATGTCCTCCTAGGTCATCGTTCATCCTATCCTTTCCAGGAAGGTGGACAGGTCACTTGGAGACATCTCCTTTATATCGGCAGGTGTAGGCCAAGACTCGCCAATCACACACTCTCTTATTGACGATAACTCCGGACACTCGCATAGGACATATGCCTGACAGTCTCATCTTCATGTTCACACATCCTGCATAGAGGTTGTCCACTAGCCCCATGTTATGAAGGTGTTTCCTTAGTTGACAGTGGCCAGTCAGAAATCCTAGTCTTTTCCTGGTCATCGACAGATATTTCTTCGGCGCCAGCTTCTCAGGGCCGCCCATGGTGATCCTGGCAAGATTGCATCCTCTGTTTCCATCCCGTTCCTTTAGAGATTGGGCATGGGTGTAACATTTGAATAGTTTCGCAATTGTCGAAGTCATCATGCTGTATATGCCACTGGGTCCCAAAACTCTTAGTCCAGCCGCTTCCTTGGCTAGAGAGTCGGCAATGCGATTACCTTTACTCCTGCCTTGATCCTGCCACTTCAGGATAATGTTATTATCTATCGAGGCTTTGGCTAAATCTTGGTGGCCCTCTAGTACTAGCCCTGAGGTAACAACTTGTCTGTTCAAGAGCTTGTCTGCTGTCAGGGCAGATTGTTATGTTTTTGCCAGAAATTCCTTTCCTGGTTATTTCTTTCGTGGCGATTGATATTCCAGCCAGTTCTCTTTGGACCACGCTGGTATTTTTCCCATTCCCCACTCAATCCTCAGGCTTAGTGATCTGGAGTACATTCCACATCCTGAGCCTTTCTTGGTTTTTGAGGCGTAAGTATATATGCGTATTGCATTTGTAGCGTCTGACTCTGTGTTCTGTTTTATTTGTATTTTGTAGGGTTCATTGAATACAAACTTGGGTTCAATTGCATCACTGGTTGCCTGCAACAGAGGTTGCGCAGTAAGCGCTTCTCGCCATAGGGTCAGCCTCAATTGACCCATTCCTACTTCGATGTTTACATCAGCCGTGCGCAATCGTAACATGGCCATCGACGCAATCTCTTTAAAGTACAGGTCCAGAGGGGTCAGACCCAAAAATATGCTCTTACGATGAACTATGAGTTTAAACTATGTTTTTTCTTGAGCCCAGAATATGTGGTTCAATTCATCTTTTTGTTACACCTTGTATATCCTTATTGAATAGTCAAATTCCTAAAGTGAAAGGTACATTTGAAAAGCTGATCAGAATTCCTCACCCGCTAAATTGGCATCAAGAGAAGATCGAGAAAATCAACATATTACTCCAGAGAAAACAAGATACTATGCCCACGAAGTGGATATTTTTGCTGAGCAGTTCATATTGACAAAATTATACCTAATTAGTGTTTTACACAATATAGCAATTCAAATTATATGACGTTTCCCATAGTTGATGACCCTGTCCCCATGATTGGAAAGCCCTAAAGAAGGATATCGTTTTGCGACGATTGAGGACAGGACAGCTCAAGGACATACCCAAAGATAAACAAGACTTCTCAAGGCGAACAAATGGTTTATTGTGTTAGTGTCCATTTCCAAAAGTCAGTTAAGGGTTGCCTAAATAACTGAAAGTGCTCATAAACGCCCATTCTCATTCAAAAAGGTATTTTCATTTTTACACGTCAAGCATAATACTTGCTATGTATCTTTCAATATGTTTTTTCCTACAGTAAAAACACACAATATATTTTGATTTCCTAACCGATCTCTGCTCCCCAAATATTCTTGAGAAAACACCAAATTTTGTTCAGTGCTATCGTATGAGAATATCGGTTTTCGTTTTCTCTGGAATTTGAACCCTGGATCCCTATTAATTATGTCACTCAGCCCCAAATATTACTTCTTCGGTTGGAAAATTCGAAAAATGTATAATAAAATTCAGATCCAGATTATATCGATTTATTTCGTCAAAGCAGCCGCAGGACATAATAACATGCATAACCTCCTACGTCGACATCGTCTTATTTTCATAAACGGTACGTTACGTTGGCACCCACTGGGTAATTTGTGCTTGATGGCGAAGCTACGTTTATGAATATCAAACAACCGAAGGCTTATTACATCAACCGAGTTCACAACTCAGTGACTAGGGTGAGAAGGACGACATAATCTTTGTGCAGTAAGTTTGCCCACGATCCACTCGGCCGGAGGTTCTTTGGTAGTTTCACCCGGATTGATAACGCGGAGGTGTTTGGAGAAAGGGGAAAGGTGGAAGTCGGATGTTATCTCTTGGGTGGATTGGAGAGTGATTGAAGAGAGTAATTATACAGAGTGTATCTCAAAAGATATAATCAACTCAGTTGGTGATTACTTGTCATATTTCATGAAAAACAGTTCATATAAACGTATGTCCTAACTTGCTTCGTTTCCAAGGTACAGTGTGTCACAGTTTAACTGGAGATAATAATGATAATAATCGTTTTTATTGGCTGAAATACAAATTATACAAATACATAACAATATGGCAACACAAAATATATAAAGAATATAGAGAAAAGAATGTCAGTCTGAAGGCAGAGTTCAAGTCTAGTCAGCAGAAGAGACTTGTTCTTCCACTCAACCACAAAACATGCATCTCAAGTAGATTCACAAAAGGAATTTCGAATGAAGTCAAATGTAAGTCTTTATAACCAGGTGGAATCCTATTCATTAACCAAGTTACATAATAAGAAAATGAACCTCCAAAGAGAGATGTTCTATGACTTGGTGAAGTCAGTGTTGATTTGTGTCGGATATTTGGATTGAATAAGATTCAGAAAGTCCGTTCTGAATCTCATTCAATGGTATAAATAAGGAGGACTTTTGCTAGTGATCCCTTTTCATTCATGTTCATGTAACTCACAGATTTCAAAGAATTTGTTACATGCATGGTCTCTCCTACGTAAGCTGCATATGAGACGAACACAAGAGTTCTGTAATCTTCGCAATTTAGTTTTATCATGATACCCTAATCAATCACCTTAACAAAAATGTATTCTACACAATTGAATAGGCAGATGACATAGTTATCTTGCAGACCGGCAAATTTGTAAACACACTGTGCGATAGAGCGCAGGATGGGCTCAAATTAATAGAAACATGGTGTAAGGAACACTTACTGTCGATCAATCCCAAGAAGGCTGAGATGGTCCTTTTCACCAGGAAAAGAAGTTTAACGGGCTCAAATCCTTCCGAAATCTTCAAGAGCAAACTAAACTTCTCTGAAGAGGTGAAATACCTTGGCACTATCCACAAGAAGCTAACATGGAACTCTCATCTACAGAGTAGAGCAAATAAAGCATACATGGCTTATGAGCAATGTCGGAGGACAGTGGGACGCGCATGGGGTCTTTCATCTTGTGTGGTCACCTGGATCTACACTGCAGACCGATGTTAACGTATGGAGCCATTGCATGGGGACCGAAAGTTCTACAAGCAACGGACATACAAAAATTATATCAAATACAGCGACTGGCTTTTTTAAACATCACAGGAGCTATAACACCAACCGCGGCAATGGAATTAATCACGGGTCTGACCCCTCTGGATCTGTACGTTAAGGAGGTTGCGTTAATGGCCATGGTACGATTGCCCACGGCTGGTGTAAACCTCGAAGTAGGAATGGGTCAATTGAGAGTGGGCCTATGGCGGAAAGCGCTTACTGCGCTACCTCTGCTGCAGGCAACAAGTAATGCAATTGAACCCAGGTTTGTGTTTAATAAACCCTACAAAATACAAATTAAGCAGAACACAGAGTCAGATGCTACAAATGCAATACGGATTTATACAGACGGCTCAAAAACCAAAGAAGGATCAGGATGTGGAGTGTACTCCAGGTCACTAAGCCTAAGGATTAAGTGGTGAATGGGAAGAAATACCAGCGTGGTCCAAACAGAACTGGCTGGTATCTCAATCGTCACAAAAGAAATAACCAAGAAAAGAATTTCTGGCAAAAACATAACAATCTGCACTGATAGCAGACAAGCAATATTAGCCTTGAACAGACAGCGTGTTACCTCAGGGCTAGTACTAGAGTGCCACCAAGATTCAGACAAAGCCTCGGTAGATAATAACATTATCCCGAGGTGGGTTAAAGGGCACGACGGGAGTTAAGGTAATCGCATTGCCGACTCTTCAACCAATGCTCAATTCTCATAGTGATGGGATGGAATCAAAGGATGTAATCTTGCCAGGATCACCTTGGGCGACCCTGGAAAGCTAGCGCCGAAGAAATATCTGGCGATGACCAGGAAAAATCTATGCCTTACGGTAGGATTTCTGACTGATCACTGTCAACTAAGGAAACACCTCCATAATATGGGGCTAGTGGACACACCTCTATGCAGGATGTGTGAACAGGATGATGAGACTGTCAGGCATGTCCTGTGCGAGTGCCCGGAGTTATCGTCAATAAGAGAGTGTGTGTTCGGCGAGTCTTGACCTACACCTGCCGATATAAAGGAGATGTATCCCAGCGACCTTTCCACCTTCCTGGAAAGGACAGGATGGACGATGACCTAGGAGGACAACTCCTCGGGAGGATGTACAATGGGTCACATGTGGCCTAAGTGCGTGGGCTCACACTCTTTCTCCCTAGTCTACACATACAGATTTAGTTTTATCACATCTTAAAAGGGAATGACCAAAAACCATATCGACATATTTTGCGTGAGATAACACGACAGACTAACATAAAGTTGTTTTCAATCAATTGATGGATATAGCAGTTACTACGTGGTAGAAAATCATAATGGAGAAAAGAGAAATGAAACTTCATATGCATGTATGTAAAAAAACATAGAAAGTTTCATTTCTTTTTTCTTCATTATTATTTTAAATCGCTCTTTAAGAATGTTTTCATCTGAGTATATCAATCTCAAGCCCTTATATGCTCATTTAAGAATCAAATACACGTAGGAGGAATATCTACGGTTGTTGTCGATAATAAGTCCCAGATTTTTTGTGATATTCTCTATGGGTACATACTCATTGCCAATCACAATTTTTCATTCAGACAAACATCTATTTCTAGCTACCGATCTTCCGAATAATAAAGTTTTCGACTTGGATGGATTCATATTCAGAGAATACAGATAGATGCGCAAGAGAGTTGAGATCTTTGTTGAGTAAGATGATAGCATCATTTAAGTTGTTTTCATCGAAAGAAAGATATATTTCAGTACCTATCATCGGCATGTGTGTGAACTGAACAGTGTTTAATTCCAGAAGGGGATTGTGATGTATAAATTACAAAAAGGAGAGGACCGATGATTGATCCCTATGGAACTCTTGAAAGAACTAGGGAAACATTGAAACTTGATTTTTATAAAGCACGGACTGTGTTCTCCCAGCAAAATAGTTTCTGATGAGCTTACTGGCATCTGCCGAAAATCCTAAATAACGAAGAATATTTATTAATAAATCATGATTTATGAGATTGAATGCCTTGAAGAAGTCAAACAGCACCAAGGCGGTATCAGATCTGGGTATTGCTCAGGGAAAAATTTTTTCATGAGAGGAATTACAAAAGAATTTTTCCAAAGTGTAATAAATGTACATTTATCGACGATTTCATTAAAAATATAGGTCTGATATAGTGGATTATGAAAGGGCAACAGTGTAATAGCATTCTACAGCTTATTTTATTTGAATGTATAGCCCCAGATCAAATATACAGTAAATAATTGTAAATATTTTCATCTGGTATTCTTCTGAATTAGAAGTTGCTCGCCTAATCTTTGAAATTATTCTCGAAAAAACTCAGCATCAGAAAAAAATCATTGCATATTTTCAGTTGACAAGTCAACGTTTGGAAATCATAACCACAGACGACCACGGCAACACCTGAAAACAACCAATACACACGGTATTATGCCCCTGTGACTTTTTCTCGTTCCCAAGATTGTATAGACGCATCGGTCTATACAATATTGGTCGGCCGGTAGCCAGGCAGTTCGACGTGAGTGCTTTGTTCTCTCACTCGAATTGACGGCCGTGTTAGTCGGTGGTTCAAGCCCCAGTCTGAACGATTGATTTTCACTTGCTATCGTCCAGCCCGTGTTAGGAATCATACATTAAAATGTAAGACCCCGTTAATACTTAGCTCGCACAAGTTTCGACTTCTGAGGGTTGTCGTTCGTAGGGGTGCGACATCTGATTAACAGAAAAACAGATTTTGAATAGATTTTCAAACAAATGAAAGGATGGTGTTTTGCGATGTTTGAGGAGATGAACATTGAATCGCTGTGTAATATAACCGATATATTTGTGTATATATCGGGTTTATCCATCATTATTGAATATACTGACCTTTTTCAGAGTAATAAATGCTAATTTCTGATTCATTTTTTTTTATGAATTTGGCAGCGGCTGTCGCCAGATGCAGATTTCTTCACATCAAATTTTGAATATCAAAGCAGGTCCGAAAAAGCTGTAGGGTTCGTGCCGATCGCACGAGGGTTGGTATTTTTGAAACCTAGTTACATCATGTACCTTTTTGAGATGGTTTTCCTTCTGAGTTCCACTCCGGAACGCGGCAGAAGGCTAATACTTGAGACTACAGGCCTTTCAACTACCATGAAATGGTGTGGGACTCTCTCGAATAGCGATCCATTAAAAACAACAAGCTTCAGATTAGGCTTATATTACAAAACAAATAACTGTGTAAAAACATATATAATCTCTTATAAGGTAGAATTCCAACTCACAGGAGAACTTGAATTATTCTATTTGAGTTTTGCAGAAATTCTGAAATGATTATTTGAAATTGCCTGGCCGCCGTACTATTTTTTACACATGTGAAAGGGGTGAAGTGAAATTTTATTGCCCTTCTTATATCGTCCCCAAAACGAAACGACAATAAGACAATTATTACAAAATTGAAATGACACCCTCTCTCTCTATATCGACATGGGGGTTGGTAAAAATCCAAATTAACTCACGATATCATACTGCGTTCTGGTCTCCCTCTATGAGGGAGACCAGAACGTAGTATGATAACAATACAAATCCGTTGTAAGTACCACAATTAACTCACTGCCCGCAATTTACCGTAATTCCACTATCGCAAAATCCTTTTTCGAAAAGTCTCTTGTCGCGACCCTCTTCCGCAACTGATTTTCGAAAACTCCCTTTCGCGACTCTTTCAAATTAACTCTCGATCACAAAGGAATCTTCTCGCAACTGACTTTCACAACTTCTCTTTTGAAATCCACTTTCGCGACCAACTTCCCGCAACTCTCTTCCGCAGCTGTCCTCCAATCAATTTTCGCAACTCTCTTCCGCCAAGGACTTTCGCGACCGTTTTGCGACCCTCTTCCGCAACTGTTCGATCGCCACTCTGCCAATTGACCGACTCATTAGTATTCTCAAGTCCGAAAAACTGGTCCTTACACTCCTCCCTTGTACCGTCCCCTGATTGGTCTGATCGCTGTTTAATTTCACCGAATTTCTCCATAACTCTAACTACTTAAGACCTATATCTTTTTTTCATCGAAGTCATTGGTCAGTTTTTATTTTGAGTTAATTTTCTGACCCACCTATTCAGATATGGCCGAACTTCCTGTCCACGAAGCTGAAATGCAAACTCGTAGCTTTCATTTTTGCGTTTCCAGTATTATAACTTATCAACAGGTTACGTTTGTTTAGTCTGGCCGAACGAAACATATTCTTCATGATGCCGATAAGGTTCAACAATCATAAATTGAATTCAACGATCACTCTGTTGGAAAAGTAATGATATCGAAAAACCGATCTTTATGAATGAAATTATATTTTACGTTAACTATCGCAATGGCAGTTATGACAGCTAAGAGAACATACCAAAAATGTATTATATCTGAGGGGGATAACTTCTAAAGGGACAAAATAGACATTGATGAATTCATGAATTTTTTTTTGGGAAAGATGAAAATACTCCTCATTTTTTGAGCAGACCTTGTTGCACTGTTACCACATACTGGAAGAAACGGCCTGTATATCAAGATGACCATTCCAATTAGAGGAACTTGAAACCAGTTATATTTCACCCCAGGCAGAAATGAAATGATTACACAAGTACACAAAACTCCCTTTCGAGATGGAACTTCATGCCATGGCTTTCATTCCAGAGCTGCTGTGTAATAAGCCGAATTACACGAATGACTTTCTTAGAAGAAACCCTCTTTTGGCATGGCATACACAACGAGTATGAGCGCACTCAGTGTGAAACTCACGATAAATTAACGAACGTCTCCGGAGTTCTCATTCAAATAAGGCATTCGGATAGAAGAGAACGGAAGTATCAATAGTTTAAAAGCAGCTCGGCTGCATTTCTGAAAGCGATGAAGTGTTTCTGAAGATAGCATAAATCCTGCAGAGGTTTCCACAGAAAGAATATAGAACGTGCAGTACGCCAGTCGTTTCAGGATAATAAACAGCCGAATATATTAGGAAACTTTTCGAACATACAATGTGGACCACAGCTTCATTTCTGTGAATGCATGCATTGCTTTATAACGTCAGTATCCGAGTGGTAATAAAATCCTGAGAACAAACTACTTCGAATGCAGGATAAAACTACTCCCGAGCAGGATGTGAGAACGTTACGTTCTCTTCACTCTTTCCTGAATTTTTCTATACCCCCGTTGGAGATCTTGTTTGTATGTTACTCTGAAAGATTCCAAACAATGTGTTATTGCTTGCATTTGTTGAAAAATGAATATTTAAATAGAACCAGGATAAAAATCAAATCAAAATCAAAAAATCTTTATTTCCGTAGACCTAGGGAAGGCATGGAAAAAGTCACATTACTCAGTATAATTACAATGAGGTCACAATCATAAAACAACCTAATTATAAGACATACTATATAACATTTAGACCATGAAAGGGATACAAAAATTAAAATTTAAAATTCCAAATCAGACTGAAAAAATTCATTAAGCGATCAAAATACCTTTTCACATAATAGTTTCCGAATTTTTTGTTTAAAGAGCTTTACACTAGTTATTTTTTTTAATGGATATTGGGAGCTTGTTGTACAGTTTTATTGACATGATATGAGATCCATTATTCACCTTGGCTAACTTATGACTAGGAATTAAAATGTTATAGTTTTTTCTCAGGGTGAAGCCCGAAAGAAGACATGTATCACCTCTGTTCTGAAACTTGGAGCAATTTGATTTAACGTATATTACGCAATCAAGAATATACACGCAAGTAACAGTTAATTTATTCAACTTTGCAAAAAGTGGTTTACAGGAATCGGAAATTGATAAGTCACTGATTCTATTGCAGTTGTCAAAACAAATAATACAGTAATTGAGGGCAGAGTAAACATATGCATAAAAGTAACTTTTAAAAATTTCAATTATCACAAAATTACGCGATTCCATATAACGAAACAGTGTGTCGCTAATTTCTTCAGTATGAAATCAACATGATGATTCCAATTGAGTTGGGAATCAATAAAAACTCCTAAAAATTTTTTATAGTTTACCTGTTCAATACTTTTAATCTCAGACCTAACCAATACACTACAATCAGTTTCCTGAATTGTAAAGAGAATGGTGTTGGTTTTAAGATTATTTAGAATCAAGCCATTCTTAGAACAATAAGTTTGCATGTTGGATACAGCATCATTTGCTCTTACTGACAATGTTTCACATTCCGAACCAGAAAGGATATTAATTGAATACTCCCAATGGGCTTCGCAATCAACGTTTATACATAATTATGAGGTATATATTGGGCAAACTGGCAGAGCATTTAGGAATCGAATCTAGGAACATCATATGAGCTCTTCGATTAAGAAAGCAAGACAAATCTCCGAACTTTCTTCGATGTTCCCCATACTATCAAGATGACACGTGATGTTCGCGTCTCTTATCAGGTGAATGCCTCTTTTATTGATGAAATCCAGCAACTTCAGGATATGTTTGGGGGCAGAGCTCCATATATTAGAACAATTACTCCAGAGAAGGACTAATCTGAGCTTTATAAAGCATCAAAAATTGCTGAGGTGTGTACAGTTATCTGGTTTGGAACAGTGTTCTCAGCTTTCGAGAAGCAGCCTTTGCAATTCCGGCGGCACTGTGCAATTCCAGATGATTGTGTCCAGACATACTGGTGCCCATTTCAACCCCCAACAAACTCATCAAAGCAGAAAGCGGACTTGTCTGACCTGATATTATTATAACCGGTACAGAGACATTCATCTTCTTGAAGAAAACCGATGCCTGGGTTATTGTGGCATTGATTTGAACCTAGTTACTTGCACCCCAATTCGAAATCACTTTTAGATCCTCATCAAAATACGCAACCTCATGCTGCTGGTGAAGATGTGCCTCCGTAGCCGATGTCCTAATTCAAATGAAATGACGAGAAAAGTGTGCTGTCGTCAGCAGAGCAATATAATGAATTCTTGATTTTTTACAATAAGTCGTTGATATACAATAAAAAGAGAGTTGAAGAAAATATGGATTCCTGGAGAACACCAGCGTTGATGGTGAAAGTATTCCAGAAATATCCATCAACGGCCACTTGCAGGAAACGTTGTTTCAGGAAGCTGAAGAGACATACATAAAAATGATACGACAAGCCATAGCATCGAAGTTTGACCATTAAAGACTCAGGCCACACCCGGTCAAACGTTTTAGAAATATCAAGCGCAACAGCCCTTGATTCTCCATGTCTATCGATTGCGTTTTTTCAACTATGGGTGCGAAGGTCGCCTGTTGATCTCTGTTTCCGATAGCTACATTGATAATTGCTCAAGATGTTGAAGCCTTCCAAATATTTGGGGATATGGTGGTTTACGACTCACATGGTGTGACAACCTAACACACTGCAAGCAAATAAGAAATTCAAATGTTACAGCAAAAACAGTATCGTGAAGATGTTTGAACTGAATGTTCAGCAAAGTTTGACAGCAACAAAGTAGAATGCTTGCGTTGTTATATAACCATGGATGAAAGATGGGTTCATCAATTCACACTTGAGACAAAAGAACAATCGAAACAGTGGATTCAAAAGAGAGATCAGGCTCCAAAGAAGGCGAAGGCCCTTTCATTTGCAGCCAAGGTCATGACATCGTTTTTTTTGGGAGGCGCGTGGGATAATTTCCATTGACTATCTTGAATAAGGTGAAACTATCAACGGCAAATATTATGAAAACTTATTGCAACTTTTGAGTGAAGAAATCAAACGGAAACCGCCACATTTGGCTGAAAAAAAGTGTTGTTTCATTAAGGCAATGCACTAGCTAACAAATCCATTATCGCAAAGACAAAAATTAACGAACTAAAGTTTGAGTTGCTACCTCATGCACTCTATTCGCTAGATTGAGCCCCGTTGAGTTGTTTTCTGCTCCCAAATTCTAAAAAATGGCTCAGTCGTCAAAGATTTTCCAACGATGGTAGTTAATGGCTATTATGAGGAGCAAGGCAGTTATTATCATAAAAACGGTATGGAACTTATTGAACCTCGCTGAGAAAAATGCAAGGAGATTACTTTGAAAAATGAATGATATTTTTTTCAAACAACCTCTGGATGAATTCAAAACAACCTGTTTTCTCAATCACTAGAAATGCAATAATTTTTTCGAAGCTGGTTTCACCAACCAAGTGGCATCTCCAGGGGATGAAGAAAACTCAGTTTCTCTCATCTCCAGGAGAGTATTACATTTCTGGTGATTGTGAAAAGGGCTTGCTTCCTCGAATAGTACCGAACAAGAGGTACATATTGCATTACATAACTTTGTAAGACATAATAGACAAATCAAACTTAATCATGCCCCGTGGTGTTCAACAAAAGCAAGAACTCCCGAATCAGTTTACATGAAATCCACTCCGAACCCCATTATCTCGTTTTCTGATAATACTCACATTTCACGTCGACCTGCACTCTGACGGGCTGCGAATCTCCGGCTTTGTTACGTGCGTGACACGTGTATAGTCCGGAGTGTTGTCTGATGGCAGGACTGAATTGCAAAAGTTCCTGCAAGCTAGCCGGCTGATTCTGGCCTTCTCTTCTCCAGACCACCGACGCTTTTGGATTAGCGGTGACGACGCATCTTATTGCTATCGAATCCTTCAGGTCTTCGACGTCGCTGGTCGGGATTCCTACCAGTCTTGTCTCCGGGACGTCTGAAAATAAAGGATTCGGTTAGATGTTTGGCTGGTTGGCAGTGAGGGATTTTGTCGACGGAACAAATTGCCGAAACTTCTCGGTGGCGACAAGTATTCATGTTGAACAGAGAAAGATTTCTTGTGGTCTTTTCTAACTATTCTACCCGTCAGATTCTTGATTTTAGTCTACACGACATACATTCCTTGGCACTTACTCAATATTCAGTAATTTGTAATGACTATTCAGTAACAGGGAATTATTTAATTCTATTTGGTAATTCAGTGAATGACCCGAATTTTTGAATCTATTCATTTGTAAATATTCTAAGAAAATTTTGTTGCGAACTAATCTCTTCAAAATGTAATACGTCTCAGTTGTTTGTTGTTTGTTGTTTCACAAATTGTGTGGGCATACTTGAAGACTCGCTGTAAACCAAATTATCTAAAAGAACAATTCGTTCAGGTCAATCTCAACTCACCTACACTGTATGTTAATGGACTGACACCCATCATAAAACAGCTGCTTCCCTGGCTAATATCACGGAGGACGTTGGGTTATATCTAACAGGTATCAGTGCAGGGTATTTCACAGAAGAAATTCTTGAATATGCTTTTGTCGGTACAACTGCCGGAATCGATTTTCAATTATTGGAACGCGCACATTTGCAGACCGGTTTCGAACTACATGGTCTATCGTCAGTGTTCTTCATGATTTTCTATAATGAAAAATCAAATTCTTTCAGTGTATCATACCTCGAACAAAGCTGAAGCGAACGATAAGCAATATATCTGTCATCGCTCCCTCTGCCTATAGACGAGATACTAACCAACCGCATATTCGAATGGCGCAAATTCTCTTGGAAAGAAATACATTTCTTCTATAGTAGTTGTGCATTTTTTGGGGTCGATTTGATCTCATAGCCAGTCTTCAAATATGCACACTAAGTAGGGGTGAAATGTATTTCCTCATGAGCGGATTTGGGCCATTCTGATATGGGGTTTATTAGTACCTCGTCTACAAGCACAGGAGGCGATGACAGATATTTTGCATGTCTACCCTTCAGCTTTGTTCGAAGTATAATACTTTGAAATGATTTGATTTTCAATTATGGAAAATCGTCGACTTCCTGATGCAGTGTTGCCAACTAGTAGAACTACAAAGTCGCTACACATGAATCAAAATTCCGCCACAGTGCTTCATATTTCGCTACGCTTGTATATCTGACGTAATCAGTTGGCTCATGCGCCCTATCCAAAATTGAATACCACAGAACTTACAGTTTGTAGTTTGTGTACCGTTCAGATGCCACCAAACTGAACTGTCACTAATTTAAGTAATCAGGATCATGATAATTTTCAACCGCGCAACTCAGTAGATGGTACCTACTTTTCTAAGTTCACAGTAGTTAATTTTTGAAAACTTTCCTCTTGACCAAATATTTCTTAGCTTGGAAAATGATTTTGAAAACTAAAAATAAAAATCAATTTGTTCACGTACGTATAGTCACACTGAGCTCGGATGATCATTCGCGACAGGACTAATCCATCCTTTCAAGTTGGAATCAGACAATCAATGTTGATAAAAAGTTTTTTTCCAAGACTCTTTGTATTTTTTTGAACATTTCGTCAATTCCAACTACGATAGCTCTTTCACTCGAGTTATAATACTCGAGACAGTCGAGACTTTCAGTTTAAAGGTATTGGAGGTTATACGGTTCATGATATGAATGAAAATATTCAAAAATATTCTTCTCGTTCGTCATTAAATGGCCTCAGTACTGAGACTATAACGTATTATTTTTTTCCCCGTAGTGTGCGCTGGTCAGGCCGTATCCCCCGAAGCCCCGATACATTCGGGAGGGCGCGCCAGCATAATCAACCAATGACCACTCCCCACACCGTGGGGTAAGTGATCATTGAGTCCGAGAATCATGTGCCTTGAGCAATCGCAGTGAGCCAAAAGTGACAGCCTTCTGCATCTGTGCGGCTAAGATTTCTGCCTTAGTGCGGCAAGCCAGTATGATTTTTACATTCGAGAGTAGAGAAGATATCATTCCACCAATGACTCCAACAATCAGAACGACCATCTGGATAGAGTCTGCGGAGTTCGAAGAGAAAATCTCGATGTTTTATTCGTTTTTCCTCCTCTTTTCTGACGATATTCGTCTCGTCAGGAGCTGAAAACTCCACAACAAATATCGTTTTGGTCTGGTGGTCGAGAAGGACTACATCAGGCTTATTAGCTTGTCTGAGCCTGAGGGTGGGGAACGAATAGTTCCAATAAATTCGGCACTTCTCGTTCCCCACAACGGATTCAATATCCCCCGGAGCGTAGGGCAACACCGGTGTCTCGTCAATACCGTAAGAGTGCCGTAGATGGTAATATAGCACTCTTAGGGCCGCGTTATGTCGATGGATATAGGCCGAGACCGCATATGCTGGACATGCTGATAGCAAGTGCATTAGGGTCTCGGGCGCCTCGCGGCAGGCCCTGCACCTTGTGTCAGGAACCTCTATACCCATCACGCGACTGCGGTAGACTAAGGTGTTGAAGACACCATCCTGGCAAGCCATAATGAACCCCTCAGTTTCCGACTTCAGCCCACTCGACCTGAGTGGGCTATTATTATTATTATTAGCTGTCAGCTTCGAGTGCTGTCTGCGGATAGCCTTAGTTGCTGAGGCCATTGAATCGAAAAGAAGGAGGAGAGTGCTGTCCACTGCCTCTTCTTCTTCCATATTTTGTTCAATATCGATTATTGAAAATTCCACTACTTTATGTTCAAATCCGCTACGCCGCTGCCATCGAGTAAATTCCGCTACAGTAGCGGAATTCCGCTACGGTTGGCAACTCTGTCCTGATGATGAAGTACACCATCTTGCATTGACAAGAGGCCAAATAGCCCGAAGTTGGCCTGCAAATGCTTCCGTTCCAATAATTGAAAATCGATTGCGGCAGTTGTATCGCCCAAAGCATATGCAGGAATTTCTTCTGTGGAGAGTCCTGCACTGACGCCTGTCGGATATAATCCGACGCTCTTCGTGGAACCAGCCAGAGTGGTAATTGTTTACTGATATATGTCAGAACATGAAACTACTGTATAGGTAAGGAAAAATTTTGGGTCTGGAGATGAAGTTAATTGGGTGAATGAACGTCAGAAATTCTTATTCATAATGCATCATATTGGAAATGTGTGAAGTTAATCGCCGTAGCTATGGCAAGGGTGCTGACAGATATAAAATACCCTGCAAGGGACTTATGAACATGCAAATTGGATCTGAATTTTCAAAATGATACTGAAAGTGATACAAAATTGTCACAAAGAATGCTGCAGAGGCTTGACGGGTGAACAAAATATTCAATAGCTGATTTTCTCTCCAAAGGCATAACAAGTGGTTGAGTATTATTCCTATAATTACCAATTAGTAGAACAAGTTTATGATACCAACGGTATGCAGGCCAAATACAAAATCGTGCTCTTCTGGCAATGAATCAATCAAACACCCAAAATCCCATTATGCTTTCCATAAAAAAAGAGCTTCATGTACTCAAACAAAGGCAAGCAGTAATCAGATTCAGGTGGGTCCCATCTCATGTGGGCATCCCAGGCAATGAAAGAGCAGATCAACTGGCGAAAGCAGCCATCTCAAATCCATTGACTTATACTGAACTCAAAATAAATCACATTGATCTGAAATCTCTCTACAAACAAGAAATCATTACACAAACAATGAAAGACATACTTGGTGAAAATTGTGACACTGAACAATTGATAGCTTTCCTCAAAAATATACACATTTTACGACATATATGAATTAATTTTAAATATCATATACTAAGCATTTGTATTATGCAGTTGCTAATAACACTAGCGGTTGATGCAACTTTCTTTAAATAAATAAAAAAAAACTGTTGATGCAGAATGTGGAGAATATGAAAGGAACCCATTTGAAATCTGGGATTTTATAATAGCGTATTCGATAAGGGTTACAAAGAAAATTTTCCTTCTCTCTTCACTAGATTCTTTTTCCAGCTTCCATCAGGGGAAGTACAGAGGAGGTACAGAAGTCATGCCTTTCGCAATACATCGACCTTGTTGGGGTACTACGCCTTCTGGTTTAACCTAAACTGCTGATATATTTAATTTAATCTTCTACTCTCACGTGGATATGCTGTTCACTCCGGCTCTCAACCAGCGTGATTGGAGGTTGGTGTTATATACATTCGGAACGGAGGAGATATTCAAGTAGAGGAAAGTTTTGTTTCAACTCGTTCGATAGGTATTTCAATTCTCTATCTAGACATCATCAATTTGTTGATTCATTATTTTTCTAATTTTTCAAATGTTCCAATAGTTATTCCGCTATATCCCAGCTTCTTGAAGAAACCAATTAGTTAATATGGTGACTGATCTTTCAGGTCAGATGGTAGAATAGTGTTTTACCAAACTCTAAAAACCTGATTGGATCAGGCACAAGTACATGCTCTGATGTTTCATCATTTTCCAAATAGAGGTGACACACACTGTCTTCCGACAGTCCGAGTCGCTGCATGTGATAATTCAAGTGACCTGTAAGAAGGCCTGTTAGACCTACTGTAGTCCAAGTACTGTTTGGTATCGAGCTTCGAAGTAAGCCAATCCTGGAATATTCTGCTGAAGCGATGGTTCAACGAAGCTGCTTGTAGCACCGTCCTTTGTAAGGGAGTCAGCAGCCTCATTGCCTTCCAGGCCAAGAATCCAGACCAGAGACAATTCATTAAGTCGTCCCAGTGAGGAGAGTCGTTTTTGGCAATTTGCTATCAACTTAGATGTTGCTCGGTAGGAGCCGCATGACATTCCGAGGAAATGTTCATTGACTTGTGTCATGTTCCATTCTACCAATCACTCCAACATTGGCATTGTCCTGGATGAAAAACACAACGGAACGCTCACTTGGAAAAAGCCAAACTGTCCTTATGGACATGTCGAAGGATGTGTGGTAAAACTTGGGGTTTAGGTCCCAAACAAATCAATTAGATTTATGTAATGATTGTTAGACCAACGATCACTTATGGAGCAATTGCCTGGTGGCCAAACGCTTTACAGAAAACGGCCCAGATAAAGCTCACTGGCTCACAGAGACAGGCTTGTCTGGCCATCAGTGATGCCATCACTACCACACCGTCAGCGGCCATGATGATCCTTCAAGATCTACCCCCTCTCCGTATTTTTCTGGAGAGACAGGCTAGATGGACTGCATACAGACTTGTGCACAATGCCAATTGCACAAATCAATTTACTGCAGACTACAACAAACTGTTGGTTGACACTGGAAGTCACAGCATTCTGGATATAAACTCTGACTTTATGTCTCTAACTGTCAACTACGAATTGCCTTATAAAATACTGTTTCTGAGTAAAGAGGACTGAATCCTCAGAGAGAAGGAAATATTGGTTCACAGATGGATCAAAAACACCTTCTGGTTCTGGTGCAGGTATTTTCAGTCGCAGACCCAGGACAGAGATATCAACCTGTCTAGGAACCTATGCAACTGTATATCAAGCAGAAATTGTGGACGGAGAGATTGAGCGAATCCAACCTCTAACATAAGTCAATTAAAAAAAAATTCGGACAGTCAAGCAGCGTTGGAAGTTCTTGGCTCCTACCATGCAATGTCCAAATTGGTAGCAACTTGCCAAAAACGACTCTCCTCGATAAAAGACTTGATAGATTGTCTCTGAGGCTACTGACTTACAAAGGAGGCTTCTACAAGCAGCTTCATCGGACCAGAACCTTGGCATTGCTTCTTTGGCATTGCTTCAGGTGTTGCCAAGCAAACATTAAACACCTGGATGGTAAGAATATTAATGGACTTCTGGCATAATCTGGCTCCAACTGTCAACTATGAACTGCCTTATAAAGTACTGTTGAGAAAGGAAATATTGAGAGCGGATAGTTGTTGGTTCACAGATGTGTCAAAAACACCTTAAGGTTTTGGTGCATGTGTTTTCAATCGCAGACCCAAGACCGAGATATCGACCTGCCTAGGAACTTATGCGACTGTATTTCAAGCGGAATTATGTGCGGAGAGATTGGATAAATCCAACCTCACACACAAGTCAATTAAAATATTTCCGGACAGTCAAGCGGCGTTGCAAGCTCTTGGCTCCTATCAAGCAACTTCTAAATTGGCATAATCTTCCAGGATTGGCTCACTTCAAGGCGTTTATTCATCATTCGAAGCTTGATAACAAACAGTTGTTGGACTACAGCAGGGAAGAACTGCATTGTCTAACAGGTCTTCTGTAATTTGAATCAACATATGCAGAGACTCGGACTGTCGCAAGACAGCCGAAACACCCGAAACGGAACTCTTCACAATTTCGGTTAACTACAATTACTACACGAATTTATTTCCATTCCCAATACTGGCATCCTTGTACTTTTTGGATAGTCGATATCGATCGATATCGATTAACAGCCGATCAAAAGTTGTTTTTGTGTGCATAATTTGAATTTAATGAAAGATTACTCAACATATATTTGAAACGAATTCGAAAAAAAGATCTGACCAGTGAATAGTTTCAAGAATATTTCTTAGACCATCATTCGAAATGATTGCAGGCTAGGTAAATGGAAGAGTCAAGGCAGATTTCTCATATATGGCACTCAGAAAATGAATTCTTCACCGATTTTTATTTGAAGGAATTTCTTTGTACACATCAAGAAGAAACAGGAAGCAAATCATGTTAAAAACGAACATTCCCAAAATTTGTTCCACTTGTCTATTTACAATTATATACTAGGGAATCAATGTTGATAATATAAAAACTGCAGACGATTTTTTTTGTTGTTGGAAGTGAATGTGTTGGCTAAATCACACATTTGTAAATTACATTCAAATTCAGAATCTAATAGTATTCTGACCGTAAATATGTTGGCTCAATAACTTGCTCACAATATTTTATTTAAAAAGCTCTTTGAACTTCATCATGAAAACGGTAAGTGCGCTAGTATTACATCACAGTTATTGGTCAAAATCCTAATAAGTATGTTAACTTTTCATTACCCACTTTTGTGAGGTTGAAACTCTGACACTGTACTCTGAGAGAAAGATTTATCCTTCATAAGAATTTTTAGTAATAGTTGACAAAACATTTTTTAGGTTGGCGTGTTCATAATATTTAACGGTTTTTGAATATTTGCTGCGTCAAATTTGAAAAAGTGGAGTGTGTTCGAAAGACATTTGGTCTCTGAGGAAGTGGAAACATGACACTGAAAATAGATGTAGAATACTTTTCTATTAAAATACGACAGATCCGAATATTTTTTTCATAATCGCCAACTATAATGAGATGACCCCGTTCATTTGCATTAGCTCATCCTGTATATATTTGATCGCATACGGATTCTATTTCCAACAATGAATAAGATAATCTAACCCCTTTTTGATTCGTGAGACGCCTCCGGCTGCGTCTGCTACCTATTGTTTTTTTATGGCATATTCCCTCATTCGAGCTGAAGTAACTCCGAATTTCAGCTGGAAAAACAGATAATAATCAGAAACCCGAGATCGTCTGACCAATCTGGAAGGGGTAGAAAACACCCGGCGATCCCTGTTGCAGATGTTTGAAACACCAACGGTGACGTTATTGAATTTGTGTTGTCTCACATATGTTGTATTGAATAATATTATGGAGGTTTTGCACCACGATTAGAATGCATGGGTTGCAGATACAAGTTGATGAAAGTAGTTGAGTATCTTATAATATACAGGGTGATAACGAAATCATTTTACATTGCATCAGTAAGTTGCTTCTGGAGTAAAAAATTTGACAATCGAAAAAGAGATATATTTTTCTGATTGAATGCTACTGTGTTAGGGAAACATGTGATATATTTTTCAAATAAAGTTTGTGGAGATCAAATCGAGAGGTGTAGTTTATGAAAAGAGGCATATTTCACTGGATCCGATATTTCTGATGAGAAAATAGTTGAAAACTTTTTTTGGTTCTACCAAAACTTAACCCTTCGTTCGTTTCGAAATTTAAATTTCTCACTACATAAAAACTGAATGGTGCCCTGTACAATGACTTCTTTGTCACCCGGTATAGTCGTATTCAATAAAGTAGCTGCTGCTATGATTTTTTCAGGTTATCTTTCAAAAACTGTTACTATTTTGTTGAAAGACTGGACGCAGCTATACTCAAGAAGAACAATGATATTGGGAATACTCAATCCGACGTGGGGAACGAGAAGTGCCGAATTCGTTGAAACTATTAATTTCCCTTTCTCAGGCGTTTACAAGCTGATGAGCCTGATGTAGTTCTTCTCGACCATCAGAGCAAGACGATATTTGTCGTGAAGTTTCAGCTCCGGGCGAGACGAATATTGTTCAAAAAGAGGAGGAAAAACGGATAAAATATCGAGATTTTCTCTTCGAACTCCGCAGACTCTATCCAGACCACTTTGTCAAGATGGTTTTTCTGATTATCAGAGTCATTGGTGGAAACCAAGGTGACTTTAGGGAAAAAATAATATGTATTTAGTTTGAGCACTGACAGAAATACTATTTGGAGATACAGCACACTATGGGGGTTGATAAATATAGAAATATCACAGACGGCAAAGCCTTGACGTGAGAAATTATATCCAATAATTTAAATGTCTCATAATTTTATAATACTAAGACACATACAATATTGACGAAGCTACACATCAGCGTGTAAACATTCAATACGATGTTCAATCATATGCACAAATATTTAGACATTTACGTTTAAAATGATAATGATAATGAAAATATTCACAACAAATGAAGTAGGATAAAAAATAGACTAATCACCTAGATACATTTTGGTGAAAACCTTTTTAGTGGAATGATAAATTAAACAAGTTCTGATGCATTCATTTCTGTCTATTGTTTTCGACAAAATAATATCAACATACTGGTGAATTTGAAACCTGGACAAGCTGAGAATCCCTTTAGGTCAGCTTTGAATTCATTTTCTTCTTCTAATAGATTTTATTTCAACAGGAATAATATTATATAGTCGAGGATTTCGTTAAAAGAATGTCCTATGTAGAGTTTTTTTTGTGAATTTAATACATATGATGAATTCATTCTATATTACCTTAAGCTAATGCGTATTCAAATGTTGCCTCATTCATGGGTTGTTTAAAAAGTTTTGTCGATTTTTTGAGTCTTCAAACTTTTATTCAGTTTGATCGAAACAGAACATATTCCAATCACTGCACTTTTTCCAACGTGACCCAAGTCGATCAATTCCGTCGGCATAAACATTGGGTGCTATGGATTCGATGAGGTCGACGGAGGCCGTTTTAGGCAGGTCTAGATTAGCGGAGTTTCCACCGGTGGAAAATACATCCAAGTGATCAGAAAGATGGCAGTCGGTTGGCGAGAGATCTAGGAAGTATGGTGGGTTAGGCAGAACTTCAATGTTCAATTCGTTTAATATTCAGACTGTGATTTGTGAAACGTACAGAGGAGAGCTGTCGTGTAGCAGAATCGTAGATCTTACTTTGCCCATTTTTGGTACATTTGGTCGATTTTTTCACAATAGGACTCTTCCGTGATGGTTTGGCCCGGTTGCAGAAAGTTATTGTAGATCACACCAGCCGCTGACTACCATAAAGTAGCATCAGTGGTACCATCAGTACTACACCATCAGCGGCCATAGAAATCTTTCTAGATATACCTCCTCTCCACATTATTCTGGAGCGAGGGGCTAGATGGACTGCATATAGACCACAAATCAATCTAATGCAGAGTACAACAGACTGCTGATTAACACTGATAGTTACAGCATTCCGGGAATGACCTC
This sequence comes from Leptinotarsa decemlineata, assembly GCF_025532065.1. Lineage (NCBI taxonomy): Eukaryota > Metazoa > Arthropoda > Insecta > Coleoptera > Chrysomelidae > Leptinotarsa > Leptinotarsa decemlineata. The sequence continues at coordinate 3,210,176 of NW_027412688.1, read as the reverse complement.
TGACTTTATGGCTCCAACTGTCAACTATGAACTGCCTTATAAAGTACTGTTCCCGAGTAGAGAGGACTGGATCCTCCGAGAGTAGGAAATATTGAGAGCGGATAGTTGTTGGTTCACAGATGTGTCAAAAACATCATAAGGTTTTGGTGCAGGTGTTTTCAATGGCAGACCCAAGACCGAGATATCAACCTGCCTAGGAACTTATGCGACTGTATTTCAAGCGGAAATTTACGCTATTGAATTGTGCGCGGAAAGATTGGATAAATCCAACCTCATACACAAGTCAATAAAAATATTCTCGGACAGTCAAACGGCGTTGGAAGCTCTTGGCTCCTACCAAGCAACGTCTAAAGTGGTAGCAAATCGCTGAAAACAACTCTCCTCGATAGGAAGACTCAAAAGATTGTCTCAGGTCTGGATTCCTGGCCATACTGGTCTGGAAAGTAATGAAGCTGCTGACTCTCTTGCAAATATAGGTGCTCCAAGCGGCTTCAACGCACCAGAACCTGTCATTAGCATCGATTCAAGCTTCGCCAAACAAACCTTGAACACCTGGATAGCAAGAAGATTTATGGACTGGCAGGATCTTCCAGGATTGGCTCACTCCAAGGCGTTTACCAACTCTTCGAAACTTGATACCAAACAGTTGTTGGACTTCAGTAGGGATGAACTAAGATATCTTACAGGCCTTCTTACTGGTCACTGTCATTTATCGAAAGACAATGTCTGTCGCTTTTGTTTGGAAAATGATGGAACAGCAGAGTACATACTTCTTTCCTACCCCGATGGGGACCGAATCTGCTTTTCAGAGTTCGGCAGAGCCGTCTTGGACATCTCCTGTTGTTGTAGAGAAACCACTTTTCATCACACGTGACGATCTGATCCAAAAAATGTTCGTATCGTTTGCGCGAAGGCAAAAAAGAACAGACCTTGAAACGTGACAATATCTCTCAACCGTTCAAATCATGGGAAACACACTTTTCGAACATATAGACCTTTCCAATATGTTTTGAATCATTCAAAACAGCCTCATATCTGACGCCCAATTCTTCCACATTCCACGCATCGTTTGTGATGGGTGAGTCTTCACCAGGGTTCTCAAAGACGACCACCGCAGGGCTCTACTTCGAGGCCAAAAGAGATTTCGCCAACTTTGAAGAACGTCACTATTATTGCCAAATGCTTGGTTGGTTTTCGATGTGTTTTTACAGCGCTTTGGTTCAATTTGAATTCGTAGAGAAAAATTTTGCTCAACGACATCATGCAGTTAGAAGCTGAAAAGAGAAAACGATTAGAGTTTGGAAAAAACCAACAGCATCATTGTTCACAGTCCAAAATTTTCTGTCGATCACTATGTACTACAATGCAGTAAAATAAATATTCATTGAGATATTGAGCTACAAAAACACATGACATTGAAACGGACAAAACTTTGAAACAACCTAATATCCCAGTTGTACTATAGAATGTGAATAGAAAAACAATGAATTTCCTTCGATTCATTCCATTCAGCTCGAATCGTTTGCCAGTTCACTTTTCAGTATTCCAAACTGTAGCAGATGGGCTCGGTTGATGATTCAATGAAAATGAAAGTTAATTGAATCGCCAAATGGATGTCCAAAAAACAGTTTCAGTCCCTACTAGTAATTTGCATGTCGTCGGCTAGTTTCGATGTGCTACCAAACCACAAAAAACAGAGAACTGAATTGATTTGCGAAAATTGTTTCGAGTGCAGTTTCAAAAACCTAGCTTCACATTACTCTTGATAGTCATCCAGTATTACGGTCCATTTAAACAACGGATTGAACAGAGGAAAGTGTGGGTTTTTATTAGAAAATTCCCCAACTGCATAATGGTTATCGCTTAATCTTTCTATCCAACTTGAGCTTGCTCGGGTGAATATGATGACAAAAAATAGAAAACTATCGTCGGAAATTACAAGATCGCTTCTTTTTCCTGCTGAAGTTTATTGGATGAGTCGGACACAAATGTTTCCACAATAAAAACAGTTGAGTTGCATGCATAGAATATTTTCAGTCGAATCAGGCAGTCTGTTTTTTCAAGACAGAGAGTTATTGAAATTCCAAAATTGATACTTCTGCTTTTTTTACTACAGTACACCACTGGGTGTCTTAATCGGATGCCAATGGAAAAAATATCAACTTCACTCTTTTCAGTTACTGTGAAAGACTTTCTCTTCCGCTACCACAACTTCAAGAAAAGCCGCAATCTTAGAGAAATCGAAGACGAGATAATACTCTAAATTGTAAACTTCGACGAAGAGAGTATCCACATCAATTTTTCGAAAATAGTAGCACCAGAGAAAGGTGTAAGAGGACAATTTTTCTTTTCCTTTCTGTCAATGGATTACTCCTGTTATGGCTGAGATACACACGGAATCGTTGAGAAAATTGACCACAGAAGTATATCACCTGATGAAGGAAACCTCTGAAGAGATTGGTAAATTAGAGAGTAGAGGGAACGCATACAGAAGACAACCTTCTGGAATCAGTGCAATCTTTCTGGCACGTTGAAGAACTATGATGTATTCGAATATACATTTCGCAACAAACTCAAAGGAAAAAAACGTACACTCCAAGGACTGATTCACCAACAGGTTTCCCTTATTTTAAAGTTACTAGGAGTTTATTGGGATCTCAAAATTAATATCTTTTTCATTATTATACTAATCTATAAACTTCTGTAGATGGCGCCCAAATAAGGACTTGGATCTGGTAACCCTTTTCAGCACCCAGCATTGAGCCTCTATAAAGAATCAAGTAACGAACCACGCTCTTTCCTCCGCATAATCCACAGCTAGTCATGGCACTTGTACCTTTATCTTACTTTGAATTCAGAAAAGAGTAAGGTACTTGAAATTATGAATATATGTATAAAGCATTGAATATGTAGATTTTACTTAGTATATACACGCCAGAAAAATCTATTGCATAACGGAACATGTGTTGAGTTTTTGTAAAACTCTTCAGTAAAAATATCGCAATGAAGTGTTTCTTGAATAGATGAATTATCTTTATTGATGGTCATAGTTTTGAGTTACGCCTCATTCTATTCTACACACTATAAGAAAATAACTTTAAAATATATTGCAGAATCATCAATTGGTAGGAATCTTTTTTTATCTTTTCATAAAAAAGGAAGTCTCCCACTTTTCCAAATCCTCCTCGTACGATGTAACAAATTTCAATAGAATATTCATTGCCACAAACCATGTTTCCCCAACTGAAGAATTTCAAAGTCCATAATAAAAACCACGTCAAAGGAGACCACGAAACGAAACTTACTTCATAAAATAATCCGCGGGTTTTAATTCGTCATGTCCAAAACGGTCTCTTTGTTCACGACTGAAAACAAGTTCATTCGCATGAAAACCTCCTGATTCCTTAACATTCGTTTGAATGTGAACTGTCACAAAAGTTTTTTACGCGAATTCGTTTAATCTGGTCCTTTTGCTCGAATTCAACATAAATAACTGTGAGGGAGCAGATGAGACAGACTTTTTACTCCGGAAATGGTTTTCATTTCGTATGACAAAAGGAAAATAAAAGCATCTGCTCACCAAATGAAAATGTGGCTAATTAAAGGAACTTTGAAATAAACCCCGGGAGAATTCAGATTTCCGTCACATAATGTGATTAAGATGGTCTCAACAAAGTGTGGAAGATTTTATAAGCATGAACTAGTTGTGGAACTTTCGAGAAGTTGCCAAGAAGTTTCTTGCAATTGGATAAACGTCACTGAAGTGCTTTTTGCGACAATTCAGCTCGTGAACACCTGTTTCATGGTGATGAATGATTTTGTAGATTTTTTCGAATGTAATAAGAAACAAGCGACGTTCCATTGATAGGAAATTGGTACTAAAATTTCATAAAAAAAATTAATTTGAATCCCACAATAACTTGAGCAACTTTCCAGTAAATTTTGAAGAAGAAATTAGCAAGTTTTATGGAAATGGAGTATATAAGCTTGACTGCTCTGATTGTTCTGCATTTTACATTGGTTGAACTTGTATACCTCTCATCACTCGCATAAACGAACATCTTGAAAGAACTGAAAAAATCCGCATTTGGCAAACATAATAAATTTTACAGTCACGACTTCAGCCCCAATATAAATTTTGGAAATTTATATTCACAGAGAATGGTAGTGAATGACGATAATGCGATTGGAGTGATTGGTCAAGTCATCGCCAATCCCAGGTTAAGTACCAGAGGTTTATCAGCAATGGCCGGGATAAGCCATATGAGCGCATGGAGAATCCTTAAAAACCACAAATTCCATCCTTACAAAATTAAACTTGTTCATGAACTCAATGAGGATGATTTTGACCGAAGACAGGAGTTTTGTGAAGGCATGAGTGAGAGATTAATGCAAAATCCCGAGCTGCTTTATAACATCTATTTTTCGGACGAAAGCTCATTTTATTTGAATGGTTGCGTGAACCGTCACAATTGCCGTTATTGGTCGGATGGAAACCCAAGACAATACACAGAAATACATACATACGGAATATTAGGCAATCATATTATAGGTCCATTTTTCATTGATGGAAATTTAACCGGTGATTCTTATTAACAACTTCTTGAAGAGGCAATACAACCTCGTACAGTTGAAATAATTGAACGGGATCCAAGATAGCAAGATGAATTTATCCATTTTCAACAAGACGGTGCACCACCACATTATGACCAGTAGGTTCGAAGTTTTTTGAATAATCATTTTGAAGGACAATGGATTGGCAGAAGAGATCCAATTGAATGGCCAGCACGATCACCAGATTTAACACCACTGGACTACTTTTTGTGTGGATATTTAAAGTACACAGCCAGCCAATTTGGATAAATTACGTCGTAGAATTATTGATGAATGCCGAGCTATAACTCCTGGGATAATGAATAATGTAAGAGCAAAATTCGAACAAAATCTTTATTGTTGCATGGAGCAAAATGGCGCACATTTTGAACATTTACTCTAAGTTTCCTATGTGAGTTACCCTTATTAGGTGTTACTTTTTTTGTGTGTGCTTTAAAAACAATTATTGGAATTTATTAACCCTAAAACGGTTTTTTAAAGTTTTCTGTGTCATCAGTATTCAAGGAAATCAGCAGGTTGTATTCGTTGTATAGGTGAGTTTTTAGTATGATTCACTTTTTTATCGAAAGCATAAAATATCCACGTCAAAAGGCAACCTTCGTAAGGAGGTGCCACTCAATTTACCTAAAATGTAAGGGTGGTAACCAACCCCATCCCCCGAAAAAATCTCCTCGTAATAAACAAATAATTCTTACTTTTTTACGAAATCAAATGGACACGTATTAGCAGGTTGTCATAAAAAGCAAAAATCAATTCCTTTTATGAAAGTTCTGAACGTGAATTGTACCTTAAAAACAATTTTATTATTTTAAAAAGAAATGAACTCTATTAAAAATACCTTTGAATCTTCAAATTATCTCGGAAACTAATCGTTACAAATGTTTTTTTAACAGAGATGTAAAGGTATTCGAAAGACCTTCAAAACAAGGTGCCACTCGACCTAATTTCCCTATCTAAATAAGGGTCGTCGGACGCACCCCTCCGAGAGGGTGCGTACTACAAAAAATCTGATTAGTCTGAAAGGTGCCCCCCTTCAATTAGAAATCGACGTGTCCGAACTTTTTTTAAAAATCTTACTTTTTATATTCAAAAACGGCTCTGTTGAGTTTTCGTTGTTACACACTGTATATTCCATGGAAATCCCCAATTTGTAAAGTCTTTTGTTTGATCCGATGATTTCCAAGAGTTTCAAGAAAAACAACAATTTTTGTTATTTTACAATTTGAAGTTCACTGCAGGTAAATCCAATATTGAGTTCAAAAAGAGAAAAATAACATACTTTCCCATCGTCATTCATAACCGATAAATCCTCCATGATGAAAGCTTAAAATGTAACGGAAAGGGTATTATAATAATCCCCGACAGCATGGAAGCTTTAACCGGTACACCCCTAAAATATTGAATCGGGCACTAAGCCGCGTTCACATGCGAATAATTTCTGGGAGTGATTCGGATTCATTGATTTCAAAATGATTTTCATGCAAGGTTTCATAGTTGAAACGATCGGCTTTTCTGTTCATTATATCATTCCCGAAAATATTTTATCTTTCGCTCTGTCGTTTTCCGTAAAATATGTTGTCATTTCGCAAAATTTGAGTTCGGCTTCAGAGATGATTTTGATAACATACATATACATATGATATACATATACATATACATATATGTACATGTATATATGTATGTATGTATATATATATATACATATACAGGTCAAACCGGTAGAGATTTTGACATAAGACTGCGTGAACACGTCTGTTTGGACTAAAAATCTGCAATGTACGAACATATTCAAGAATCAAACCACAAGATGAATGAATATAACCTAAAAATCCTACATGTATGCAATAAAGGAAAGAAATGATTCTGTTGGAGGCGATGGAAACTAACAAATCAATTAAAAACCAGAAACATATACCCCTAAATGAGCAACTTGATCTATGTAGGTCTCCTCTCTTGAATTTATGAATTTAACAACTCCTAGAATTTTCAGGGTAGTATTTTGAGTTGACATCCTATCTCTCAAATACCTGTCCTTGCAGCATACCTGAAAATTCTATTAAAATCGATATTTCAAAACTCAGATTTCAGTTTTATACTTGATATTCACCAGTGGTATTTAGCCGAAAGTGTTTTTATTCATTTCATTTGAGTGATCGTGAATTACCATAAAGTGAACTAGTCTTCAATCACACAAATTCTATTGCACAAAATTGTATCAACAATTTTTTATATTTGACGTGGAGGAACTTTTGCCTTACCCATTTGAGTGAAAAACATATACTGGAACAGAAAATCTAATAGTATTTTTTTTAAAGGTTCTTTGCGGTTACACTAGAGTCTTATCTTACAAAGAAACTTGATGTAATGATTTATAAAGTTTCTAAAGACTGGCCCTCTCATCAATGATGATTTTCAAATAATGGGTTGTCAATAATTCACTTTCCAACCTTTTCTTTTTCACACCGCTCAGAAAGAGAAAGACTCTCCCAAACCTATTGACAATAGGCTTATGCCCAAACATAACTTCATTCCCATTCTAATTAACTTAACGTTGTTGAATTGAAAACATTTTTGAATTGTCTCCAACAATCACTATTGCGTTCGACAACATCCTAACGATTGAACACACTTTTTCAAGACTACAATAACTCATAAATCTGTGTGATAATCCACAATGTTCCATATGTAAATTACAATCAGATGTACATTGGTCAAACTATAAGACTTCTCAAGTTTAGGATCATTCATCACAAAAGTGACAAAAAATAACAAGAAGTGTTGCACTCATGCACAACAAAGCGTTGACCTACACTATTAACTTTGGTGAGACTGTATCAGAATGTTGAGTAACGCAATATTTTGTATGGAAGACTCTAGAAACACGACAAATATCCTCTTTATCCGAATTCTAGAAGGGACCATTAATTTGAAAATTTGAAACAGTTGGAGCAGCACCCAAAATTCCTTTCATTGAACTGCAGAAAACAAGGCTTTTATAACTGTTATTTATATGTGCAAAACGTTTCTGAAATACGAATAGTTACAAGTATACTTACACATAACATCCAGTCGTACTTCTATGGTACTAGACTTAGTCGGATAAGATTCGTGGACAGCCACGCATCTCAGCATCCGACCATGGTTATCTTTAGAAATCGTCAGTTCCAGAACGGACAAAGCGAGCCATGTTCGAGGATTATCCAGTTCGGTGGTGTTCGTCTGTCTTCGAGTGGGTGTGATCTCTTGTTGATCTGAAAAAAAATAAATAAAAAAAAAACTGAAACAAATTTCAACTGAAGGTTTCTGTCATTCTGGAACCACTGATTGGAAACTATGTTTGTATAAATTATAATTATTGATTGTTATTTTGCAGCCAAATGAAATCACTGAAATCGAACTGTCGAAAAAAACCTTTTCACCCAAACGTTCTCATTTTGATTTTTCAGTTATACATATTTTGCCGCTGATTTCAATCATTTCATAAAGTTGATAATGATTTTAGTTCGAAAAATATAATTCTGAACATCTGGAAGTTTAACATATTATAATGAATTACATAACAAGTGATTAAAATAAAAAAATAACTTTTTTATTCCAACGAAATCAAATATACATATAACATTAAAAATTGAACAATACCTATCACTAATGAAAGAATGAAATAATTTATTAAAACCAAAAAAAAAATATCAATTTCAATAAAAATTTAAACGAGAAATTTCGCAAGATTCCAGAAGCTGAACTCTATGTAACTCTACGCAACCTTATTCATATAGGAAAATATCGCTTTTCCTGTAGAACAGCAAATAAGGAACTCACGTTCCCTGAGGTTTCAATACGTCTTCATTTTGCACGGTCTTGACCGAAGAATCGTCGCACCTAATCCAGCAATTGTAGCCGACGTGGAAGGCATCGGTCACGTGGTGTCCAATGTTGGCATTTTTGCCTTCGTGGTAAACGACGGCGAATAGTTTGTATTGTCTCTATGTTGGAGACAGAGTTTCCGACGATATCAAAGTCGAATCAAACTTCAAGTCGAATTCAAAATCAAAAGCCTTGATAATCTTCGTGCAACGGTAGTTACTCTATTTGAAAAACTTCAGATGCAAAATAAGAATAACGGGATGATTGCAGAGCGTTATTTGTTCCCACGCTTCGACCTTCTCGTTTGTTTTTGACGAAGTCACTCCCTCCAAAATGTTCTTTGAGACAAGTACCTTAAGCGCTTCTCTGACGGTCTTCACTTTCTCAATGTTGAGTGGCAGGGTGAGGAAAAGCTGGGTATTCTCAGTAATGTGGTCCACGTTGCGATGAATGCTCGACTTTAGTTGCCCTTCGAAGATGTCACTTATCAGTGTATTGGTGAAGTCGATCCTTCTGGTTGAATGTCCTTTATTTTTCTATTCTATTATGTTCCATAAAGTATTTGAATCATTGCTCAAAGCAGAGTCAACGAGAGGTTTTTTATCTTTAATATAATTTTTAACCAACTCATTCAGCTCAAACATTTCATCATTGGGTCCATTCAAAAGAAAACCTCTCCTGCATCTTGTTGTCTACCATCGATCCAGTCAGTCCGCATGTTATGCAACATTTTATAAATCCAAGTCGTACCGAATGGGAAGCCAGTGTTGATTGAAACTTTTTGGCCATTCTTGGAATTTTTATCTACTCTCCCGTCTTTCGTCAAAAAGTAGGAAGGTAGGTGAACAAACTGTTCCAAAAAACGGCACATTCCAAATATAACCGGGGTAGATGACATTCTCTCATTCGAAAAGATGTTTTTACTCAGACTGTTTAGTAAGTTGTAGAGTGGTGGACATGCGATCAGGGCTTGCAAAATAGAGTTGACATAACAGTGATTGTTTTGATTAAGCAGACCCCTTGGCTGCAAGTTCACTGCCCTACCGTCGATCATATATGTAGATAGAAACATGCTCATCTTATAACAGTCTGGATCTACAAAATGGTGGGACCTTCTGGAGAGCTTGAAGGGGCATAAGGGAAAATTATCGTTGAACACATTTTCGGCATCCTGGTCAGTAGCGATTTCGTCAAAATTGTTGACGGGTTCAGACATAGGCGAATGATGGTGGTTCATCGTCGGGAAGATCATAGTGTGCGGGTTGTTTGGCAAAAGGTGAAGATTCGGCAGTTTGTTGAATCACTGCAAAATTTTCATGGATTTGAACATTTTTTCTCTTCTGCATTTGTCCTTTTATGATGTTGAAACTGCTAGTGTTGAGTTTGCCTGTTAAGTCCTCTTCTACAATTTTTTTAGAACTGAAGTCTGATTTACTCTCATTAACGTTTGAATAATGTTTAACAGAAGAAGCTGGGGAGAAATCCGTAGTATCATACCAGTTTAGTGGGCTAAAGAAAATTTCATCAAGACTTTGAGAAGGAGAAATGGTGCCAAGGATTGATGCAGCATTTTCTCTCTGAATTGCAATGCTGATTCGTTGAATAAGAAATGATCTTGCTCTAGAATCGCCTGTTACCGTAATTAGTTTTTGACCTATATCTCTGAAAAAATCGGAAGCAAAGGAAACAAAGCTACCAAATGTTTCAATGGCAATTTGATAGAAAATATATCTATCTCCCAGACAAATGTATTTCCGCTGTTTCATTTTCTCAGCATATTCAGCGGCCCCACCAGATGATTGCGAAGTTGAATTGAGATGAGAACGAGCCAAGGTATCAACACAGGTGAAGTCCCAAACCAAAGGTTTTCCATGTCTCCAAGGAATGAGAGACATTCCATCAGGACGTTTTCCATCATCTCGGCTAATTCCAAGAGGTTCAATCACAGAAGGGATATTGGCTGTTGACAATGCTCGTTTAATTATGTCATTCCCTGCATAATGTCAGGAGAAGCGACCTGCACCAAATTTACAACTGAGGCCATGAGTACCATTTTCATCGACAACGAAACCGCACCGACATTGGTGATTAACACAAATCAAACATACTAAACGAATACCTATTGAAATTCTGAAACATTCGTCGTCTAATAATGTTCCCAACGATGCAACGGGAAGTGCGTTTTATCTGCGTTGTATCATGTTGATTTCATACTGAAGAAATTAGCGACACACTGTTTCGTTATATGGAATCTGCGTAATTTTGTGTCTATTGAAATTCTTAAAAGTTATTATTATGCACATGTTTACTCTGCCCTCAATTACTGTATTATTTGTTTTGGCAACTGCAATAGAATCAGTGACTTATTAATTTTCCAGAAAAAGATTATTAGAACAATTTGTTTTAAAAAACCACTCGATTCCTGTTAACCACTTTTTGCAAAGTTGAATATATTAACTGTTACTTGCATGTATATTCTTAATTGCGTAATCTACGTTAAATCAAATTGCTCCAAGTTTCAGAACAGAGATGATACATGTCTTCTTTCGGGCTTCACCCTGAGAAAAAACTATAACATTTTAATTCATACTCATAACTTAGCCAAGGTCACTAATGGACCTCATATCATGTCAATAAAACTGTACAACAAGCTCTCAATATCCATTAAAAAAATAACTAGTGTAAAGCTCTTCAAACAAAAAGTTCGGAAACTATTATGTGAAAAGGTATTTTATTCACTTGATGAATTTTTTCAGTCTGATTTGGAATTTTAAATTTTAATTTTTGTATCCCTTTTATGGTCTAAATGTTATATAGTATATCTTATAATTATGTTGTTTTATGATTGTGACCTCATTGTAATTGTACTGAGTAATGTGACTTTTTCCATGCCTTCCCTAGGTCTACGGAAATAAAGATTTTTTGATTTTGATTTTTGATTTTGATTTGAGTATGATAATATTAATAATAATGTTTTCATTTCCAATGAAGAATAAAATGTTATTCGCCTCACGCTACTCAAAAATCCCACCCGAGGGTGCTCCATCACTCAACTCCTGCTATTTTGAATATTATAATAAAAGTTATAACATAAAAAACTAACCTAACTAATCCTAAAACATAAATCTACAACACACAGTTTTTCGCATTTTTTTAGTCACTTGAATATTCATCAACAACAACATATAAAGAAAAGAAGTAATATGGAAGATGAAGAGAAATGAATACGGGTCAAAATACAGGCTGGACCTGGCCCGCCATAGGCTGGAAGCTCTTATACAAATAAAACATAATACTGACGACTCAAAAACTAATGAAGGCTCAGGATGTGGCGTGTACTCCAGATCACTTAGCCTAAGGATTAAGTGGGGAATGGAAAAAAATACCAGCGTGGTCCAAACAGAACCGGCTGGTATCTCAATCGCCACGAAAGAAATAACCAGGAAAAGAATTTCTGGTAAAAACATAACAATCTGCACTGACAGCAGACAAGCCCTATTAGCCTTGAAGAGATAATGTATAACCTAGGGCTAGTACTAGAGTGTCACCAAGATTTAGCCAAAGCCTTGGTAGATAATGAATTTGTCCTGAGGTGAGTTAAAGGACACGACAAAAGTTAAGGTAATCGCATTGCCGACTCTTTAGCCAAGGAAGCGGCTGGACTAAGAATTTTAGGACCCAGTGGCACCTACGGCTTGATGACTTCAACAATTGCGGAACTAGCCAAATATTACACCCATGCTCAATCATGTAAGACATGAGATGGAATAAAAGGATGAATTTTTGCCAGGATCACCTTGGGCGACCCTGGGTTGAATTTCTGATGGGCCACTGTCAACTAAGGAAATACTTCCATAATATTGGGCTAATGGACACAATTGTATGCAGCATGTGTGAACAGGAAGATGAGACTGCCAGGCATGTTCTATGCGATTGCCCGGAGTTATCGTCAATAAGAGAATGTGTGTTCGGCGAGTCTTGGCCTACACCTGCCGATATGAAGGGGATGTCTCCAAAAGATCTGTCCACCTTCCTGGAAAGGACAGGATGGACGATGACCTAGGAGGACAACTCCTTGGGATGATGTACAATGGGTCACATGTGGCCTAAGTGCTGTGAGCTTACACTCACCCTCTCTACTCACTCACCCACCCGCCTCATGGATTATTGATGAATAATCATCTCGCTTACTTCAATCAAATTGAAGTTTAGTAATGTAAATTTGTTGCACATGAAAGGTAGAGACTGCGTTTTTTCAGGTTGATTGTTAATGAATTCTGGTCAAACCATTGCTTCGAAACGGTAACACCCATTCTCAACTTTGGTTTTCAATTAATTTCAACTATAACTGATTCACGAAAAATTGCAGTGTCATCAGCAAATTAGGGTGTTTTTTGGTACTTCTCATCCCATTTACGTTATTGATACAATGAATAGACCGACCCGTAACTTGATGTTGTTGTTTATTGTATGTATGTATGGGTTCCTCTACCGTACACCTAAATCCGGTGTCCTCCAGGGCTCAGTCCTTGCTCACTCCTAATTTCTGATTTACGTCCACGACGTCTCCTCGACCCAAAATCCTGATAACTAGAATCTCAGACTTTTGGGAGAAAACCTCAGACTCCAAGACTCGGAATTCTACTTGAGGCTCACCTTCACGAGGACCCTCAACTGGGAAGTCGACCTGAGAGAAACTCTGAACAGAGTCCGGAAAAGAGCAAATCTACTAAAAGCACTGAGATGCAAGCTCGGGAGATGCGACAGTAAAACCCTCCTGCACACTTACAAAACGTTTATCAGACCAGTTCTAGATAACAAAGCCACAATCTACTGTACGCTTCTCCCGAGACCATCCGACCGCATCCTAGTGACCAAGAGAATAATCCTACTCAACATCCAAAACCTCCCTTGATGCTATCCATCTCAAACCTTATACAACTTAGTGAATACTACACCAAATGACCTACGATTTCAGGAACTTCAAGGACGATACGCGACAAGAACGATGAGCAGCAATAACACCGATGCCATCAATACACTGAACACACCATGGACTCCCCGTGGAGGACCCAAAAGGATACCTAGGAAAAGCTCCCGTTTCCCCCAACAAGACTCCTGGGAGCAATGGAAGATCATTAGGAGTAGATCCAATACATCCTGAAAGATGTATTGGACAACATCCATCCCCGGCCTAACAACCTGAACCGATGTAAAAACTGACCAACGCAACGGACCCGGACCACTCCAACGGAACAACGAAAAAACAAGAGGAACACACGACAACATGAGACAACACAACATGAAGCGACACACACAAAATCTCCTAACCCTGAAGAGGCATGAGCCTATAGCAGCCCCCTTCTCAAAACACTATCTCAAACATAATGTAATTGACCAAAACTTGAATAAACGTTTTTGAATTGAATTGAATTGTTTCTCTACCGAGAAAGATATAAATTAAAATGTTTGTGAAAATTGTGTAATAACTATCACCATGATATAGATGAAGAAAAGTGTGGGATCTAGAATGGTACCTTGTGACACCCCATATTTGATAAGCATGTTTTTATTTTATGAATCTTCAACAGTTTGAGACACTTTAATCGAATATAAGACCTGTTTCTCCTATCCCGTCACTCAGTAATGCAATCATTATTTAATAAAAATATAAATTTTCCGTCGAAAAATTTTATATCTGATCTTGAACCCTGAATAATTGGAAAAAAAACTTTCGAAATCTCCCTGCGAGAACGAGATATATTAAGTTTTTTCTCCGCTTACCGAGTAACGTATACGAAATTAATTTCAGAGTCTGGGAAAATATAATAAAACTAAATGAAATACATCAACTTGTTATGCAGAGCAAGGGTATCTTCCATTTTCGTGTATTAAAGTTCAGCGGAATATTTCGTTGGGAGTTGCACGAAACCGAAGTTGGTAACGTAAGAGGCTAAGTTTGAGGCGTACTACATCAAATTTATGTCCGTGTTTAGGACAATATGAATGTAATAAACTGCAGCATGCACAAAATTCTGAACCTAAAAATGTCATAGTCTTTTGTAACTGATTTTAATAAATTCCTAATCTGGAGAGAATTCCAGTCGCAGCAAGGAAAAAAATTCTCAGAGGCTACTTTGAGCTCCGTAATGAATTCTGCAGGAAGATTACGAAATAAGTTTGGCTACAATAGAAGGGCATGAGAGTACAAGATACCAAATATACCAAAGGAGAAAAAAGAAATAGGTTGATATGCTACATAATGAGTAAAATTCACATAGAATGCTGCTTTTTAAATATTCCGGAACTATCATAGTTAACTAACTGTAATGTAGGCTGTCCTTGTTCATCTTCGACTGCCTGAACCACTGTCCATGCTGTTTTTGGTACCTTATGAAACCGTCTTGCACCAAGTTCTTGAACGGCGTACGCAGAATCTGTCTCAGGTGGAGGAACAAACCCCCCATGAGCAGGTTAGCGAACGTTTGCGCTCAAGTGGTGATTCACCGAAACCAGAGGTAAAAAAGCCCTGGGCTTCGTTAAGAAGCTGGGTTTATTTAGTAGAGTGTGAATAGGTGTGAGCCACAATAAACCCTTGCGGGTTGTGGTGGAGGGTCGAATAGACCCGCTCACTTTGGACTTTACCTAACCAACTGTAGGGTACCTTCGATCAGAAGGGTTAATTGGGTGACAATTAATTTCCTGCCAACGTAACGAATGTAATTCAATTCCTCTTCAGGGCTCTGTAAGAATAAATTTCAATAAACATACCTACCACAAAACTTTTAACTGTTATCATTTCAATTCCACGGGAAATCATGAATTCTCAATTGAATTACTCACCGAAAATGAGTGAAAAATAACTATTTTGAAAATATCAGACACATTAGATGCATAATAAAAATGAAAGACACTGAAATAATAAAATTTTCGAGACAACAACAACAACACTACAGATAGACATGAAACGAACGAATAGCGTTATCTATGATACTGATATGGAAGTGTCTGTCTTTATGAATGACAAAAAAAATGAGAATGGAAAAAAGTGGAATTATTAAGGTATTTTACTGATTGAAGTGAAATATGTCATATTAAGGCCATCGACATCTCTTCTAGTGTTAACAGTATCGTTTTTGAGAATATGTATCATTTCACTTGAAAGTCTCTCAAGTATATACGATTAAAAATCTAGAATAGTCGGATGTTCAAAGTCACAAATGTGTCCATGTGCTCTTAAAAGTGTCCAATTGAATTAGAAACATTGCGTTGATAAAAAAATGTTTTTTTTTAGAAAATTGATCATGTTACCCAACTCACCCTGTTCGAAAAAAAAAATTGATTGATTATATATTTTGGCTTGAAATATTGGCAGCAAACAAGATAAAATTGGTTTTCTAAACGAAATAAAGAACATCTACGGTTATGTGGCATATTTTGACATGAAAGTCCCGATAATTCTGATTGGGAAACTTGCTATAAAACGTAACTTCAATGTGAAAAAAAAATGTATCAACACATATTTCTACTATTTTTAAATATTCACAATGTTTGATGCCAGAGAACTCACCTCTTGAAAATACCTGCCACAAGGCTTCATTAAATTTTCAGAGAAAAAAATTAATATATAAATAAGGTTTTCTCATTGGAAAGTGATGATATTTGAATTCGATTAAAAAAAATCAAAGATTCAGTTTTCAAAATCAAAATATTCTCAAATTTCCAGGCATATGATATCAAGCAAAATGAACTTTATGAAAAAACTGATTGCTCCCAAAATATTTTTTTAAAATCTAAAATTTTCTCGAAATCAACAAAATCTCACTCCTTTCGAAGCTTCTATAATATTTCACGACAGCTGTGAATAGAGACTCAGTAACATCTAGACTCAAACTGAAGCTTTGCGAAGCACTAATATAATCTAAAGTGTCTCACTGTGTCTTACTGATGTACAGCTAATTTTTATCTACGAATTTGAATTGAACCAAAGCGCTGCCGAAACACCCCGAAAAATCAACCAGCATATGGCAATGATAGTGTAAATTAACGCACTGTTCGAAGTAGGTTTGCGAAATTTCATTCTGGAGGTTTTAGCCTCGAAGATGTGCCCCGAAGTGATCGACCTACAGTTATCCGAGAATTTGAGGCTTCTGGTAGAGACTGACTCATCACAATCGGTGTGTGTGTGATGGCGAAAGAGCTGGAAGTCAGCAAACATGCAGATTTTGATGGTTTGAACCGTAATGGAGAGGTGAAAAAGCTCAAAAAGTGAATGTTTCACGATTTAAATGATCGACTTCAATGAGCCACTCAGGTACTTCCCAAAGGCGAAAACCCTCCAAAAAAAGACCATGGTTACTGTATAGTGGTCAGCGGCTAATGTCATTCACTATAACTTTCTGTAACTGGGCCAAACCATCACAGTAGAGTCCTATTGTGAGATAATTGACGAACTGTACCGAAAGTTGCGTCAGCAGAAGCCGGAACTGGTCAACAAAATGCTACACGACATCGCCCGTCCACATGTCACACAAATCGCCGTCCGAAAATTTAATTAATTCAGCGTTGAAGTTCTGCCTTGCCCACCATACTGCCCAGACCTCTCGCCCACCCACTACCATATTTTCAAGGCCTTCGATAACTTTCCCACTTGTGGAACCTTCGTCAATCAGTTCTACGCAGAAACGGCCTTCGTCGGCTCCATCGTATCCCGAACACACAAATTTTATGCAGACGGAAATGATAGAGCAGATATTTGAATGGACTTCATCAAATCCAAAACACACAATTCTTATGCTGATATTTGCCAGAAATTTGAATGAAAATTTTTCGAATAAAGTTTTGCGTTTCAATTTTTTTGGGTTTCTGAAAATCAATAGATAGACTTTCATTTTCCTACGAGCGATTTGTTACCATTTTCTATCTCTATTTTCTGAGAGAAATCGAAGAGAAAACTTTAACCTGCTACAGACAGAGAGATAGGCAGATGAAGAGACAAACAAACAGACGTACAGGCGACATAACTGAAAGAAATATTCATCAGTCGACTTTTTTTTTACCAGAGTAAAAATTTTCGACTCTACGAACTGTATCACTTCATACACTCTTCAAAAGAATTTAAGGATCACCTCTTTGAAATGATCGTGTACAAGAAGTTTCATGATAAATATAATAATGTGACCTTTGGCAGTGAACAACTGTGATAAGAAACAAATGAAGTTGTTTTCGTCTCTCTATATATATATATATATATATATATATATAGAGCCTGACTCCAAGTACTCACCAGCTGTCAATCAAACTTACAAGGTGCAGTTCACTCATTTTTATGTTTGGTGCCTTCTGTTTATGTACATGGCAAGTTTTAGAATATTTCTTTCTGACAATGATGTCACTAAGGCTATCACGTGGATTAAAGATGATGTTCCTGAACGTCAGGTGAATCAATGGTAGGAAGAAATTCAATCAGTGGTTTCTAGACTCTAGAACCGCCATCAACAACTAGAGACTGTCCATGGGAGACCAGGTCAAGAGCGACGAAGGTCCACTGCAGCCCAAAAGAACAGGTTTTTACGTGTAAGTGCCCCCAGATGCAAATTTTCAACAGCTACAAAATGAACTAAGTCGAGCAGCACAAATTCAAATTTTCGACTGTGGAAAGCGAATTGAAATATAGACGACCAGTCTACGTACCTCGACTCACAGCACGTCACAAAAAAGAAGGAATGCAGTTTGCTTGAACACAACAAAACGTTGGCAACTGAGGCATTATCGTGAAATACTCTTTTCTGATGAGTCTGAATTTGCTCTTTCTGGTAATGATAGTCGCGCCAGAGTATATCGAAGAAGAAATGAGTGTTTTATACCCTGTTGTTTAATTTCAAAGACCCCATTTGGGAGTGGATCAATTATTACATCATAACACTCAATTTATGATGCAGTGTTTGGAACCTTTGGTGTAGTAATGACTTTCACTGGAGTTTTTTCCCAACACCAAATAGTTTTACATTTCGACACGTGTTTCGATCACTAAGTGATAATCTTCAAAAGGAAGATTAGCTCCAATAGCTGACCTACCTACTAAATAGCAAAGTGGCTCACTGAGTAATTTGAAACCTTGTCTATTGCGGAACCAGGTTTTAGTATAAAAAACTCTTTAAAGTTCATACAACATACAAAAAACGTGGTTCTGCAAGAAGGTAAGATTTAGGTTTCCTTTGATGTTAGTTCCTCATTTCCTAGCGTCTCAATTCCACAGACCTTGCAATACCTCAGGGAATTACTAGAAAAAACTGATTTCCATAAAAACGAAATCGATGAATTCGTTTCTCTTACTAACTTGTGTATGAAATAAAATCGGTTCCAGGTAGAAGGTTGCTTTTATGAACAACAGGAAGAAACGGACATGGGAAACCCCTTGTCCCTCTACCTGGCAGACCTGTTCATGAGCAGATTCGAAATGGAAACCAAAGAAAAGTCGAAGTATTTTCCTAGGATTAGGTATGTGGATGATATTTTCGTGATATTCGATACCAAAAAATCGAATATTGAGGACTTTGTTTCCTTTTTAATAATAGAGTACCATTAATAAAATTCACGTACGAGTAAGAAAATGAGGGACAACTACCATTTCTTGAAGTTTCGGTAATGAGGAGCCAATATGGAGAGTTAGAATACGATATATCCAGAAAAAAAAACAAGCACGTACAGGTATATAACAGACAGTTCACATCACTGTGGACAGCACAAACGGGCTGGATGGAATTTTTTAGTGCATCGTTTTTCGACTTTCCCTCTTACACATGATCGGTTCACAAAAGAAAGACGTACAATACAGGAAATAGCAGCCACTAACGGTTTCTCGAGGGGTATTGTAGATGACATAATGAGGAAGAAGAAGTTTAGGTTAAGAATGAACGAAATCTCGACTTCCAGAAAGGACAAAAACCAAGACAAATACATCTCACCACCAATATACGAAGAACTTTGGAGAGATTTTCAAGGAACTAGGTATGAAGCTGGTTTTGAAGACGATTCATACAATACAGAGCTTTTCGGAAGTCCAGAAGACAAAGTCAAAAATTCGGAAAAGTCTGGAATTCACAAAGGACTGCGATGCATAATATCATTATGGATAGAAAAAAAAACTTTAAAAGTAAAATATAAGGAACACATAGCACACTTAAAATATGGAATACCTGAAAAATCAGCAGTCGCCCATCATATTTTGCAACAAAACCATTCCATAGACTTCAGTTCATTAGGATTAGTTAGACAAGTTAACAACAACAGGCAACTAGATGCCTATGAGACTGTGGAAATTGGTAAACACAATAATGTTATGAATAACGATGACGGACCTATACCAAATAGCATACTATATAGCTTGTTAAAATAATATTGTTAGGTTTACTGATTACTACATAAGGACACATTGCAAAAATAAATTTAGATAGGCAATATTGTGAAATTTATTTTTTATAGCTGAAAATTGTTTTATATACAGTTGAACATATATTGTGAAATAATAGATAAGGCAAAATTGTAAAATCAATTTAGGGTGGTATACCTGTATGGGTGGTACACCTGTAGGGTTCACCTATATAGCATAAATAGCGTTAGCTTCGCGTTAGTTTCTAGTTCAATCTTTCTCTTGAAGACGATCACTTGGTGATCGAAACACGTGCCGAGGTGTTAAAAATAACGATTTGGTGTTGGGAAATAACTCCAGTAATAGTCATAACACTCAATGATTGTAGAGACCTTGTAGTCCTCTGCAACGGATCTCTGTCTGCCCAAAGGTATATTAGTGAGGCATGGGATGTCCAGATACGTGAGAGAGCAGAAACAAGAGGGCATAATTTCATTTCAATGCACGATAGGGCTCGTTCTTGTGTTGCAGGGATCGTGCGTCAGTGCCTACGAGCCAACAATATCACAACTTTGAGGTGGCCTGCTTGCAGCCTGGATCTGAATCCCATTGAACATGTCTGGGATTAACTGGAAAACAGTAACTCAAGCCGTCATCACTTTGAATGAGCTGGAAATCGCTCTCCGAAAAGTGTGGAAGCGTTTGCCTTAAGAAAACCTCAGGTGGCCCATAAGAACCATGCCCCGGCGAATCTGAGCTTTGATTTCCGTCTGAGAAGGAAACACAAGATACTGAGTTATTGTAACTCAGAAACAACTTTTTGTTAACTTTTTTTTTCGAAAATTGAAGGGTTTTCATTTTGATTTTGGTAGTTCTTTGATTTTCTCACATATACACAATACACAACAAAATATTATTCAATAATTTAACATGGATTTGGTAGTCATAACATATAATAAGTTTCCTTACTCAAGAAGTTATCCTTCAATTGTTTTAAGGAGTGTATATTTATTATCCTTTATACTCTGCCTAACGAATTGTCTCAAGCAACTCCTTCATGAATCCCTATTTCAAGTTCAGCGTATAAACGCGACAAAGACTGCAAATGTAGATTCAGTACGTAGTTGTCTGAAAATGATTAAGCTTTGTCAAATGTTCCACCTTCAGAATAGGTGATGGATGAATACCGTTAAAGCAACTTCTTATCTGCCTCCGATGTTTATTCCTTGTCTCCTTCGTACCCTTCTCGACGGCCTGAAATAGCAACAACCCAATTACTAGACATTCTCCACTGTCTACTCAATCAACTCAGGATTTACCCACGGAGGCTCGGCAAAACACTTTCCCAGCTGTAACAATGTGTTGATAAGCTGACAATGTATTGGGAAATTGGCTCCCAATTTGGCTCATTTTCCAATTCTCGGCGGTCGATTTGTCACTAATTGAGGTTTGGTTCTCTCGAGATGTTTATCAGCTTTTTTTGTGGAATGCAACTACAATTCAATTAAGTGATTGAGTGATAAGTCATTATCTATTTTATTTATATTTGAACAGTTTCTACAAAAATGAATATGTTATCCCAAATTGTCTTTCTGTGTTCGATAATTGTAGGGGAAAGTGGGGTAATGACAGTCAAGGGGTAATCGTGGTCGGTATAATATCTCGGTAACGACGGTAACGCAGAACGCTCTGATCGGTGCTGCCTGCTTGCGGCACGATCTCGAACTACTACTCGAACGCGCGCCATCTTGTCAGTCGTCGTTTGGACGTTGAGTGAGTTGGAGTGTGTTTATGTTGCGCCTCATTAGAAAACCTGTCGTTTAAAGTGCTGTTTTCACACGTTTCACTGTTCCCGCTGATAAACCAATGGTCAAGCAATGGTCATTACTATAACCATTGCTGTTTATGAAGGTATTATAACAGGTTGTTGTTGATTTTTTCTTGTGAAATAAAACCATGCGTTCGGGGTAATGGTAGTCATACTGTTTGGGGTAATGGCAGTCATTATGTCAACTGACCATCATTACCCCATTCGTTATCAATTTTTGTTTTGTATGTTTCAGATGGCGAGGAAGTATATTAGAAAAACTGAAAAAGCTAAGTGGACAGCAGAAGACCTTAAAAAAGCTAAACAGGCTGTTGATAATGGCTTATCAATGAGAAAGGCCGCGGAAAATTTTGGAATACCCTTTAGCACATTACAAGTCCGATTAAAGAGCGGTACTGATTCTGACCCACGCTTAGGCAGGAAATGTGACTTTCCTCCTGCCCACGAAGAAGCTCTAGCTGATCATGTAAAGACACTGTCTAAAATTTTCTATGGAATTACAGCAATAAAAATAAGAAAAATTGCGTTTGAATATGCAGAAAAGTATCATTTAAAACATAGGTTTAACAAAGACACTAAAATGGCTGGCTTAGACTGGATGTATGGTTTTACGCAAAGACACAAGATAAGTGTTAGAAAACCTGAAGCCACAAGCGTAGGAAGAGCTGTAGGGTTTAACAAACAAGAAGTCAGTCGTTTTTTTAGTAATTTGGAAGAAGCAGTTGATAAATATAAGTTCAAGGATACAAACATTTGGAATGTTGATGAAACAGGGATAACGACAGTGCAGGACCCTGGTCTAATTTTAGCAGAGAGGGGGCAAAAACGTGTTGGCTCCATTACCAGCTGGGAAAGAGGCAAAAACATTACCGTTGTATGTGCAATGAGCACAGGGGGGTCCTACGTCCCTCCTATGTTCATTTTTCCAAGGACGCGTATGTCCCAGTTGTTGGAAAAAAATGGGCCACCAGGATCAATCTACGGCTGTTCAAAGACTGGATGGATAAATGAAGAGCTGTTTTTAACTTGGTTACAACACTTCGCTGAATTTACTCACACAAGTGTAGAGAACAAAATGCTTCTCATATTAGACAACCACAGCACACATTGCTCCGCTGAGGCTTATGCCTTTTGCAGGGAGAATGGAGTGGTTATGGTTTTCTCACCACCGCATACATCGCATAGGCTTCAGCCTTCAGATGTAGTATTTTATTCACCATTGAAATCTGCTTATAAGAGGGAGTGTGATTTGTTCATGAAGTCTAAGAACTTAGTGAAGATAACACCATATGATGTAGCCGAGCTTTTTAACAAAGCTTACTCATTAGTTGCTACCATTACTAAAGCAACAAGTGGATTCAAAAACACTGGGATACATCCATTAAATCCGGGAATCTTTACTGATGAAGACTTCTTGGTAGAAGACATTCTTCAAAAGAATAAGGACTCGACACCAGTGTGTGTGGAAGATACAGTGATTGCTAATAATGAAAACAACCTGCAAAGACCTGTAAGGTCACCTGCAAAGACTGTTGGTATTAATCAGTCCAACCCTATCCAAGTTCCCATTCAACTTGTTTCTCCTATACCCGGATGCAGCACTTCTACCGATGTGCCAACAAGAGGAGCATAACCTAAGCAGCATTCAGAGATCTTGACCTCTACTCCCATGAAAGAGCGGTTTGAGAAAGAAAGAAGAAAAGGAAAAAAGTCTAAGGAAAAACGAGAAAGAAAAGGTCAGCAATGTGCAATGAAGACTAAGATAAAGAAAGAAAAGGTAGAAAAGAAGGGTACAAAATTTGCTGCGATTAAAAAGCATTCACAGCTACAGCATAAGAACATGAAATAGACATTGTTTGAATCGGACACAGATTCTTCTATGGATGAAGATGACATTAGCCTATCGGGCATTGGAAAAGACGTTTGCTTTTATTGCGAAGATACAGGCAAAGATGGTGAAATGTGGTATAGATGCACGTCTTGTGGTTTGTGGGTCCATGCTGAATGCTCTGGATGGGACACTCCCGAAGACTATTTGTGCGATCGCTGCTCAAAGAAGTAGATTTGTAATTTTATCAAATCAACTTGTATTTTAATGAAATAATTGACAGGTTATACCGATAACTCATGATTATATCATTGAAATACCCAATATTTCTCATTATATAGTCAGTAAATTGTCAATGACACCTCCGACTGCCATTACCTCAGGGTCGGGGTAATACCAGTCAAAGCTGATATTTTTTTGTTTTTGGTGTGAACATAAAAAAGTTAAGTTATAATTACATTTCAAGTCCTTGGTTACTTAGGAGATGTTATAAGTATACTGTTAAGATTGCTAACATTTCAAAAGAGTGAAACAATCATTTTTTATGATTTTTCCCCCTTAGGTGACTACCATTACCCCAGTCTCCCTTACTGGTTGTTTCAAAAAATTAAATGAGTCTTGTACAAAATGTAATGTCTCAGTTCAAACTCATTTGATTTAATCGATATATAATATTCCAATCAGTATACTTTTGCCAGCGATAAAGTCGACGAAGGCCGTTTCTGCTTTGTCCTACAGGCGTAGGATCTACCGGTGAGAAAGTTATCGAAGTGCTGGAAAATATGGTGGTCGGTTGGTGAGAGGTCTTGGGAGTATACGTTTCAAACCATCAAAAACCACATGGGAGCTGACGCCCAGTTCTTCCGCCATCCTACGTACCGTTTGTAATGGGTCAGATTCCACCAGGATAGTTAGTGGTAGTTGTGGCAGTTAATTCACAAACATTCGATGTTCAAGCAAGAAAGATATTTTCCTATACTATACAGAAATATGTCTATCACTAGCAGTTCTGACGAAGAAGAAGTCGAAATCATATTGGCTGCATTATTGAATGTAGAAGAAAATGGTCACAAAAAAGAGGGATGTGCGTCCATCCCATTAATAAAAGAAGGGCAAATCTGAAACAGTTCCATAATCTTTTCAACGACCTGAAAGAAGACGAGGAGAAATTTTTTCAGTATTTACAAATGACTCTAGGCGAATTTTCAGAACTTCTGGATATTCTAAAGCCTGCGTTAACAAGCAACTTAATTTTTCCCCGTCCATTTTCAGAGGTACCGTCTGACATCGTGCTGTCAACTGATGGAATAGCAAAACAGAGAGACAGAAACTTCCCAGGCACGTTTGAACAAGTTGATGTTGGCAAGCGCTGGCCGGCGACACGCTTACTTAGCCAGTCCGTCACAGCACGTACCGTTATTTGCCGGACAGGATCGGAGAGCTGAGATCCTTTCCGGCGGCGGACGCTCTTGGCTGTGCCGCGCCGGGCTAATGGGTGGTTGTCCATTCATTTTCATTGTTCCAATCTTATCCGTATTTCGACGAGACGGGCCGTGCTGTGCTGTGCCAGACAAGTAGACGACAAGCTTTAAAGCAATATTCAGTCCAACAAAAACTATCAGACAAAATCTAAGGACAGCCAAAGACCCCAGAGAACCTTGAGCATCATCTACCGGATTCCTTGTAGCTGCAGGTCGGCCTATTCAGCTGTAGCCGAACATTCTCTCGATAAAAAGGCCCTCACATTATCCTATTTGATGATACACTGATACTTTATGGAACCCAAAATAGAACTTCAAAAACACAGGGCGCCACCAATAATAATATAAAACCGAAGTTGAATACTAGCATTGTAGTTTCTGCGTTATGATCAACTGGAACAACAACTCGAGGACCAACTCAAACACTACGACCGTAACCTTACCGCCTTTGATAATATTAACCGCAGTAGTAGACAAAACACCAGGCACAAAAACCTGCAGATCACGGCCAAAAAATTCGGAAAATTACTTTGACACAGTTATCACATTCTTCCATTTCAATGATATTAGATAGTCATTTTCAAGATAGAGTTACTAATTCCGAGCTCAGACTGGATTTGTTAATGAACTTCTTCAAGAAATAAATAAATAAACGGGGTTGAAAATTTCACATTTGATTTTGGTTCAGAATCATTACCTTCAATTTCCGAAAGAATATGGCAGAAAAAACTATATATATCCGGACTGAAAACAAACAGTATCCTTACCCAAAAACCACTTCAGAACCGGAGGCGGATTCCCATAGTGAGAGACGCACTTTATTACTGCCACTTCTCCGTGAAGGGTCGTGAGGTTATGTCCTGGCAATACTTGGGTGCCATTGTATTCTATACGGGGCCTCTGGGGAGGAACTGGAATGAAAACAAATAATTAGTTACTGGTTAGGTCGAGTTGCGGGCTTTCTGGAGATATATTTTGTGAGAAGTGGTTGTTTAGAATTACATTTTCATCTCGGGCGGCCTGTTTATCCCTTTTGTGATGTTACCGACATGAGGTTGTGTAGCGTGTCAAGGATATTCAGTGTCATAATAGCGGGATTCGTGAGGATGTGACGGAATAACACTATTAGTGTTAATAACGAGAAATCTTCAAGCCAGAGGTCGGGTTATTACAATATACAGATGGATTCAATTGGAATTGTTCGTCAACTAAATAGGAATTAGATGACACCAAGCTATGTCACTCATTCAACCCACATGAAGGTATGATAGCTGAGTTAAAATTTGGAGACAACCCTAAAAATCCCTGAAATATCAATATGTCATTTCAGTGAAAAAAAATTCAATATTATGATGTGATAAAACATTTGTGAAACATATCGTTTCAAAGGCCTCTTAGTTTCACCGATGTATGATTTTCCGCACTCGCAGGGTATCCGGAATGCAATTCTTAAATCGCAGTCCGCGTTTGGTAACCTGGTTTTCATGAGGCTGCTACTGATAGTGTTCCCAGATCTGAAGCAGGTCCTGATGTTATACTTGGACCCAATCCTTCTTATCCTTTCCGATAATCTTCTGATGTAGGGAAGTACAAGTACTGGTTGTGGCGGCTTCTCTTTCTTGTGTACTTGCTGTCTTCTAGCTAAGGCCTATTCTACCATCACTCTGGAGTAACCATTCCGTTGAAGGTCATTTTTGATGATGCCTAGTTCCTTTTCGAAACCTTCCTTTGTATTACAGAGCCCAAAAGCACGGACTGGTGAAGTCTTGATGATTCCTCTCTCAGTCGATTGATGGTGGTTGGATTTCTGGTTCAGATACTATGTGAGTGGGTTTTCGATATACAGATGTTTCCCATTTAGTGTCGGTCCTCTTCACCAACAAGTCTGAGAAACGCAATTCATTGTGGACTTCCTTGCCCATTGTGAAAATGATGGAAAGACTTACATTGTTGAGGTGCTTCAGGAAAGTGTCTAGTTCTGCATTCCTATGGTTCCATATCATGAAGGTGTCGTCTACGTATCTCAACCAGACTTGGGGCTTCTTGTGGGCCTCTTCAATGGCCAGAGTTTCAAACCACTCCATATATATATATTGGCTATAACAGGTAAAAGTGGCGATCCCATTGGCAGTCCCTCATCTTCAGGTCCCCATCTTCGGTTAGCTTCTTCTGTATGATTTGAAGTGCTTTTTCGACAGGAAAATTGGTGTAGAGGCTTTCCACGTTGAAACTGATCAGTAGATCCTGCTCTTTGACTTCGATTTACCCTAGTAGTTCAACGAAATGCCTTGAATTTTTCACAAAAGATGATGTTTTACCTTGCAGTGGTTTAATTATTGGTAGTTAAAATCTGGACAAGTTCTGAGTGATTGAATTTCTGGAGCTAATTATCGGTCTGAGCGGAACATCCTTTTTGTGGATTTTGGGTAGTCCATACAAGTGAGGGGGCTTACTGTGGTGCGGTGTTAGCGAAGATCTCTCTTTTTCCGTAAAATAGACTTGGTGTTTATTCAGAGTCTGGTACAACTTCCTTTCAATTGATGCAGTAGGGTCTCTTACGATCTTCGTGTATTTTCCTCCTATTAATATTCAATTTTTTTTTATTGTTGTTTGTATGTTATTTCTTTGTAATTTCAGTTTTTTTAGGGTTTCCAAATCAATTTATATTATATTCGACAATGGAAGTTCGAACTGATGGAAGTTGTTGACGAATTCTACATATATTTACAAAAAAAAAATGTTGATTGAAATGATTGATAATCGAAATGAAGTAGAAGTTTGAACTGTTGAAATATCTATAAAGTTCAAATAATTGAGTAATTTTTCAGTTCGCGGAAGGTGAAACTCGTAATTGAGGCCATATGAAAAACTGTAAAATCATCCAGTGAGACAATACTGAACAACAAGTGGTATGAACTTCACCCAGAGTTGGGAGTGCATTCTTTGAATTCAAGAAGTGGAGCGTAACGAAGGAGTTTCCCTTGATGAGAAAATGAATGTAAATTTCCCGGAGCAACAATAAAGTCCTAATCCCTTCAAATCTCATCACCGTCATTACAAAATGAGAATGAGACGAACGATCGTGAGGGAAAGACGTGGAGCCAAACTACGTGAATTAATTAACCAAATTAAAAACGATGATGGCAGCTCGGAGCAAAAACAAAAACGTGAGGAGAATAGACTATTGTCTAATGGGCAGAATAGCTTAGTGTATTCAGCTAGCCCGGTCATATACGTGCCTGTGACCCCGCTTTGTTTTTTGTGGAGCCGCAAGAAGTGGACGAAAATTAGTCAATGGGAAGGACCTAAAAAGTACTCAGTCTCGTACGTGTTATTAGGGTGGATAAGGGCATTAGATATTTGTTAATTTATTATCTCTCAACAATGAAGCCGAACATTGTTGGTCAACGAAAATGAAACGAAACCGACCAGTTGATTTCTATTTCAGGGTAAAAATCTTTTGCTGATATTTGCAATATTTCCACTTCCATTCCTTTGATGTTGTACAAACCAACCAAATATAACCTACTCTGAAACTAACAAGTTTCCAACCCAACGGTGTCGGAACTATATTGCCTCCCAAAAATCCACAAACCGGGAAAATCAATGCGCCCCATCGTGTCAGCTATTGGAGCTCCTACCTACCAAACAGCAAAGTGGCTCACTGAGGAATTAGAAACCTTATTAAATGCGCAACTAGGTTTTAGTATGAAAAAACTCTTTAGAGTTCATACAACATACAAAAAACATCATTCTGCAAGGAGGTGAGATTTTGGTTTCTTTTGTTAGTTTCTTAATTCCTAGCGTCCCAATTCCACAGACCTTGCAATACATCAGGGAATTACCAGAGAAAATAATTTCAATAATAACGAAATCGATGAATTCGTTTCTCGTACTTATTCGTGTATGAAATAAAATCGGTTCCAGGTAGAAGGTTGTTTTTATGAACAACAGGAAGGAACGCCCAAGTGTAACCCCTTCCCCCTACCTGGCAGACCCGTTCATGAGCTGATTCGAAATGGAAACCAAAGGAAACCAAAGTATTTTCCTAGGATATGGCTGAAGTATGTGGATATTTTCGCGATATTCGATATCAAAAAAGCTAATATTGAGGACTTTGTTTCTTTTTTAAATATTAAATGTCCATCAATAAAATTCACGTATGATTTTGAAAATAAAGGACAACTTCCATTTCTTGACGTTTTGGTAATGAGGGACCAATATGGAGGGTTAGAATACGATATATTTAGGAAATAAACAAGCACGTACAGGTATATTCCTCACAGTTCACATCACTGTGGACAGCACAAACGTGCTGAGTTGAATTTTTTAGTGCATCGTCTTTTGACTTTCCCTCTAACACATGAGAGGTTCACAAAATAAAAACGTACAATATAGGAAATAGCAGCCACTAACGGTTTCTCGAGGAGTATTGTGGATGTCATAATAAGGAAGGAGAAGGCTCAGTTAAGAATGAACGAAATCTCGACTTTCAGAAAGGACAAAATCCAGGATAAATATATCTCAGTTCCATACCACCAATACACGAAGAAATTTGGGAAGATTTTCAAGGAAGTAGATATGCAGGTGGTTTTCAAAATAAGTCATACACTACAGAGCCTTCTGGGAAGTCCAAAAGACAAAGTCGAGAATTCAAAAAGTCTGGAATTTACGAAATTGAATGTAAGGACTGCGATGCAAAATATTAAGGACAGACAAAATTATCTATTAAATTAAGATACAAGTAACACATAGCATACTTAAAATATGGGAGACTTGAAAAATCAGCACAGTCGCTTATCATATTTTGCAGTAAAACCATTCCATAGACTTCAGTTTATTAAGATTAGTTAGACAAGTTGAAAACAACAGGCAACTAGATGCCTGTGAGAGTCAAGAAATGAGTGAACATAATGATATTATGAATAATAATAACGGACCAATACCGAATAGCATACTATATAGCTTGTTAAAATAATATTATCAGATTTACTGACTATTACATAAGGACACATTGTAAAAATATATTTAGGACAAGTAGATAGGCAATATTGTGAAATTAACTTTCGTATAGCTTGAAAATGGTTTTATATATATAGCTTTAACTTTTAAATATTAGATTCAACTAACTATTACATAAGGACATATGTTAAAATATAACTCATTTATTGGGTAAGAAATTAAAAAAATGGGAAGTTGAAAAAAATTACAAAATTGAAGAAACTAAGAGTAAAACTTTCCCTCGGTTATCTTAAAGGCGCGATTTTGTTCCATCCTTCACATAAAAGAGGACGTATGCTTCTCCACTCACAAGCGACTTTGGTGAAATTGGTGACACGTGTGAATCGTTGTATTTGTGCCACACGCTAGTATACAGGTGTCTGCAGTATGCTGTATAATGTCCTCTGTTAGTAGTCCCACTGTGATTCAAAAGTGCATATAGATTATAACAAGTAGCCACATTTTCTTCTGCAAAATTGTCCATATCCAATCCTTCTAGAGGAAATTTGATGACATTATTCAATTTGCCTCTACTTTCCGTTGGAGAGAATCTTTTTAAATGTATTACTGAAATATAGGGGAACTTGTGGATTGATAGGGACTTTATGCATTTTCTCCTTTCCTTGCATTTCGAACAAGTCGGTTTTTCAATTCCATCCAAAGTTTCTTCTCTTGTAAAATAATCTAAGCATTGCCACAAACTCAATTGGTCGGTTCTTTGTGGTATGGAGAGAGACAAATCCCAGAAAGGATCAAATGTTACTAAAGAGTATCCACAGTGTGTGCATTTCATCGTGGATTTCAATTGGCCAACGAAATTATCTACAATCTTAATAATTAATAGATAGGGCAAATTGTAAAATTAATTTGAGACACCAAAGGTGTGGTATATCTGTAAGGTATACTTGTATGGTACTCCTGTATAGATAAAAAGGGTTAGCCTTGAAATTTTTTCCAGTTTAATCTTCCTCTTGAAGATGATCACTTGGTTATCGAAACACGTGTCGAGGTGTTAAAAAGAACGATTTGGTGTTGGGAAAAACTCCAGTAATATCCGACTTCTGATAGTTAGCCTGCAAAAAATTGCTCGAACCAGTTGTTTTTCAATTTGAGTAAAAAAAATATCTTAGTGATATTTGCAATATTTCAACTTCTATTCCTTTGGAGTGAATATTGGAGTGAATATTGAAATTTATGTCGATGGAGTGAATATTGAAAAATAATGTTATGTGTATTCGACCAAATGAATCTTCAGTAGTTTTGAAATTTATCTCAGTACAACAAATTCACTGCAAAATTTTGGAATGCTCAATTGGAATCCACAAATTGTTTAGAGATGCACTATCAAATGAAAAAGATATTGATGTAGGTGTTCTCCAAGGTAACATTCTGGGCCCACTTCTTTTTGTTTTATATTTGAACGATATTGAACTTTTTGTTGAATCTGAGTTCATAAACCTATTTGCTGATGATACGTTGCTTATGTGTAGCGATATGAATTTAGATGAAGCTATTCATAAAATGGACAGGATTTTAGAAACGGTAAATGAGTATTTATGCACTAACCAATTGAAGTCAAACATAATATAAACAAAAACAATGATATTTACCACGAAATATAAATACAGTTCTCTAGATATTAACGGTATAAAGGTCAATATCGATAACGAAAAAATTGAAGTTGTCATCAGTCAATCAGGATAATTTTTTCAATTTTGACGATCACTTCGAATATATGCATAAGAAAATATAGAAAAAACTAAATTTTTTTCAGTAGAGTAGCACAAAATTTGTCCATGCAGTCCAAAGTAACAGTTTACAATACCACTATTCAACCACACTTTGATTATTGTTTGTCATTATCATTTTTATTTAACCTCAATGAATTGAATGTGCTACAACAACTACAAAATCGAGGGATGAGAGTAATCTTGAAAACAAATCGCCGTACTCCCATAAAAAGTATGCCTGATTGTTTGAATTGGTTATCAGTTGAAAGTAGACTCTACTATTTTACAATGACTCTAGTATACAAAATTGTGAAAGGAATGGCACCAGAATATTTTAAAGAGTACATCAAATTCAATAAAAGCATTCATAATTATAATACAGGAAGTTCCAATAATATACATATAAACAGACCGGCATTAGGAATTACCATGAATTCGTTAATTTTTAAGGGCTTCCACGAGTTCAATGAATTACCGGGAGAAATTAAAAAAAATCCATTTTGAAAGATTTTGAAAGAGCCCTTGAAGAATTTGAGAAGAAGTAATAGAATAGAAACTGTATATTTATGTGGAATTGTTTGGGACATTATTGGCTATCATCTAATTGTTTTTAATTGCTCACTAGAGTATTTGTATTTGGAATGAAACCAAATATCACTGTTTTAATAATAATTTGATGTAATATGTACCTATTTAAATGTTACTTAATATATGATACTGAAATCTATATATGTAATGTTCATTGTCTGGCTATTTTCTAGTTTAAATCTAAAA
The DNA here is from genome assembly GCF_025532065.1 of Leptinotarsa decemlineata. NCBI lineage: Eukaryota > Metazoa > Arthropoda > Insecta > Coleoptera > Chrysomelidae > Leptinotarsa > Leptinotarsa decemlineata. The sequence continues at coordinate 3,177,685 of NW_027412688.1, read as the reverse complement.
TTGTTTAAATTTTGAATATTTTACAAATATTTTTTTTATATTTCATTCTGTCAGTGTTATTATTACACTCATAGATAAGTAGATACATTAGGTTTCCTATTTCAAAAAAGATTATTATCATTAAATGACAGAAAATTTTGATGGAATCTAATCTAGACCATCCACATAAAATAGTTAAATAATTCATTAAACATTGAACAACAAATTCCTACAACATTCCAAATGCTTTCATTCGATTATATCGGTTCAATCACCGCCAACTGTACAGGAATAACTCCACATTTTGAAATATTCTCAACAGAGAGCGAACCCTTGTACTCGTGAAATCCAACAATTGAAAATGATTACGGCCTAGTAATTTCAAATCATTTTCAATATTCATTTATATAAAAGTACTAAAACGTACATGGCTGAATCAGCATCCGTATAATAAATAACGATGATGGATATGGATTTTGGAACTAAACGAAGCATAAAAATATGGGCTATGTTATTTAATAACGAATCCGAACATCAATTGCATGGATCGGATGACACGTAAATATTTCGATATATATATTTTATAACTGTGATCGTATTATAAAATTTGTAAATATATATTCCGACGAAACGAAAATACAATATTCCAAGTATCTGTGTAAAATTGAACAAGTTTCATGGATATTTTGATTAGTTTCTTACAATCTGGAGAGAATAAAGTTTTTTTGATGGAGAGACCCGATTGTGTTTTTTTAAAGTTTCAATTTTGGACATGACTCACCAAGGAATGAGAACATTTTCTGAGTTTTCGGTCATTGGAGAAAAGTATACTGGTACAGGAATAATTCACCTCATGTTAATTATAATAGAAAACAGATTTTTTAAAAGTATCAGGTGCATATTTTCATTATTTTTGAAGTTCTACTTCTTTTAACGCGTTAGGGAAAAATGGTCAGACTCCTCCTGTCTATAGTGAATAGAAGTCGGGGGGTGCAGCTGTCTTGATAGAGGCAAAGCTGCCACTCTTAGTTTTCTCATTACCTTTTTTTTATACAAATTTTCATTTTTTCACTAGGAGGCTACCAGTCCTATCAATATGACTTTCACAAATAACACATCTATCATCGCACTGATGACCTCGTCAAATCCGTCGACACGCAGCCTGGTTACTAGCGTAGGAGGGTGCCAGTTCCTTCAAAAAGTCTTTCACTTCAGTATTCATTTGAATTCAACTTCATTTTTTGAAAGAAACCTAACTTTTGGATTCCATTCCGACCACAACATCCACGTGCCATCTTTGAGGATGGTCGTTATCAGCACAACCCTCCTGTGTTGCGATTGAAGAGAAAAACCCTGAAATCAACTAGTCAACATTTCAGTTTTTCAAAAAAGTTACCAACAGAGTAAAAGTAAAGACATCTACGTATGTTTGCGGGAGAACTGGAAACTGTGTACACGATATTGTTGTAGATCATGCCCTAATGAAAATAACGCAGGCCGCCACTGCTAGTTATAAACCAATCGTGACGTAGCTAAGAGCGCGCGAATGTATGATGTTTGCTGCCACTCTAGATGCAGCGAGAATAATGGTACCGATTTTGATGGAACTCCGGCGACATTTTCTAGCGCATTCGATTACGATGTATAAACGCTAGCCACAAGCATATCGAGATACTCAAGTGGAAGCTACAGTGCGGTACACGAAGCGATCTAGTAAGGCGGTAGATATTCGAATAATAGTTGAACTGTTTGTTGTATTCGAAGTGAAATTAAATCAAGTTGGATTATATTGTTCAGTGTAGTCAATTATTGGTTAATCCACGGTGAAAAACGTAATATTTGTTCAAGGGTTTTTGAACCTGATGAACGTTTTTTGTATCAGTTCCAATAAAAATTATATAAATATATATGGATATATATATTTTCAAATAATATATCTGTGACTATTATTTATTAACAATCATTCTATTTGAAGATAACTCACTGTGATAATATTTTTGATAAAAATGCTTTTTACATATTACTTTGAGTACGTTTGTAGAATTTGAGGTTGATTGTTGATATTTTTCATTTATTTACATCATAATCTGAAATGAATGTTCACATTATTGTTCGATATGTTATAAATGTACAATGAATTTTGTCGACACAATCTGAAATTCTATTGCGAAGCATCACGCACACAAATGTTATGCTATGATCACCATTTAATTTCAAGTGCAGTAGCTTCAATAAAATCTGTGAACATTGCGATATTCATTTCGACTCTCTGAACGCCTTGGTATCATGTATCCACAATCACTTTTTATAATACTATAAATAACATTTGTGTCAGAACTACTACTTTGCATGATTTGTAAATTTTTGAATTTCACTAGTTCAGACTTCCATTGTCTACTATATAAAATGATTTGAAATCCCTGAAACAACTAAAAAAAAGAAGAATTAAAAATTAATAGCTGAAAATAAGAATTACATTAATCAAAATAAACCTGAAATGAAATAATAGTGAAATAAAATACAAGTAAAAATAGGAAGAAAATAAAAATAAAAAGTGGAGCGATTCCAAGTGACGTTAGTTCACGACGTTTCGATTGTTAGTATCTACAATCGTCTTCGGGTGATGACTGGACTGATTCCTCAGAGAGATGACTATTTATAGGTCGTTCGAGTACTTTCACTTATCCCCGCTTTCCATTTTCCGCTTCACTGGTTCAGTGGGAGATGACCGTTTTGGCGGGAGTTTTGTCTGTGATTGTGCTGATACTTGCCACAGAGAAAAGATTCGTTGATCAATGTAGATCAACAACTTCTGCTCCACGAAACTCCCAAGTATTCAATTCACCAAATTCATTCAACGAGGTTCTTCCTCATTGAATTTCCAATAAACTGCGACCGAGATGGATTTCTAACGCTCTTTCACTAATCAGGTTATAACTCATAAACCAAAAACGACATTTTCGCCGTTTTTCACGAGATAATGCGAATGACACTGACAAAGTACAACTTTCAGTACATTGATTTTGTAATCAAAAGTAATTTCTTTCAGCCGCTAGCTATGCCACCCTTAATAACCCATCAAGAGCGTGGATTTCTGGACGACTGCGAAAAAATAACGATCACATCGAGTGTTGGGATAGAAAAATCCAATTCAGTTCACAAGTGTCATTTGGCAAATTTTGAGTTTGACTCCACAAGAAATTATGATTGTGGTGTCATTCCATCCGTAATTCAATCCAGAGTAATTTACGATCTGAGTCAAGTTGTGTGGATGAACAGCTCATCAATGAGAACAGAAGCGATCTGTCAAGCATGTCAAGATATGATCATCAAACTATACATAACTATTCTTTCTATACAAGCCAGGATAACCTGGAAATAATGTCAAATGGTCTAATTTCAACCGGTATAAGAGTCTACAACAAATTATCTATTCATACAATTCAAATTCCAAAATATCATGAAACAAATTATTTATGTTGTTATTATGTTTATTTCCTTCATTATGTTTGAAAAGAAAAAAAAATCGATACGTTTTGTAGTAAATAGTGATGTATGATATTTTATCTATTAATACTCCATGTGTTGTGTTTCTATACCAGAAATTGTCTCAAAATTAATGAATTACACTACAAATGAAGCAACTACACTCAAGGAATGTACGTACCCCTAGCAGTAGGAGAATTGATACTCAAGATGCTCTCTAGTAGAGAAAAAGTGTCAATGTAGAAGACATTACAGTGAAAGGAAGGGTCATGAGGGGATGTCCACAGGGAGGGGTCTTGTCACCCCTTCTCTGGAACATAGCTCTGGATACCTTGATTAATCACCCCAACAATAATGGATTCTACATAATTGCATATGCAGATGACATAGTTATTTTGCAGACCGACAAATTTGTGAACACACTGTGCGATATCCTGCACACTGTGCAGGATGGGCTCAAATTATTAGAAACATGGTGTAAGGGACATTCACTGTCGATCAATCCCAAGAAGACTGAGATGGTCCTTTTCACCAGAAAAAGAAATTTATTGGTCTTGAAACCTCCCGAAATCTTCAAAAGCAAACTGAACTTCTCTGAAGAGGTGAAATACCTCAGTACTATCCTCGACAGGAAGCTAACATGGAACTCTCACCTACAAAATAGAGCAAAAAGACCATATGTGGCTCATGAACAATATCGGAGGATAGTGGGACGCGCATGGGGTCTTTCACTCCGTGTGGTCACCTGGATCTACACTGCAATAATAAGACCTATGTTAACGTATGGAGCCATTGCATGGGGACCGAAAGTTCTACAAGCAACGGCCATCCAAAAATTATATCAAATACAGCGACTGGCTTGTTTGAACATCACAGGAGCCATTCACTTTGGACTAGGTTATTGAATTCGCATAATTCCATAGGTATGCCTTTTTTTCGGTATAAAATAGTCATCAAAGGCAGCCAATAGTTTTATGAGTGTTGATTTTCATTCTTCATTGAACGTTTTCCTACGTTTTTCCCCATTGATTTACCAGCAATTGACAACACTGAACAATAATCAAACTTAATTTTATTCCACTTCAAATACAACAAACTTTTATTCGAATGTCTATCGCCTTACTTGATCGCTTCAGGTACCGCACTGTAACTTCCACTTGACTGTCTCGTGGCTAGCGTTTATATATTGTAATCGAAACCGGTAGAAAATTCGCCGGAATTCCATTAAAGTCGGTAGCATTATTCTCGCTACATCTAGAACGGTAGTGAACATTGTACAATCGCGCGCTTTCAGCTACGTCACAATTAGTTTGTGGCTACCAGTGGCGGCCGGCGTTATTTTCTTCGGGGCATGACTTACAACAGTATTATATTGAATCCAACCAAACCTTCATCGCCGATACAATTGAGAAGAATGGCTAACTCAACATTCGCTTGAGTTTCAGATTTATCAGATGCTTTCAGATATATTTCAAAGTTTTGTTTTTGAATAGACCAATTTTCAATGTCATAATCAGTTAATGGGCTCAGAAGTTTCTACAGAGACGTCATGTTGACTTCACCAACTAGAATTCTCACATACCAGTAGCTACTTCTGACATAATTTTAAAAGCCATCTAAAACAGCAATGAAAGCAAACAATCTGGGTGGAATTACGAGTTGAATGACTCCTGAAAAACTGAAAAAATTGCCAAGTAACACTTGTCAAATAGTCTGAATGAGAGAGGACATTGGCAGATCAAGATCTTCAGATGACGTGGCTGCAGGTTTTTCGGGGTTTTCCTGTAGCTGAAAAAGCAAAAGCGCCACTGGAATCAATGAAGACGCCTCGGAGTGCCATTAATTTTCAATTAATTTTTTTATTGTTTCATAATTTCATGATATGTAAAATTAAAAATTGAGTCTGAACTAGTTGAACTGAATCATGACTTGAGTAGTTCCACGAGCGTGCTCTACTAACAAAATTTCTTCGATCGATGTCTAATCTAGTCGTTTGAGTTGTGTAAACGAAATATAATTCAATACTGCAGGCTGCCGTTATCCCAATGGATTTTATAACTAGACTGCAAATTAGATCAAATACCACGGCAAGCAGAAGATCGAGGAAAATTATAATTTCAATTTGGCAAAGACAGTTATCACAAATATGAATCCTTCTGAACCAGACCAGAATTTATGAAGTGATTATACAGTCATCTTTTTTCTATGAAGTTTACTTTCGTGAAGAAATTTATTTCCATTTGAGAATATCACAAGATTCTTAGATGATTTTCCAGAAGCAATAAGGACTTTTTTCACAATGAGTCTTGAAACAATTAATATATTCATTAATATACCGGACAGGAGACAGAACCTCTCACAACTCCTTTTATTACAGATTTTTTTTTAAACAGTTGACAAAGGAATATTTTCTGGCGAGCTATTACCGATAAAAAAAGTGGAGATGGTAACATTGAAAACTGTTGCCTGAAATTGATAATCAATTTTCAGAAAGATATTTTCAAATTTTTTGAAAAATATGGGACAACTTCTTTCAAAGAAATGGTTTATTCAACTTGGATTTGAGTTACGATCCTGAGAAGGAATGAGATACGAGAAAGCAGCACTGGCTCTGTATGATCTGATCAAAGCGTTCAATTGTGTTTTACGTTTTATTATCAATGGAAAGCTTGGATCAAGCACCCTTGATCCATAATTGAAAAATTATGGATCAAGGGTGTATCGTTATTTCTTTTTGGATCCAATTCAACGAATATAAAGCAATGATACATCATATCCGGAAATAATTGAAGTAGGAGTTCAACAATGGTCCATTCTGAGACCTCTTTCGTTCATGATATACGTGAACCATTTTTTTCAAGGTGGCTTCATATGTTTGTATTACCTTTGCTGATATAACACGCATATCTGAAATGTATGAGCAATGAGAATGATCTTCAAACTGTAATAAATTCAGCTCATATCGAAGCTGAAAACTAGCTAAACTAGTTCAGGAGTATGAATACAATGTTGAATTGCGCTAAAATGCAATTCGTGGATCTCTTCTCAAAAAGCCCTTCAGCAAATAGTGTTACTGTCAAAATATTGGGCATATTTCCAGACGATATACTGAATTCGTCTGATTTCTTTAATTAATAAAAAGATGACAGAAGAAAACTCAATGTACGTATATGAATTTGAAAATTCATTTAAAAAAAATATTATTTTGCAGTTTCCCAAGGCGCAAATTACAAAGAAGGAAATTCTCTCTAATCAAATTCTTCAAAACTGTACATTACACGTGAAAACATTCAAAATTCATCACTTCAGGAAAAGTCACTGCACCGATCTTTGAACAATTACCGTCCAACTCAACGGTGAGGGAAGATTAGGGACCATTATAAGTTTTTGACGTGTAATTAAGGGCAACGGGCCCGCCAGAGCGAAATTAGGCTTGATTGCAAAATCAATTGGCGAAAAGTTGTACTTTGTCAGTGTCATAACCAATTCACACTATCTCGTGAGGAAACGATCCATGTACCGTTTGTCATTTCTTGATTCAGATCAGTACCGAAGAGAGTATACAGGCTGGCTAAAAGGAAAAGAAGCAGAGGCGTTATAAAAACTGCGTCAACATTTGAGAAGAACTCTGGAATCTGTGAATTTTTGATGGAAAAGACATTATTGTATTTTGGATATGTTCGACAAGAAAAATCGAGTGATGACAGATCTGGTGGATATATGGGCCACTCAATTCTGCCTCTTCTGCTTCTGCTTCTGATTCGATGCATTGAAAAATATTATTCCGAATACTAACTGAAAATCAAAGCACATCATGGAGACGTCTTTTCCTGCTGATGATTATCATATTGTCATTAAACTGTTGATGTTTGCGATTTCGATCAGGGCACTAGGAAGAAGTGACGGCATTATTTATGGCTGCATGATTCACTTTTGATTTACTTGAGAAGTGAATGATACGGATCATTTTGTGTCGGGAACGAAAATAAAGCTTCCTATGTTGAAGTAATGGAAGTAAAAATAGTTCATCAATAGATAATCAAAGAAAGGGGGATATAAAGCCTGGAATGAATCTAAAAGTATCAGTATATTGAGCTCTATTCCATAGTTCAGCATTTTCAGAAAGTGGGCAACAAAGAAGCAAGACATTGTGGAGTCATCAGTTTCCCATGTTTCGAAAATTGCCTCGCTAACATAAATTATTTCATTTTATTTACTCTCACATACATTATAATATAGTGGGTGTATATTATAATATAAGATTAATGTTCAACTTCCGCGGGCTACGTAAATTCGATTAGCGAGTGTTTTTTCTTAGTACACCCGTCTCGAACATATGATTACACTTTCGACTATGAAGCATGGTTAGTTTGTTGGTTAGATGAATAAAAGTTATGAGTATTCTACGTGTTCGGAGATTTTCTGAACTGAACCAGTTTGATCTTCCTCCTGAAGATGATCACTTGGTGATCGAAACACGTGTCAAGGTATTAAAATAACTGTTTGGCGTTGGGAAAAACTCGAGTAATATTCTTGGAGATATACTACACAAGTGTGTAAAATATCTCCAACCCTGAAAATAATAAATACTGGAAAGAATACCCATCTTGGATATGACATGTGCTGAATTTTCAGTGGACGAAACAAAGGACAAAAGCATCTCAGCCAATCAAATATTAATAAAGAGTAGTAGTGTTGGCTGAAACATTCACTTTCTCACTTAAATTCGAAAATTTGGTGATTTACTCCAGCTAAAAAGTTGATTTTTCAATTATTACAAATCAGGCGATAACACTTTTGAGCTTACTGCGTAGGTACGGATTGAAAAATTCGGAATGTTTTACTGAAAAAACGCTGATTAACATAGTATCAACTACCTTAAAATGTATTTTATTGAAGTATTAGCTCCAATTACAGACTTATTCAGAACCAACTGATGCCCCTCAAATAATCAATCTTACTTTGTCGTCCTCCTAATTTTTTCGTAATCGTTGACGTTGGAAGTGACTGGTGGCTGGTGTAATTTTATAAGATGCAAATCTTTTGTGTTTTCTTTCCTGGCGAGTGGACTTTTCCATTATCCATTGTCTACGTGATATTCTTGCCAGCCAGAAATCGCAGCTCGAAGCATTTTAAGTGAACAATGTCTTTCAAGCACGTCCTGTTCTCCTGAAGCTCAGATGGAAACTTAAGTTTGCAAGATCGTGCAACAGACATAACAGACGACAAGTTGTTCCATTCGAGTTTGAGTCACTAGAATTATCAGCAAAACGGAGCCTTATTGAATCATTGAATCGGAATGTTTGGCACGCCGAACAATAAGGAAATTGGGAAAGTTACAGAGTTTCATTATGCATCAGATATGAAACACATTTTCCTGAAGACTGTCTTACTTTTATTTATGCCGATATCGCAGACATGCTATTCCGGATGATGTATTGTTTGTAGACACGAATGAGTGTGGAACAAATAAAAGGCAAATCAAGATAAGAAATTCTTTCAATAACGTTTCATCACATCGTAAAACTACGATATTTCACATCAAGCGACAAGAGTTATAATTTATTGGAAACTCTCTAAGGAAAGGAAGGGTAGGAGATGACACTAATGGTACCGGGATGTTCAGAAATTTGTCGAGTATCAGTAACTTCAAGGATACATAATCGTACTTGAGTTGCTGATAATGTTATAAAGTAATTATTACAATATGTTAAAACAACGATAAAAATAAAATAAATACAACAATAAAAATTAATTGGCGCTCCGGGGCGACTTCATTGATTCCAGTGGCGCATTTGCTTTTTCAGCTGCAGGAAAACCCGGAAAACACAGCACCACATCATCTGAAGATCTTGATCTAACAATGTCCTCTCTCTCATAAAACAAAATGTAGGGTGTCTCCAGAGGCTCCAATAAATTCAATGCATCACCAGAACACTTCGTGACACGACTATCGTCATACTTATACCAGGCCGTTTCTTCTTTGACCAAGGCGTAATAATGACCACATTCAACGCCAGAACCACAGTGAACAATGACTGCATGAATATTATAACAGTGGTCTGCTAGGTTGAAATGTTCATCTATTTCGAACCTTCCAAAGAGTTTCTTGCTTCCGTTAGAGGTTGAGTCTTGTTTGAAAATCATCAGTGTTATTATTAGATTGACTGGTGCCTCAGCTATACTTATTTCCTTATAACAGTCAGTTAGTTTGGCGCATGTTTGACAAAACAGTCGATCATCGCCTGTTAAAAATTCCATTTTCAGATGATTTAACAATAAGCTTTGCACGGACTGGTAATTAGTCGTATTAGGAAAAGCTAGATGAAGTTCCAGAAATTCACATAAGTTTTCAGTTCTTCTTGAACATTTACCACAAAGTAAACAAGTGAGGATTTTTCCAGCAAAAGATTTACAAACACAAGACGAGATGGGTTGCACGGAATCATTCAGTCCAGAGCGGCTGGGAGTATTGATTTTGCTATTGTTTTGCTCACGAAGAGTATTCAACAAGAACCCCAAGAATTCGGAACAATCCTCTTGTTGTCCTAACAAGTATTTAGTGGACTTCAAAGACTCCAGGAAATCGGTTGGAGGGAAAGATGATACCTTCTTACGAAACTGCAGCTGCATGAACAGTTGTTTGAGTTTGATGAATAAGCAGGAAACATTCTCGTTCTCGTTCATTATTAAAACTTCGTTCTTGAAATTCTTCGTCATGAACAACACTTGTGAAATGCTATTCATTTAACAAGTGTTTCCTAAATTATCCAATCCAATTTTCTTCTCTAGATTTTTAGGACAACTCTCTACTGATTCGTAAGGAAGAACACGTTTCACAGAATCTCCATAAGAACCATTTCTCAAGCTGCGATCGATCCTTCCAAGTGAAAAAGGGTTTCGTAGAGGGATCGATTCGGCTCTTGCTTCAAGAAGCGCTTCCACTGAAATGGTACCAATTCTACGAGGAATGCAACTCATTTTTTGGGGCCAAGAATGACCTGAGTCCACTGACCGCACTGAAAAAGAAGAAGGTGGATCAATCACTTGTGAATTAACCTTGATAGGAGACTGATAAATATCCACATATTTTGGCTTGTTTCGAAGAGGTTTCAGTTCCGTACTGAAATTAGGGCAATGCATAATCTCATCAAAATTATGTGAAGGAGGAATAGTTCCAAGTACTGAAGCAGCATTGCCACGTTGAATAGCAATACTGATTCTTTCTATCAAAAAAAGTTGGTATTTTCGATATTGATATTATTGATATTTTTGATATTATTGAAAATACTTTTCCATTAAAGAACATAGAGACTTTCAAGAAAATCGAATTTAATTTCGAGGAGTTGGTTGAGAAAGATAATGAATATGGATGAAAGTCTCCAAGCAAATCTGAAAGCTAAATGAATATTTGTTATGTTACAGAAATTGTTGAAATAAATAGAAAGGGCTATATTTTTACAAGAAATCAATTTTTGGAAAAAAAGTTCTGCCTCTATAGTTCTTCATCTTCGTATAAAAAAATGGGGGTATTTTTTAAATGAATGAAGAAGCAGTCGAGTTCAAATGATTATCTCCATACAAAGTTGTGTGAATCATGCAAAAAAGTGTACACCAATACTGTGAATGTTATCTTTTTCAGTTCCATAACGAAAGTTTGATTTAAAAACTGAATATACAAAAGTTTTTGTTGTATAATTCAGTGTTCATATGGAAGTAGTTGTTTACAAAGTATATTTTTTTTGTATAAGTCAGTGTTTATTTAAAATTAGGAAGTTTGATCTTCCTCTTGAAGCTGATCACTTGGTGATCGAAACACGTGTCGAGGTGATGAAATAACTGTTTGGTGTTGGGAAAAATCTCTAGTAATATTCATTGCTACAAAGTTACAATCTCTCCTCAAATCATAGTGGAAAATCTCCACCTCACTCCACCACACACCAAAAACTTCTCTCAACGCCACTGAAGTGGCGAAATGTTGGGACTTTTACCGGACCCGTATTCTTTGGATACAGCTCCCGCCCTCTATTTATATACAGGTGATTTATCCCCCGATGTCTTTCTCGAAACTTTTCGACAAGTTTTCGAAGTGGACAATAACGATGTCTGTCCCAAACAACCGACGGTAGCCTTCCATTTTCTTTTCAGTTTTCTCCTATGTTGTCGCTAAAGAAGCTCCGAGCTTTGGCGTTTACAAACTTTTAAGTAGCCTCATAAATTTATGCTGATTATTTCGCACAACTTATATTTTAAACGCCCTCGAATCAAGGCTTAATTCAATCCGCTCAAGTTTGCCAAGTGAAACTTTTCCGGATATTTTCATTGAATGCGTGCATACAAATCATGCAAATAGGATTTGTTCTTACGTTCAAGCACGGCCTTGGAAGGTGCATACTTAAGAAGATTATTGACTCCTACAGGTTTCAGCAGCAGGGAAACTGAAATTGCCAATATAATTGAAGTGGTAAATTCCCTTATCGTTCCCTTAGTTAGAGTATATTCCCTTGAGCAGCGAAGTAATAAATCATTTTCAAGTGTCTGTTCCATAAAAGTTCATGAGCGATAACAAATATCACAAAACTTTTTATAGTTTTATGTATACTATGAGTGACGAAAATACGGAACACTCGCATTGATAGTAAATAAATTGTTTAAACTTCTGAATTTCGAATGGAATTTTCAATACTTTCTATATACATATATATATATATATATATATATATATATATATATATATATATATATGTATATATAGAAATGAACAGTGAACAAATAAAATACATTTTACGAGGCAAAATGATCTGCCGGTGTGTCAGGAATGATAATACTGAATCTGACATTGAATGAGATTCATGCATTGAGTCAAGTACTAAGATATAAATTTAAAATAGCTACATTTGAACAAAATATAAATAAAAACCAATGAATCTATTGGAAGAAGTACTAGATATAGATAAGAATATAAGTTCAAACTCGACATATTTGAACAGGATATGAAAAATAAAAAATAAACTAATGTATTGAATGAGTACTAAGTATGGATAAAAACATAAGTTTGAACTGGACACATTTGAACAGAATATAAATGAATTTAACAATCAATGGATATAGAGACTTTAATCATTAGGGTTCTAGACTTCAAACAAATTAATACACATTATATATATCGACAATCGTGGAAGTAAATTTATATTTGTCTATGTATCTCTGATCATGGTATATTCTTGACAAATAATTCACCTGAGATTTTTTCAGTTTCCCTTGTGAGTGAGGATAATGTCATGATTCGATCCGATCTGAAAGTGCTTCAATTAGGTACTTTATTACCTGTAGAATGATGAAGCCTTCGTGTTTTAATCATTGCTGATATTATTAAATTATACTTAGTGTGTGAGTCATAATGATTACTTCTGTTTTTTTTTCAATAAAGCAAATTAACAAACTGTGCTTTTTCTGTTAAAGAATCGATTATCACCAGGAAATAATATAACTGGAGTTTTTCCCATCACCAAACCGTTATTTCAACACCTGCACAAGTGTTTCGACCACCAAGTGATCACCTACAAGAGAAAGATTATTCTTCCTCTTGAAGAGGAAGACTGAACTTATGAATTTGTTAAAGAGACTCGTAAATATGTAGAGAAAACTTGTCATGACTTTAATTTTGATGAACAAATTCCTGCAAAAAACCAATACTGGCAATTATTCGTATAGCTCTTGGTGACACTTGAAACTTCTAGAAGATAGCTTGGAGTCAGACAGTACACGATTTTTTCTGTCTCCGCTCTCATAGATAGGATTAACTTTTGCTGTTTGTATACATCCGGGAAAATTCCTAATGAAAAACATAGATTGATTAAAAAACTGACTAATACAGTGTACTGCAGGACTTTCACTTTAGTGAAAATCATACAATAAACTGTAATGATTTGTTTTTTAATATAGATTTTCATCAAGTATCGGCCAGTTCTATTTAATTATAGATTGATTATTTGTTTGAAGGTGATTGACAATGTTTCATGATGAATTTCATTAGGTCGGACTTCCACTGTCTAATATATAAAATGATTTGAAATCCCTGAAACAACTAAAGAAGGTGTAAATAACAATAATATTAAGCAAAAAAACCTGAAAAGAAACAATAGTGCAATAAACTACAAGTAAAAATTAAATAAAACAATTGAACAAAAAATCAAAATAAAGAAGTACAAAATGGAAAAATAAAAACGTTGAGAGATTTCAAGCCAAGTTAGTTCACGATGTTTCGATTGTTAGTATCCACAATCGTCTTCGGGTGATGACTGGACTGATTCCTCCGAGATATGTTTATTTATGGGTCGTTCGAGTACTGTCACTTATCCCCGCTTTCCATTCCGTAGATGAGAACGCGAAAGAGAGAACGAATCTACAAGAAACCTCGAGTCTGATTAAGATATGTTGACGACACCTTCATAATATGAAACCATGGGAATACTGAACTAGATGCCTTCCTGAAACACATTAACAGCGTAAGACCCTCCATCACTTCCACAATGGAGAAGGAAATCCACAACGAATTGCCATTCTTAGACGTTTTGGTGAAGAGGACGACATCTGTAATCGGGAAACATCTGTATACCGAAAACCCACTCACACGGTACAGTATCTGAACCACGAATCCAACCACAATCAATCGACTAAAAGAGGAATCATCAAGACTCTATCAGACCGTGCTTTCGGCCTCTGTAACACGAAGGAAGGTCTCGAAAAGGAACTAGGACATCATCAAAAATACTCTTCAACGGAATGGCTACGCCAAAGCGATGGTAGACTTTGGCTAAAAGACAGCAGGAGCCTAGCAAGGAAGACAAGCCGTCACAACCAGTGCTTGCACTTCCCTTTATTAGATAATTATCAGAGAGGATAAGAAGAATTGGTTCCAAGTACAACATCAGAACCTGCTTCAGATCCGGTAACACTATACGTAGCAGCCTCACGAAAACCAGCCCACCAAACGCGGACTACGACTCCAAGAATTGCATTTACCGGATACCCTGTGAGTACTGAAAAATCCTATATTGGTGAAATCAAGAGGCCTTTCAATATTCGCATTGCTGATCACAAGAAACACACACAGCGAGGGGAAACCAGCAAATCAGGAATAGCAGACCATGTTTGGACTCATCAACACAACATCGAGTGGTCCCAAGCTGAGATCTTACACAGAGAGGAACATTGGTTTAGGAGAAAATTCAAGGAAGCCGCATACATGTTGTTCAACAACGTATTCAGCCAAGCCAGCGTAGAAATACGCAACATATGGAAACCCATCATCAAGCGAAAAATTGCCAACTCCCGCCAAACGGTCATCTCCCACGGAACCAGTGAAGCGGAAAAAATGGAAAGCGGGGATAAGTGAAAATACTGGAACGACCCATAAATAATCATATCTCGAAGGAATCAGTCCAGTCATCACCCGAACACGATTGTGGATACTAACAATCGAAACGTCGTGAACTAACTTGGCTTGAAATCTCTTAACTTTTTTATTTTCATCTTCATTTTCATTTTGTACTTCTTTATTTTTATTTTTTGTCCAATTGTTTCATTTTATTTCTACTTGTAGTTTATTTCACAATTGTTTCTTTTCAGGTTTTTTGCTTAATATAATTGTTATTTACAGCTATTTATTTTTAATTCTTCTTCTTTAGTTGTTTCAGGGATTTCAAATCATTTTATATATCAGACAATGGAAGTCCGAACTAGTGAAATTCATAGATTGATTAGATTGGTAATGGGCTTTGATTATGAATCTGATTTTTCATGAGGAATTTTGCTGTTCAGTCCGTATATATTGAATCAGTTGAATTATTCGAGTTTTTGGTTATAGCTGAAACTGATCTGTTAGCGGTAATCGACAGGTTCCATGCCTGACGTTTCGTTTACCACTGCGGTTGTGATCACAGCAGATGCAACATTATTGGAAAGTGTATTTGGTTTTTCACTTCATTGAAAATGGGCGTGGCTTCTAACCTATTAGTTGAGCTGAATGGAAATTTTCAGGTCAATGGAAGAAAAAATTGAAAAATTTTAAAGTGTGAAGTGTTCTCAGGGTCGAAAAATTTCCAACTAAGAATATGAATTGCCTAATCCAACCGATTTAGAGGGTTTTTTCTCACAATCTTGTAGCGTGAAAATCTGAGAGTCATTTCCACACGTGGAAACTTTCTTTCCTCAAATTATTCCGAAGGGTATATATTTTCACCCAAATGTTGCGTTCGCAATAAACTTTTATCGCTCACATCCCACTTCTACGCACCTCATTAGCCGTAATCTCAATTCAGTTTTATTTCAACTACTCTCTCACGGCCAACTTTCAACTTACTGCTACTCTGAAGTTGAACACGTTAATCCTCCTGTATGGAAATTCTCTCTGGATTCTTGGAATAACTGCACGTCGTTCTCTATTAAAGTGTTCGGCTCAATGTTTTAATTATGGAAGAAAATCCAAGTTTTGAGTAGCATGAGGAACTGTTAGTGGAATTTCCAAGTAGTTTGAGACCCGTTACTCATAATTAACAAAATAGAGGGGGACAAGATTGTTGATGATGTGTTTCAACTACGCACTCCTTCTCAAAATATAATATAAATAGAATTTCTCACAAAAGTTATATAAAAAAAGTTTATGGAAACTACAACAAAAATTAAAAAGCTATTAATCAGAATTGACACTGTTGTCAACGATTAGGATCAAGATCTCAAAAATATAAAATATGATATTTCATGAGAGGTGTGAATAGTGGAGTGTTGAAGCCTCTACTTTCTCCTGAATGTTATGGAATATTATGGAAGAAATTGTCGTTATGAATTCGTACATCATTATACTAAATTCTATCAAAAGCCATGTTCCGATTATATCAGGAAGGAAGGAGTACTTTCTAAACAATTACTTTCATAGGAAAATAGAATCGAGCAAAAAACTCCAAATATTCATATCCAGGAATTCAATGTATTCATTGTTCACTTGAAAACAATTTTGTCGCGGGTTTTTATTTTTCAGTTTGTTTATGAAAGTTAGTTCTTTGCAAGATCTACACATCTTTGTAGACAGTTCATTTGAAAATAACTGTTTTTCTCCTTGTCATCGGAAGTTTCCGAATGAGTTCAAAAAGATCTCGAAGCCTTTTCCATGTGGTGTAGAAATTATTTGCCAGAGGTAAACATTGATCGCTAAAATTAGGAGTCCAATATTCCTTGAATATACATTAAATAATATAGCTCTTGAAAGAGAAACATTTATTCGCGATCTGGGAGTTAAATTTGATAGCGAAATTAATTTTAATCTCCAAGTAAAAGAAATTGCAGCAAAAAGTCTCAAAATGCTAGGCTTTGTGTTGGATCTCTACTGATTTTTCAATTGAAACAAAAAATATTTTATATTTTGCTTTCGTTAGATCCATTCTTAAATATTTTTCGGTTATATGGGACCCATACCATAATGTAAATATCGATTTGATTGAGAATGTTAAAAATAAATTAATAAGGAATTGTGCTTTTCACTTTGGTATTCAACGAAATGAATATGAGTACAGTCAACTCTTGACCAAGTTAAATATAAAATCATTGGAAGAAGAAGAATTTCTATAAACTTGTGTTTCTTTCCTCTTCAAATTAATGAATAGTGAGAAAAATTGCTCAGAACTACTACAACTACTAACTTTTCATATTGAACAAAAAGATACCAATTATGCTTTGAATAGTCCGATGCCTCGAATTATGAAGCTGGTAAATCAAAATCGCAATAACCTAGATCTCTTTGATGTATCACTTCAGGTCTTGAAAAATCAATTGAAAAGGCTATTATAGCGTTTTCGAAGCTATTCTTTACTTTACCATTTTCTTAGTAAGTTCCAGATTTGTTACATCTTTTTTCTTATAAGTACCAGAATTGTTTCATCATTTAGTGATATAGTCACTAGACTCATATTCCACAACAAATGTATCGACTACAAACAGCGGAAGTTCAACTTCCGCTGTTCAACTATTCAACTGTCATCGGTTCAGTCTCAGGTTTCGGTGAGGGTTTCATCGAACTGATCACAAATATTTGAGTGTTCGTTATATGATAAGACTGCACCAAAAAACTTCTTTCACGAACTACCCAACTAGCAATTTCGTATTTTATAATAGTTGCGAAAACGTTTCGGAGAAACAAATTATAAAACTACATTCCTCTCAGAAATGTTTTCGAAGTGTTCATAAAACTGCTATAAATAGGAAATTGGCACCGTTTTATAAAACATTATAGTTATTATCAATATTTTGTGAGGCTTTTTACAAACACTACCAAACAGTTTAATAAACATTTTGGCAGTTACTATAAAATTTGTCTAACACTCTTAAGAAGTAGATTCATAAAGACTTCCCTTACTGCACTTCTGCAACACATTTGAACGATACCTATAAAATAATCAGAAGACAGGTTTATAAGAGTTATTTAGTAGTTCCAAGTAGGCGTTATAAAATCTAATACAGCCGAAAACGATAACAAATGAAAAAGTGTTAAAAATGTTTTCTTGAAGGCGCAAGAAGTAATTTTGAATTGGACACTAGGTAAATATAATTGCTATGTCACCAACTGAAAACTAAGAAATAGAAAAGTTGAATCCATTCGAAAATTTCACTTTTCCACTCATAAAACTGTTAAAGACATTGATTGTGTTTCGAAGATTGATATTTTTACAGCAAATGAAATTTTATTGACAAATATATAGCCTATTATTAGCAAAATTCAAGCGCGCCACTCGTTTATGAATGTTTTCGATAAAACTATTAATTATACAAAAATTCACTCTCTCAACGTATCAATTTTCTAGTCACAAACCTAAATCACTTTATTCTAAATAATATAATGTTATAATATGTATGTACTTTTCAGCTGTAAATATCACTATATGTGCGGTATTTCATATTTTCATACCATCTATTTTCAGTATCCCGGATCGCTATCATTCAAAATGGCGTTGTTTTATGAAATAAATTGGTATCAGTTGCAAACATTTCAACGTATTTTAGCTACTATGTTACCCCTATAAAACTGTTAAGAAACACTTAGTTCTGAGAGTGATGGTGTTGCGGCAGAGTCGGACTACTTTTAAAGCTGTAGGTTTCTATAAAAGTGCTTGTATGAATGAGGGATTTTCCACATACAATTTGGATAAATATTATCTGTTGGGATGTTTTGGCTTAAAAGTTTCTTTCATCGATAATAAAGGCTAAACGACGAGTTTTAGCCATTATAATAACCTTTTCCTGTTTTTCCCAAAAAAATTAAAGCTCTAGGTTAGGTGGGATAGTTTCAAGTATTTTTTTAGTATTTCCAATATACAGGGCGACTCGAAGCTTCCAGAATTTTTTTATGGAACTCCAAGTCATTTCTTGATCTATTTGAAGCACCTCGAACTGAACCTAAAACTATTATCTATATACCCCCCAATAAATGTTCAAAATGGCCGCCATTGAGTTATTATTTATTTTTATTTATATATTCGGGATACAAACAGAAAAATCGACTACAGTATCCACACAATGGAATAATTATCAAATTGTAAGTATAACATATATATACACATATATATGCATATCATTGTGTCTAAAATTAAGGATGAATTGAAAATATTGAATTTAATCATGAGATACCTATACTCAATAAAAATCAAATATTTTGAAGTTGCTGAAGAACTAATTTCCATCACGATATCGATGGTGTCCCACTTGAATAACTGAACAAAAATATTCTCACTGAATATAACTAAATTTTTAAAGAATTTTTCGAAGCTATGATTAGGAATCAATGTCAGCTGGTTGTTCTTAAATGCTGCATTTTATTCTTGATGGCAGCAAATATATATGAACAAAAGCAATTTGATTTTATAACAGTTATATTAGTGTTTTTAAATTGTAGTTAATGTACCATACTATAAAATAGTTGGGAAATTATCATTAACGTGACAATATGGTAATGAAAATAGAATAGTATCTGAAAGCATTCCAATAAAATAATTTCATTTAAGTTACAGGAAACAGTTATAAAATAAGCTTGATATAGTTTCATAATTATCATAAAAATCTCCCAGAAAAGTGTTATAAAACTGCTACATAACAATTTACTTTTATAGGAAAATAAGTTTTATAAGAAAGTTTTTCCCAAAAATTAATCACTCCTAAAAAATATAACCCCTTCAATTCAAGTTTTATAAGTTAGTTGCAAACACGTTTCTGTGATAATTTCCTGACTATTTTATGATGAATTTTCATAAACGTTTCTATGAAAAATTTATAAAACACTTTTATTGCCTACAACTGTATTGTGTTCACCGATCATCTAATATAATCAATTAGCATTTTGGAAGTAATTATAGAATACTAATAAAATAAAACTGTTGCAACACCATGAAATTATAAAACAACTTTGCTGGTTGGGTAGATCTCTTTTCAAAGAGTAGATATCAATAATAATTACAGAAAAGTTAATGAAATCGTGAATGAGAGGTAATGAACCACCTCGTAATCAGATACCAACAAAAACGTTCATAGAAAATAAATCGTAATTAAAAAAGTCCTAAACAAGCTCACTGAATCCCAAGCTGCTCATGGCCCGAACAATTCGAATTAAGTCCAAGGTGTTTCCAGAAGTATACTTCTAGGAGTTACTTGATGAATAAGTTCGAGTGTTTATTAATTAACTTTCGGACTGCTTTACAATTTCATCGTTTTCGACAAAACTTTCTGAGGCTAATTGGGAAATCTTATTATTATATATAGTCCTCTTGTTATTGTTTCGCGCTGTTCAATTAAATTTGGAGTAATTCTCGCATTATTGTCGAGGACTTTTTCCGCCATCAGGTTAATTATTTTTCGTTTTAGCAAATAATGAATGTCATTCTTATGATGAAAAGTTCGTTTTTTTTTGTTATTGCAGTTGGATGAATTTCCCTTCTAAGAGCAATCAAAATGAGAATATGAACTAATCTCAACCATCCTAAAACCTCACAGATCACATGTTTCCGTTCCTCTTACAAAATTACCATTTTCTCTCTCATTGAGAAGGAATAACTTTCCTAAATATTTCCTAAATATAAATTATTTATGTGAAAACAAAAGTCGAGTTTATCTTAAACAATTTCGTTCATGTTTTGATGTCAAAACCAAAAAAAAACTCTTCTTCAATTATTACGGAAGATACGGGGGTGTTTCCATAAGAAGTGGGACAAATTCGGATTTTTCAGGACTGAAATTTGTTCAGTAAAAAAGTGTAATCGTAGTAAGTTGGTAGTCCTGATCACGAATCTGAAGGAATTTTGAGCCTATTTTTCCCCCTAATATGTTTTACCGTAAAAATGGGGTGTTCCATCGCGAGTGGCGGACAGTGTATATCACTTTCGCCATCCCCATTCAGGTGGTAGGTGCATTTTCAGCATTTCCATCAGTCCAGAGAGTTTCATCATTTTACCTCAAATATTACGGAAGATACGGGGGTATTTCCATGAAAAGTGAGACACACTGTATTGTAGATTTTTCAAACTGTCTTACAAGAAAGGGGGTTTTACTTCTTGTTGGAAGATTGCTCGTGTTCAGGCTATTTCCGAAATGGGCAAGAAAAATCTTCCATATAACTATAAGCCAGTCATTTTGCTATCAGTCATATCAAAAATCATAGAAAAAGCCGTAAACCACAATTTCCTCAAATAGTTGGAAGGGTTCAACATCTTGAGCGATCATCAATATTCTTTTCTAAAGAAAAAAAGATAAACAGGAGTGCCTTTTGGCGTATGTCACCCATATTTGAAATAACACAATAGAGAAACATGGAGAGTCAAGAGCCTTTCACCTTTTGTGGCATGAGCGTTGGCTGACCAAACTTCAGTGCTATGTCTAGTCTGATCATTTTTGTACATGGCTCGTCAGTTTCTTGAAAGAACGTTTCCTGCTAGCTGTCGATGGATATCTATGGAATACTTTAACCATCAACACTGGTGTTCCCCAGTAGTCCCCATTTTGTTTCCAATCTTCTTTTCATTATATATCAATGAATCATTGTAAAAATCTAAGAATCCATCATAATGCTTTGCCGACAGCACGACAGTACACTTGTCTTGTCATTTCATTTGGATTCCAGGACATTTGCTGCGGATGCACATCTTCACCGGCAGCAGGAGGTTGTATATCCCAATGAGGATCTGGAAGTGATTTCATATTGAGGTGAAAGTAACCAGGTACAAATATAATATCGTCAGCACATACTTTATCCTGTAATATTATTGATATATGTGCTGATGAAGTAATAAGTTGGATGATAGGGTTCCATATGAGAGGTATTTCATGTTGTAACTCTTCAATAATAATGATAAAGTTATTTTTGTATACATTGATGCGAATTACATACAGTGGAATAAAAAATGAATAAACAAGATGATCTCAGACGCCTTAGGGTTCGTGACAAAATATATCATAAGTTTAGATAATATGCTATATTGAGTACCTAGCTTGTGTAGCTTCAATTTCAGATTTATATCCGAAATTACAACTGGATATGATGAATATACTTATTTTTCCTACAGCACCGAACCTACATACAAATACGCAGATCTATAGAGAGTTTTTTTCATATTGAAACTTCCGTCTCGTATAAATTGATGGAAAAATAAATGAATAACCAGAATGGTTTTAATACAAAAGTGATTCGCAGTCTCAGGGAAGTCTATGTGTGCTATACTTTTCAGTTTGTCATCCCATATTACATCAATAATAAGTTCTGAAGTGGTTCAAAGACAGTTTCTTGTAGGAAACCATATTTCATAGTTTTGGATTTTCTTTCAACGGCAGCACCACGTGCGAAGAGTTTTCATCGATGCATGCATCGATTTCATCAATCACAAAAAATACTATTGTATTTGGAAGCCTAATTTTTTTCAAACTCGAATTCTTTCTATGGAGGTGATTTTAATCTTATATTCAGTCGTATGATTTTCCAGGGTTTTCTCGTATATATAAATACGGACCTCTTTCATCGATTTTTGTAGCGACTGTAATAAGAAACTCAATTATCTATCACAATTATAACGGAACGGTAATAGTAATAGTAGGGACTTTATACCGTTATGCTATTTAACAAAAATGGTAAAGAAATCCCTAAAAGACGACTAACCTTGAGTGGATTACGGCTGTTTCATCAGTTCTGAGTCCTGAGATTGGTACTAGTTTTTGGAATCGAAGCAATGTATCGAGAAGCACGATATTATGCGGTGTGATAACACATAAATATTATCAGAATAGCGAATAATTCACAAGTTGATCTGGGCAGTCGAAAATGGCGGACAATCAACCACACAGAAAAGTATGCAACATGTTCGTCGTTTCTCATCACTCCAACACACCACAGAGGGCGCAATCATATTGAAGTCGTTTTGAGGGTACAGGGTGAGACAAAATTAAGTAAATGAAAATAAATATATTAGCCGTTCTGCAACAACAATACAGGTCCATATTTGAAAAAATAAAGTTGTTGATAAACTCCAATGAACAAAACGTCGCATTGCAAAATTATCAATATCATATTATAACAAATAGAAAAATACGAAACAGAAATTTCTTTTGCTTTTTTATATCATTCAAAATGGAGGCGGTGAAGCCAAAAAAATGAAATTCGTCAATTATAGTTTTTAGCGAATATTTCGTAAACAACCAATTATAGTTTTAATTTGAAAAAAGATTATTTTAGTTCTGCGAAACAGAAAATGTTTGTCCAATTCAACCGATCTTGTAGGTTTCCTTGTGAGATTAGCCAAAAAACAGCCAGTATTAATTTATCCAAAATTTCATATTGAGAATATCGAGCATTCGGTTTCTTTACACAAAATCTACGAAAGAATTTTGATTTAAAATTAGGCGTACCTGATTCAAATGCCACTCAAGAAATAATATAAAAATTACAATCAACGAATTGGAAATTCAACTAGGATAATAATGATTTTTTTGGGAAATTCAAGTGTAAATTTCACTAAGTAAACATATAATATTTTTTATCGGTACTATTATTTTTCCTAGTATTTATGAGTAGGTATATAATATTTAACAAATAATTCGTTTCAAAAACCCAAAAAATTAACTCAACGGTAACACTCCAATTGTAAACATCTATGGTGTTTTATATCTTCATCGAATCTTCAGTTGAACTCTTTGACATGAATATATTATTGTCTTAGGATACACTATATCAGCGATACAGTTTCCTTGATCTCTTCAATGATATTTAACAAACGTGTTCATTGGGTAATTAATTTATCTGTTCGAATGAATCTACCGGCTATTTGTCAATTTTTTCATGAGAACTGAATCACAGGATATTTCTCACCATCCAATGAATCTTTCATTCAAAGTGCGAATCTAGGAAACGAGAAAGAAGCAGGAGAGAACAAAAAAACCGAAATCAATTTCGCATGAGACATGCTCTCCAACAGCGTGGAGTTTGCGATTAGCTGCACCCATAATGCCTAATAAAACACGATATTCTGACGTGAATTGCTGCCTAATGCACCCTCTACATTAATGATGAAACTGTAATTTACCACATCCATCTTGTTTCTTTTTGCAAAAAACATCACATGTGCTCTTGCTCCGGAAGAGCTGATATTGCCGAAGTTCATATTATTCTCATCACTCATTTTCATCAGTAGTGGCGCCAATGAGGTCTTTTTCGTGGGAATCCTCGAGAACAGCTTCAATTATAATTATTTCAATGATGAAATCAGTTCTGCTTGACATTTTATTGTGAAATCCTTTCCATAATAAAAAAGGTAGTAGAAGGTTCAATATTCACGTCATATTCACAATTATTTGGATATAATTTGGAATTGAATGGAACATGATTTGTTGAAGAAAAATCAGACAATTAATGAAAAGTAGACGCTTTCTTGATGATCTTATTCCTCATGAAATCCTGCCTTCAGTCTATGAATTTCACAGGTTTGTCTGAAAAATTTGATGCAAACCCCAGCAACTTTCAGCGACAAGTCAACAACCACATAGGCATACATCTCGGACATCTTGACACCAACTGCCTCTCATATATCCATTCAGCGAGATAGACATCCTCAATGCCAGCGACAGAAATACCGCCATTGGACCGGACTCATTAAACCACCGAGTCTTGAAGAACCATCCATATGCAATCCTTCCTCACTCCAGCCACATCCTGAATGCTTGTCTGAAATTTGCTCACTTCCCAACTACCTGACGGTCAAACACTATAATGATACCCAAAGACCATACCAAATCCAAATCTTACGGGCATCAGTCTCCTAAGCTGTCTAGGTACATTACTCGATCGACTAGTGACCAAACGGCTCAATGATTTCCTTCACCAGAACGTCATCTCCTCACACCACATCACTCCAAACACAAATTCTTCCTACGGCTCATTGGGATCTTCCTAGATATCCAAAAAGCTTTCGATAGGTATTGAATTGTTTTGTTATTCTCGGAAGGAATGTTGGTAATTGAAAACTTGCATTTTTCAGTGCAAAATTTTTAGTAAGCATATGGAATTTCCAATACAGCAGCTGTTGCTATAGCACAATTATTGCCTGAAAAATCGAATTTCAAGTACTGAAATTTTCATGACCTGTTCTCGAGATGATTGGATTTGAAGAAATGCAAAACTATTACAAAGGATGTGTTTTTGGGTTATTTGGCCCAAAAATCTAAAACTGTCAAATCC
Source organism: Leptinotarsa decemlineata (assembly GCF_025532065.1). Classification (NCBI taxonomy): domain Eukaryota; kingdom Metazoa; phylum Arthropoda; class Insecta; order Coleoptera; family Chrysomelidae; genus Leptinotarsa; species Leptinotarsa decemlineata. The sequence goes on along the minus strand of NW_027412688.1, from coordinate 3,152,463 downwards.
TATACCTTGTGGAGCATGTACTCTATGTTGATACTAGATACTATCGCATTACTTCTGGTGTTCCTCAGGAATCCACATTATCTCCAACCCTCTTTCTATCGTTCATCAATGACTTATTGGAAAAAAACAAAAATTCAGTATACAGGGTGTGACATAAGTACGTTAAAATATTCAAGTGACGTATTCCTGAAACAATTTTAAGAAAAAAAGTCTATATGAACTTGTGTCCGGAAATGCTTCGTTTTGGAGATACGGGGTCTTGAAATTGATTTTTTTTGTCCGCTTTTTGAAAATTATTTGCAAAAAATAAGTTATTTGTACGAAATTCGGTACACGGGGCTTTTTTAACGTGGAAAATCTTAATTTTGTATTAATTTTCATGTAACATCTAGAGGGCGCTGTCATTATTCATTTCAAATTGCTATAACTTTTTTGACAGTAAACTATTGATACTTTTCATGAAAAAACTGATTCCCATACCTTTTCCAAATAAAAAAGGCACACCTCCTCAATAACGCTGGAGGTGATCGTTTTCGAGATATTTACAATTTTCTATATGGATGCATATTACTTTATAGCCAAATTTGATTTCAAAAATTATTGTCACTCTCCTCTTGCAAATTGACTTAATCAAATCGAGTAGGCTATGATAGTTTGTCATAAAAATAGAAGTTCGCTGTCACATTTTCAACTATTAATTGACAAATTCACAGTTCGCAGTTTATAAATTGTTTTTGGCACCATGCCCGATTTTACGAATGCTGAAATGGCTGATATGGATTTTGCATACGCTTGGCTGACGGAAATTCAAGCGAGGCCAGACGCATCTATCAGGATTGAAACAAATTCTGCAGCAGGACGGCCACGTACTACAAGAACTGTAGAATTGAAGGAGGCAGTTCTAGAAAAAATTAGTGAAGATCCAGAGACAAGTACAAGAAAAATTAGTCAAATATGAGTCACATGACAGTTTACAGAATTTTGAAGGAACAGCAATTATATCCTTATCATATTCAGCGTGTCCAGGCACTTACCTACGTGATTTCCAACCACGTATCGAATTTGCTCAATGGCTTCAAAGAAAAGTCGAACAACATCCGCAAATTTTATCAAAAATCCTCTTCACAGATGATGCTAATTTTTCATCAAATGGTATCATGAACTTCCAACCACATCGAGGCGGAAGATAACCCACATGCGATAACGCAAACTCATTTCCAAGACAGATTCTCTTTCAATGTATGGGTAGTCATAATTGGGGACTATTCAATTGGGCCATATTTTCTTCCCTTACGTTTGAATGGAGATGCTTACCTATTTTTTTTGGAACACGAGCTTCCCCAACTTATGGAAGATGTTCCCATTTGTCACTCTTGATTTATGCACGATAGAGCTCCAGCTCATTTCAGTGCGAAAGCAAGGAATTTTTCAACGATGGATAGGAAGAGGATGCACTGAGCATTGGCCCCCGAGGTCACCGGACCTCAATCCCGTCGATCCCTAGAAACATTAGTTTATGCTAGCCCCATTGAAAGCGAGGAAATGTTGAGGGATCGCATCATAGCTTGCTGCGAAACGATAAGAAACACTCCGGGCATTTTTCAACGGGTGCGGAATTCTTTGATGAGGAGAGCAGAAGCTTTTATTACTGTTAGGGGTCGTCACTTTGAACAGTTGTTGTAATAGTTATTTCATTCAATTTTTATATGTTTATTTTCCTAATGAATAACATAGTACTTCTCCGAATTGTTTTTTTACAAACTTCAAAATGTAGCACTTTCTAATTGAATGATTAAACATGACAATTTTTTCAAATTTGGATTGAATAAGCAGTTCGATAATGCTCAGTTTAGAATAAGTCTGTATGGGTATACTGCGTATAAAGTTTGATGAAAATAACTAAAATTGCAAAAAACTTATGACAAAAACCTACCATGTTTTGAAAAATGTTCACAATCTGTATTTCGAAAACGAATCATTCTTCGTTGAACATATAATAGAAAAGAGTTGACAGGATCCACCACATACTCAGTTTTTGTAATGTTCTCAGCAACTTCACTAGGAGCTAATTAATATGCATTGATATAGAAAATTGTAAATATTTCGAAAACGATCACCTCCAGCGTTGTTGAGCAGGTGTACTTTGTTTACTCGGAGAAGACGTAAGAATTCGTTTTTTTTTTGAAAAGTACCAAAAGTTTACTATCAAAAAAGTTAGAGTAATTTGAAATAAATAATGACAGCGTACGCAGGGCCCCCTAGATATTACATTAAAATTATCACGAAAGTATGATTTCACACGTCAAAAAACCCCGAGTACTGAAGCGAACATATTAATTCAATTTCAACTCCCCGTATCTACTAAATGAAGCATTTTCGGACACAAGTTCATATAGACTTTTTTTTAAAATTGTCTCTGTAACTATTACTGTAATTTTTATGTATTTATTGACGCGACTATAGGTAGAACGACTTGGGATTCAGAAAACTCGATATAGTGATATTGAAAGTGGTATTTGAATGGTTCACATGCATAATCAATCAACATCATTTCATTTATTCACGAAGAAGTGCGTTCATGTATGGGCATAAGTGGAATTTATAATTATTCGAAATGCATATACCCTTTTCAATTTCGTAATACATGAACTATCAATTGGTTGTTAGCCAATGATTGATTTCGAATACGAATTCATAAACACGTGGATAAAACTCTCCATTATCCTGTTCATGGAATTCATGAATAGGGTTGATGGTTTTTCCATTGGAATCAGTCAATTGATTTCAATTTATAATATTGAATTCGACAAAAAACAAAGGAATGTATCATTCTATTATCAACTGTTCTCCTTTCCTTGAATTCATCGATTGATATGAATGTCGAACTTATATGAGAAATGGCTGGAAAATAATAATGATCCGCAAAGACCACTTCACTCGTACGGCAACACAAGAATAAGCCAATGCATGGGGTCTTGTTCAACAGCATTGAAAATCTTGGATTATCAAAGCGCTTGACCTTCGCTTTTCTCAGGTCGTGTGTGCTGTAGTCGGAAACTGAAAGGTTCATCATGACCTGCCAGGATGGTGTCGTCAATACCTCAGTCTACCGCAGTTGTGTGATAGATATAAAGGTTCTTAACATAAGGTGCAGACCTATATCCATCGAGATAACGCGGCCCTAAGAATACTTCATCACCATCTACGGCACTCTTACAGTAGGTATAGACGAGACACCAGTGTTGCTCTACTTTCCGGAGAATATCGAATCCATTGTGGAGAACAATAAGTGCCTAATTCATTGAAAGTATTCGTTCCCCATCCTCAGGATTATACAAGCTAATGCGCCAGAAGTAGTACTTTTCGACCATTAGACCAAGACGATATTTGTCGTGGAGTTTTTAGGTCCTTTAGAGACGAATATCATTCAAGAAGAGTAGTAAAAATGGATGAAGTGTTGTGATTTTCTTTTCGACCTCCGCAGACTCCACCTAAACCACCCTGTCAAGATGGTATATTTGATTATTGTAGTCACTGGTGGAATGATGCCCTGTCTACTCTCGAATCTTGTGGTCATGCCGACTTGCCGCACTGAGGTGAAAATCTTAGCCGGACAAATGCAGAAGGCTGCCATTCTTGGCTCACTGCACTTGCTTAGATCACTTGATTCTTAGACCCAGTGTGGAGAGTGGTTATCGATTGATTATGCTGGTGCACCCTCCCAAATGTAACGGGGCTTCAAAGGATTGGGCCCGACCTTAGGAAAAACAGTTATGATAATAATACTGATAATGTTCAGGAGAGAGAGAGAGGTAATGTAAGGAGAGAGTTGAAAGCTGATTTCATACTAGCATAAATATAACGAAATAACAATTTCAAATGGAAGCCAATATGAACATTCGAAATTGAAGTTCACGACAAATTACATTGTTTGAGAGCATTGTTTAGAAGGAATTTGAGAAAAATTGAAAACAAATAAAAAATATAAATACAAGTACAAAAGAAATTGATTGAAATCTGGTAAGTATATCATTTTTTTGTATTATTTTCTTTTCATAATCAGTTTTTCCATATAGTTATTTCTTATATCTATTATGCTGTGAATATGAAACCTAGGTGAACTTTGCAAATATATTCTGATTTTTTTTCAAACAATTCAGCACTTTCATCCGTTCAACTTCATTTGGGATTTCGAAATAGAGCTTTGGCCCCTCAAAGTATTAAACTATTTTGGTCGATAGTCTTTTTAATAGCAGATACACAGTATCAACAGGTTTTGTATTTCACGATTAAATTCCATCAATTTCAATTTTTTGTTTCTCTTACAGTATGATATAAAATTCATATAATATAGTTGTCAAATTACCAATAAACCAGAAGATAAAATCAATATCATCACTACTGTGAGTACTGTTTTTATCGAACATAATTTTTATGTTCCATTTTGAATCACTTTCAGATTGGTCATGTAATTGTTCATTACTATTCCTGACACTGTAATGATATAATTATCTGATGATTGTACAAGAGTATATGTATATGCTCCTTCAACAAAAGCTTCCGGCTACTCTTTTCAATCGCGGGTGGATGAGAGGAGCACTGGTATAGGCTGGAAGAGTTGACTTTGTTATTTGCTTGTTATGCTGAGTGAATTCAATTTTTTTTTAACTGAATTTCGACATCACACCCTCATTTTTTTCATTGAAATTTCAATCTTGTACTTCCACCGTGAATGACAATCTGTTATCACAACCATAGTCTGTCAGATTTCTACCATCACAAGCGGAAGGTATGAAACAGGTTTTGTAAAAATGGCTGGGTCATCCACAACTGTGATATCTTCGAAAGTAGGTGATTTAAGAAGATCATCACCGTAGAGATTGAATAAAAGTGCTCCCAACACGCCACCATGGGGTACGCCGTAAAAAATGATTTCATAATCACTTATGACATTATTGATTTCAAAACAATGCAATATGTTATACTATAATTCCAAAATAGTAAGCACTGAATTCTCAGAAATGACTGACGTTTTTGTCTTAGTATGTCTCTTTCAGTGGCGTACAGAAATTACACCAAACAGATGAGGAAAAGTAATAATGATGAAATATATAGAATCACCTCCTTCACAGCAATGTTCTAAGAATTCAGTGCCTACTATCATCTAATTGCACTATAGACACATAATTTTTGAATGGTTGGTGCTCAAGTTGTTGTTCCAGTTGTTCCCAACGCCGAAACAACAAGAACATTGTCAATGTCACCCGCAGTGGTAGACGAAAATAGCTTCGTCACAGTTATCATGGGCTGTGGAAGTTTACATTTCAATCAACTTCTGAATAGTTCGAAAACCTCTGAATCGAAAATGGCAAGTGGAAAATACGATGAACATGAATTTGCGGACACATTGACACATATAATCAAGAAATATACCAAAACCTCCCATTAGGCCATTTGGCTCACGAATTGCTTAAAGCTCTCATGGTAGTTTGTTCCGAATGAATTCCTCCAGTTGGGATAATAGGTAGGGCAAATAAAGAGAAAAAACTCTCCCTATAAACATCAAACTCATTCATCCAAATTACCTGAAAATGGTATAGCTCACTTCAAACTCTCAGTACAGCTGGGAAATAAAAAAGTTCGGTCGAACAATATAGCTCTCTCTAATGGTGTTTAGCTGAGGGGGCAAATTTGAGAGGAAAATCGATTTTATAGCTCATGGAGCGATTAATTATTCTGAAATTGAATACTGGAAGTACGATAACTTTGTCATTTATTTGATTCACTTTTTATGATCAAACAAAGGTATATCTTCCACTTTTAGTCAGTTTTGCTGCTCCAGATTTTTAATTCGTGTTGATTCATTAGTCATTCCACTTTCAATGCTTTATCCAGTATTTTACTGAACAACTACGCAGGATGTGAGGGTGAGAGAGATTTCAAGTGAAAGCCCGATACTGAAGTATGGGGTTCCACAAGAAAACCTACTTGGGCCAATATGAGCCATCAGATATATGAATGACCTGTTTTTATTTTCAACCCTTTGGTAGATGCATTAACATTTTACACAGCGATAGTCGCACAAGACCAGTTGAATAATATATAGGTATTTATTGAATAATTTTTTCGAAATTTTCAATTGACATCGTTTTATCATCATTTTTTCCACAACTTTTTTTGTTACTATTCAACAGTTCATTTAGATATTGATTTTCTGCAAAAGTAGAAAAATAAACGACTTTTTGATCACTATTCATTTTATTCCTACGACATAATTTTCAGAAAAAAAAAGAACATATAATTCTGAAATATACTGAAATCGACACCAATAGAAAATGATTCAACTGCATTATACATGTAAAGCTAGAGGAAGGGTGTAAAATTACATGTTAAATTTAGGTATATATGTTATTTGCGGCAATCCTCACATATCGGGATGACATGCTCTAAACATAAATATTTTTCACATAACGCACAGAAATATTTGGTTTTACGATTTTTTTTCCAACTACAATAGCTACATCTCCCAATTTCTCCTGGATTTCTTTGAACGGGTACTGAATCATCGTCCAAATGGCATATATCTTTCAAGCGCATCCTTATTGTCCTTGGAATATTTGCATTCATACTTCGGCATTTCTGATGGTTATACATAAGACTGAAAGACAACTCTGTCAGAAATTGTCTTCTTGTTTTTGTAGAGTTTGCCAGATTACTGTTATATATTACGGAAGAATCGATTCCTGTTACATTCAGTATACTATAAAAAATAACCATTGGCCATCTTCTACTACAACGTGCCACATTATACTGTGCACATAACTGATCTACAACATCGACCCCGCTTTTTGTACTATTATACGTTAAAATAATTTCCGGTTTTCCAGTTTCTGCATCAACATTGTCTTCATAATGCATAGTCGAATACAGTAAAACATTTTTGTTTTTTTTTGGAATATATGATACCGAAGTTCCTCCGCAACCAAACCCAAACGTACTAGAACCAATAGGCCGTCCTGAATTTTGTGAGAAAAAAATTGGTATTTCTTTTTTTCTGCCTTTTATCGTTCCCAGAAGCGTCAAACCATTCTGTTCCAAAGTCAAACCAAGCGCAGTGCTAGTAAACCAATTGTCAGTGGTTACATTTCTATTAGAACTATAAAGATGTTGGCAGGCTCGTTCAGTCACAGCTTTGGTACTAGCCTTCTGCTTGATTTTTTGCTGGTATAGAATAATTTTGCATCGGATAAGGCAAATATTTTTATTCCATATTTGTTAGGTTTGTTGGAAATGTACTGACGGAAGGAGCATCTACCTCTGAATGCTTCTAGTTTCTCATCCACCGTTACATATTGCGAATGGGAAAAGCATGTTTTCTGATTATCATTCCACTTTGTTATCAGACATCTCACTGGAGGTAATTTATCTAGAATACGTCAATCGTCCCTAGTAGTGATGTCGTCAAATCTCATATATCTCAATAAATATCTGAACCTGGTAATGTTCATTGTCAAACGAAACACATCTATACCACCCAACTAGCAATTTCTTATTTTATAATAGTTGCGGAAACGTTTCGGAGAAACAAATTATAAAACTGCATTTCTCCCAGAAATGTTTTCAATATGTTTATAAAACTGCTATAAATAGGAAATTGGCACCGTCTTATAAAACATTATAGTTATTATCAATATTTTGTAAGGCCTTTTACAAACACTACAAAACAGTTTTATGAACATTTTGGCAGTTACTATAAAATTTGTCTAACGCTCTTGAGAAGTAGTTTTGTAAAGACTTTCCTTACTGCACTTTTCCAACATATTTAAGCGATACTTATGAAATATTCAGAAGACCATTTTATAAGAGTTTTTTAGTAGTTCCAAGTAGGCGTTATAAAATATACAAAATAAATAATTTTGTATTGGACACTGGGAAAATATAATAGATATGTCACCAACTGAAAACTAACAAATAGAAAGGTTGAAGCCATTTTAAAATTTCACTTCTGCACTCATAAAACTGTTAGAGACATTGTTTATGTTTCGAAGATTGATATTTTTACTGCAAATGAAATTTTATTGACAAATATATATCCTATTATTAGCAAAATTTAAGCGCGCCACTCATTTATAAATGTTTTCGATGAAATTATTGATTATACAAAAATTCACTCTGTCGACATATTAATTTTCTAGTCGCAAACTTAATTCACTTCATTCTAAATAATATAATGTTATAATATTTATGTACTTTTCAGCTGTTAATATCACTATATGTGCGGTATTTCATATTTTCAACTCATCTAATTTCAGTATCCCGGATCGCTATCATTACAAATGGCGTCGTTCTATAAAATGAATTGGTATCAGTAGCAAGCATTTCAACGTATGTTAGCTACTATGTTACCCCTATAAAACTATTAAGAAACACTTAGTTCTGGGAGTGATGGTATTGCGGCAGAGTCGGACTACTTTTAAAGCTTTAGGTTTTTACAAAAGTGCTAGTATGAATAAAAGAATTCTCACATATAGTTTGGATAAATATTATCTGTCTTTGATTTTTTGACTAAAAAGTTTCTTTCATCGATTATAAAGGCTAAACGACGGGTTTTAACCATTATCATAACCTTTTCCTGATTTTCGCAAGGAAAAATTGAAGCACTAGGTTAGGTGTGATAATTTAAAATGTTTTATTAGTATTTCCAATATACAGGGCGACTCAAAAAGCTTCCAGAAAGTTTTTCTTTCCATTTGAAAAATAAAAGAAGCCGCTACTTTATAGTAGAAGCGACAACGCCGCTTCTTCTGAAATACTTTAGGCGTGTAGGCCATATTGATTTATGCATACTGTGAAATTTTCAGGTTGACCCGTTAAATAGTTTGCCAGAAACGGCTAATTAACGCTCATCATGAAAAGCCCTGTATACTTTGTTTTGTCATTTACTTTTATACATTCTATATTCCATTATTTTCAATATTTATTCTATATATACTCTGTAATAATAGCATTTCCTGTAACTGGGTACTCCTGTTGGAAATAAATCGCTTTTTTTTCTATGCAGTTGAAAAGTGAAGTACTCAAATCTCTTTTCAATTCTGAATAATATAATGAATAATATAATCACATAGGGCATAGGGTATTGGCCATATGTTTGCCTCCACTGGTCATTTAATGTTCCACTTTATTTTTACCTTTGGAATATTGCTTAATAAATGAATGTTACGTATTTGCTGTCCCATTATCTATGGAAGTTTTCACCATGAACCTTTTCATGTTCATGAAAACAGATTTGCTAACCGATTCGCCTTTTTATCAAACTGCCCCAATAGCAATACAGCTCACCGGAAATGCTAAACGAGTAAATAAAGTGTTAAAATAGGAACGAGCGCTCTCGTCCTTTTCCAGCAATTTCATGAACGCTTATACTCCCGCTGATTGCCATCATCTTATTTCTGTCAGGCAAAGAATCTGCAGAGTTTCTATTGCTCTCGCAAACACGAAAAATGGAAGTATTACATTATTTTGATTCAACGTACCATACAATGCTTGAAAACTTTCTGAGAAATGTACGATGAATGATTCTCTTCAGCTGCATTGATCGTATTGTGAACAAGATTGGCTCTTTTGAAAGCTTCAAGATATGAATTATTGTTCAGATACTCGCTCGATGAAAAATCGTTTGATTCATGAAAGTATATTTTTCTTTAAAGGGAAGGGGAGGTAAGTGGTCTACATTTTTTGTATGTTGCTTATGTATTTTAAAAAACCCATTTCAATTTGCAAGAAATAGTTATACTCGGAATTTTAACGGAGATAAAAAAATAATATCAGGATGTTTCGAAAGTTTCATCTGTTTAACAGTCATGTATTGTATTTTTGTAGCTCCATATCTCAATGAATATTCACTCTGTGCCGCAGTATATGCAGATCCATAAAGAAAATTGTATATCAAACACATCGATGTTGTTAATTTTTTTCAAAATTTAAAGAAAGGAACTTTGAATGTTCAAACCTGTCTCGGATATACCTACACAGTAGGTTGAATGGACTGACGCCTATCAGAAAATAACCACTCCCCTGGTTAATACCACGAAGGGCGTTGGATTATATCCGACAGGCGTCAGTGCGGAAATCTTCACAGAAAATTTCCTGCATATGCAATTGGCAATACAACTGGAAGAGTCGACCTTCAACTTTGGAACTGGACACTTGCAGACCGGTTTCGGGCTCATTAGCCACTCGCCAGTGAAAAATAGTGACCATCATCGACTCGAAGTCAATGATATTCCATAACTGAAAATCGAAATTCTTTCAGAGTATTTAATTCGTCGTCTTTGGAGCGAACAACAAAAAAATCACTCTATCTAGTGGACGAGGTTAGTGTGGCCGTTCCAAAATTGAGAGTTCCTGTAAATATCTAACTTGTATATAGTCCTGCTGCAAATGCGCAAATGAGCCATTACTTTGTTTGGAATGTTTTTTTCCGCACATCATATTACATTCAAAAAGCAGAATACATTTTCATTCAATATTTCCATGTCCTGAAAGTTTATTACTTCACTTGTAGTTGATAAATTTAATGATATTTCAAACATATCTCATATATCAAACGTTCTGAGCGTGTTCTAGTAGCATATACACGGCCAAAACCAAGTTATTGCTAGTGTATACGAAATTATACACGTGGCGTACAGAACCCAACTTGTGTGTATAATTCCATATACACATGGCGGTCAACGTGTTAGCTGACCTCAGACTATCTCTGATGCTTCTGGTGGCTTTAATATTGGTTTCACGTTGTGTTTCTCTAAGATTCTTCCACACGTAAGCTGTATCCATTCTTTTTCAGGGCATTTTTCAGGTGACTGGGTTTTTCAGCAATACTCTTAGCCTCACAGATAGGTCATGTTTTCTCGACCAACGTTTTATTGTGGCTGGTGCTTGGAGGTCTTGTATAGGTACCAGTCTGTGTTTGTTGGTTTCCTGTACATTAGGTCCAATGGGTTGGGTTTTTCCATCGCTGGACCTATGGGACTGTCCATTGCGGTACCATGCATCCGTGTTGAAAGTGATTATAGAGCCTTTGACAATTTTAGTTATTGTGTCAAAAATAGAGCGTTTCCACAAAGCATCAAAACAGGAAAAGTTGTACCTCTCTTCAAGAAAAAAGATCGTACTCGGTTAGAGAATTATCGCCCAGTAACTGTGCTATATAGTCTAGTAAAAGTTTTTGAATGTGCATTTTTAGATAGACTCTTATCATTTTTGGAAAAATACGAAGTCATTAGTGACAATCAACACAGTTTTCGACGTAACATGTCTACATCCACGGCAATGTATTCGTTCCATAAACGAATGGCACAGTTTATCGATGCGGATGAATACCCTGTTGCAATATTCTGCAACTTGTGTAGGGTCTTTGACTGTGTGAACCATCAGAAATTGATGAAGATATTGGAGAGTTATGGCATAAGAGTACACCTACTAATAAACTGGATTTCATCTTTTTTAACAAAGAGGAAACAAATAGTAAAGCTTCAATTTCAACATAATAGCCAAATTAGTAGGGAAATAGAAATGGGCGTTCCACAGGGATCGATCTTGTGTCCAATTCTATTCCTAATTGGTACTGCTGATTATACTATGTATAATTTCTTCATTGTTTCTGTCCTCTACGAATAATGAATACCTACGAGCAAAATGTATTGGAACAATTCATGCAGTTTCATCTCTTTCCAATAGTAGGAACCTATTTTTCAACGTTCAAAAAACTCAGATGTTAAGATTTCACTGTCGCCAAAAAAACATTGATGATTTTGAAGTCAAAATTGGTGAAATTACAATGCAGAATACATATGCAGAGGTTAGGTTTTTGGAAGTATCTCTGATGAACATATCTCTTGGAAATTCCATTGCCAACAATTATCTTTAAAACTGAATTCTTCGAGAAATCTCTTTATTAATTCAAGATCTGTTCTAGAAGTGAAACAGATGGTGAATGTTTATAATGCCCAAGTTGAATCGAGACTCAGATATGGCATTTGCCTATGATGCGAAAGATATTTTCAGTGAACAAAAACGAATTTTGAGATATATCGCTAGAGTTTCTAACAGAGAATCGTGTGTGAAGTTATTTTTGAAACATTTCGTGTTTTGACGCTTCCATGTCTATTCCTTCTTGTGTGTCCATGTTTTTGAAAATAAAAACACTTTTATTCGCAATTCGGAAATTCTCTTGTGCTCCTGATCATTTTGACCTCAAAATATTCTCCCAGAAGAATTGAAGAGTATAAATAAATTGACTTCATTTAAACATGAATTAAAGAACTCTTTAATGGAATAAGGTTTTTATAGTATATGTGATTTTATGAAAATTCATAATTTGTGATCAACTATGTGTGATGTTAATTTCAGTGTAGGTGTATTTTTAGCCTTTATATTCTTCATTTTTGATATAAATTTAATTTTATTTCAATGTACTAATTTGCCTGCCAATTGACAACTGATAATTCCAATACATGTTGGAAAAATGGAAATGAATATTGATTGATTGATTGTTCGTGAAAACCACCATTCTACTGGAAATAAGCTGATGATTAACGATGAGCGAAGACATTCGAAACACAGACGATTCTGATTGTTATCTCCAAAATAAGTGTATGATTATCGTGAACATTTTTTGAAAGGGAAAAATGTTTTCCAGTAATTTCCAAACGCTAGTTATCTCTATTTTTGAAACGTTTTTGAAACGACAAAATAACAGTAATAGCAACAAACGATTCGTTGATTATATTGGTATTTTATCAAAACCTACACAACCGTACGATAATATACAATTTCAATATATCACTTTAATCACTGGATGAATTCAACAATTCCGTGTCAGTGGAAGTACCTCATCGATTCGTTGCAAACTTCATCAAAAAATTAATTGAACTCCTATGAGTTAGTATCGAATGAATGATTACATATAAATATGAGATTCCATACCGGATTAATAGTGATTTTATCAAGTGAACCATGAAAAATAAACTCCATTTTACGTTTTTGTAGATATTGAAATGTCCGATTCTGTATATGACTAAACTGTATGCAATTCAATGCAATGAAATTACAAAAATAACATTTTATATTTCTCATTTGCGAATATAATTTTACACATGAACATATAAATGAATTTGATTATGTTGAACATGAAATCCCGACGGTATATGGAATTGAAATATGATCTTGCCGCGAATTGATCATTTCCAAAACATTAGTTTTTTTCAAGGACAAAACACAAGTACTACGAGAAAATCATTAAGGCGCTCTGAGAGCTGTGTCTGTGCGAAAAAAGTGATTCATATAAAGGCAGTTCTCCGAATTTGAGGGTCCTTTAAGTTCGAGGTGCACTGACTTGAACCTCAAAACGATGAGCAGCCATAGTTCGTCACGTATTTCTGATATGTACCGCTCTTGGTGGAATCAAATATGCCAAGTCACTTGAACACCTCCTGTGAAAGTATCTATAGAAGAGTAACAAATCTCCAGCCTTTCTTAAGTGTTTCAAACTATCAAGGTTGCAAGTGATGTTTGCGTCTCCAATCAGGCGGATGTCTCTTTTCTAAAATTATTTGACAAGCCATAGCTTCTAAGTTTGACCAGCAAATCCTCATATCACACACGGTCAAAGGCCTCAGAAAAATCAAGTGTTTTTGAGAACACAATATTTTTTTTCATTTCTAAAGAATTTATTATACAGGGTGTAACTGAATAAGAGTAAAACATTCAAGGAGGTGATTCCTCATCCAAAAAAAGATAGGATCTTTCATATAAAGAAACTTTGTTGTGGAACTGGCCGCGGTGGTAGTGCGTCCGACTCACGATTAGAAGGTCGTGTGTTCGATTCCCGCCTCGACCAGATATTTTTCTCGAGAGAATTTATCTGGTTGAAGCTGGAATGATTCTGCAACCGTGTTAGGAATCACACGTTAAAAGGTAAGACCTCGTTAGTCCTTAGCTCGCACAAGTTTCTCAACTTCTGAGAGTTGTCGTTCGTATGGGGGCGGCAGCTGATTAACGGAAAAACATATTTTTATATATTTTTATTTTTTAAACTTCATTGGAGCATCCCTTGTTAAGATACAGCCCCTTGAAGGGGGTACATAAAATTTGTATACCAATTTTTTTCACAAGCACTGAAAAAGTTACAATATTGAAATTAACCTGACGTTTTGTACTACCAAAAAGACACTTAGCCAGTAATTTATTTGGTTTACCCCATGGTTGTAAGGATTGGAAAACGCAACCCCTAAAATTTATTTCCAATGTAACTTTTTGTCTTATTTTTTGTTTACCATTTGAAAATTCATTTCCGATAGTCCGTTTCATTCTAAACAAAAAATGTGTTCTGAGTTTCTTGCCCAAAATAAACCAGTTCGCAGCAAAAAATTATTTTACGAACAACTACAGACTACATACAAACTAATCAGCTTCATTAAGAAACTGGGTTTATTTAGTCGAGTGTAAATAGGTGTGAGCTACAAATCCCAGGGAGACAAATCTGGTGAAAACGATGGCTGAAGCATCATTGAGATGTTTTTTTTCGACCAAAAAAACTACAAACAAGCAACAACAAATGAGCAGGTGCATCAACGTGATGCAAAAGCCATGAATTGTTTTTCCATAGTAATAAAAATTTTCTTCGTATTATTTCTTGCGAGTGGCGCATAACTTTCAGTATCACTCCTTATTGATAGTACGACCATGTGGCAAGAACTCCTGATGCACTTTGCCATGATAATCTGAGAAAACAGCGAGCAAATCCTTGACATTTGATCGACTTTTGCCGGCTTTTTCGGTCTTGATTTCGATGTCATAACCATATTCCCATGAATCGTCACTAGTCATGACACTCAGCAAATCTAGATCGTCGTTGACGTTATTCAATAATTTCTGAGCGACGCTTATGCGAAGGCTTTTTCGGTAAACATTCAGCACCATGACCAGAATCTCTAAAAAATGTATGGCATGAAACAAACGATATGCTAACATTTTCAGCAACTTCTCAAATAGTGATTCGATAATTTTTCATGACAATCTCATCATTTTTTCAACATTTTCATCGTTTGGTGATGTGCTGCGTGAGGGTGAGCGTCGTTATTTACATCTTCTCGACCATATGTGGGAAATTTATCTAACTCAGAGAACAATCACCGTATGCCACTGTCAACATATCAAGTGTTTGTGAGTACTCAATTTCATTTTTTTTACACAAAATCTAATGCAAATTCTTTGATTCAGTTTTCCGCCAAATATTTCTAACTTTAATGAAAGTGAGCATATGTTCGAAGCGAGTGTACCAACATAAAAAAATCGCTAATCGAAGTATCCTGCAAAATTTGAACATTCACCTCAGGAATTGAACAGTCCGCGTATGAGAGATTGTGGATTTACCAACTGAAGCAGCACACAAATATCGCAAAATAGTACACTTTGAGCTGGAACAAACTTCAAACTAGTTTCCCTGGATATAAATATTTCCAGACTGAAAGGTAATATGGTCAGATGGGCAATTGCAGCTGCGGACGAGTAGAAATTAGCTCGCAGAAGTGATCAGACACCTCAATTCAAAATTAAAATTACACCAAAATGTGTTCATTTCGAAATACACGATACATTAAAACTTGGTATTGCGCTGGAAAATAATCCCTTTCCCGATAATATTAGCATATAAATGTTCTACTACGTAGTGTATTTTCTCTTGCTTCAATTATATAAGGATGCTTGAATTCTCTGTTTCCAGTTCAACTGGAAAATGATGTTAATTTTATCAGGTCGGTGAATGATTTTTATTATAGTCGAAAGCGCTTATCACGGTTGATAAAAACAAGAGTAGTTTCGACTAATTATGATGTAAGAAAATCATTTTAAGGGAAATGGAAATTACTTGAATGGAAAATGAATTCTGAAATATATGTGATTATGAACTATTTCCGAAATAAGAAGCGCAAATATTTGGAAGGCTTCAATATCTTGAGCGATCATCATTAAGGCTTTCGGAAACAAAGATCAACAGGCGTCCTTCTATCGTATGTCACCCGTATTTAGAATAACGCAATCAGGAAATATGGAGGATCAATAGCTGTTGCGCTTGATATTTCTGAGGCCTTTGACCGTATGTGGCATGGGGGTTTGCTGGCCAAACGTCAATGCTATGGCTTGCCGGATCATTTCTGTGTATGGCTCTTCAGCTTCTTGAAAGAACGTTCCCTGCAAGGGGCCGTCGATGGATATCTCTCGGATACTTTCACCATCAACGCTGGTGTTCCCCAGGGATCCATATTGTCTCCAACCATCTTTCTATTGTATATCAACGACTTATTAGAAAAAACCGAGAATCCAATATATTGCTTTGCTGACGACAGCACACTTGTCTGTTCATTCCATTTGGATTCCAGGACATCGGCTACGGAGGCACATCTTCACCGGCAGCAGGAGGTTGCAAATCTTAATAAGGATCTAGAAGTGATTTCAAATTGGGTTAAAAGTAAACAGGTTCAATTCAATGCCACAAAAACACAGGCATCGGTTTTCTACAAGACGATAAATGTCTCCGAAGCGGATATAATAATCTCCGCTTCCTGCTTTGATAAGTTAGTTGAAAACCAATATCGTTAGACAAAAATTGAAAGTTTTTGAAAATTCAATCGTTACTATAACTCTCAAACTCAGTTTTTTACATGCGGGACAAGCATTTTCCCCCTTTGGGGATACGACGAATACTTTTTGAAATGATTGCAAAGGTATGTACCGCACTAGATTTTTTCCGGGGTGATCCGTCTCAATTTCCGGCGTTGTGTAAAATGTTTTTCAGTTAATCAGTGTCGCCCCCATATGAATGACAACTCTCAGAAGTTGAGGAACTTGTGCGTGCTAAGGACTAACGATGTCTTACCTTTTAACGTGTGATTCCTAACACGAATAAACATGAATCGAATGAATTTCACCAGTTCGGACTTCCATTGTCTACTATATTAAATGATTTGAAACCCCTGAAACAGCTAAAAAAGAAGAATGAATAGCTGAAAATAGCAATTATATTAACCGAAATAAACCTGAAATGAAATAATAGTAAAATAAAATACAAGTGAAAATAGAACAATTGAATGAATTAAAATGGAGGAATTCCATTCCAATAGAGAGATTCCAAGTCACGTTAGTTCACGACGTTTGGATTGTTAGTGTCTACAATCGTCTTCGGGTGATGACTGGACTGATTCCTCCGAGAGATGACTATTTATAGGTCGTTCGAGTACTTTCACTTATCCCCGCTTTCCATTTTCCGCTTCACTGGTTCCGTGGGAGATGACCGTTTTGGCGGGAGTTGGCCATTTTTCGTTTGATGATGGGTTTCCATATGTTGCGTATTTCTATGCTGGCTTGGCTGAATACGTTGTTGGACAACATGAATGCGGCTTCCTTGAATTTTCTCCTAAACCAATGTTCCTCTCTGTGCAAGATCTCAGCTTGAGACCACTCGATGTTGTGTTGATGGGTCCAAACATGGTCTGCTATTCTTGATTTGCTGGTTTCCCCTCGCTTTGTGTGTTTCTTGTGCTCGGCAATGCGAACATTCGATGGCCTCTTAGTTTCACCAATATAGGATTTTCCGCACCCAATACAACCATTAAAAGAAAAAACATCGTCTTTTGTGAAGAATTCAAGGCATTTTGTCAATTGAGGTCACACAGGAAGATCAACTAATTAGTTTCGACGTGGAAAACGTTTACACCAACGTTCCGGTCGAAGAAGCACTCCAAATCAAACAGAGAAAGCTATCCGAAGACGGTAACCTGAAAGAGAGAACGAATCTACCTATAGAAGTACTCATGGAATTACTAGGATGCTGTGTACGAAACTGTTATTTCCAACTGAAGGACGAATTCTTTACACAAGATGAGGGACTGCCAATGGGATCACCACTTTCACCAGTAATAGCCAACATATATATGGAGTGGTTTGAAACTCTGGCCATTGAAGAAGCCCACAAGAAACCTCGAGTCTGGTTGAGATATGTTGACGACACCTTCATAATATGGAACCATGACGCCTTTCTGAAACACATCAACAGCGTGAGACCTTCCATGAATTTCACAATGGAGAAGGAAATACACAACGAATTGCCATTCTTAGACGTTTTGGTGAAGAGGACCGACACTAAGTGGGAAACATCTGTATACCGAAAACCCACTCATACGGGACAGTATCTAAACCACGAATCCAACCACCATCAATCGACTAAAAGAGGAATCATCAAGACTCTATTAGACCGTGCTTTAGGGCTCTGTAGTACGAAGAAAAGTCTCGAGAAGGAACTAGACATCATCAAAAATGATCTTCAACGGCTATTCCAAAGCGATGGTAGGAAAGACTTTGGCTAGAAGATACCAAGAGCCTCGCAAGGAAGAGAATCCGTCACAACCAGTGCTTGCACTTCCCTACATCAGAGGATTATCGGAGAGGATAAGAAGAATTGGTTCCAAATACAACATCAGAACCTGCTTCAGATCCGGTAACACTATCCGTAGCAGCCTCACGAAAATCAGGCCACCAAACGCGCTATTCATTTTCTATTTTTTTTTTAGTTGTTTCAGGGATTTCAAATCATTTTATATAGTAGACAATGGAAGTCCGAACTAGTGAAATTCATCATGAAACATTGTCAATCACCTTCAAACATAAATCAAATGAATAGAAAACAATTTTATGTTCAACGGTAGCAGTCATCATGTTACTCTCCTCATTAATCTACGGTGTTGTTTGGATAAGAAAATAGAAAAATCGTTGGGCTATAGTAACCTGAGTGAATATGTAAATAATACGATGAACGATTTTATTTTTTGTCTGATCAACAATGTAGATTGCTGAGAAGAGTGGTGTGATAACTACTACCTAGGACATTTCGAATCATTTCTGAGTTTTCAGTACCCTTTTCGATGAGGCCGTGTAGCATAAAACATTTTTTTTCTCATTTTGTTTTCAAATTTTTTGATTTCTAATTTTCATCCACCCTAATGTAATACAGTTTTCGGAACGTTTTAACCTTTCACCTCAATTTGGGTGATGGTAGTTTATAGTAGTACATCATCTACATCATCATTATTTATTTTTTCAATAAAACCGTTTAACATAATTTTTTTCTTACTTATTTCATTTTCAAGTTTTTAGTTTCTAATTTTGTTACTCAATTTCTTCTTATTCTCTTTAGTCCATTGAGTGCCTCAGTATTACAAGGTAACATGTAAACCGCCATTTTGTGGCTGCGGCCATCTTGAATTTGCATTTTTTTCAAAATGTACTACTACTCTACTAGTCAAGCCCTGTCGTTTGATACCCATATTGAGGTAGTTGTAAAAACTATGTAATCCGCCATTTTATCGCATTGTCATCGAAACAAAATGTTTGTACCAAATTTCAAATCAATCTGGAAGGGGTCAAACTTCAATTACTAAATTCAGCTCAACCAAATAAATAAACAAACAAACAGAGAAACAGGGGAAGCTCCATGAAACCGAACCGTTTGACAAAAGATAACTTGAATCATAGTTACGTCTCTTAAAGAACATATCAAATGTGATGGAAATTTTGAATATTGTAAACAGCGTCATATTACCGTCATGAAAAATATGAATGGAATAAATAAATCTTGCATTATTGCCACTTCCCAATTCTCGATAAATGCATCTGCAAGTTTTCACTTTTCAGGAATTCATTGTTAATACGGCTCAATTCATAAGCTTGCATATTATATCACGAAGTTATATAAGTGGAACGCCCATTGTCTATAGGCAGACCGTGAGAAAGGCTTAATTTATTAATAAACTTCGTATCACTCTGGTAAACTGTTTTAAAGTCGACAAAGTTGCAAGGCAGTAACTTCGGGCATGTTTGTATTGTGAAGTTTGTCAAAACTTGGATCCAGCTTCGGTTCTCTTCTGCGGAAACAGTCTCCCGAGAATAGTGCGAGAATCGATACTATTCTTGACTTGTTCTAAAATTAGGACCTATTACCCAACTTTCGAAAACATTTCGTGAAGCTCTCAGTTGTTTGTTGTCTGAGTTCTGTCACCAAAACTGGGATAAAATTTGCTGTTCTTCTAAGGCAAAACGGCTAGGAATCTGATCAAGCTGGGTGATGAATGAACTATAAAAGATAAAATCATCAGATTCGAAATCAAAATCTGAGGTAACATTATTATGAAGTTGGAATTTATGACAATGTGACCAAAGTTGAATCGAAACTGTGTAGACCCGGCAAACATTGTCTTGGAAAATGTCGGCCATATACATTTCGTGAAACATTCGCAGATAGATCAATTATGAACAATTATGTTGGGAATAAGATGATTACAGAATTAATTGAAAAATGATGTAAATATGATCGTCATCTCGAGAACGAGTGTTATGGTTCAACACATACACATTTTCAAAATGTTTGAAATATTTAGTTAAACATTGAACATCATAAATATATCTTCCACTGAACCAATTTTTGTAAGCTGATTACTTCACTAATGGAAATCTGTATTCAATAATAATAATAATATCGTCTGTCATGCATGGACATAACCTTGTACGAGTATAAAATGAATCTGAACAATACGCTATGTCGAAATACATTTATATTCCTCCAGGACACAAACATAGGAAAACAAAAGGCTCATAATAAATTTAATTGTTCACGTAGTCTGCTTGAAGCTGAAAGAGAAATCAATTCGGTTTCAGGCTCAAGTCGCAACATCGGGTCTCCTATTATTAATTCTTTCGAATTCTTACGGTCGACACATGTTTTTTCATTTATCAACTAAATAGTAGAGAAAACTGGTATTCACAATTTGTAATTATTTGGGAGCCAAATTCGTGGCTTTTTGCTATTTGATTAGCAAAACAGCTGAAGTGTAAGTGGTAATTATTCAAATCATGTTAGTCGAAACTTTTTATTATTACTCTATTTGGTTTGAGTGAATATTTCATATATTTCCTCATAATTGTTTTGTTGAATCTCATGAACGTCAAACTACTTTATTTTCAAAAATATCCTGCCTAAGGAATTAAAAAAACACTTCATTGTGAGATTTTCACTGAACAATTTTACAAAAACGCAAGACATTTCGCCTTACATTGGGCTTCTTCGGGCGTGTGTTCACTACTTATAATATTCTACATACGCAATGCTTGATATACCTAATTTTACAGTTTGTTCTATGTTATCCATATCCTCCACTGCATGAATTTTTTTTCACTGCGCAAATTAAAAAATTTTTCTTCAATCAAAATTATTTCCAGTTTGACAAAAAATGTTATTCGTGCAGTGAAGGACTAATAATGGGGAACCCTTTGAGTCCTTAGGGTGTGATTCTGTGATTTTTCACCTGTTACTGTCTATATGAGTTATGATTTTTTCGAAGTGGTAATGTAACTGTAAAATTTTTCAGAAAAAAATTAATATCTCGAAAACTAACAAATTTGGGTATTGGCATCGTTTATACGAAGTGGGCCTGAAATGTGCTGAGCAATTAAAAAATAAAACACAGGGTGCTCGAAATAAGGAAGTTGCCCTCAACTTCCGGTACAACGGAAAGAGAACGGAAGTTGAAAATATTTTAGTTGAGAAGGTCATTTTGTAAAACCCACTACTACAAAATTTCAAGTTTTTATTCTGAATCGTTTTCCATATATTCCTAACGATCGCTCGTCGTGAAAGACCCTGTATATTGGACAAACAGGGAAAACATTTTTCCAAAGAATTGAGCATAGAAGTAGTTTTGTAAATAGAAAGATCAATTCCACATTTGCACACAATCTTTAAGTAGAAAGACATGAGTTCCATCACGAATACGACGTGTTACATTCAGAAGAGGAGATTTTAAAACTCAATCTTTTAGAATGTTTAGAAATTAATGGATTCAAGAATTCGGGTAACTTACTGAATGATTAATAATTGAATAACTTTTATCTAAATATTTTTTCAAATGTGGAAAGTGGGAGAAAAGCTCAGGTGTCCGAAGAAGTAGAAAGCCACACAATATAGAAATAATAATACGATTTCAAGAATTTTATGAAACTCAGATAAAAGATACAGATACAAAGTAGTATTGACAAAAACGATTGAATTTTCTACCTTGATATAGCTCAACCACCAGTATATCACCAATGTTATTTCAAATGATAACCTATTCATTTACAACCTTTTAGAATAGCCATGATGGAGAAATATTTCATGAAATATAGGAAATTATACTCTATCTGAAATATTGGAAAGTTATGTTTTGGTTAATTCATTTTTTATGTGACCGCATTTTTCGTTTATACACATAAAAAGCTTATTGAGAATGATGTTCAATCCACCTCATTTACGTTATCATTAACGAATCAATTGATATCAAATCTGTTGGAGATATTCAGGTTGAAAACGAATCTAAATTATCACATTTGTTGTGGAGTGGTAACTTAAACTTTATTAATCCTGCAGAGCTTTGAACTTGAATAATTGGTTCAAAGCTCGTTCAAAGTATCGTTCATCATTCATAGCAGAAAATATTTGTAGAAAATTATATTATATTCTGTTTATAATCAATATCTAGCTTTTCTAAAGAAACATTCAGTGATAATCAGAAGTGTTAATGATTCTTATTTTTTGATAGAGGCGAATAATGCTTTTTGATAGGATTTTCTGAAAATCAGAACATAACCATTGTAAAATTAACAATATAGTCGAAGTAACCAGTATTGTGCATAATTGAAGCTGTCGGCGAACTCAAAGGCCAAAGAAACCAATACAGAGAAATAAAGCCGCTGCCAACCAGTCCACGTGGACTGTAGACTTGGCGGTTCGTATTGAATGATTTTCATCTATCGAGTTTTATGAATGACTGAAGAGTCATAGAATTGAATTTGAAGTCATGTTACGGTGACTAACTGATCGCGATTTGAGTGTTGTTATTCGATATTGGTGCAGGTATAATTACTCACAATTCTTGTTATCTGTTCAAAATGTGGCGTCCTTGGACAATATACTAATAGTAATAACAAGTGTGATAACAACGCAGACTTTTTCCAGTGTAGTGATTCCATGATGGTGAACAATTCGAAAAAGATATATCAGTGAATAAGAATCGGATGCATTTGAATATTGAAACACAGAGAGAATGTTCCAATGTATATGAGAATCTACATCTCAAGTTTGGTTTCGAGGGAAACAAACTGTTACAAGCAACATCAGATTTGACCGAAATTCCTTTCTGAACTTTACATAAAACAGTCAAAAACAACCTTATAAATCTTTAGATGTGCATCTAATAAAATCATTCCGAACAACAATATACGACTGTTACAAAAGCAATGAGATACCTACAATTGAAATCATATGGAAGAAATAGAGTACTTCTGGCCATAGCATGACCTGCTGTGACAAAACTCTCCAGAATTGGATGAAGAAACGTCAAGCAGTTATATGGAAAGCAGAAGAATAGTTCATAACAAATACTTAGAACAGATAACTGAATATGGACGAGAACAACGGCAAATTTTCTGTTCAGACGAAATTTGGTATGACACTCACGACACAGTTACGGAAGGATGGACTGATGGTTCGAGAATGGGTACGCCTAACATGCCTACAAACAAAGGATCGCGACTAATCATTGTGGTTTCGGCTTTGGGAAGTACCTGGTGACGATCCTATCCAAGAAAGGTTCGTTTTGGTTGCGCATCAGCAAAGACTTCGAAACGTGAAAATATCTGTCGATATACAAAATCATGGGGCACACACGCACCCTTTGTGATGGATCAGTCTGCACTAGAGCCCTCAAATCCTTGTCCCGGGTTATTGTAGGTCGATCACGTCGAGAATAATTTTCGAAACTGAAATCTCTAGAAAATTCCGCAAACGAACGTCATCAACACTACCATCGCCAAATGCCTGGTTGATTTTTCGCGCTGTTTCGGCAGCGCTTTGGTTCAATTTGAATCCGTTATGAAGTCGTTCAACAACATCATACAGTAATGAGCTGAAAAAAGACAAAAAATCAAAAGTGCCAACTTTTGAACATTGGCGTAGCTGAAGAAATGCACACACATTTACATTCTAGCTGGATCGATCTAAATAGCTGGATCGATATCAATAGCTAACAATGCAGAACGCATTCATTAGAAGGATGTGAATAAAGTTTTGAGTAATGAATATTCCAGGCCTCATCAGACGAAGGATTTGGTTTAAAAAATGAACACGCTTGTTTATACAAAGATAACGGAGCTTAGTGTGTAACAAACTTCCAAGAACCTAATTATTTTACTCGGGATTTACAGGAGTGTTTTAGTACCGACAACATTCAATTAATCACAGAACGAGGGAGCTTATTCTGTTATGAAATGTTATCAGATTCTTAATAGATGTTACATATTAACAAACAAATTGGAGTGAAACCAGAGATGAAGTGAAGGGATTGTTCCAGATACAAATATAGTTGTATGTAATTTCTTTGGGTAGAGAAATAAAACAGTCATACTGGACACCCAATAGATGTCGGTTCGATGGCCAAATTTGATATGATGATGAATGATCTGTTAGGCGTAACGAAAATGGAATAGAAATAATTGAATTGGACTGGAAAGTTCATAGGCGATATAGTGGGTGATACAACAATTGGAATGTCTGGTCGAACAATCTCGCTTCCTGCTTCGGTAAGTTTGTTGGTGTTTAAAATGGACACCAATATGTCTTGGCTCAATCATGTCGCTATAATTGCACAGGGTGCTTCTTGAAAGCTTGGAACACTGTTACTGGCTGTTGCATCTTTGCATGCTTTGGAGCCCGGTCACCGGTCACCAGTCCACTCAGAGGTGACAATTTGATTTTGATGTTAATTATGGAGCCACATTTCATCCATTGTCACAAGTAAATTCGGATTTTTCCAGGATAGATCAGCTTCATATACTGCTCAAAATCATCAATTCGTTGCGCTTTCGCAACCTAAATATTCATGCACAATATTTATTTATTCATTTATTCATCTATTCATTCGTACCTGAATAGACGAAAGGACCGATTACATGGATGGAGATCTTCACAATTCAATAATTTTAATCATAGAAATCAGCTGTGTATCTACTTGGAATCTCTGAGGATGAAAAGCAATAGTGTGTACTCTTTTACAGAATATGGTTGTGCAATAAAGTTGATGATAATAAAGTATGTAAATCAGCTTATGGATAGAAAACCATATTCAAGAACAGATGAAAAATACTGAATATATAAAATGTATATGCCGTATCAGATGTATTCAAGAAAAAATATAATATTGCTCTTCTAAATATTCCCTGAGGTAGGTAGGGTCCAATCTAAATTTACGAGCACACTACATGTTTTGGCCAGTCGTAGCATGGTCACGAGAGGGTATCTATTTGTTGTAACCACCAACGGAATATTGAATGGATAATTTCTCCGAGTTCTATGGAAAGGGATATTGAATTGAAATGAATTGAACCTCATGATCGCAAGACGCGATGTGATACTGGATTACCGAAACCTCAAGATGTTCATCTAATAAAATCATCAAAGAACACAATATAGGACTGTCACAAAAGCAATTAGATTCCTACAAGTGAAACAATAAGGAAGAAATTGAGTACTTTCGGCAATAACGTGAGCTGCTGTGACAAAACTTTTCAGAATTAGATGAAGAAACTAGGATTTAGATTTGAAATAATAAACAAACGTCAAACAGCTATGGAAAGCAGAAGAATAGTGGAATTTCGTAACAAATACTCAGACAAATAACTACATACAGACAAGAACAACGGCAAATTTTCTGGAACTTGGTATGACACTCATGACACAATCACGAAAGGGTGGACTGATGATTGAAGAATGTGTTCGCCTAAAATGCCTGCAAACAAAGAATTGTGCATTGCGGAGGAAGTGAAGGATGGACTCCGAATTCTTTGAAATTATGTGGAGAAAAACTTGAGGGCCGAAATGTTGATCATGAAAGAACATGAAAGCTAATACTTTCGAAGAATGGTTTGAAAACACAATAATCCCAAATTTAGATGCAGATAGTATAATATTTCTTGACAAAGCTTCCTATCATTCGCAACAGCTCATCAAAGTACCGAATAAAAATTCGAGGAAAAATGAAATACAGAGTTTTTCAATGGATAACAATGTGTATTTCGAAGATTACTTTACCTACCAAAAACCAACTACTTGAAGGTTTACAGGCAAAACATTTTGAAAAATGTATGCCCTTGAGAGTATTACTGAAAAGTATGGACACACCATACTGAGACTTCCCCCCTATTTTTGTGTTTTCAATCACGTCGAGTTGATTTGAGAAAAATTAAAACGAAGCATCAGGCGTAAAAATAATTTTCTGAAATTTAATAAGAAGGTGATAGAGCCAATTGAAGAAGAAGTATTTAATATTACCGAAAAGACTGGCAGAAAAGGATTGAAAAGTAATTTTAGTTGAAAAAGAATATATGGAGACTGAATACTTCCATATTGATGTTGGAAATAAATTCATTATTGATTTAAATGATGACAGTGATGGCGAAACAGAGAATATGGAAAAGGAATTATCTGAAGCTTTCGAATAAAATTAGTGAAGTGTTTTTGAAGCGATCGTTTGTTTATATATGTGAGTAAGTATAGTTATTGTGATTTTTATATCATCAGGAATGATTATTGAATAACGAAATAAGTTAGCTCCCTAACTATATCAATAAAGGTGAGCTGTTGGAAGGTAGGTTGCACTATATCGTTCACCTGAACTATAACAGCCTCTTTGGGGCATCCACTGCGTTTATCGTCCTCGATGCTCATTTCACCTCGTTTTTTCTTACCAAACTACGTTTCAACAAATGATTATCTAGATGCAAAGTCCGGATAATGTATATCAAGTCATACTGTAGCTCAAACAGTTTTTTTTGCCAAAAAGCAATACTCCATTAACACACCCAGTTTCTTCAAACTAACAAAAGTTGCTTCACACAAAATGTTATATATCACGAAATGATAATTTGACAGCTGTGAAATTTGGACACGAGTCTTTTGAAGGTTAGGGTTGATTGAGAATCCTAGGGATTTGATACCAGTAGCGTCATCAACACCAAACCGTTATTTTTAACACCTCGACAGTTGTTTCAATCACCAAGCTAGATCAAAATGAGTTTAATTTTCTTCTTGAAGATGCTCACCATACGAAAGTTTCCAAACAGTTCATCACAAATCTATGGTTAGTCTATGAGCTTTTCAGCCCATCCAGTACATACATAATCTTTCCAAAATACTCACTTCCTTCCTTCTTTCAGTTACTTTGCGACTAATAACTATTTTTATACGAAATTGCAGTAGGAAAGCATCTCTCGACTATCTTGGATTGTTTATTATGAGTGGAAATTGACGTAGATTTGAACTTTTTTGCTGGGAGGGCGATGTCCATTGAAGCCTAAAGTTATCCGCGTCTTATCCCTGTCGACCGTTTGCTACGCCACTAGATGTAAATTGATACCACATTTTAAAAATATCTAGAATCACATTTGAAGACTCGCACTTAAATTCTATAATAAAAACAAATTGCATAAAATATATTCAATATTCGAATGTTTCCACATATAACGAATACTTAACATCCTTTTGGCAAGAAAATGATATCAAAAAAATGTCAACGTACCAGGCATTCTGCCGATAAAATCGTACCATAATTTCGCTGCTGTGACGAATATTTTATGAGGACATTCCTTTTTACCATGTTGGAAAAAGGTTTATTGCTCTCCAACAGCTCCTCGCACCGATTTGATACAATTTCGTGACACGCAACATTTTTCCTATAATTGGAGTTATTAGGTGGATTTTTTAAAATATGCAAAGTTCACTATACCACATAACCCCCAACCTTCAACTGTAATTTTGTATATCCTGGTCTCTCAATCTCGAATAATAATCTGGGTTAACTGTATGTTTACAGAAACAGGCTGTTTTCAATAATTTTTATAGGAAAGTGGGTCTAAGTTTCCTTCAGAATTAATACTTGGAGCAAGTCTTTCACTTGTTGGATGTCAATGATTCGTGTTCCAGTGAAATGGATGAAGGCAAAGTAAGAGTTTTGGATGAGTTTTATTCGCCCATAAATTATTTCGTTGGTATACAATGCAAGTAATATCTGACAGGTATGAGGTTTCCTTTTCTGTGATGAGAAAATTTGTATCATTCGCATATGTATTTTGTTTGATTGGTGACCTATTAATTTTGTAGTAGAAATCGGACAAAAATTATTATCTTCATCCTATATTTGCATATGTCCCTACGTGAATTGATAAAAATGTATGATAATACATATGAAATCATTCACGAAAACTAGAAAAAGAGTGGTCCGAATATTGATCCTTGGGGAACACTTTGTTTTGTTGTAACTGTGAGGACAGCTTTTATCACAACCTTAAATTGAATCAAACACATCACTTTATTAAATGACACAACTTATTTAACATGAGAGTCCACCAAAAATTAACCTGTTTAGAAGCAGAAATACAATATGTCTCTCGATCTTGACTTGAGTGATTGTGAGTGAAAAATTATGTTTTTGTAAGAAATAGGTTAATCTTGCGAAAAGTGAATCATATATATTGTTCAATGTGATATATTGATGGGGTTGATTTGATTTGTAGTCAATTCCCTTTTATTTCCGAGCTGGTAAATGAAAGCTAGAACTTATGAATGTTTTCATTTGTTCAACGGGTTTCAGATTTTCCCTTCGCGACCCTCCTCACTTTGGACATATCGCATAGCAATTCAGAACTTTTGAGGCAGTATTCAAAAATTTACTCACTAAATCAGTAAATTCTTCACATTGTTTGTATTATTATTGAGTTTTCTATGTTCCATTTGTTTTATACTATACTAGATCGATTATATTCAGTGCTATTGTGATAGTTGAGACACATTATCGAATGAATCGTGGCATAATATGACGAAATATAAAGAATTTTGTGTTGTCAATAATATAATTATTTAAATAGGAAGGAGTAAATTTTCAGAGGAGAATAATTTTCGTATAGCAATCCTGTGAATGGAATCTGATTGAATTCTATAGCGAATGTTCAGAGTACAAAATGAATAGAGAAAAAATTGGTTTCTGTGTGAACCTATATTCATCAATTGTTGTATCGAAAGTATTTGTTAACGTGTATTTCAATGTTTATATGAAAGTATTCGATTTGAAAGTTAGGAATCACACGTTAAAAGGTAAGACCTCGTTAGTCCTTAGATCGCACAAGTTTCTCAACCTCTAAAAGTTGTCGGTCGTATGGGGGCGACAGCTGATTAAGGGAAAAACAGATTTTAAACAGATTTTTCAAACAGAAAACTTAGTCTACAATGAAAATGAAGACCTCTGTGAAACAGTCTTTTGGTCCTATTGTATTGATTCAGAAATTATTCTTTACATCGATCAGTTGGTAGGTGAATGATCTAGGAAGGTTTGAAATCCAATTTTTCTGTTCTTTCTTAAATAGGCCCCAGCGAGTTTATTGTTTTCAGTTCACTGGCATTGTATACTCTGGATTTGAGGAAATATGATGAACGTTGGGAAATTGTTATAGAGACGAAGGGCACTGTGAGATGATAATCTCCTTCCCGAGTATTATATATGTACACATAGTAATTTTCAGATCCTACTTTTTTCTGCTTCTTATATCAAGACAATCAAAAATAATTGCTTAGTATCTAAAACTTCTGCTGGTTGATAAATTCCATCACTGGAAAATAATCGATCTTTCGAGTATATTATCTTTAGTATTCATTTCTGGAGTATGTCGAGTCCATTCATTTGATTATTGTAGGCACCACCCCAAGCTATTATTCCGTATCTTATTTCAAAAAAAAATTTGATATGTTTAAACTTTGCTATGAGGCTTCTCAATTTGAAAGTGAGCTTTTTTATGTGAGTGTCCCATTTCATATGACTATTTAAGTAGACTCCCAAGTATTTTATGTTTTCGATATTGGTATAGTAAAGGTATTATTATTGTCGGTGATAGATTGATATTTAAACTGTGTAATTCGGACCAGATTCATCTAAAAACCATTCAACCTATCTCAATTCAATAGCGATTCAATGAAATAATTCCGGTGGTGCGAATTTACTAATTAGTCCTGGTAAATTTAGCTATATCAATATTTGCTCAAACGACTAACCCTTCGGAGAACTACTGAAGATCCTATTAAACCGTTTCCAAACACTTGTAGTTTGTAGTTCGAGGATACCGACAAAACATATACAGCAAAAAGCTCACATCGGGACGGTTATCCAAAGAAAGCACTGGAGGGTACTTCAATTCGAGATATAGAGCATACAAACAATGATAGCCACGTGGCTAGCTGGAATCTGCATCTGCTACAAATGCTCTTTACTGTTTTGAAGCAGGTCCGTACTCAGTTTCAGAGCGGAGTGCATCCCATTGCATCCATTTCATTGAGTTTGATTGTTTTGTCTTATTTTGAATACAATATCTTCTAGTTTCTATGTTATGTTTGTATTCAAATTATTTAGAAGTATATTGAATAGCAATGGTTTTGCTACCTGAACATATATCGAAACTTTTAGTGTATTGTTAAAATCTTATTTGGCATATTGAACAATATATCTAGGACACTTGAACATGTCCACTACCAAGAAAATGTTTTATAATCATGAAGAATATCCAATATTACTCAAATATAAGAATGTGAACAACGTATCAAATTGAACAGGGGTTTGTGGTGTACCAATAATTTTTCAGAAACAAACTTCCTACACTTGAAAAGGTACTCAAAGAGAAATGAAGCTCCTAACCAATTTTTAAACGCACTACATTGTGACAATCAATTTCAATTTTAAATATCAAAAACGAGGAAGAAATAGTTCGCTTCTATTCAGTTATGAATTGGGGCTATAGAAAAGAGAGTATTTTAAAATAAAATCCTACAGGAATTAAAATAGAAATAAGCATTTTGTAGACGAGACTTGGTTCAATGTCGGACATAACGAATAATATGTTTATTTCGCAATTTCAGTATATTTTCCACTGATTGAAAAATACTCATAAATACATGAAAAAATATTGCATCGTGACATTTTAAACAGTTGATATTCAGGCTTCCCGTTGCACGTCATTCTTAAGATGGCTTCCATCTTGAGCTGGTTCATTTGCCTGGAAATAGGTATACTACAGCATAAAAAATGCTGTTCCATTTTAGAGGAAGGGAAAGGGCTGATAGTTTGTCACATTGGAAGTGATGCCGATGTTTTCTTTCGAATCCAAAACAAAACATTATCACGAGCAGCAGGATAAAAATTCTTTTGAAGAGTGTTCTCAAAATATTCTGCCTCAATTCAATAATGAATGTATTGTTGTTATAGACATAAAGACAATATACCGTATCAAGGATACTGGAAATAAATCCAATTACGTCATCAAATAATTTGATATTCGATACTGGCTGCAATCTCAAAGTATGAAATTTGAAGAAACATCATGAAAAATTGGAAATAGAACTTTTCATGTTTTTATTAGTTTTATTTGACGTAGAAGTTTCAGCGATACCTAATGAGCACAAGAAGAAATATAATAAATACACACAGTCTAGGGATATTTTCAAAAATGGCAATAATTTTTTTTAGATCGCTTTAGGGAAAAAAAGTTGACGGGTGATTATTAAACGAATGTAACTCACAACAAAATTCATTGAATGGTCAAAAATACTGAGTGCGCATATAAGCAAAACTAAAAAAAAATATGGCTCTTCTTTGGCACCCCGAAAAAAAATCATAATAAAAAAAAATGGAATCAGTACAGAGTATGGCCTCCACGCTGGTTTATTACGGCCCTACATCTATCGTGCATCGACAAAATGAGATTGTCAATGTCTTGTTGAGGTACATTTGCCCATTCAGCGATTGAAAGCTCTCTCAATTGGAACGTTATTTGAATGTTCCCCATATGCGGAGTAATTCTTCGTTGAAGCATGTGCCACACATGCTCAATGGGATTCAGGTCCGGTGATTGAGCTGGCCATGGCAATACATCAACTCCTTCGTTGATGAGCCAGTCAGTCACTAGACGCGCAATATGTGGACGAGCATTATCGTGCATTAGGTGAAAGTTTTCACCAACAGCACCAGCAAACGGACGGACGATAGGTAGAAGAATGGTGTCGAGGTACTGTCGAGCTGTGAGGGAGCGATTTGGAAAAACGAGATCGGTTCTGCCACCGATCATGATTCCGCCCCATAGCATTACTGTACCACCTCTGTATGTGTGGACTTCCTGGACGTGTCTCAAACGTTCATTATTTCCAGGTCGTCTCCACAGTATTACTCGACGAGAATCTGGATGAAATCCAAATCTGAATTCGTCTGTAAACAAAACTGTGACCCAATCATTTGCATCCCAGTTTTGATGTTCTTGACACCACTCTAATCTTCTACCGCGATTGCCTCTCGACAAAGGTGGACATCTAAGTGGCCTTCTGTTGTGGAGATCTGCTTCATGCAGTCGATTTCTGACAGTATCACGACCAATGGTTACTTGGTGCCTCTGCTGCAATACGTTAACCAACTCAGGTGCTGTGATTGTCGGTTGTCTTCTTGCGGTTAAGACCAAAAATCGGTCTTGAACTGCAGTTGTAGCGCCTCCTCGCCCTGGATGTTGTTCGGCTGGACTACCAGTTTCACGGAAACGCCGCCACAATCGACTGATAACACATTGGGAGACCTCCAAACGAAGAGCTACATCATTTTGTCGCATGCCACCTTGAAGAAGCCCTACAGCTCTATTTATCTCAGCCAATGGTATGTGATGGCGTTCCATGTTAAAGCACAATATTTCCAGTTTATTTGCTGAGCAAGAACTGCATAGAATGTACAAACTCGACACTTTCAAGTTATTCATTTTAGTCGAAAACCTACAGTTTGTAAAAAACTTGATAAAAGATCAGTTACCGTTTTTGCAGGCTTTGTTCAATCCATAGAAATCTACAGGGTGGTCGAGTGTACCAATTTAATCGAAATTAAACGACCTCATGCATTTATTTTCATGATATTTAGTATGTTATAAAAATATCCCTAGACTTTTCCGATGTGTGTATATTATTGATGAAATAACTGGTTTGACGCCGCTGGACCTGCACGTTAAGGAAATTGCGTTAATGACCATGTTACGATTGCGCACGGCTGGTGTAAACCTCAAAGTAGAAATGGGTCACTTGAGGCTGAGCCTATGGTGAGAAGCGCTTGCTGCGCAACCTCTGCTACAGGCAACCAGTGATGCAATTGAACCCAGGTTTGTGTTTAATAAACCCTACAAAATACAAATGAAATAGAACACTGAGTCAGATGCTACAAATGCAATACGCATATGAACAGACGGCTCAAAAACCAAAGAAAACTCGAGATGTAGAGTGTACTCCAGATCACTAAGCCTAAGAATCAAGTAGGGAATGGATAACAATATCAGCGTGGTCCAAACAGAACTGGCTGGTATCTCAATCGTCACGAAATAAGTAACCAGGAAAGGAATTTTGGGCAAAAACATTACAATCTGCACTTTAAACAGACAAGCTCTATTAACTTCGAACAGACAACGTGTTACCTCAGGGTTAGTACTAGAGTGCTACCCAGATTCAGCCAAAGCATCGGTAGATAATAACATCATCCTGAGGTGGGTTCAATAGAGTAAAGTTAATCGCAATGCCTGCTCTTTAGCCATTCCATCAAAAGTGGTACATATCAGAAATACACGACAGACTGTGGCTGCTCATCGTTTTGAGGTTCAACTCAGTACACCTCAAACTTCACTGTTAAAGAACTCTTCCATCTGGAGAAGTGCGTTTATGTGGAAAAAACTTCCTGAAAACGTTTTTACAAATGAATTTATTCTCTAGCTATTCAAATGCAATGTGAATTGCCACTTTCGTACAGGTACCGGTCTGGAAGCATCTTGAGACTTTTCTGTAGTGCTTGTGTTTTTTCTCCCTGGAAAAGTCCTCAGTTTCGACGATAACCTCCTCATCGGCGCTTAATTTCATTCCATCGAGCTTTCTCTCGCGTTACTGAGAACAGGAAAAAATCGCTGGGAGCTAAATCTCGAGAATACGGTGGATGTCGGAACAATTCGAAGCCCAATTCATGCAAACACATTCGTGTTCTCTGATCTACATTTTTATAGGATATGAATTTAATTTTCAAAGAATTTCATTGATCGAAACCATTTTCATTAGAAGACCTGAGGTATCTATGTCGTTGTCCATTCTAATAACTTGAATGCCGCTTACAAAGTTTGTAGTTTAATTCAAATCCACACAAGTTATACAAATGTTTCTTTAACTTAAATCTGTCACACTTTTCGAAACTGAAACACAACACTAGTTGAGATAAATATTCCATCTGTGACATACGAGTCGGATTTCATTCAACGAATACGTGATAGAAACAAGAAGTATGCAGCGACCAAAGAAACCTCTCAGAAGCATTAAATTTTCAAGAAACTGGAGTATCCGATTTCCTCTGAATCGGATGCACTCAAATGTATTCATCTATTTGCTACCCCGTCCGGCACCCCATCAACTGATTTCAGAAAGACATGAATTTGTTAGTCGGGTCAACGACAGTCCTCGATTTGGGTAGAACCTGACGAATGTTGTTGATATCAAATTAGAATGCAAAAACACAGTACAGAGGATCTGAATGGAATATTCAGGCACAACAGAGGTAGTCTCCAGGTACGTTGAAATTGTAACCTGAATATTTGTGATGGTTTGACTATAAAACCTTTGAAGTTCCATTGCTATCATAATTCTTACACTATTCTACAGGATGAACCCAATTACAGAATACGGAGACGCAGAGGCATTTATAAATATGAACTTACAAAATATAATTTGTTCATCTGAGAAATGTCTTTTGATTTGTATAATCTGGCAGTTGAATATATCTATGACATGACCAATAGAATTAGAGGAATCGCACATTATATATTTTGGAGATTTTTTCATTATATTTTTACGCGGAGTGTTGAGATAAAATATGATGCTAATCCTAGATGACCATCTAGAAATCAAAAAATTCAACATATGTTACAATTGAGAGCAGGTAATGATATTGTTTATGACCTTGAACAATAGTATTTATGCTTTTTTTATCGACCTTTTTTGGGTATTTGTAACCTTCCACAATCTGAAAAATATAAAAATCATATTGGAGAACTTTATACAATACCCAAAAAAGGTCGATAAAAAAATGATTTTTCCTTCACAAAAAATGACTTTCGTTGAATATTTACGCCTTACCTCGAGACTACAAAAATTGTTAGTTTCAAGCAACTCACAATAGGGTATTCCTACAGTAGGATACGTGCCTTCAATTTTAAAAGGTTTTTTAATTTATATGACCTGATAGTAGGGACTCCACACAACAGATGCATATTCCAGCCTAGAGTGAAATAAAGTAATTTCAATGTTGCAGCTTTATCGAAGTCTTTTGTATTTCTAACTAAGAATCAATACTTGCCGTAAGCAGCTGTCAGAGTAGTGTCAATATGTTTGTTGAAAGAGAGGGATGAATCAAACGTAACACCTAGATCAGTTAGTGTCAGGACGCTCCAGAACTTCATTGTTTATGACGTAGTTGTCTAATGTCAAATTCGTTTTCAGTGAGTAAGACATTACATTACATTTGGATATGTTGAGAGATAGATTATTCTTCCGACACCATGTAGCAACACAATTCAAATTCAGGGCGAGACGTTCGCAATCATTAGAACATGTTATATTGTGACAAAAGGAAATTCACATCAATTTCAGATCCGATATCACCAATGAACATATTGAACAGTAGGGGTCCTAGAGTTGACCCTTGTGGTATACTAGATGTGGCTACATAGATCGATAGATAGATTTATTGAAATTTTTGAATTGAACAAATGAAAACAAAGGAAGAATTAATAACTAAAATACAACAAAAGATAACAAAAGATTATCATAGGTTTATAAATTCGTGGGAGTACATTTTAGTATAACTCAATTGAAGAAAACAGAAAAAAAAATAAGATAAGTGTCACAGATATAAACGCATTTGTCTAAAATATATAGATTTCAAAATATAATGAAAATGAAAATATACTCTCGCATATATCATGTCTATATTTGTTGGGATTATAAAAATTTTTATGGCTAATACTAATATCTATCTTTCTTCTATTTTCTGCAATCGTCATGAAGTTGTCATAAAAAATTCTTGCATCGAATGCGGTTCCATGTTATATCACAAATCGAAAACTAGATTTTTAAAAGTATGCCGTCTGCCTTCTTCTCTGATTGTCAGTGGTAAATGATTGTATAGTTTGATGGCCATGTAGCGTGGACCTCTTTCTGTATTTTTTAGTCTATGTTTAGGAAGGACGAGGTTCGAATTGTTCCTCGTATAGTACTCATGAATGTTTTTATGAATGATGAATTTTTCTCTGTTGTCATAAACGAAAATAACACAAACATAAAGTATATATAAATTACATAAAGTAATTTATTATTTTTGAAAATTCCGCGACAGGAGTCTGTTAAGTTAATGTTGAGCATATTCTTTATTATACGTTTCTGCATAATGAAAATGCTTCAGTTAGTGCTTCCACCCCAGAACATAACTCCGTATTTGAAGAAAGGATATACGGTTCCATAGTATGCTGGTTTTAGTGCAGCAGTATTCAAAATTCTAATTGCATAACATTTGCTAGCCAGTTTTTTTTCAAGATGCTCCATATGTACGTCAAAGTTCAATTTGTCATTTAGATAGACCCCTAACATTTTTGTACATGATGAAAAATTCAACTTTTCAGGGCCCATGTTCACATACTCTGGAATAATGATGGAAGTATTAACTGTTCTGAAAACTATACAATTAGTTTTGGCTGTATTCAAAAAAAGTTCATTTTGAATGAAATATGTTGAGGATGTAGAAACAACATTCAATACAGCACTTCCCAAATTCATATGGCAGTCGAAAGGTATAACAAAATTGGAATCATCAGCATAACTGACAAGTTTAGTGCTAGTATTTTTGAAAATTTCCGAAAAATCGTTTATATAAATGATAAACAACAAAGGACCTAGCACACTTCCTAGTGGAACGCCTTCATGAATATCAGTTATGTCAGAGTAAAAAATTTCTTGATGTTCAATGCAAACTTTTTGTTTTCTGTTGCTAAGATACGATTTCACGAGATCCAAAGCTTTACCCCTGGTACCATGATGACACAACTTTTGTAATGAAACAGAATGGTCCACACAGTCAAAAGCTTTACTCAGGTCCAGAAAAACACCACAAGCCATAGAGTATTGTTCTAGTAAAGAATGAATTTCATCTATCAATCAAACAACGCCGTGTT
The DNA here is from genome assembly GCF_025532065.1 of Leptinotarsa decemlineata. Taxonomy (NCBI): domain Eukaryota; kingdom Metazoa; phylum Arthropoda; class Insecta; order Coleoptera; family Chrysomelidae; genus Leptinotarsa; species Leptinotarsa decemlineata. The sequence goes on along the minus strand of NW_027412688.1, from coordinate 3,115,002 downwards.
GGAAATCATTGAACAAATTATAGGCATTGAAGAAATTGATAATTCTGGTAGATATGATCACTTCGATTAACTTAGGAAAAGCTGTCAACAGACTGATTATCCTATATTCGACAGACTTGAGGCCATTAAGTTGGACGTACTGCTCACGGTTGCAAAAATACGCAATACCATCACAGAATGAATAATTTGAAAATCAATTGGATTACTAGAAACAAATACAAATATACGTACACACGTACTAGATAGTCTAAGAAGTTGGTAGATTACCTCACAGATGGCAATACTAGTGTTGAATCCATATGATTTCAATCCAATCCTAACCTTCAAAAGACACGTGTCCAATTTCACAGCTGTTGGACTATCAGTTTGTGCGATAGAACATTTTGAGTGAAGCAACTTTTGTTGGTACGCAGGAAACGAAAAAAAAAGGGATTTCATGTGTTAAGGGTTTTGGCAAAAAATACTGTTTGAGCCAAAGCTTGACTTGATAAACATTAGTCGGACTTTGCACCCGGAAATTCAACCGTTGAGAAGTGGTTTGCTTGAGGTGAAATAAGCACCGAAGATGATGCACGCAGAGGACCCTCCGAAGAGGATGGTCCTCTACGAAAAATCCACAAAATATTTTGTGAATGACCGCAAAGTGAAGTTGGTCGAGATTGCTGAGGCTCTGTAAATATCAAGGAACGTGTTGGACAACGAATTGGTGACACTGAGCAGTGTTTGAAACTGTGTCGCCATAAAAACCCGAATATACTAGTCGATGTATGACAATCGATGAAACATTGATCCACCATTTGACACCAGAATCAAAACGATCATCATATGAGTTTATAATGTTTACTGGGTTTCGAAATGGGAAATAGCAATAGATCTCAAAAACATTTATGCCTAATGTACTGCTCGGTATATATCTTAAGAAATCAACTTTTTCATGGTCGATACATTAGAAACTAGCAGTTTGTTTGTTGAAGAACCAGACGAATCTTCCTAATAGTGATATTTTAAGGCAATCAGTTACATAAAAATATTATTCATCTTGATATTTCATCAAAAATTCCTTCCTATGTTCTCCTTTCATAACACTACTGAAAATCTTCCAAATTATCATAGTTTATTAACCAAATTGAAGGGGTTATTTTTTAGGAGTGATTCATTTTTGGGAAAGAAAGATTTTGGCTTTCTACTACTCTTCTACTACTTCTTTTGTGTAATTCAATGTTTAAATGAAAGTAGCTGTTTCAGGAGGACTTATTTCCAGTTTGTGTCTGAAAGTTACTTCTTTGCATGATCTACACATCCATGTACTTATTTTCAAATTGATTACTTCCATTCTTTCTTTGGAAGATTCCCTCATCTTTTCTTTGTATCAAGATAGAGTAGTAGAGAGCCAAAAACTTTCTTTCCCAAAAATTAATTAATCGGTTCTGATGAATTTTGCTATATTTGCCAATATTTGCTAAAAAGAATAACTATTGGGAGAACTATTGATAACGTAGTCAAACCCTTACAAAACACTGGAAGTTTACGTCGGGACGGATATCCAAGAGTAAGCACAAGTCTAGTAAACATTATAACAATTATTTCGCAGAACCTAATATGAAAAACTCAATGAGACGGCTAGCAAGCAGGATCTAGTGGTTCGGCATTAGGAAAGCCACAATTTCACCAAGAACTCCAATAGTCACAGCACTTCGATTTAATGGCCAGGGTGGAATCCGCGAGAATTCAAGGGAGAAGTATTAATATTTCATCTCAGGATCGGGCGCCTTAGCAGAAATTGAGAACTCCGTTCTCACCTCTGGTGAAAGAGACAATACGGTATTTAGTCAATTTCATAGAATAATGCAGGTGTTGAGAAATCACTCATAGGACGCATTATATTGATGAAGGCTGAAATCGAAATAAATCTGAAATAAATGTCTATACTCATCGTTTGATAACAGGTAGTGAACTAAGGTGATTGAAACATTCTGACATGCCTGATGAACCCTTCAGTTTTCTACTTTAACTCGCTCGATATGAGAGAATCTGGTCTTCGATGTTGTTGAAACTTCATTCATTGATTCATTTTTGTGTTACCACAGTAGAAAAGCAGCCCCTACAACTTTGATGTGGGTCTTTTGCTGAACGAGTTCGAACTTGGTCTCCTCTCAAAAAGTAAACCTTGGGCACCTAACTTGAACAGAAATGCTTTCTTGAGGTCGACTTCGTGAAGAGTTTGATTCGAGTCATTCTATTATGTAAACACTTCGAACACAACACTCCATGGAAAACTTTGTGAATATATAATTTTTCGCGTTCTCACGTTGAATTGATATGGCAATTTACCAAGCAGTAACATGCTCTAATGTTATTTTTGATAACGTCGAATATCGAAAATCTCTGACTAGATAGATGTTGGCAGAATCAACTTCGCATATCACACGCAGAATACAAGAATGATGGCAGATTGATAGTACGTTGCAGATTGACCCACAACCAAAAATTTGTCACTTACCTTGGTCCTAAACTATACAATTAGCTACCTAAACATATAAAAAATAGCAATAGCCACAAAAAAGAAATAAAACTATCCATTTAAATCCATTTCAATCCACTGAAAAATATCTTTGAGTTTGACTGAATCGGAAACCTCCATCAGTGTATACTCTACCTACATATGTCTCTACCCAAATTGAATGAACCAATGAACTTTTTTTTCGCCTCCATATCATGATATAGTATTTCCAAATTTATGTAACGTGCAAAACGAATATATTTTTAACAAAACCTCTGTGATTCACTCTCACGTCCGCCAATTTTAATCAAGCCACATCTGCCCCTACAAGAATGAACATATCACCAGAACGGCATATCAAGTACATAAATAAAGTAAACGAAATCATTCCGCCAGAATAAATCTTCTTCTTTATTGACCGGCCTATATCTAAATCGCGATAGTTTCTGAAATATGTTGACGTTGCGTGACTCGCGCTGCCATGTTCGTTCATTCATCGAGAATAGAATGTTGTGAAATTTATCTTATTGCTTGTTAGTATATAAAATATTGGGACCACAATCACGATGATGAACTGCCAGCACTCTTGGAGCGTTCCGTTGAAATATTTCAGTTTATCACAAGCTATAGAAAAAGTCCACGAGAGCTGCTTTGAAAGAATTCTTGATTACAGTTTATTTTTGGAATGGAATATCAAGAGACACGATATAGCTAGCTGGAAATAAATGGTTCTGATATTAGGACCAACTGAAATGGGTCGTGATGACGAAAATATACATTCTGTCAAGGAAGTAAAGTCATTTAGAGTCATTTAAAAAGTCCGCTTGGAGAGATTGTCGAAATTATTTTTGTAGCTAGATTATCACAACTTTCCTGAATACCCAGGCGAGTCGGTTGTCCTTGTTCATCTTTCACTGCCTGAACCACTGTACATGTTTTTGGCGAGTGCATTAGCTTGGGATGTGAGGGTTGAGCAAACCGGCCATCGGATGCCTGCTTAGACGTAGCCCCGCTGGATACCGGAATGGCAGATCCACTTGTGATTCTGTTATTTCCCAACTGAATGGCATTCCAATGTTGGCTTAATCCTAAGGTGTGTGTATTCGTGCCAAGAGGATGAATGACACTTAGCCTATCATCTGTCTCTACTGATTCTTCGACATACTAGGCGCCCTCTCGTCGTAGCATTGCCTTGTCACGGTAATGCGGTGCTCTGCCGTGATTGACTTTCTTTCCCTAGCTACTCGTGGAACTTTTATAGACAGAGTAAACTTAAAAATTCAATCTGGCGCTGATTCTGCATAGGAGGTGGATGTCGAGCTTATGACTCCAACTGACTTTCCTGTGAATTTAGTTCAGGAGCAAATCTACAGAGAGAGAATGAATATATGTCGAATTTACGACTCCAACTGACCTGCCTGTAAATTCAGTTCAGGAGCGAGTCTACAGAGGAGATGGATGTCGAGTTTACGACTCCAACTGTGAATTTATTTCAGGAACGTGTCTACAGAGGAGATGGATATCGAGCTTACGACTCCAACTGTAAATTTAGTTCAGGAACGAGTCTACAGAGGAGATGGATGTCGAGTTCACGACTCCAACTGACTCCCTGTGAATTTAGTTCAGGAGCGGGTCTATAGTGGAGATTGATATCGAGTTTACAACTCCAACTGACCTCCCTGTAAATTTTGTTGAGAAGCGAGTCTACAGAAAAGATGGATGTCGAATTTACGACTCCAACTGACCTCGGCCTGTGAATTTAGTTCAGGAGCAAGTCTACAGAGGAGATTGATGTCGAGTTTACGGCTCCAACTCACCTCCATGAAAATTTTTTTGAAGAACGAGTTTACAGAGGAGATGGATGTCAAGATTACGACTCCAACTGACCTCCCTGTAAATTTAGTTCAGTAGCGAGTCTACAGACGAGATGGATGTCGAGTTTACGACTCCAACTGTGAATTTAGTTTAGGAGCGAGTCTACAGAGGAGATGGATGTCGAATTTACGACTTCAACTGACTTCCCTGTGAATTTAGTTCAGGAGCGAGTCTACAGAGGAGATTGATGTCGAGTTTACGACTCCAACTGACCTCCCTGTAGATTTAGTTCAGGAGATGGATGTCGAGTTTACGACTCCAACTGACCTATTTGTGAATTTAATTCAGGAGTGAGTCTACAGAGGAGATTGATGTCGAGTTTACGACTCCAACTGACCTCCCTGTAAATTGAGTTCAGGAGCGAGTCTACAGAGGAGATTGATGTCGAGTTTACGACTCCAACTGACCTCCCTGTGAATTTAGTTCAGGAGCGAGTCTACAGAGGAAATGGTTGTCGAGTTTACGACTCCAACTGACCTCTTTGTGAATTTAATTCAGGAGTGAGTCTACAGAGGAGATTGATGTCGAGTTTACGACTCCAACTGACCTCCCTGTGAATTTAGTCCAGGAGCGAGTCTACAGAGGAGATTGATGTCGAGTTTACGACTCCAACTGATCTCCCTGTAAATTTAGTAAAATAGCGAGTCTACAGGAGAGATGGATGTTGACTTGACAACTAGAACTGACCTCCCTGTGAATTTAGTTCAGAAGCGAGAGGTTCGCAACTCTCCAACACTTGATCCAATAACTGAACCTGAAAAAAGGTTTGTTGATGCAGCCAGGATACGACTGAGTCTTCTCGAGGTACCTTATGAAACCGCCTTGCATCAAATCCTTGAGCGGCGTATGAAGAATCTGTCTCAGGTGGAGTAACAAACCCTTCATGAGTAGGTTAGCAAACGTTTGAGTCCAAGTGATGATTTACCAAAACCAGAGGCAAAAAAGCCCTGCACGGTTGAATCTAAGGCATCGTCAGGTGTAGCTGACATGCAAAAACCCGCATATGGGAAGGTTATCGCGTGTATCAGGGTGGGAATCTTGCACCTTGACTATCCGACTACCTCATCAACGATGAAACAGTAGGGTAAATACTTTGTGCCTGCTCCGCTGGGGACCAAATCAGGTTATTAGACTTTGGTAGAGCCGTTCTATTACCATCTGACCTGAAAGACCACTCATCATACAAACTAATCGGCTTTGTTAAGAAGCAGGGTTTATTTGGTTGAGTGGGTATACGTGTGAGCCACAATAAACACTCGCGGGTTGCGGTGAAGGGTCGTATAGACCCACTCACTTTGGACCTAACCAGGCGAAGTTTAGGTGCCATCTGTCATTTGATTTGTTTACGATATTCAATGTGTGTCAAACTTTTTTTTTTACTTTTACAATGTATAAAAATACCGAACAAAAATCTGTCCCCAGTGCCAAAGCCCTGGTCGGCTATTATACATGACAAATTTTATTTCCTAAGAAACTACCTTCAAACTACCTAAGGTAAGTGTCTTACGACGAAACATCGATGTCTACCAGTCGTTGCTTGTAAGTCCAATTTTTTACCAATCATTTAGTGTAGAATTCCTGTGAATGATACCTGATTTTATTCCATAACGGATGTTTGGTATTCAAACTGAGTAGAGAATAGTGTCCTCTATATAATTCAGTGTTCATATAAAAGAAAAAATTTTTCTTTCGTGTGATTCAATGTTCATATGAAAGTAGCTGTTTCACCACAGCTTTTTCTTCCAGGTTGTGTCTGAAAGTTACTCCTTTGGATGATTCACACATCCATGTATAGAGTTACTTATTTCAAAATTGATTACTTAATTTTTTTCTTTGGAAGATTCACACTTTTTTTTATATCAAGATGGAGTAGTAGAAAGCCAAAAACTTTCTTTCCCATTATATTCATTGTATCAAACTATGAAGTGAATATCTACCTGCTACATTTCATAATAGTTTCTTGTAACTATGCATTCAATTATCTATCAATTATCGGCTGTGAGTTCCATTCCATGACATGGCATGAGTATCCATCTTCTCCTAATTCATTTGTCTCTGAGAATGTATTTATATTTTTCTCAATTATTTTCCACCCGCACAAAAAATAGATAGGTGTTCCCTACATGTGTAGTTGTCCAAACTTACTCAATTCATTCAAAATATGATGCTTTTCTCGATTATACTTCCTGATGCAAGTTACTAGTGAACAGTTACCATTTCTCTTTATCGTTAGCAAATCTCATATTCAATTTCCAGCGTGGTGTCAGCCGGAAAAATATTTCTTTCTGGCAGTCATTCAACAGGACCCACGGTGTATAGTTGAGAGACATGAATATTTTGAGATTTTATTTCTAAATACTTGTTTTCTTAAACGTATTTATCTTCGATACAGTCTTGAAACAGTGTTTGATCTCTGTTATTGGTACAGTATTGGTACATGGGATGTTTCTTCATTGCCTTGTGCTTCATTCACGAGATGGAGCTGTTAACAACCTTCCTCTCAGACGAAGGTTTCATAAATGTAGTTGAGCCGCGTTGAAATTAATCAGCTCCAAGGCACTTTGCGTTCGCGCCGGAACTTTCCTTCACTAATAGGAGGTATTACCTCGAAACCGGTGTTTAGGTGATCTACTAGAATGATTTCAGCATGGTCCTGCTGATTAGGAAACATCTGCGACACTTACCTTGGTGAGGTATCTTGAATGAATGTCTGTCAGATATAATTCAATATCAGCGTGGTATCAGCCGGGGAAAGTAGTTGTTTTCCGGTAGCTATTCACCAGAATCTACGGAGAGGTAATTGGGAGAGACGGATATTTCGATAGTTCATTTTGAAATAACAAGGATTTGTTAAGATCCATAATCGTTTGAAAAATTGTCTTATGCTATTTCACACACACAGTGAATATGCCTAGAAGAGCAATTGATGATAGGAAAACTTTCATTCAAGGGCAATGAAAAATCCAACACAAATACTAACCCTACATACTAGAAATGCAACACAGTTTTCGATGCACGATTCACCTAACAACAGTCTTCTATGAACTTGAACGTGCTGAAATAAGAAGGAGGTCTTATATATATATATATATATATATATATATATATATATATATATATATATATATATATATATATATATATATATATATATATATATATGGATAAAGTATGATGAGCTGTTTTCTCGGGTTTCGCTCCGTGTTCTGTGTATTTTCTCCCCATAAGGATTATTTTCACAACGTTTCGGCAAAGTCTCATTTGCCATATTCTGGTGATGTCTGGTTTTTTCAACTAGACTAGTCTAGTCTAGTTGACTAGTCTAGTTGGGGAAAAAAGTTCACAGAACACGGAGCGAAACCCGAGAAAACAGCTCATCATATATATATATATATATATATATATATATATATATATATATATATATATATATATATATATATATACTGGGTGATGAAGTTTGCTTCGGAAGTATGTCAAACAATTTCACTGTCCCCATACGACCGAATGTCCGATATCAGCTGTGCTTGATTGAGTTAGACCCTTTCCTGATACAATGGCATCTCTCGCGGGACATCAATAGGATATTACATTATATCGAATTGTCAAATATCAATAATATCTTCCCTTCCCTTGACAGGCGCAATCGGAACTCCAACATTAGGTATAGTAATTCATACCTGCGAAGCATCTGCTATGAGAAGACCAATAAATCATCGGAACCATTCAGTGTGCCACATAATGCCAAGAAGCTCATATTAAATTTCCCATTCTGCTTGTCTCATTCAGTTGAAAGATGATACGTGAACGTATAATGTGAAACAACATCAGATTTTACATTAGCAGAAGCTGAGACGCGAGGATACATGAGGTTTTCAGGAAACAAACTCGTTTTACGGAAAAGTTATCGTACGTAAGTGGTGGTGAAGAACATTGAATTTCCTAGAAAAGATGATACTAATGGAGATTAGATCATACGAGCTTTTGAAGGTTAACATATTGTTTTACTAGTCATCCTCACAGCTGAACAACATATGTGTCCCTCAGGGATCTGTTCTGGCACCTTTGTTGTTCCCCATTTATATAAATGAATTTCCTTCATTTTCATCTGCATTTTCCATCACACCACAAATATCCTAATTATCTGATTGACAAATATCTCAACCTTTCTGAATGCCTTCAAATCAGTTATGCTTTCATACTTAACAGGAAAGTAATCTGTCCAACCTGAATCTGTCTAACCGGCCATAACATGAGCCGACAAAATAGAGAAACTAAGATTTAGATTTAAAACAATAAATAAACATCAAGCAGTTACGGACATCAGAAGAATAGTGGAATTGCGTAACAAATACTTAGAACAAATAACTAAGTATAGACAAGAACAACGGCAAATTTTCTATTTGGATGAAACTTGCTATGACACTCACGATACAGTTACGAAAGGGTGGATTGATGGTTCTAGAATGATTACGCTTAACATGTCTGCAAACAAAGAATGGCGACTAATTATTGTGCATTACAGAGGAAGAAAAGGATGGGTCCCAAATTCTTTAATAATATGAGGAAAAAACTTGGGGACTGCAATCTTGACTAGCATAAGAACATGGAAGCTAATATATTCGAAAGATGGTTTGAAAACACATCAATCCCAAATTTGGATGCGAATGGTTTAACAGTTCTTGACAACGCTTCCTATCATTCGCGACAGCTCATCAAAGTACCGAATAAAAATTCGAGGAAAGATGACACAGAGTTTTTCAATGGATAACAATTTGTATTTTGAAGATTACTATACCAAAAACCAACTAATTGAAATTTTACTGACAAAACATTTGAAAAAATGTATGCCCTTGAGAGTATTGCTGAAAAGTATGGACACACCATACTCCCTATTTTTGTGTTTTCAATTCCATCGAGTTTATTTAGGAAAATTGAAACAAAGCATCAGGCGTAAAAATAATTTTCCAAAATTTGACAAGAAGGTAAAAGAGCTAACTAAAAAAGAAGTATCTGATATTATTGAAGAAGACTGACAGAAAATGATTAAAAAAGTAATTTCAGTTGAAAAAGACTATATGGAGATTGGGCACTTCCATATTAATGGTGGAAATGAATTCAATATTGATTTTAATGACGGCAGTGATAGTGAAACAGAGAATATGGCAGAGGAATTATCAGAAGCTTTCGAAAAAAGTTAGTGCAATGTTGTTGAAGCGATCCATTGTATATATTTTTGAGTAAGTAGTATTCAGAACTGTTATTGAAATCCCTACTCTCCCACACAGTGTCACCATTAAAGTGCGCCCCATTTGGGAAATTTTTTTTCGAAAAGTTTCAATGGAGTTTAACTTCGGCACTTGTTTGTGCTTTAAATTTAACTTAAAATGATGCGGCCAACTGCGACCCACTGATGTTCAGTGTTTGTCAAATTCAACTTTTTTTTGAAAAAGATTGAAAAAGTGCATTTCTAGATCGAATTTAACGAAAAGTTACTTAAAAAAGTTGTCTCTATGGCAATTTTATATCCATATGCCAAATTGTATGCAACTAGGATATAGTTAACGTTTTACTTATTTTTGACAGATATCCCCTTTATTTTAAAAAACAAGTTCGGTTAATTGTTATCAATTCATGTATACATAACAAACTCATCATAGATTTTAACTTTTCTGGTAAATTTTTACTTATACGGACATTTTTGGAGAGCAATTAAAAATGTGCTATAAAAATTTTAACATGACTGGTGCAAAGTTTCAATCACTTGGCTATTTTCTCAAACAAACGTCAGTACCTTCAATTTTGAAAAAGCAGACACAACTCAAAAACTGCAATAAGTATTAATAAAATTACTAGAGTTGAAATTACATTAAAATTTCAATATTCAGTATTTACAGATTCTTTATAAACACTAACTAGGACGGTAAGGATGCTCAATCACGTTGAATGAAATTTATTTTTAATTAGGTCTTGACAAACAAAATGCATGCTATGGTAGTATCAAGTTGTTGATTTACTTGATAAATTTTCAACAGTTATTGTTGCAATAATGTTGTCTCTTCAGGAAATAATAGAAATAGTTTTGATATGTGGTGAGAATACACCATACCGGCAAGTAGCTAACATTTTTAATGAACGGCGTCCAGGAAAAAAATGTTCAACATACTACTGTGTCAAGGATAATGTCAAAATTCCGAGAAACAGGATCCGTAGCAAATCAAGCACAAATCAAGCACACTCCAAGTAAATATGATGAGGAGGCCCAACTTAACATTTGTTTAAAAGGTATTGAACACGGGCAAACGAGCATAACCGATATTATAAAAAATACCGATTATAAGAGAGAAAGTGTTTGAAAAATTTTATTGAAGAATAAATTTAGGCCTTACAAGCCAAAATTCATTGATACATTGAAAGAACGAGATTTTGATATCCGTTTGGGGTTTTTATTCTGGTTTCAAGGAGAGAAAGAAGAAAATGAAGTTTCCTCAAAATGCAACGGTGAGTTTTCAAAATTGCCGATGGTGGGCCCAAGAAAATCCCAATTTCACAGTTGAATGTGGTGATCAGTATTCCTTTAAAACTAATGTATGTTGTGGGATACTTAACGACCAAATAATTGGGGGCCATTTTTCTTTAGGGAAAATTTATCATCCGTCGGTTATCTCAACCTTTTAAATAATGAGGTTAGTGAAGTTTTAGATAATATGCCTTTAAATATTAAATACAACCTATGTTATCAGCTTGATGGCGCACCAATACATCACACGGTTGCTGTAAAACAATTCCTCCAACAAATGTTCAGAGGCAAAGTTATTGAACGTAACTGGGAACTGGGAACATTATTGTCCACCTAGATCACCCGACTCGACGCCTTCAGACTTTGTCTTGTGGGTTTACCTGAAACAAAGAGTGTACGGAAGTAGACCATTCAGTGACATACAACATCTGGAAAATACCATTCGCGAGTGCTGTGCAAATATAAATCTCCGATTTATTAAAAATGCAGTTACAGATGTCAGTAGAAGGACTATAATTTGTATTGAACATGGAGGACGACATACTGAAATGTAGGCTATAAGTGTTTGACAACCTCATTTAGATCAATAAGTAATTTTTTGTACCCATTTGTATTTTCTATAATATTATTGTTGTTTAAAATTTATAATAATAATAATAGTTCTATTGAAATTATTCGCATTTTTTTTAGTAGCCTCTGCTTTTTCGAAATCAAAGGTTTGTTTAAGGAAATAGCCAAGTGATTGAAACTTTGCACTAGTCATGTTGAAAATTTTATAGCAAATTTTTAATTTCTCTCTAAAAATGTCCGTATAGGTAAAAATGTATCAGAAAAGTTAAACTCCATGAAGAGTTTGTTATGTATACATGAATTGATGACAATTAACCGAACTTGTTTTTTAAAATAAAGGGGATATCTGTCAAAAATAAGCAAAACGTTAACTATATCCTAGTTGCATGAAATTTGGCATATGGATATAAAATTGCCGTAGACAAAACTTTTTCAAGTAACTCTTTGTTAAATTCGATCTAGAAATGCACTTTTTCAATTTTTTTTAAGTTGAATTTGACAAACACTGAACGTCAGTGGGTCGCAGTTGGCCGCATCATTTTGAGTTGAATTTAAAGCACAAACAAGTGCCGAAGTTAAACTTCATTGAAACTTTTCGAAAAAAAACTGTCCCATATGGTGCGCACTTTAATGGTGACACTGTATATATATTATAGTTATTGTGATTTTTATCAGGATCCGTTTCAGTTTGCACATCGCAACAAAATAGATAGATCAGCAGCGCCTTTTATAGTTTCTGCCGCAGTAGCAGACGTAATATCAGGTATTAAAACCTACAGACCACGGCTAATCAACCCGGAAACATCTAGAGAGTTTATTTCGAAGATTTTTCTTAAGTACTTGTTCATCTCTGTGAAAATAAATCAATTTCCCAGAATGTTTTGGGATCCATTAGCAAAAAAAGAGATGATGAATATGTGCAAAATTATCATCAGTGCCAAACACGTAATACCGAGTAAATTCCTCTCTTTGCATGAAATTTTCAGTCGGAATGCCCCGAGCTACTACCTTCATTGTGTGAAACTCATTCAAGTTGTATCGCACAAAAAGACAGAGATATAACGGCTAAGTGGAGTAATGTAAGGCCCTTGGCAATATACACAAACAACTCATACCCACTCTCGAGGAACATAGTGAAAAAGTAAAGGGACTTCTGAGGTTCGAGATAAGAGACTATGACAGCTGAGATATCTAATATGTAAATTGAATCTCTGTCTACGAAGAGAAAGGGAGTTTTATGACGCACAGGAATGGATGGTGCAGTTGAACAATCCATAAGATTATTGTTTTGCGATATGAGTTTGCAATTTTCAACGTTTCATCTTCAGAGCTTGAAGCTGTTTGAAAATTAAAATCATCGACATATTGAATGACCTGAGAGATCTGGAATACATAATGAAACTAACGAATATCCTTTTCTTGCACACAACTTCGAACGAAACACTTTTATCGACGAGGTTTTACCAACCAAGTTTGTTGTGGGTTAAGAGTATCATGGATTATAAGTAGTGTATAGCAAGGGTTTCCAACCTTTTTGCACCTGCCTAACACTTGACTTTTTGAGAAATATTGGCGTACCACCAGACCTAAATATTTTAATAAATGTATAATATTTACTCTCTTGAAAGTGTTCAAAGGCTTTTTTTCATATTTATTGATTAGATATTTATTTATTCATAACATGCTGATAATAAAGGAGGAATAAAAAGATCACAATGGTATTAATTTACAGTTTGAAACGGTCTAAAAACATACGAATAAAAAAGTATCAAAAAGTCAGCAAAAAATTAATTATCGTACAAAATATACTTTTATAGTCTCTAGTACTAAACTTGTTGTTGTTTGCCTGTTCTCTTCAATACTTATTCTGCTTCTATAGTTATTTTTTATGTACAAGAGTTCGGAGAATCCACTCTCACACAAGTAACTCGTAACAAATGGCATCAAAAATAGCAGAGGTTGCCAGAAGAGCAAAGGGTACTCGGTTTTACATCCGATCCAGAAATTAGTACAAGATTTCTCTCCATAATAATCTTTCATGGTACTATCTTCTATAAGGTCGATAAAACTTTCTTTTAGTTCCAATGGGGAATGTTCCTCCTGACGAAAATCAAGTAGTTCTCATAAAAAAGCTCTAAAACAACGCATTTTAAACTTATCATTTCAACCTTTTTCTTTAAAAAATTATTTAAATACTTGAAAGAGGAATGAAATAATGCAGTCAACATTCAAAGGATTCGTTCCTATTTCACCATTTGGCAACATCAGTTATAGCCAATAAAGGACAATGAATCTGTTACCTGCATGAGACAAACAAAGATGACATATTTCAGAGGCGTGCTGTTCTGTTTACTTATGTTCCGAGTTCCGATACATTCTGTGACATATGACATTTTGTGAATCTAACCTGTCTTCCTCTATATAAATAAATAAAAAACAACTGTTGTTTATCTGGCTTATGGAGGTGGTATTGAACTATAATTTATATTTTGCCTCAATTGTTGACTCATGAAGATAATTTTCCTTTTTTAAAGTAGAATATCTAGGTACGTATAAATTATTTCAACTTGATATACGCGCTGTTGCCAATATGTGAATTAGAAACGAATCCCTTCAAAAATTAAAACCCAACATTTGAAACATCAATTTGAATACTTTTCGAAGTGAATTTGAAAAACTCATGAATCAAACTCAACTTTATTTTGTTCAAACTTGCATTTGCTGTAATATCCCAAATTGAGGAACATTCCCCATTCACTTGGTGAGGTTTCCGAACAAGGATTTTTGATCCAGTCCACTTTTGAATAGTCTCATTGAGGATTAGGAATGTCACTGGTTCACTCCCTGGCTTCACTATAAAACCGTACTGTAAGTAGCTTCCATCGTATTCACGATTGGCCAGTAGTTTAGGTTTTTTAGCACAATTCTTTGAAGTAGAAGAGGACGTCAGAAATCGTTTCATAGTTCAGTGTTCGTATACGAAATCAGAATTAATACTTACAACACTCATAACGAAACTGTAATGCCAAATGAAAGTGAAAGACAATCCCACAGGTAAAAAATTAAACACCCTTTGTTCACCAATTGGACTATCTGGGGATTCCTAGGTAAAATTCTAAAAAGGTTTTATTATTTTGTTACCTAGGAATTATAAATTCCAATGTGATAGAAAAACAAAGATGTCAGGTCGTTCACTGGGTTATATGTATGTCGCTTTTCTAGCGACCCGTGAGCTGAGTCATGTTTGCTATTAACAGCATGTTGCTCACATCACTCACACGTACCACCTGGAAGGTTCCCACGTACCACTGGTGGTACGCGTACCACCGGTTGGGAACCCCTGGTGTAGAGTGAAAGTCTTTGAATGAAGTTTGACATTACTATCGATATGCTGAGACAGAAGTGAAGATGTAATTATTACATGAAATCGAACAGAAAAGTAATGTGAATTGAAGTTGATCTCACATATGAAACAGAAATCAAACTTGTAATACTTTTACATATTGTGTCATATCGTTGACAAATGACAAAATTTGCACATGAAGTTCCAAAACTAATTGATCACTCTATTACTATAGATCTCAGTGAAATTTTAAATACATATTTAACCAAATTCCAAAACAAAAAGGAACTTAAAACAACTTGATGGTTTCAGTTCCATGGTTCCAGTTCCAGTATTGTGACGCCCTATTGTATAGCAAAACACATGTAGGGGTTTTGTAAACTTTCACGTGGGAATATCACATTGAAGTATGTTTTTTGAATAAGTTTTATTGATTTTTTATCAAGTACTATCATATTTCTGAAACGTATTCAGCAAGCATCACGAGAAAACGCTCATATCTATATCAGATTCGCCTATTCATAAAAAGACTATCCGTATCAGCTGGAAGTTTGCAGATAATCCATGGTAGAACGATGAAATTCATGAATTTATTGTTAGAGACAATTCATGTGAAACTGCTACAATTACGAATAATGATGAAGACTGGATTATTTATCTACAAGTTCGATAGAAATACTGTAGTGAATGAAATAAAGCAAAGAAGATAGGAATATTATAAAAATAATAGTAATGACTGTTCAAAAACTTCAAAATTATTGTGACAAACTTAAAAAAATATCAATGAATATAATAGGAAATAATATATATTTCAAAACCAACGATACAAAAGAAAAAGCTGATTTCAATATATGTATTCTGTAGACAGTATTGATTGCATTTCTCAATCGGTGAGTTTTCGGATATTTACATTTCAAATCATAGAATTGAAAGATACTGTCGAAAATAAATGAATGATAAAATATTCAAATTGGCTTCTTCTGGATCTCATTATATACTTACATAGAAAAATTTCTCTAAAAAATTGTATAGAATGAGAGTCACTGATGAAGTCATGAGTTGGTTTGAAACCCATTTCGAGAATAGATTACAAGTCACAAAACCAAACACAACATAAAATGCATAACACACAACAAACAACACAGAACACGTCCCATGTCGCACGTCACAAGTCACATGTCATACAACATACACACACACATTTCTTCTGTCCTTTAGATGGAAGAAATATTTGAAAATGTCAATGGAAAATTCAGGAGAAAAATTTGAATCATACATATAGGTACGTTTTATTAAAAAAAGGTGTTCTGATAAAACAACAATTTCCCAACAACAGATTGTTGGATCATTAGAAATTGTATTAATTTTCCTAAGAAAACTTGAAACATTTTTCATAATGCTTTCCATCGCCTACACCCCTTTACACGAACCCTTGAAAAATTCATTTGAAAATTCCAAACAATGTTGGATGATAAAGAGATGCATCACGCAGTAACAGTCTCCAAAAAATAATCACATTGTCGGAACGACAAAAAAATCGCAATCAAGGAGGCTGATGAATGAGTTCATAATTCCCACCCGAAATTCTTGTTTCAATGAACTTTCTTTATTACAGTCTAGCCCCGTCACAGTAACTGATGAGGGCTGCATGAATGCAATTAGAGCACAAGGACATCAATAATTAATGGAGCATGGAGCAATTATGTGGATCATCTGAATTAGGATTCCCATCTGCACATTATTTACAGCATAATGCCATATAACTGACACGATGTTATGAAGAGCTTTGAGAGGACGACCAATAAACTGTTCAATGCAGTTGTGCGACACATTTTGGGTAGGGTGAAGATTTTTAAAGAAATTGAAAACTTTCGGTAGTATTCGAGGGCAATCCATAATATTCCAGAACATTGAGGAATATCATAGAATATACAGGGTGTCCCTGGACTTCCTCTTTTCCTCTCGGGAATGTATAGATGGGGTCAAAATATCACCAGTACTTCATATAACTTTTTTTCCTAAAAGTCTTCGAAACCAAGTTACGGGCCCTCGAAGTTACAAAATGAAAAATGTTTTTCTTTGATAACTTTTCAAGTGAATATTCAAAATCATCCAAATTTTGGTAGTTGACTAAACAAATGAATTCCGTCGATGAGCTTTCATGCAGGAGTCAGTTGTTTTGTTACAAAGTCAGGAACGGACTACCCCCGATGGTCCACACCCCAAAACTTTGAAATGACAGATATTTTTCAATATTTTTCAACAAAATAAGGTCACTTGGACAATTTTATGAATAAGAGTACTCGTGTGGAAAGTCGATCGGAGCAACGAGTCTTGATAAAAATGTAGTTTTACTCGACGACATCAAACCCGCTCGTCCACCATTATTTGAAATGAATAATTATCAAAGCAGAAATAATAATGATAACGTTAATTCAACAACATTTATAACAGGAATAATACAAAGTATGCTGAAATGAAGTCGTAAACAAAAAGTACAGTACCTATATGGAAGTTTAAGTCACAATTGTGATAGCAGATATTTTTTCAAAAGAAATATCAAGTTCTGTAGATTCGTGGTGTTTTTAAACTAACAAGCTACTCTACTGTGAAATATCGAATTCATTCCATATTTTGTATTCTTTAACACGAATCTAAATTCAGCTGAAAAAACGCACATCGGAAAAAATATTTACTATACTAATAAAAAGCAAACGAATGAACTACAAAAACGGCTGCACATGATCAGGTGAAAAATATCCAGGGAATAATTATGTTCCATTTCTTTCACAGATGTTGACAAAAAAACCTTTTAGAAAGTTTTGATAAAAAATGAGAAACTGGAATGTGATTTTGTTTTGTTGAGTGGTGCGTTGTCATATGATTATCATTGTATTGTCAATATTCTATAGGATATTTTGAATTTTTTTGATATGGCCGAACAGTTTACATTCAATGAATATGCAGATATGCATGTATTTTATGGACGAGCATTTTGTAATGCTGCAGAAGCTCGTCGTCTGTATTCCGAGCATTTTCCCAATCGAACGGTAACGTCAAGAGAAATATTCGAGCGTGTCGATCGCAGCTTGAGGGAGACAGGTATGTAATAATTGATAATTAATTTGAGCACGTTGTTTTATTTCGATATTATTGTAGGTACAGTTTTGCCAAAACGAGGTGGTGAGGGCGCTCCTAGGACTGTACGTACCGTTGTATTGGAGGAAAATATTTTGGAAGCCGTCGCTGATGATCCTTCAATGAGCATCAGAAATCTATCAGAACAGTTCCATACATCCAAGTCCACTATTCATAGAATAATTAGGGAACAACTGCTCCACCCATTTCACATCCAGAAGGTACATGCCATGACACCTCAAGATTTTCCAGCACGACTGGAATATGCCAATTGGTTCATGGATAGGCAAAGAGAGGATATGACTTTTATTAATCGAGTTTTATTCACTGATGAAGCAGGTTTCAGTAGAGATGGAGTTATCAACTCTCATAATCTCCATATATGGGCCGAAGAAAATCCCCATGGGATATTGCAAACCAAACACCAACGGAAATTCAACGTGAATGTTTGGGCTGGTATCATAGGAAACCATCTTATAGGACCATTCGTTCTACAGGACCGATTGAATGGAGAACGTTATTTGGAGTTCATTCAGAACGATTTGAATGGACTTTTGGAACATGTTCCATTGCAAACCCGAAGAGATATGTGGTTTATGCATGATGGCGCTCCTCCTCATTTTAGTTTGATTGTGCGTGACCATCTGAACCATATTTTCCACAATAGATGGATTGGTAGAGGTGGGCCATATTCATGGCCATCGCGGTCTCCGGATTTAAATCCATTGGATTTCTTTCTGTGGGGGCATCTAAAAAGCCTTGTTTACGCTACACCTATTCACACAAGAGATGCATTGTTGAATAGAATAACATTACATTGTGAAGCCATACGAAACGACCCTGGAATGATATTTCAAGTACAGAGAGGGTGTCTTCGCAGACTAAGAAACTGTATAGAGAGAGAAGGTGGTCATATCGAGCAGTTTCTGTAGCGGATTTTTCATTTCTGTTTGCTCTTGAGGCTCTTGAGTTTCGTTAGTTAAACGTGTTTGCATTATAAAAATTCGTTATGAACATTTTACCTATCATTTCCATTTTCCTTAAAAACTAATATTTTCGAATAATGGTAGACATCTCAGGATAAATGTTGTTGAATTAACGTTATCATTATTATTTCTGCTTTGATAATTATTCATTTCAAATAATGGTGGACGAGCGGGTTTGATGTCGTCGAGTGAAACTACATTTTTATCAAGACTCGTTGCTCCGATCGACTTTCCACACGAGTACTTTTATTCATAAAATTGTCCAAGTAACCTTAATTTGTTGAAAAATATTGAAAAATATCTGTCATTTCAAAGTTTTGGGGTGTGGACCATCGGGGGTAGTCCGTTCCTGACTTTGTAGCGAAACAACTGACTCCTGCATGAAAGCTCATCGAAGGAATTCATTTGTTTAGTAAATTACCAAAATTTGGATGATTTTGAATATTCACTTGAAAAGTTATCAAAGAAAAAAATTTTTCATTTTGTAACTTCGAGGGCCCGTTACTTGGTAACGAAGGATTTTAGGAAAAAAAATTATATGAAGTACTGTTATATTTTGAATATATATATATATATATATATATATATATATATATATATATATATATATTTTGATATGGATATATATGTTTCGGAAGTGAGTATATGGTATTTTTCAATCAATAACTCCGCACTTGTGAGTGGACTGTATCTTATCAATATGTTAAAAAACGTGTGTGAATAATGCAATTCCTACGTAAAAATGCATCAAGAGCTTATTACTATTTTTGTCATCAACAATCTGACATTTCGTCAGCAATGAGAACATGATTATTCATTAGTAATCATTGAACGAACCTTTTTGGAAAGGTGGAGTAGTGGAGTAGTGACAGCCTCAACAGTGAGTGATCAACCGAAAGATTATAGTGAAAATTGATGATATTTTTCCAAATGAATTTGATGATGATGATGATTTTGGAACCACTCAGGGCAGTGTCCTTGGTCCATTAATTTTTCTCATATTTATTAACGATCTTCCTAAATATCTAACTGAAGAAAAAGGTCTCATGTATGCAGACGATCTTCAAACAAGTGTCAACCTCCGAAGGAAGCAAAAAACTCTTTTAAAGGTTCAAAATAGATGAACATTTCAATCTAGCAGACCACTATTATAATATTCATGCAGTCATTGTTCACTGTGTTTTGTTTTCTGAGAGAGAGGACATGGGCAGATCAAGATCTTCAGACGATGTGGTGCTGCAGGTTTTTTCGGGTTTTTCTGCAGCTGAAAAGGCAAATGCGTGACTGTAATCAATGAAGTCGCCCCGAAGCGCCAAATAATTTTTATTGTTGTTTTTATTTTTATCGTTGTGTAAATTGTTTTCTATATACTAGGATGAATATTTGACTTTATGTTTGAATCGAATATATGAAGCAGAAGAGTTTTCAACCAACCACTACATATTTTTAATATATAAAGAGGTATTCCGCTGCCTTGTTGGGTTTCAACCTCCTCAGTGCATCATCCGAATCGGTATTAGTAATCGAATGTACTAAAACAAAAACCCTCACATCATTATTTGTAGTGTCGTAATTCAGGATTGTGTACATTATTCTGCAAAAAGTGAGAAACTTCTTCATAAAAACTATTCAAACTAGTTGAAGGTAATAATTACTCCAAACTGATACTTATTACTAGCTATTTCCATTTGAACAATCATGAATAAGTTCTGGTAAATATAAAACATGTTAGACATGTTTACATGAAAAAAAAACCAATAAATAGAGTTTATTCGACGATTTTCACTATAAGGGTTTTACAAAAACCGCGACACGTGTTTCGCTATACAATAGCTTCTTCAAGCATAACTAAAGTTACTTCTAAATTATACCTTATATACTATAACCTAGTAACTATTCGTCTACCTAAGTAATAAATCTACCTGAAAAAATATACCTGAAAAAGTCAGGTATCAATAGATTTTTCGAAAGTCTACCTGTAAATATACGTTACTATTATTACCTGCGTGTGAATAAATTCAATAATGTTTACATGAACTCTGTCTTTAAGAGATGAAGAGATGAGACATGTATTGTGATGTAGTCAAATAGATATATGCTATATAGTGAAATGAAGTAATTTGATAATTGTGTTGGTATAAAAAACCAGAAATTATTGTAATATCGTGGCCTTTCCTTTCAACGTGTGATTCCTAGCACGAGTTGAACGATAGGATGTGAGAATCGATCGTCCAGACTTGCGGTTTGAACCACCGGTTCACACTGCGGTCGATCGAGTGAATGGAGTAAACCACCCACGTCAGCCTAACTGGCTACCCTCCTACCTTGCTGAACAAATTGAAAATAAAAAAAATAATCTGGTAACTCCCTGCCATAGAAAAAAACACTATGTTTTTAATTTTCCTCCTCTCCGTTGATCGTCTTGTCATTGTCGCCGTGTTATACAAATGTCCGACCTTTCGCCGCCCAAACATTTTTTCTCCATATTCTGGTCAGATTCACATCAAGATCTGTATCTGTTCCTCTCTAGTTACCTCATATTACTACTGCTTATATTTTTCCATAAAAAAAATCACTGCCGTGTTACCTCCTGTAGTAGCGTGACGTATCAACTTCTGTTCCATTGCTTAGCGGGTCGGATCAAAATCCTAACCCCAGGGATGAAATAATAAACGACTGACTGAATTTTAGCTTCACGTCAGAGTTAGAGCAATGCATCAAACCAGTCGCTAGGGAGAGTATCCATCTTCAACTACCGGGCACCCTTCACGGAGTTCTCTATGCGTTTTAACCACCACCGGGAAGGAGTTTCTTTTTTTGTTAATGTCTTCCGGATCTCCCGTGAATCCTCACAGTGCGGGGTAATTCTTTGTGAGAACGAGAGCTTCCACTCCTGACAAAGCTAACTTCCTGTGATGAGTTTTACGAGGTTTACCGTCGAAAAAAAGTGGTAAAATACAATGAGAGAACATCATATTTGACGTATATAATATTTTAACAGTTAATTAGTGTTTTGGGGGCTTATTCCAGTACCTCATATTTTTTGTATCAGCTGTGGCTCGCGTTCAACAATATCGTATTCTATAAAAAAGTCACAATTTCTAACTCGAAAGTATTGAAATACATCTACTGTTCATCAATTTTTTTAAGGTTCTTCACTTTGTGTTGGTAAATTTTTGTTATTAATGCTCCAGGAATAATTTGTAGTAATGCCCTGGTACCTCCCATCTATAGTACGAATGACTTGATAGAAAAATTTTCTGTTATTTATTCGGATTAGATTTTCAGAAAAAAATCCATGTCTATGGAGGAATTACATCTTGATTCTTTATTGCAATCAAGATGCTGAAACATATTTTTCTCTAATTGGCATTGAACGTCAATTTCAGTGATATTTATCAATCATTTAAGTAACATCTTCAATGCCTATGCATGAAAACGTTTTTTCAATCCTCAGGCGTTGGATAATGTTTTTTTTGGCGTTTGTTTGAAGGTGATTGACAATGTTTCATGATGAATTTCACTAGTTCGGACTTCCATTGTCTACTATATAAAATGATTTGAAATCCCTGAAACAACTAAAAAAGAATAATCAAAAATGAATAGCTGAAAATAACAATTATATTAAGCAAAATAAACCCGAAATGAAATAATAGTGAAATAAACTACAAGTAAAAATATAACAATTGAATAAATAAAAACAAAATAAAAGTAAAGGAATGAAAAAAGGAAATAAAAATAAAAAGTGTAGAGATTCCAAGTCACGTTAGTTCACGATGTTTCGATTGTTAGTATCTACAATCGTCTTCGGGTGATGACTGGACTGATTCCTCCGAGAGATGACTATTTATAGGTCGTTCAAATACTTTCACTTATCCCTGCTTTCCATTTCATTTTCCGCTTCACTGGTTCCGTGGGAGATGACCGTTTTGGCGGGAGTTGGCCATTTTTCGCTTTATGATGGGTTTCCATATGTTGCGTATTTCTACGCTGGCCTGGCTGAATACGTTGTTGGATAACATGTATGCGGCTTCCTTGAATTTTCTCCTAAACCAATGTTCCTCTCTGTGCAAGATCTCAGCTTGGGACCACTCGATGTTGTGTTGATGGATCCTAACATGGTCTGCTATTCCTGATTTGCTTGTTTCCCCTCGCTGTGTGTGCTTCTTGTGCTCGGCAATGCGAACATTCAATGGCCTCTTAGTTTCACCGATATAGGATTTTCCGCACTCACAGGGTATCCGGTAAATGCAATTCTTGGAATCGCAGTCCGCGTTTGGTGGCCTGGTTTTCGTGAGGCTGCTACGGATAGTGTTACTCGATCTGAAACAGGTTTTGATGTTGTACTTGGAACCAATTCCTCTTATCCTCTCCGATAATCCTCTGACGTAGGGAAGTCCAAGGACTGGTTGTGACGGTTTCTCTTCCTTGCGAGGCTTCTGCTGTCTTTTAGCCAAAGTCTTTTCTACCATCGCTTTGGAGTAACCATTCCGTTGAAGATCATTTTTGATGATGTCTAGTTCCTTCTCGAGACCTTCCTTCTTATTACAGAGCCCAAAAGCACGGTCTAATAGAGTCTTGATGATTCCTCTTTTAGTCGATTGATGGTGGTTGGATTCGTGGTTCAGATACTGTCTCGTATGAGTAGGAAACATCTGTATACCGAAAACCAACTCAACCCAGCAAATCAGGAATAGCAGACCATGTTTGGACCCATCGCACAACACAACATCGAGTGGTCCCAAGCTGAGATCTTGCACAGAGAGGAACATTGGTTTAGGAGAAAATTCAAGGAAACCGCATACATGTTGTCCAACATCGTATTCAGCCAGGCCAGCGTAGAAATACGCAACATATGGAAACACATATGTGAAGCGGAAAATGGAATGGAAAGCAGGGATAAGTGAAAGTATTTGAACGACCTATAAATAGTCATCTCTTGGAGGAATCAGTCCAGTCATCACCCGAAGACGATTGTAGATACTAACAATCGAAACATCGTGAACTAACGTGACTTGGAATCTCTACACTTTTTATTTTTATTTTCTTTTTTCATTCCTTTACTTTTATTTTGTTTTTATTTATTCTATTGTTATATTTTTACTTGTAGTTTATTTCACTATTATTTCATATCGGGTTTATTTTGCTTAATATAATTGTTATTTTCAGCTATTCATTTTTAATCATCCTTTTTTAGTTGTTTCAGGGATTTCAAATCATTTTGTATAGTAGACAATGGAAGTCCGAACTAGTGAAATTCAATGATTTTTTGTCTCGGAATCTTGCTCGTCTTAAGCACCCGACCAGAAGGAATGAGCAAAAGAAACACTCCTCTAAATTAACTACAGAACAAAGTTATAGTAGGTGGAAAATATTATTGAAGGCCAACACTATGAAAAATACTTCGAATCTTATATCAATAATTCTATCAAAACGCAGAAAATAACAAAGAATATAACAGAATTGGGAGTATAGGGAATACTATTTCACTAATTTTTGTGTATATCGATAGTAATGCACAGACAATTTTCCAACATTACTTCACTGGCTTGAAATCCGTTTTAACCTTTGTGATCGTAGTATAACTATTTTCATTCTTTTGTCAGTACTTCTGCAATCGACGCTATTTTGCTTTTTTACATCCAAGAAAAGCATTTTACTAATTTTTTTTCGGCTATACTGTCTTCCATATTATAACCATACAAACAGGTTCATTCAATGCCACAAAAACCCAGGCATCGGTTTTCTCCAGGAAGATAAATGTCTCCGAACTGGATATAATAATGTCAAGACAGACAATTCCGCTTTCTGCTTCGATAATTTTATTGGGGGTTGAAATAGACACGAAAATGTCTTGCCACAATCATGTCGTTGAAATTGCAAAGACTGCTTCTCAAAAGCTGAGCTTTGTAAAGCTCAGATCAGACTGCCTTTCGAGGATTGTTCTCTTGTATAGAGCTCCGCCCATAGCATACCCTGGAGCTGCTAGATTTTCTCTGCATATTCAAGTGCTTTCCATATGGCATAAAGTTCTCCTGGGAACTGAGAAAGTGATTTCTGCTGGTAGTTTGAAAGAGTGATTGGAGACAGTACTGGTGAATGCTGCCCTTACTCCTCTTTCTGATTTGGATGCGTCGGTGTACATTTGGATACCGTCTTCGAATTGTTGCAATAATTGTTGAAAAGTTGCGTGAATTAGACTATGGTTGGTGTTATTTTTCTTCAATTGTACGAGCTCTTTTTCAATTTCAATGCTTGGGAAGATCCATGGAGGAATGTTTGAGGTGTTGAAAATTTCAGATCGATTGAGTAGTAAGTTGAAAAGGAATCGATTGAGTCTCTTGTAGAATGGAATTACCACTTTTTCCTTTTTGCAAATGTATATCTGAACGTTTGGGCTATAAAATTATGGAAAACAGCGTTATCTGGGTTAGATTTAACTACACCAGCATATGTGAGGCTGAGCTATTTTCTTCGGATGTTCAATGGAGGTTTTCCTGACTCACAGTATAAACTTTCAACCGGACTTGTGTGGAATGCTCCAGAGCAACTCTGAGAGCACAGTTTCGGAAGGTGTCCAGTTTTTTCAAGGTCCAGTTTTTTGCGGAGTTATACGCTATAGAACCATAAACCAGTTTTGATCTAATTGAAGATCTATAGATTTGTGTTTGCACCCCATGAACTAGACGTAATAGTTTACATTATGTTGAGACCGCTCTGACAAGTCATTTTTAGGCATGTAATGTGCTCATTCCAGTTAAGTTCTTGATCGAATATCATACCCAGAAATTTTGTATGTTTGACATACTCAATATCTTCATTGTTGAGTTGTAATTTAGGCAAAATTTCTTTGGGTCTTTTCGTGAAATGGCTACAATGTGTCTTGCTGTCATATATTTTCAGGCCTGATAATTCTGACCATTTTTGTAGTTCATAAATGAAATTTTGTAAATATCTATAAATAGTTTTGAAATTTTTGCCCTTGCCAAAAACAACTGGACCATCTACGTTAAGTCTAGCTTTCAGAGGGGCTGCACAATCATCAATGATACTGTTGATTGTAACCAAGAAGAGAGTAGCACTCAGCGAGGTTTCTTGGGGGACTCCATTATCTTAGGTTCTTTCGGAGGAGAGGGTGCCATTAGCACGAACTTTGAAGTTTCTGTTATTTAGGAAGTTCGTAATGAATTTCAGCGAATTTCCAACTATTGACCATTCGTGGAGTTTTTCAATTATTGAGTGTCGCCATACCGTATAATATGCTTTTGATATATCAAAGAATATGGCAATGTACTTTTGAGAGTTAGCAAAAGCTTCGTGGACATCTGATTCAATATCAACTAGATTGTCGAGAGTGGATGTTAATGAGATTGGTCTGTACGAATTCGTTAATGATTTTGGTTTTCCTGTTTTAAGAATAGGTAGTATGCTTGATTCTGACCATGTATGCGGAAAAACATGCGTATTCCGTAAGACTTTAGACATTTTCAGCAGTAGTTCTTTGGAATTCTGAGGCAGCATTTTCAGGAAAATAATGGGAATGTCATCTGGGCCTCGTGTAGAATTTTTTCTTCCTTCTAGGCAGTCCGACATTTCTTTCATTGTAATAGGATAGTTCATTCTATATTTCATCGTATGAGAGGGGAGTACTCTCTTCAACTTTCGAGTTATGAACTGTGATGCATAAGATACGTTACTTGAAAGTTTTTGTGTTTGGGATACGATTTATTGTGAAGAATCTATTATTATTATCATGGATATTACTATTGATTTTTAACAAATAACATAGATGTGCATTAGGCACTTCTCAGCCTTACAAAAATATCTAATAATCGCATTCGGAACACCACTTATGTGGTGTTCCAAATGCCCGATTCGGTAGTGAACAGTAGAGATAATGGAGCGGTTAAATTTAATGTATTAATTTAACTGGAAGAACCAAAGGCGGAAAAGTGTAGTTGATGTGATGGAGGTGTACTAAATTGCAGTACACCCTGGGTGTGTTATCAAACAAACGTGCAAGTGGTTGGAACAAAGAGAAAACGAAAACCGCTTGATTTGTTGTTTGCCGATGATGGTAATTCTCGCGTGCCTCCGCATTTTACATTACCGATTAGGCTGTGGATCTTGCCCCAATATGAGAATGTGAATGACATGACTCCGGGAATTGAGTTGATCTTTCTGGTGAAGATGTGTTGAAAACAAGAATGGCAGAATATTTTACTTCATTACATAACCGATATCCTGATCAAAATAAACAATGCATTCAATAATTGAGCATAGATAGATATTTGATATGCATTTATTCTGATATAATGCGTCAGTCATTGAGTTTTTCCTCAGAAAACTGCACAATTATGGAGTTGGGGAAATTACATATTCAACTGGCAGAAGCCAATTGGTTAAATCTTATACTTGATCAGAAATGTCTCATATAACTCACGGAGTACCTCAAGGTTCCATACAAACTTCCCTTTACATTAACCACTCGTCAATCATTGATATGATGATAATAATAATGAATCGACTTAATCCACATTTCTAACAGATATGTAGGGTCTCCCAAAAAACGCTTCCTACCTTCAAATTTGAATAAAACTAAGTGTGTGTGTGATATATCGTCAACGTTTTTTTATTGAAAGACCTTTTGATGTCATTATGTGTGAAATATAACATAGTTCAACTGTCCGTCTCAGTAGTTATCTCACCACTAGACTGGATACAGTCCATCCAGTTCTCTGAAGTCCATGGAGTTCTTTCAACCCTTAGGGGTAAAAGTGACATAGGTACGTGGAGAGTTGCCAAAAACGCCTAAAGTTATCACTGAAAACAATGGATTGACGTAATTTCTTGTGCACCCTTGTTAGTTCTTGTAGAGGATATCAGCAATGAACAGAAAGGTGTTGTCGTCGACGTCTTCGACAAAGAAATCTGTCAAAAGGTCCCTAATATACTCTGAGGGTTGAGAGGGAGAAAACAATAGAACGACGTAACTTCTTGAGCAACCCTGTTGGTTTTGATTGTCAATGACCAGAATTGGTTGAAGAAGAAGTGCCAAAGGGCCTCAATTTCTCAGGTAACCACTTTGGGGTGTATAGAGGGTGTTTTTTTGTTAAAAAAATGGTTCGATGGAGACTAGCCGAGCCACGTCTTGCTCACATAATATTTTTGTGACGCATTTGGCAGTTTATTGGAAATTGAATTGACCTTTGAGGTCGTAATTAGTTTACAGGGTTGCTGAAGGAGTTAAGTCATTTTATTGTTTCCTCCCTCTCAACCCTCAGAGTATATTAAGGACCTTTCGACATTTTTCTTCATCGAAAACGTCGATGACAATGAATTTCTGGTCATTGCTGATATCCTCTACAAGAACTTACAAGGGTGCACAAAAACTTACGTCATTCCATTGTTTTCAGTGGTAACTTCAAGCGTTTTTGGCAACTCTCCACGTACCTATGTCACTTTTACACCTAAGGGTTGAGATAACTCGATGGACTTCAGAGAACTGGGTGGACTGTATCCAGTCTAGTGGTAAGATAACTACTCGTCCCAGCTTCTCCGAATGGAATGTATCCGAAACATTTAATTTTCCATTCTCTGGGCTCATAAATCAGGATTGAGAAAGTTGGACTGTGCATGAATTTGTTCCATATTTATATTTTTTGTATGTCATCAAAAATACTGATCTGGATTCCGTGGCACAAGGAATGTAATCAAGATGAACACGAATTTTTTTTTCTGTCTTGGAAGATATCTTTCCGTGGGATCAATCCATTTGTCGGTTCGATAGATGTCGCTCTTGTGAAATGAGAAGATCATGTTCATTCATACTCAGAAATTGTCTGTCATCAGAAGGTGATTACAACAATGGTACATCATATCAGTCCAAAGGGTAAGGGAGCCAGGCTCCAACCTGTCCGAAACCAAGATGGCTGTCACCGAATGGTACATCAACCCCGTGAAGGGCAGTACTGATGTCTGAGGACTTCATGCCGCCAACATATCCCCAGTCATGAACCCATTTGTCCTTCTTCGACAAAAATCAGCTAGAAGGGTAAAGGAGCTGGGCTTTAACCTAAACGAAATGAAGACGCTTGGTCGAATGGTACACCAACAACTTCCAAAAAGATTTTGGTGGCAGCTTATACACATTCTCAACACTCCATCAGGCTGATTGCCTTCTACCTCTCCAACCGGCAAATCCACATAAGAGTCGGTACTGCTTTTTCCACTTCACTGATCTCTAAAGCTTGAGTCCCCCAGAACCATGTTTTGCCTCCGTTCCTCTTCTTCATATTTGTCCACGATGCTCCTACAATCCAAACAATACTTCAATACGCAGACGACACCATTATATATGTCTCAGCCCCAAACACCTGATTTCTACAAACCCAAACCATGATGAACCACTTCGATCTCTGATGCAGCAAGTGGCGAATCAAAATAAACCCTACCAAAATACAAAATATCCTGTTAAGATATCCAAATGTCACACCTCGCCATAGACTCATACTGACAACCTGCACCTGAGCCTGTTGGGAGAAAACCTCACACCACAAGATTCGATTTCCTCGCTAGGAATGATTTTTACAGGGATCATCAACTGGGAGATGGATCAACGCGAGACCAGGAAAACAGTCGGTAAAACGTCTCCTGAAAGCGCTAAGAGGGAAGATCAGAAGATGCGCGTCTAGACCGATCATGAACTATAAAGACATTATCTACTGCGTGATCACACCAAAACACTTTAGCCGTTTACCAACAACCGAGATAAAAATCCTCCACAACCCCCCTACTCATTCCCTTCTGACCACGTAAACGATATCGTCAAAATCACACCCATCAGCTTGAGGATACAGTACCTCCGAAGCCGATACGTTCATTGAACTCTCAACAGCACCAATATTGCTGCTATCGACACGCTAACTACTTCCTGAGATCCATGCGCAACCATCAAGTAGATCCTGAGGAGGAAGCTCCAGTTTTTCTCAGCCATACTGTGAGGAACGCTGAAGATTATACAGGAGCGGTTCAACGACACCCTGGACGAGTTTCCGCTGGTCATCAGGTAGCGGACAGTCACACAGTCTGGAGCTACTGCTGAACTTCGAAACTAATCCCTACTCCACCACACAACAGATCAAACTCCGCCAAAAAATTAACCTTGCTTTTACACCTAGACCACTATTCAACCAAGAAGATGAATATGATGAAGGAAAGATAATGGAAACTATCTGTGTTTCTACTTTCTTCATTATGATTTCCTACCACGTTGTAACGGCTGCATCCAGCAATTTATTGAAAGATCAATATGAACAACGCTAACTGGATGAAGAATCAAGATGCCTGAGGACCAAGAAATCGTCCAACAAACCACTTAGAATGAGACAATTTTCACGACTTCAAATCTGTCAATCTGATTGCTAACAAAATCGAGATGTTTCAATAATAAAATATGTAAAATGAATAGAATAAAAAAAACAGATCACACAAAAACTGTTCTTCACTAAGCCCGACCCGGAAGGGACTCAACCCGCGATCACTCGCGTTACGAAATATTACGTCATTACTCTCATGTTAGATTTTATCTAACATTCCGAATTCATCATAAGCTAATGACAAATAAAGCGATTTCAAATAAATAAATCTATTTTTGACTATTAATTGGATAAGGATGGGGAAATTATATTATTCTCGGCATATTGAGAAAAGATATTTATTTAAAGGAATTTCTACAATATAAATATAATAGAAAATATATAAATCCATTCCGAAAAGCAAATTCCATAGAAAATGGTGTCAGCTTCGCAGTTCTCACTTCTACTCATCTTGCAGTACAACACACCCTTGGCATGACATGATTGTTGATCCAGTATGTTCCTTACAAATAGGCTTCGAGCACACGTTGCAATGATGGTTTGTGAACCTATTTTTCCGTAGAGAACAAAAATAACATCTGGGCTTAGGTCCTGGTTCTACTGCCAGCACGTCTCTTTTGTTACCACCAGCAGTTTCATGCTTACCAAGGACATTTTTAATTTTTTGACGTAACGAAATTGAAAGAGTTTGTATTCTGGCTCGCTTTAGTAAGTGGGGTTTGGTTAGTTGTTTGGCCAATTCTGTGAGAAAAACACGTCGTGGAATTTTTTTGTTTGTATTAGCGGTATAAATTATTTGGGAATTTATGCCCCAATGTTCAACAAGGAGCAAAATAGTGTTAATGGCCACCTGTTACTGATCCTCGTAACACAATATTTTGTTTTCATTCTATCAACTACGTCGACAGCCCCCTTAGTGAGATCATAGAAGGTAATTACCGCAGGTTTTTGTTGATCTCCTGTATCCAAATCAATTTCATCGTCATCATGGAAGGTTGATAACATCAAAAATTTTTATGGCGCTTTGCTATAAAGGATATCAGCAAACAGCGGTTTGAATTTTGTCCATACGCGAACATACTACTTTTTTCCTTACGAATTTTAGTATTGGGAAATATGGGTGGAATTCCCCTTTTATTCTTCCTTAGGGTTCCCACCAAAGTAATTTTATGATGTTCTAGAAGATCATTTGCAAGAGGGATTGATGTGAAGTAATTATCAACTGTAACGTTTCTGCCACTTCCACTACAATGTTTCAAAAGTCGTTTGACAACACTTGCTGCATCGTTGGCTAACTGGTAAGGCCCATTTGGTTGTTTTCCAGCATAAACTTCCAGATTATGTGTGTAGAACATTTGAGCATCTACAGCCGCATAAATCTTAATACCGTATTTTGCCGGTTTATTGGCAATGTATTGTCTGAAACGGCAGCGACCTCTGAATGCTTCTAGCATTTCGTCTATGGTTCACCAACACTGTAATTTTGGATACATTTTTCCACAAATGAATCGAACAAGTAACGTACAGGTGCCAAATTATCATCTTTTGCTCTTTTTTCTCTCGTAGTTTTGTCATCAAATCTAATTGCCTAGATAAGAGTATGAAAACGACGCTCAGATAAAACCGCTGCAAAAAACTCTGGGGCGGCACCATCACTATTCCACAATTCATCTGTATTCAAATGTTGAGCTCGTTCAACTCCTGCTAAATAAAGTACCCCTATACATGAATTTATTTCATCAAAATCGGTAGGCAAACAATCTCTATCGCGTTGATATGATGCCCTCATTATTCCAAGTTGCATATCAGTGCATTCAACAATATGGCTAATTATTTCATCGGGAAAAAAACAACTTGAAAGTATCTATGTTGGTTTTTGAATGTTTGGCGATATTTGTGACTCCGGGTAATTTGGTAACAATGTTTTTAGAGCGCGCTTTTGAATTTACTCTAGTTTTGTATTTCAGCCACTTTGTTTCACCATCTTTTGATAGAAATGAAGCAACTTCAGTGGTACAAATGGTTTCTACATGGTCAGAACTTTCTGATAACTCTTCAAGATCAGACTGCTCCGTGTCGGTTTCATGCTCACTATGTTCGGATAATGCGTCTTCATCTGAAACGTTACATATCACACTCGGCGAATTGTCATCCAGCTCTGAAACCTCCCATAATGCCAATAGTCGTCTTTGTTCCTCTTCATAAGACATCTTGAAAGACATATAATGGTATATTTCGACCAAGCCAACCACTCGCGTAGTTAGATATTTTCTAACAAACTAATGATTTACGACAGCGTGATCACTCCCGTGTTAGATTTCTTCTAACATTGCTGACTATGATGTCACAATCACACTGCAGCAAACGCCCAAGTACCGGCAACCTATATACATTTCAGGGATTTGTCCTATATTGAATGAGCGTGTTAGATAAAATCTAACAACGAGAGCAATCGCGGGTTGAGCATATAACGAGGGCCTCATAACAAGACTCTCCAAAACCCAAAATATGTCAGGAACGAATTGATTAACGTATTAGTATTGAATAATTATTCAGCCTTGCACATTGAATCACGATTGTTTGTTTTTGGGCAGGCTACATCAGAGGTATTTTTGAATATAAGTGGTGTCCAATGGAAAACTATGCAAATTGGCATATCGACTTGAAATGACTCCAAACTAGCCTCTAGGACACTTAGAAATCACAACAAAAAAGGGCACAGTTTCTGAGTATTAGACTATTTTATTAAATTCTCTCCACTTTGAAGAATTGCTTTCCAATTATATTTTTAAGGCTTTTTTAAATTTCACGACATGGTACTTGCGAACTCATCTATTTTCATTTGGTACTTCTCTGCTTCTTCATCTGACGTTCAGAAGGTGATACTACTACACATGACGATAAAAAAATCAGTGAATCAATTGAACTACAGTATTACCAGCAATTTCTTTCGTGAACAAAACACTGATTCGTTCTATCGAATCGAAACCCGCGAAAACGATGTGATGTGCATTCGATAATGATGAATTTGCACTCTAATCCAATTAACGAGTAGAGCTTGTCTGCCATGGTTTCGCTAATATGCAATTTGGAGTTTGGATTCGGAGTAGATATCGTGTCAGTTTATTCAATTAGCCAGGTAATATCTAATATAACCCGAGATGGTCTAATTAAGGATAAGGAGGTTAACGACTCCTCATAGTAGATAATCATAACCTAAATTACCTTCTAGAAATTCAATATAACGTTGCAGGATGGAAAAAATCTCCTTGATTGCTGACGCTATCAGCTTGATGTAGATATGAACTCAAAAAGAGTTTCTGTATGAACAAAACGAATAAAAGAATCTGTGATAAACAAAAATGGAATTTGAACTATTACCATTTTGGAATCACTGCTACAATTGTTCATGTAACATTCATGAATGTGGGCCGATCGAGAAACTCTTCTTATATGACGTAAATGAGCCTTGCTGTCACTTTTTTTTGTGCATTTTGGGATATAGTTGAGTATTTGTTGATGTCAATAATGAGATGTGATAGGCTGAACTTGTTATGAGTTGTTAAGTATCGTTTTTGTCAGTAAAATAATTATATTCGTTGACGATATCAGTTTAAATTGTTTTATTCAGAAACGAAATCTGAAAAACTGAGAAAACAACTTGTTCTAGCTCAACAACATGGATGTGTACATCATGTAAAGAAGTAACTTTCAGACACAAACTGAAAGAAAGTCCTCCTGAAACAGCTACTTTC
Organism: Leptinotarsa decemlineata; assembly: GCF_025532065.1. Classification (NCBI taxonomy): domain Eukaryota; kingdom Metazoa; phylum Arthropoda; class Insecta; order Coleoptera; family Chrysomelidae; genus Leptinotarsa; species Leptinotarsa decemlineata. The sequence continues at coordinate 3,080,937 of NW_027412688.1, read as the reverse complement.
ATATAAATATTGAATTACACGAAAGACAAAAATTCTTTCGAAACAAATACTTCTATATGAACACTGAATTATACAGAAGATACTTTTCTCTACTCAGTTTGTATTTCAAACATTCGTTGTGGAATAAAAATCAGATATCATTCACATGAGTTCTACTTTAAATGAATGGTAACAAATTGCACTCACATGGAACACTGTCATCCTCACTCGTATACATCGATATTTCTCCTTAAGACACTTGCCCTAAGGCTTTTCAGTACCAAATTAAATAAAATTATAGAAAATACACGCAATTCATTCATGAATTACGATTTTTTATATCACGGAATAAGCTTGATCTGCTTATGTCATCGATGACATCGTAATGACATTCATTCACCTATTTGATTGAAACTCAGCCAAGAGAAATCTTACTTGAATTGAAGAACATTTTTCTACATGGTCAACGGCCGGATTTTTTGCTCGGGCTGGCCGGACGGCGATTAATGTGTGGAACGCATGTTTCAAGGGTTGGGCTCTTGAAGAGCCAGTGGAATCGCCGTACAAACTAAGTAACTTACAACAACATTTTCTATAATATCCTCAAATTTCGTTTTAACATGAGCGCACGCATATAGTGAAAGAACGAAATTGGCTCACCACTTCATTTCGAGGTCACCCAGAACTCTGTGAATTTATGAATGAAAGTGGTGGGAGTTGTCCTACTGGTTGATCATTTTTACTGTGGTCAGAAGTCTGAGAAATATTAAGCGCAACAGCTCTTGATTCTCCATGTTTCTCGATTGAGTTATTCCAAATACGGGTTACATACAATAGAAGGTCGCCTGTTGGTCTTTGTTTCCGAAACCCATATTGATAGTCGCTCAAAATGTTAAAGCCTCCCAAATATTTGTTGTTGGTTTACAGCTTTCTCCATGATTTTCGATCACTGGTCTATAGTAATTTGAAATATTTTTCTTGTCATTTTTGGAAATGTCCTGAACGCGAGTAATCTTCCAACAACTAGAAGAGAAAACACCTTCTTCGAAAGACAGGTTAAAAAGTCTGTAAAATATTGGTGCTAGTTTATTGGCGCACTTTTTGAGTACGACGACGGGCATTCCATTAGTTCCTCATCGTGGGAAACTCCTTTTTTGAATTCCCTAGACAGTGCAGCTCTCATCAATCAAACACAATTTCCCATTTCATCAACCCTCGACGGACTTGAAATCTCCAGAATAGCGAACGTTATCAAATCCCGGACTGAATTTCTCGTTCCATATATACACATATCCCATGTCGCATTACCCAGACATGATTTCATCCCACATGTGCATGCACTTGCAAAATATATAATGATGCGCCCAACACAAGCAAGACCTGATACAACATGAAGTAACGCAACTGTTGCAGCGTGGTGAACTTATATAATAAACATGATGGGGATTCGGTTATTGTTAAAGGTACACAGTGCAGCGCTGATCCCTTCAGAGCCAGAGACTCGCTCGTATATCATTCGTGAATGGAATACTATGAGCAGCGATGATGAAGTGCCTCACAGGACGGTACGTGGGATTGGATTGCGTCTGGTATATCTTGCTCGTACACCGTACATTGAACAATGTTCCGTGTTTACAATAATGGTTTTATGGGTGTGAACAGAGTTATTTATGTAGCGGAGGTATTATATAGATGTTTATGCCTTGGAGGCGACGTTCTTACAGATCCAAAGGCTTGTGATTATGGAGATTGTGAGTCTCATGGTGCAAACATCCACGTTATATACAAGGTGTTTAAAATTGGATCTGCACCATTGGACTTTCGGAAACTATAAGAGATACGAAGATGGTGAAATTGGGTCAAAAGTTGCGCATTTACCTGACTAATAATATGCCGTAGAGAAAGTTCTGAAATTTCGAGTATATTTGAAGATATCCGGAAAAACGGAAATTTCGGAAAATGGTTTTCACTTTTTCTGGCTTTATTTTTCTAAGGATTCGAATATACATTTCATTTCCACATAGCACCTTTTTTCCTGCTACATAATGGTGTTTTCAGATTTGCTATCCGACGTTTCGTCTTCCGGCCACCATCATCAACTTTATATTTTCTTATGGACGCTATACTGGATGTGATGCTGTATCACAAGTTATCATTCTTCTTCAAAAAATTGGAGATATTGAAAAGAATTAATTCTTATCTTATCTTAACTTCGACGTTTCTAAATTTGAGTTTAAATTTGTTACACTCAATAACATTTTTTGTTATTGTTCAAGTCACTGAATTTTTGGCGAAAAATGGCTTCACAAATGAAGAAAAAAAGAGATATGATACAAATCTATCACAAATACAATAGAAACAGTGTTAGGACATCGGAAATGTATTAAAACTTGTATCCCGAAAGACGACAAACACATCGAACTATGTTCAAGTTATTGGAACAAAATCTCACCGAGTTTGGTTCGTTTAAAAAGCCAATGAAAAAATACGGAGGCAGAATCAGCAATCAACATTTGATAAATGAGGTGTGTATGAAGTAAATTAGACATTGTGTCCTTTTCAATGAAAATGAAACTTTGAACAAATAACAATAATTACCTAAAATGTAAAGACAAAAGTAAATCACGGCAAATGCTCAGAATGCTGGCCTTGTTCATGATAACACAACTGTGCTCTTCTTCGAATATTATTCACTGCACGATTGATTTCTCTCCTCCTCAATCTTCTGAACTCTCCAACAATGCTGTGTTGAAGATCCCCAATATTTCAATATTCCGTCTGACGTAAACTCTATTTTTCAGTGTACCCTATAAGAATGTATCCATAACACTTGAGTCTGGAGAACTTGCTGGCCAACTTACCGGCCCATTTTTTCCTATCCCTTTATCACCAAACCTTTTAGTAATGTGATTAGATACTCGCCTGGTAGTGTGAGGTTGAAACCAGATGTTATTATCAGCCAAATAGTCTTCGAAAATCGACATTTAAAACTGGTGATAGGTTTCTCCATTCAGAATTCTGCCAAATAAATGAGGACCTAAATTCTTCTATCTTTCTTCTATCTTTGTAAATTCCTGCTTGATGTGACTGATAATTTTCAATACCTAAGTCTGGAATCAGAATGAATTGATACACGAAATAATGTTTTTTGTTGTTGTTTGGGGTGCTAAATATCTATTGTTATAAATACTTGGTAAGGTGCTGTTTCCTAGATTGTAACCATAATAAAAATATAATTTGAAGCATCTCACGCTTTTCTATAACAAAATTGATTTATTTGTAAATAGATTCATTCTGATTTCAGACTCAGCAAAAGTCATTAGTAACATCAAGCCATAGGAATTATTATCGATGTTGGACACAATTCAATTTAATTTAGAATTATTTTTTAATTTTCAGTTTGTGTAGCTATTGAAGCGTGTTTCATCAGTTTTCAACTATAATTTATTATTAATGAAAATAATAATGTTTATATTCATGAAAGCTAAAAATTTTACAATAATTGAAGTACATATATGTATATATTATAAGTGAATATACAGGAAAAAATCACGAAGATTCAGTATAAAACTATCGTTTGTATGTGATATTAAACTTAAAAGAAAAATATAACACTGTAGTATACAATGATAAATAAGTAGTATACATATTTTGAAGCACATAAGTACATAATCTTGTTGAAAGAAATTACAACTAGTGAATGTTTACATAAAATTGTAAATGAAATTATTTATTTTATATTTTATTATTTTCCTCCTTTCGATACTCATCAATACTTAGGGTGAATGCAATAGGTGTGATGGTAATAATTGAGGTGTCGATACATCATATTCAGGGTGTAGGTCATATTTGGGCTTTGTCATATTCAGGTATTGTCTCATATTCTGTTTGTTGTCAGCTTTGCGTGTATGCATGATATATACAAACGGTTGGTGTTTCAACTTCAATCACTTTTTGAAAGTTTGGTTGACAAAATCATGAAACAATGTCCTTTCGGAACACAGAATCCAATTTTTTATAATTTTTTTCTTCATAGTAGAACTATTTTTTTATATATTCTGGTAGCATATTATGTAGGCGAGGTCCGAGGTAATCTGAACATCATTGTCCAATTGCTCTAGGTATCTTGTTTTGTTCGTTCCTGGTACTTTAATTCTGATCGACAGATTCAAGTTATATTTTATTGTTTTTCACATTAACTAATAAGTAGATGCAGTAAGCCTGCCTTACGTCGAATACATTGGCCTCTTTAAATAATTTTTCACTAGAGTATGTAGCTCTTCTCCTAAGGATAATTTTCAGTATCTATTTCTGAATAAAATTGAGCATTTTCAAGTGACAGTTACCCACATAGCAATAGATATTCCAGGTATATTTCATGAATATACATTTAAGGATATTGTATTATACTATGAATATGCCATGGATATATATATATCTTCTGGAGAATATTCCCTGGAAGTGCTCCTGGCGAACCTTTGATATATTTTAAGAATATTCCTTGGGAATATTCTTGGAATGTCTTATAATATTCTTAGAATATCTAAGGTATATTCTATTAAGAATATTCCAGGAATAGAACCCGAGGAATATTCATAAAATATTCAGGATATTCTTAGTTTATTGTAGGAATATACAATAGAGAAACACCATAGAATATTCTTTAAATATTTTTTATGAATATTCTAGGAATATTTGGAATATTCCAAGAATGTGACGAGTAACCGCTATTAGGCATGTATATATTGCATTTTGATACAAGATTCATACAAGTAATAAAACACATAATATTCATAAACAAATATATTTTAAAAACAATATACACTGAAATATTTGGCGTTTCAACCAATATTAAAAATAAAAAATCTAATTCAAAATATTTATTCACTGAATAAAATATTCCTGAATACTTACTATCATATTACAAATATTAGAAATGTATTCAAATTAGAATGTTCCTACTCTCAAACAAATGTATACTAAAAAATATACTAAAATTAACAACTCTGTGAATTCATCAGCACTAATTAAAAAATAATAAATATATCATTTCATTGAAAAAGAAAAAGTGTATTACATCAAGAAATAGGTTAGGTTAGGTTTCTCACTTAGAAAAATAAACCCACAAATGAAGTATTTAAAATGAGTGGTATGATGGGTTCTTCAATGAATTTCACTTACTTAAAGTTATTCAAACTTTGCTCACCAGAATAGTTTTCCTTATATTTGTCCAACAATGCATCAGCCAGTGTTTCAATAGTAATACCTGGAACAAAATGTACATTAACGTTCATTATCACTATTTGAAAGTGGCACAATAAAACTGGAATAAAAATCAAATAGATATTTTTCGCATAGGTTACTCATGAACATTTACAACATTTTATGACTTGGAGAGCAACTTGCATTGTCCTATTGAAAAGTAATCATTACGTTTTCAGTTTACTATCGATACTATTGCATTTTACTTACTTTTCTTGAAGACTGAATAGATGCAACTCTCATGTTTGAAGATCCAAAATCAAACTATTCGCTGTACTGCAAACTGGACAACCCCAAATTATAAATGGTACACTGAACGTGACAGAATTATACTTTGATAATAACACCAACACATCATGCATTACACACGCGAACCTGCCACGTCAACCGCCATGTTGAATCAAATGTCGAATTTAACGCAAACGCAAATGTACCATGCATTAAGGGACAGCCGCTTTCACAGAGCTTATTCGACTGTCGCGCGCTACACTTCAATTGACCAATGAGAAACGTTTACTCCAATTATTCACTTCCCCATTTCTCTGTTTCCAGGATTTTTCGCTTTGTAATTAAATAATTTCAAATACAAAAAGACAAATAGGATGAGAATTAACCAATTTATTGATGCAATTGGTTCATTTATTGGCCCATTCAAATTTTTTTGTCGTTTCCAACAGTTGCTGTTGGAGCCATTCATCCAATTTTTGTTTTTAATAATATTGAATTATTTGAATACGTTATTATAAGATAATTCAAAATTCCATTGTATAGAATATTCCAAAATATACCGTGGGGACATATTCTAAGAATATACCATATGGTATATTCGATCGACAATATTCTTAGAATATTCAAGGGAGAATAATCCATTTATAGACATTCTATGCACATTCTTTCGGGAATAATCCTGCCATATTCATTCAAGCATATTCTATGAATATTCTAAAGGTATGAATATATTCCAAGAATATTCTATGAATATTTGGAATATATACGTTCGTTTTATGATATACAGGGAATATTCCAAGAATATCTAGTGCTGTGTGGGTATAAACACCTCCCCCAGCTAATTATACCGTAAGATATATGTGACTGTACCAGAGCAGAGTATTATATTTTCAAATGATTTACATCTAAAAATCTTTCAAGTATTTCATTTAAATAAAAAGCCTTTTAGTTTTCCTACTATATGTTCAATTTGTGAATCCCATCTCAGATGTTTGTCTATCACAATGCCTAATTATTTGATGGGGTTTACTTCTGGAATTTCTGAGTTATTTCCGAATGGTAGTGAACCCATATTGGGTAAGTGATTGAAATAAAAAGTGCTTTGTTTTATCTTAATTCGGAGTTAATTTGTTATAGTTGAAACACTTATCTATTTTACCAAAATCAGTTTCAGCTTCTGTTTTTAAATTCACCCAAGTATCAGATTCATATAATATTGCAGTGTCATCTGCAAAACTTATTATTTTTCCCTTGGTATCAAGGTGTGAAATGCTGTACATATAGATCATTCCTTCGTATACTCATGCATTGCCTGCTCCCGAAAATGATCGTTTACTGTATACAGTGGTTTCTGAAAAAGTTGAAAAAATTCAGGCTGAAAAATCCATAAGTTCATATTTTCCTTGATTTTTTGTCCAACATGTGGAAAGACTCATACTCAGTTATAATAAATTCTTCGGAAAAAATAAATTTTGTTCAATATAGAGAAAAAATTTAAACAGAATGAATAAGATGCTATTTTCTTCTCAGACTTTCACGTATGAGCAGGTCTGTACCATCGGCTTGAATATGTAGTGTGTCCCGCTTTTCATAAATCCAACCAAATATCTCTGTCATTCAAAATGCAATTTTTATTTTATTCAAAACGTTGGTGTATACGCGAGATCCTTTCGAATTGACCATTATTCTCATAAATATTCTATTTACGGGATAGTGATTGGATCAATTTTTCAAAAAATTAAATAAAATCAAAATCGCCTTTCGGTTCAATTTGAAAAAACTCTGAATGAAGACCAACGTTCCAAGTATTCGAATTGCATTCAAAACAACAGGAATATTGAACGTTTGTTTGAAGGTGGTTGACAATGTTTCGTGGTGCATTTTATTAGTTCAGAGTCACATTGTCTGATATGATAACAATTATATTCAACAAAAAAAAAAAAAACAAAATACAAGTACCAACCTAAAAATTAAAAATAATGAAATATTAACACAAAAAGAAAATGAAAATAATGAAAAAACTATTAACAAGGAATGAAAATTACAAATTAAAAGATTCCAAACCAAGTTACATCATTTCATTCACTTTCATTTCGTGTTAATATTTAAGAAAATCTAATTTTTTTGGATGTCACTTGTATTTTATTTCATTATAATTAAAGTTTGTATGCTTAATATAATTTATTTTTTTATCTAATCTTTTTAATTTAAAAAAAATTATTTCAGGGATTTCAAATCAATTCATATATTAGACAATGGAAGTTCGAACTAATGAAAGGATATTGAAGTGGATTCATGAAAAACTGAATTTCATTTTGTAAAAGTCTGTAAAAAATAAAAAAGTTTAGTTGAAAAAATAATAATTATATCCAACAAAAAAATGAAATAAAATACCGAAAAAAAAAAGAAAAAAAAAGAAATATTAACACAAAAAAAAATAAAAAGAATAAAAAAAAGTATTAACAAGGAATGAAAATTATAAATTAAAAGACTTCAAACCAAATTACATCACGATGTTTCGATTGTGGATACTTGAAATCGAAACCTCGTCAAGTAATTTGGTTTGGAATCTTTCAATTTGTAATTTCAATTTCTTGTTAATGATTTTTTCATTTCATTCATTTTCATCCCGTGGTAATATTCAGAATTTTTTTTTTGTTGTCACTTGTATTTTATTTCATTATAAGTTCAGTTTTTCATAATTTATTTTTTGGTAAATCTTTTTTAATTTTTCACAGATTCTTTCAGGGATTTCAAATCAATTCATATCATAGTAGGCAATGGAAGTTTGAACTAATGAAAGGATATTGAAGTGGATTCATGAAAAACTGAATTTTATTTTGTGAAAGGACAATAACCAATAAATGAAAAATTCCACGCGTAATATATTTATTCCTGTCATTCATGGGTTGCAACGGTGCCACCTACTCTTTCAACCATTTTTATTTAAATGACTCAATACGCTATTTTTCAGAAAATAATAAGTCAGGGTACATTTAAAAGCAGAATTGAATGCCAGTCAAAATGATTGTCTAATATGATATGAATTGATTTGGAATCCCTGACAGAATCTGTAAAAAATAAAAAAGTTTACCTGAAAAAATAACAATTATATTCAATAAAAAAATGAAATAAAATAAAAGTAACAACCAAAAAAAAAAGAAATATCAACACAAAATGAAAATAAAAAGAATAAAAAAAGTATTAACATAAAATAAAATACAAGTAACAACCAGAAAAAAAAATTAAATATTAACACAAAAAGAAAATAAAAAGAATTGAAAAAAATATCAACAAGGAATGAAAATTACAAATTAAAAGACTTCAAACCAAGTTACATCACGATGTTTCGATTGTGGATACTTAAAATCGAAACATCGTCAAGTAATTTGATTTGGAATCTTTTGATTTGTAACTTTCATTTCTTGTTGATAATTTTTTTCATTTTGTGGTAATTTTTAGATTTTTTTTATTTTTTTATTTTTATTTTTTCGTTGTCGCTTGTATTTTATTTCATTATTATTTCAGTTTTTTTGCTTAATATAATTTATTTTTTAGGTAATCTTTTTTAATTTTTTTTTTCACAGATTCTTTTAGAGATTCAAATCAATGTATATCATATTAGACAATGGAAGTTCGAACTAATGAAAGGGATATTGAAGTGGATTCATGAAAAGCGGGACATACTGTATTTTCGAAACGAACCCATAAATTTTCATCACTATGAAAGCAGTCTGGAGTAAGTCTCTACTCAGTAAACAAATCCACAGATACATTAGTTTCCATCACGAGCAATATACACCGTGAATTTATTCCCGAAGGCTTTCGAGACAAGTAAAAATGGACCAACCAAAATTTGTGTTACAAAGCGGGGTTCCTTATGAACGCTATAAAATACGTGTTCTATCACTTCCTGCGCAAGCCTTCAACTGTTGAACAAAGCCAACTCATTCTCGCCACAATATGTTCTAATTCAGCGGATATTTTACGGTTCCCTGCATCGAGCCGTTGATTTATAATGGAAATATATTTGATCCCCGGCGAGTGGAAATATTGCTCATTGCACGGAAATAATCAATCGTTGAACATCAAAGAATGAAATAGAGCTGCGCAAAATATTCGTTAGCGATTCTTCGCATGACAAGCTATGAAAAACGCGAAGGAAAAAGAAAAATGGGTATTACAATCGACGAGACGTGTGAATTGTAAATTTTACTTTAATCTAAAACAGAATTGGAAATTTGGTATAGTTCATGACCGTGCTAGGAATCTCACGTTGAAAGGTAAGACCTTGTTGCTTGCTAGCTCCCACACAATTTTCGACTTCTTCTTCAATTTCCTGTTAATACTGTCAATACTGTTAACTATGTGTTACAAAAATAGTTTGATATTTGATTTCTCATTGAATAAAAAAAGTTAAATGATAGAATATTGATGAAGTGGTTTCGGGAAGAAACGTCGCGAAATACATATGTTGTGATATGTCAACGAATTTGTAATTATAATGAGTAAGAAACAGCCCTTTTTCTTCTGTCGTGTGCTACTCTGAACCTGTCAAATCTGACATTTTTTCGAAAATCCTAAAAAACAGTTTTTTATTATTTCGAAAAACGCCAATAAAAAACGTTTCTCAATTTTCAATTTTATACCCATGCTCAAAATTTAGACTCTCTACTGTCACTTCGACTATTTTCCTTTTTTTTTTCATTTTAGAATTTTTCGCTCTATCGATTCAAAAGGAATATGACTCAAATTTCATAACTTTGATGAATACGAGACTTCAATGTAATAACTTGCCCAGAAAGTATTCGTATTGGCCTGTTACCAGGAAAAAAATGAATACACCTGCAGAAATTCGTCTTTATTGTTGTAAAGTTCATCTAGTTTTTTCATTTCATTCTTAAACTGATCCGGATTTTCAATATACGGACGTTAATATGTCAGTAATCGAATTCATATGTATTTCTCTTCATTCTTATATTCTTATAACTAATACCAGTAACGCCATCTGTGTTAGCCTACGAACTATTCGGCTCATCTATATATTACCCATAAGCAGTCTCCGTCTAATTTCAACAATTCATTCCTAATTTTTGCACCCATAGTTCCTATCAACGCTGTTTCTATTGAAACCGTACAGACTGCATTTATAATGTGCACACTTTGGACCATTCCTGAAACTTCTGAAGATATCTCGAAGTTTGTACTTGTTATCTGTTCGACAGTTATATACGTGAGAGTTGAAAAGACATCATGAACTCTTTGAAATGCTCCGACATGGGGCGTCGATGTCTTGCCAGAAACTTCGTCTCAGATATCTCAACATGCTTTACTTGTACGCGAGTGCTTGAACAGGAAATATAATTTCATCTCTTCATCGGTTCGAGAGATTTCTACTCAAGTCCCCGAGGAAGGGAATTTCTCTCCGTGAAAAATTCTCATCGTGAAAATTCAATTAGGTGATGTTTTACGGCAATTTCATACCGTTCAATTATGTCACTGGATATAATATTTTACGTTATGAGTCTGGTGGGTCAACTATTACAGTAAGATTTATTTTATATAAACGACTAATGTAATTGCATCTATCCGTTTGATATTTCATGAATGAATTAAATTAAGAAATTCATTTAGAACATCGAAGAAACGTTGGAGATTTGTGTCTCTTCTATAAATACTTTCACGGGAAGTGTTCTAGTGACCTGGCATATTTGATTCCACCAAGAGTGGTGTTCGGTCTCAAAATCTTGCTATCGAAATTAATATGTTTTTCAAGTGAATCTTATTTTTTTAATATTTAGCCTAGAGTTGCCAGCTCTACAATTTGTACAACAAAAAAGATTGTTTTATGGCATTATTTTCATTTTATGTATTGTTAACTAATCTTATTTAAGTTATTTAATTTTTCATTATTCCCACTTATCCTCATGAAATTCAATATTCTCGAATATCTTTTCTCATGCAAACCGTAGGTTTAGGTCTATTCCACGTAAATATTGTAAGCTACAAATAGCGAAATTTTTAATTCCTCAATTGTTCTCTTATCTTGGGAACTATCCTCCATTATGACCTTTCCTACCTATATCAATCCAAATCTTTCTATATCCCTACAATGACGAATCTGAAACCCTTTCTCCAACTACCGATGTGAAACATTGCATTTTGTAAAATTCATCATTACGTTTCAAACCTTGTACCGCTATTTAAGAACTGTTTCATTTAGAGAACGGCGTTAATATGGAATAAACTTCCTGGGAATGTTTTTCCAAATGTATATCCTGTAATGTGATTCGCCATTTTCGAAACAATGGCCTACTTGTTTTCAGTTTTGTTCAATTTCTGTGTATGCAGTTTGTGTCAGGTCATATCGGAAGCGTCTACTGTCGCACATCCTCTGTTTACTTATAAATCAAACTGTTTCCTGATGATTTGAACCATTGTTATTGCTCGTTGCGAATTTGTTTCTAAAACGGTAACGGACGATGGTGCCAAGCGCTGGCTAGATTTATTGTGCGAACATAAATAGTGACAGCAGGCGTGAACTGAAATTTGCTGTGAAAATTATCGATTGTTTGTTTTGTATTGTTCACATAGCTGGAAAATTTGCTAAAACTATCTACATATCAGGGTGACATGTGAGCCTCGAAAGTCGACTTAGAAAAATCAAAAATTTAGCATGAACTAAATATATGAATGAAAGTATATGAAATGATATGAAATTATCCGTATCTGAATCTGATTTGCTATTTGTTACAGTTCAAAAATAATACTCAGTACATATAATTCATCATAAAGTAAGGTTGGTTACAGAAGAATATCAATCAATCAAAATGTACTTCATTGTCGAAGATGAAATCTAATTGAGAAAGTGTTACTATTCTAAAAAATATAAGATACACAACTTGAAATATATTGTTGAAGATGAAATCTCATGGACATTTTGAGGAACACATACAAATCAAAAGGAGTACTTGAACATTTGGTCATTTCAGAATGTTGGGGTGAAAAAGTAGTCAGAAATTAAAAATATATGTGCCACATATTGAAATAAATGATGATGAATATTACCATGCAACACATGAATGTAGATATGAAAATAGGGATACTACAAAGCATAAAAATATAAAAAGTGAAAAAACGTAACGATGCGGTACATAGGGGTGAGGGAGGATCGAAAATCTTCAAAAATTGCGTTACGTGATACTTGAACGGCCCCGTATGCAATACCCAGCGGAGTATTAGCCAGGGAAGTAGTTTTCTCCGACAAGCATTTACGAGAACCTACCGCTAAGGACCACTTCATCTGCCAGAGTTATCAAAAGCCAAATGTTTTGAATTTTGGAGACAATATCATCATATCGAAAAGAGGAGTTCAACAAGGAGATCACCTGGGTCCTGAACTTTTCTGCTTATTCATTGATCGTCTGACGAAATCATTTCAAACTGATTTCAACTGTTGTTACCTGGATTATGGGCCTATACGTGGACATCCGAATATAGCTTTCAGTCAGTTCAAAAATATATCATCGTCCTCTGAAGAAATTTGATTGAAATTGAGTTTTGAAAAATGCGAATTATTTTTCTTAAATTCACAAGGTGCAATAATGATAGAAAAATTCAACAGTTTAACTCTTGGAACGAAACAATTAATAGGCACGAATTGACTCTACTTGGTGCACCACTTTCAGAAGAATCTTTGGCTGAATGTCTAAGACAAAAAACAACTTTTCTCACATATCAAGAGCATTCCTACTCACATTGGATACTTATTACTAAAGCACTCTATAGTAATCCTAAATCAATGTATACCCTAAGAAGTAGCCCTACATGGATGGCAATGTCGAAACGAATTAGCACAATTTGATTCAGCACTTCGAAAAATCTTGGAACAAATAACCAACAATAACTTCAAAAACGAATCATGGTTCCTATCTTCGCTTCCGGTGAGTCTGGGTGGTATTGACATCCGACAAACATATTCACTTGCTTCATCAGCTTTTCTCTCCTCCTTCAATAGTTTAAAGCATCTGATTCATTGTATTTTTCCAAATTTCTTCTCCGATATCGAAGATTCATTTTATTTGGAAAGTGAAAAAATATGGATGGAAAATGGATATGGATGGCTCTTAAAAATTCTCGGGATCTTCCTTTATTGCAGATGTTATCTACAGAACTCCTGGTTGCAGCTCACAGATAAAGATCGCCTCAAAGCTGTAACAAGTAAGGAATCTGGTGCCTGGCTCAACGCACTTTCTGTTGCAAAAGTTTCAGAATTTCAATAGGTATTCATTTAGGATGTTTAGTTCGTGTTATTCACATATGCATATACAGATGGAAGCATCCTACACCATCTGAATGCCGGAGAGACGTATACTCACCTCGGGGTGGTAACTCACAAGAGGTAACAGCAGTGAAAAACTCTCTCCATGGCAAGTATCAGCACGAACTTCGACAGATCTGGTCATCGGAACTGTCGGAAAAGTTGCTGCAACAAATATGCTTGCCGTTCCAATCTTACTCTCAAAAATGACATGAACCACTTCAGTATATTTCCACAAATTCCTAATGAGTACAGTTTGGTTTCAGTATGATCCAGGTCTAGGCAATCAAAAGCTTTCGTGAGATCTAAAAAATGGGCGCCTACAAGTTTTTTCTTATCGAGTTATTTATAGATGTACTCAACAAATGTACAAATAGCTGTCTCAGTAGATCACCCAGGATAGAACCCGTTTTGTGACTCCTCAATTATTTTATGTTTGTCAAGTTAAGGTATCAGTCTATTGTACATAGCTCTCGATTATTTTGCTCATAATGCTGGGTACAGTTATTTGCCTATAGTTATCTATTGAGAAAGAATCGTACTTTTTATAAATTGGAGTTACCGTGCCAAGTTTAAGTTCTTCAGGAAATACGCCCGACTCGATAGATTAATTTATTATATTTGTGAGCGGTTCAGCAATTTTCAAAGCTATGCTCTTCATCAATTTTGTAGAGATGCAGTCAACTCCTACTGAATTTGAATTCTTCAAATTTTTTATAATTTTCACAATTTCTGGATTACAAACCGGGTTGAAGTAGAAGGAATTACTAAAATTCAAATTGCACTTGGTACATGATTCAATATGATCAATTCCAAAACTATATTCCATTGCAAATTTGTCAGTTTTTGGAAAATGTTCGGAAAAACTATCAGCAACCATTTTTTCATCATCAATAATTTCACTTCCAATTTTCAGTTCAATATTTGACTTACTTTTTATTTTACCAGTTTTTTCTCTCACAAGTTTCCAGACATGTTTTTGTTTGTCCAGGTTGTTGCTCATATTTTCTATGCTTGTTTGATGAAATGCTTTTTATCAAGTTTAATTTTTTGCCTATATGTTTTCGATAAATATGTGTAATCTAATTTTAAGTGTTCATCTGTGAAATTGTTTTTGAGCCGGTGTGAATTTTTCAAAGTTTTCCCTGTTTCTATCGTTGTATAAAATTATATCTATATATAAATGGTTATATGAGTTCAAGTGATATTGCCTGTATACCCGTCACTTTGAAATACCAAATAAAAACTCCACTGATACATAAAATTGCGCCGGTGGCATTCTCATGTTCTTTTTGACTCAAACACCCACATTTATCGACAGGTTTCAGATAACAAAATACAGCATATCTGGGCAATAAAGCCTGTAGGTATGCCTCCATTCCGGTAGTAAAAAACTGACGCCACTGATTCCAGTAGTGCCAACATATCTACCATCGCCGTTTCAAAATGCCATTTCGCCTTTGCTGTCGATTTATTGGTCTGCGGAGTGCACTCTCCATATGACGTATTTTGTTATTTATGTATTGAGCTGGATGGGAGCTGTTTATCTCAAAGCTCTAAAACAGAATTCAAAAAAGCGATATCGAATAGTATTTACCCGGCGCTGCCATCCGGGCTTTCCTCTGCGGAACAAATAGTAAGACTGACTGGAGAAATACCGAATTGATATATGCCTCCAAAGCCTGGGATCCGAATTTTATTCTGAATAATAATTTGCGTTGCTCTTTTGTACCCAGTGATGCGTAATATTCTGCATGGATAGTATCCCTACAAGTCGATAGGATGATGATTATCTTTCCTTTCGGGGCAGTATAACATTCCGGGGTTAGTGAAATAGGACTGAGTTATAGTTATGTCAGTATTCAATAGTGAATTTCTAATATGTCAATTGGAACTAATCAGAACTCTTGTTCAATGCCAGAACATGGAACGCGTTTTTCATCGTCACCCACACAGCACCAGATATTCATGGAATATTCACTCTATATTATGACAAGAACATATATATATATATATATATATATATATATATATATATATATATATATATATATATATTCCAAATATTCATAGGATATGTTTGGAATATATACATAATAATAATGATAATAATAACTGTGGCACCTCCGGAAACCGGAGCCACGAGGTCACCTATTTGTTTTATAAGGATGATCTTAAACTTTATGCCTCTGTAGAGAAGGATCTCCATCAGTCCTTGAGAGTGGTGGAAGAATACACGCATGCTATCGGTATGAAATTCAGGATAGACAAATGTGCAATGGTCCATCTCAAAAGAGGACGATGCGGGAACTACGGAGAGGATGTGCAGCTCGTAGATGGAAGCATCTTACACCATCTGGATGCCGGAGAGACGTATACTTACCTCGGGGTGGAACAACGCCATTCGCAAGCGGTAACAGTAGTGAAAAACTCTCTCCGCGGAAAGTATCAGCACAAACTTCGACAGATCTGGTCATCGGAAATGTCGGGGAGGAACAAAGTTGCTGCAACAAATATGCTTGCCGTTCCAATCTTACTCTACTCGTTTGGAGTAGTGAAGTGGACTCGGGAGAAGCTGTATCAACTCGACGTAAAGACCCGAAAAATGATGCATCTCTATAGGATTTTGCATCGCAAATCGTGCGTTCCACGGTTGTACTTCCGCCGACAACAGGGAGGCCGTGGACTTTTGAGTTTGGAGTGTCTACATGACAGAATGGTGCTGAATACAGCCTGTAAAGTCGTCAGGAGTTCGGGTCCCCTTCTCTTCATGGTCCGTGACCATGAGAGAGCAGGAATTGGAGCATCTTTCTCTAGGACAACTGCCCGAGCAGCTGATGAACTCGGTATAGTTTTCGAGACTGAACGAGGTGACCACAACTCTGTCACCGAGTGGGAACCTGTCCAGCAAGATAAAAGATAAAGCTCAGATAAAAGCCGCAGAGATCACTTTACTTCTGCGGAAACACAAGGATAAGCCATTGCATGGGGACTTCTTCAATAACATTGGAGACCTTGGCTTATCAAAGCGCCTGACCTTCGCTTTTCTCAGGTCGAGTGGGCTGAAGTCTGAAACTGAGGGGTTCATGGCTTGCCAGGATGGTGTCTTCAACACCTTAGTCTACCGCAGTAGATGCACTCGCTATCAGCATGTCCAGCATATGCGGTCTCGGCCTATATCCATCGACCTATCGCGGCCTTAAGAGTGCTATATTACCATCTACGGCACTCTTACGATATTGACGAGACACCTGTGTTGCCCTACGCTCCGGGGGATATTGAATCCGTTGTGGAAAACGAGAAGTGCTGAATTTATTGGAACTATTCGTTCCCCACCCTCAGGCTCATACGAGCTAATAAGCCTGATGTGGTCCTTCTCGACCACCAGAGCAAAACGATATTTGTCGTGGAGTTTCCAGCTCCTGGCGAGACGAATATCGTGAGAAAAGAGGAGGAAAAACGGATAAAATATCGAGATTTTCTCGTCGAACTCCGCAGACTCTATCCAGATCACTCTGTCGAATTGGTTGTTCTGATTATTGGAGTCCTTGGTGGAATGATGTCCTCTCTACTCTCGAATCTAAAAATCATACCGGCTTGTCGCACTAAGGCAGACATCATTCATAGCCGCACAGATGCAGAAGGCTGTCATTCTTGGCTCACTGCGCTTGCTCAGGGCACATGATTCTCGGACCCAATGATCACTTACCCCACGGTGTGGGGAGTGGTCATTGGTTGATAATGCTGGTGCTTTCTCCTGAATGTATCGAGGCTTCGGGGGATATGGCCTGACCAGCGCACACTACGGTGAAAAAAATAATAATAATAAGTTAATTCACCAAAAAAATGTTACTACCTAATCAACACTAGAATTAATTGTTATTGATATGAAAATAAACATGGAAATTCCACTAAAACTGAAGTTGCGCGTGGGATTTGCACAAATAAATTAACAATTTTTTTTCCTGTTTAGAATATGCAATGGTTTGAATTGGTCTCACTGTGTTAATTTCTATATTGATTTAAACATTTTGACACTTGTTTTAGATATGACTGCAATAAAGTTAACAATACACAAAAACAGTAAACAAACAATTTGCGAATTATTAGAATTGACAAACTATATTGATCCATATAAAAATTTAATAAAAACATAAGATTCAGAGGGTCAGTTAGTCAATGAGAGAGCTAACCAGATCTCGATTCAAGTTAGAAACGTAGTTTCTGAATATTTTTTTCAATATTTGACAAGAATTTATATTCATTATATTCATTTTTTGTTCAGTGGGCATAAATTTGAAGATTTTTGAAATCTGGTGAGTTATATTTCGTTGTCTGATTTTTGTACTGAATAGGTGGTTCCACTTATGTTTCGCTTGCGTTCACGCAGCCATTTTTATCAAGTACTTTCTTGGTTTTTTCTCATTTTGTCTTCAATCGAGGACCGCCTTCCCGGTACTGATGATGCCCGATAGGCTGAAACAGCTGTCCACCGATGGCTCTTTGATTGAAATCAATATGGAAATTATCAAAAAGCACTTATCTATTTATTTTTTGATTTTCATGGAATTATTTTCCAGCAGCTTGACTGCATTAACCTTTCTAGATTATAAATATATACATATATATGCCCTCATCACATTCTTGGAATATTCCAAATATTCCAAGAATATTCCCCAGAAATATTCTTAGAATGTATCAAAGGTTCGCCAGGAGCACTACCAGGGAATATTCTCCAGAAGATGTATACATCCATTGCATATTCATAGCATAATACAATATCCTCAAATGTATATTCATGAAATATTCCCGGAATATATATTGCTATGTGGACAGGAGATGAGGAATGTTCAACACATTCCTTTGCGGTCATCCAAAATGATTTTATTGGATCTTTTTGAAGTTTAATTTTTTCGAATCGACGAAAGTTGCTTTCTTCAAAAAGGTCTATCCCACAATATAATAGTCCGATAGCTGTGAATTTTTTACGCTTGAAGTTAAAAGGTTAAGGTTAGCTGTTAAGGTTAAGGTTGAAAGGTTAAGGTTAGCCATCCAAAACGATCCAGTATAGTGGAAAACTAATTCATTATCCACAGACTGAATTACAACAAAATTATATCGACAACTCCTGAGGAAAAGCTCGAAACAGATATATGTATCAGATTGACTATTTAGGAATATCACAGAATTTTCCCCAGTTCCCTCTGCCACTTCTGTTACTGAAACCTAAATATATCCCTGAAAATTTACACATCTAGCGATATTGGATCCCAACATAACCAAACTTTTAAAAGCTAGTATAGCTGTGAATATGTTTCATTTACATAATGCCTTCGGAGGGGGTTCAGAAAAATTGCCGTCTCCGTTTCCGTTGGAAACATACGTAAAGCGATGTTCTGTGACAAAGTTCACCTACTCAATTCGATTTCCCTCGCATTGTGCTTTGGTTTCGCACTCGAGCGCCCTTATTTTCTGGCACAGATTGAAAATTACAATGTCGTCTGGAAAGCCCGATATTTATGATTTCAATTCGAACGTTTTTCTTGCCGTAAACACAATTTCGATACTCTGGAATGGAGTTCTAGTCTAGTTAACAAGTGCCATTTCACCTAAAACACTGATGAAGTGTCATTGGAATGGCATGTAGGTATACATTTCACAAAACTTTTGAGGAGAGATCGACAATAATTTCTATAATTGTGAGGGACTACGTGAAAATTTGGTTCCTGGTTTTTTTGCGAAATCTCAAAAATTATTCTAAATATCACAACATATATGAATAAAGCAGAAAAATTTATAGAAACACCCCCATCTCCTTAAGGTGTACCGGCAATAGTAATGCTATTGCTTGCTATTTTCATTCTTCAGTAAGAATATAGTGATATTATTGAGTTTGCGAAGGAAGCCCGCGATTTGACTTTAAATTTTTTATAGGAATTAAATTATAATTATTTATCTGAATAACTGGTTTCATTTGAACGCCAACTGCAGTGGATTACGAAAATATTGTTCTCCTTTTCAATACTCGTCAGTGAAGATAATGTGAATTAACTCATTTGCACTTACACCGGAGATACTCCAATGAAATAGTCTAATGAAACAATGTATAAGGTTCACCTGTTTGTTTCAATAGAATTGAAAAATATCAGAGGTTCTATACTTCTGATCCGTTTCCTTGATAGGAAAATATTGATCAATTTGATCAATAACAAACTGTAGAGCCTCAACTCAGGGTTTGATGCATTAAGCCTCCAAGGAACCGACGATTTTATTTATTTTTTTCTCATAGATATGAGATCTGTGATTTCAGCAACCTTCATAAGTAGTTATTTGAGATCTAGGTGCTTCGATATGCTAGTCAGCTGTTCAAGGACTATCTGTACTTTTGGGATCCAACTTTGGTTTCTATTTCTCACTTATAACTTCAAATACAAGCTTCATTTTGAGGTGACCCGCATTGCAACGTACACCAGAAGCTTGATGTTTTTAATTCGCTTGAATTTGTTTCAGTAGCAAAACAAGAGGAAAAAAATTGTCGTCAGAATCCTGACAACCCAATGAATGGTAGAAATTGAATGATATAATGAATAACTCTATGAAATTCACTTCCATATAAACATTCATATTGTACTTGAAAATTTTCAATTGAATCACCACTGCATTTTCATCATTTAAAGCCAGGCAAAGACAAGACCCTTCCGAAATTTCATCCGTCACAAATAGAATCGGTTTCAGTTCAAAACTCAAGCAATGTTACCACCTGTTCCATTAGTCCTTTCAAACATGTTTACAGAGGACGACCACCGATTCTTAGTATAACTTTACTGTACCTCAGTTCTCACTTCACGTTGATCACTAAGGCCGAATAAAAAGAGAAGAATACTTGCCACTAGTTTGTATGCTCAACCGTAAAATGAAATGAATGATTGATATGGAATGTAAATAGCCGTCAGAATTTTGGCTATGATTCACGGAGTACTGCTGCAGACTGCTCAGGGAAATCCTGGATCTGTGAAAATAGTGAGTAGAAATTTTTTTAATCGGTGTGTTACAATCTACGAGTTGAAATCGATAAAAAGGTTTCATCTTGTACAGATTGCCTCGGAAACAGTATGAAATGAAAAGTAGGAAAATGACATGTTACAATGGTTCCGAAATACGCGGCGAACTGTGGCAGCTCATCGTTTTGATGTTCAACTCAACACACCCCAAACTTTACTGTTTTAGAACGCTTGCTTTTGGAGAACTGCGTTCATGTGGAATGAACTTCCTGAAAACGTTTTTGCAAATGAATTTGATCTTCAGCGATTCAAATCTAAGATGAATCGCTACTCTCGCACTGGCACTGCTCTACGAGCGCCTTAAGGGATTTTTCTGTAGTGTCCTTTAAAAAAAATGTATGCTTCACTTGAAAAATATCTATCGGTTCACACTTCGTCCTACTTTTTGCCGTTTTCATTCACGGTTCTCTCCAAACTCCGCGCGTGCGTATAATGGCTTTATCACCAATGATGACATGATAATAATAATGATGATAATAACATTACCTCAAACCAGCAACTATTTCAATAATGAAAAAAACATTCATTGTTTTCAATGTCACCGGAATAGCACACGTTACCTGGACTATCTGCCTCAAACACAATTTCGATACTTCAGAATGGCTTTTGTGGTTTTGAACACGTGAGCGATCGCTCGAAAACGTCGTTTAATCTGAGGCGAAGTCGAGAGGTGGATTATTTTCGATACGCGAATTTTAAAATCGATGTTTGAATGCCGAATTGTATCCGATGAATGGGAGATATTGAGATTTGATAGGGCGGTTACGGTTTCATTTCGGTTTTTGAGATCGAGAAAAAGCATTCCTGATGTGAATGAAGTATTCGTTTCTTGAATTTAGCCAATTCAATAAGGTACAGATTTAGAGGAATAAGTACTGTTCTCATAATTGATATGTTTTGGAGTCTACAATTTTTGTAAAGCATTTTTTCTGGTAATAATAAAATGCATTTACAATATTTTCCTCTGTGAGGAATCTTGCACAAATATGAGACCAGTTTATTATAGAATATTTGTGATATCAGTTAATAGAGTAGTAGTTTTCGACAAAGATTCACCAGAAGAGATGTGAAAAATGAGGTCAGAATGAAAATGATTCATGTTTTTAATAAAATTCAGATAGAAAGAGTCTTACTAGTTCGGACTTGAATTATCTAAGTCAATAAGCTCGTAATATGATTTGAAATCTCTGAAAGAACAAATAGAATCAAAAATTGAAATGAATTGCCAAAAATTACAATTATATTGAGCGATAAATTAAATAAAATGAAAATCAAAAAATCAAAAAGATTTTTAACCAAGTTATTTCACGACGTACCGATTGTTGGTATCCACAATTATCTTCAGTTGATCTGTTGAAAAAAATCGTTCTTCCTTTAACCAGCTCTCGGCCCCCTACGAAAGACAATTCTCTGAATTCGAATCTTGTGCGAGCTAAGGACAGTTTTCACTAAACAACATGAGGTAGAGTTAGCAGATCACGTAGTAAAATTGGGAACTTTGTTTTATGGAGTTACACCGTGGAAGTTGAGACGAATAGCTTTTGATTTTGCAGAAGGTAATCACTTGAAACACAAATTCAACACAGACAAGAAACTAGCCGGCAAAGATTGGCTAAGAGGATTTCTGAAAAAAAATCCCCAACTAAGTCTTCGTCAGCCAGAAGGTACTAGCATAAACCGTATATCATCCTTCAATTCTGAAGCTGTTGGATTTTTTTTCAAAAATCTTGAAGACGTTATGAAAAAGTTTAAATTTAGAGGCGACAGGATCTTTAATATGGACGAGTCCAGTATAACTACCGTTCAGAAAAAATCAGGAAAAGTTTATGCTAAGAGAGGACAAAAACAAGAGGGTGTTGCCACTTCCGCCGAACGTGGACAGACAATCACCAACGGGTGGTCAAATGATTTGTTGTTCTTTAAATGGCTTAAGCATTTCCAGATTTATGCAAAGTCAACTGAGGCCGATCCAGTTTTGCTAGTATAAGATAACCATTCTAGTCATATATCATTAGATATTTATAATTTTGCCAAAGAGAATTATATTGTTCTTCTCTCAATACCACCACATACTTCAAACCATCTTCAGTCTTTGGATTTCGTATTTTTTGGTCCTTTAAAAAAAGCTCTCTTTATCGTTTATGATTCGCATATGATTTCGACTGCTCATGAGAAGATCACGGTGTATGATCTGGCTCGCTTGTTCAATCAAGCATATATAAAGGTAGCAACTATGGACAAAGCAATATCAGGATTCAGAACCACCGGAATATTTCCTTTCAACTGCACTAAGTTTACGGAAGAAGATTTTGCACCAGCCGAATAGTTTAGAGAACTTGTTTTAGATACGGAACAAGAAGAACATGAAAAGAACTTAAACATTGCATTTCCTCAAGTATCGTCAACATGCTCAGCCACAGAACCAATATTATCAACATCAAGAGCTACTGCGAAACAGACACCATCAACATCCACAACAGAACCTGAACTTTTGCCTTCATGTTCAGGTATCATTGAAGTATCAGATATAGCTCATATTCCAAAGAAAGTATTTAAAAAATCTACCAAAAAAACGACGGTGAGGAAAAAACAATCAGACATTCGGACTGCTACACCAGTGAAGGCTATTCTCCTGTAAAAACAAGCTGAGCGAGATGCTAAAACTGAGAAGCAAGCTAAGAGAGAACAAAATGGTGCAGAATGGTGCAGAAGGTAGCGATTCAGATCTCAGTGAATTCGCACAATGTCACGCTCCTCCTGTAGCCAATGAAGTATGCATCATATGCGATGAATTTTGAAAAAACAAAGAACTCTGGTATCGCTGAGTTGGATGTGCGGCATGGGGTCATGCAGCTTGTAGTGGTTGGGAGTCAGCTGGAGGTTTTCAATGCGATGAGTGCAAAAAAAATATCTAGAAAGTAGAAGTATCAAAACGACGTTTATTTCGATATAATATTTAAAAACGTATTGTATTGCTAATGTTTGAGTTTTTCAGTTTGCTTCCCAACTAGCAATTTCGTATTTTATAATAGTTGCGGAAATGTTTCGGAGATAAGCATTCCTCACAGAAATGTTTTCGAAGTGTTTATAAAACTGCTATAAATAGGAAATTGGCACCGTTTTATAAAGCATTATAGTCATTATCAATATTTTGTAAGGCCTTTTACAAACACTACAAAACAGTTTTATAAACATTTTGGCAGTTACTATAAAATTTGTCTAACACTCTTAAAAAGTAGTTTTATAAAGACTTCCCTTATTGCACTTTTGCGACACATAAAATAATCAGGAGACAATTTTATAAGAGTTTTTTAGTAGTTTCAAGTAGGCGTTATAAAATATAATACAGCCGAAAACGATAACAATAAAATAAAATAGTGTTAAAAATGTTTTCTTGAAAACGCAAGAAGTAATTTTGTATTGGACACTAGGAAAATATAATAGATATGTCACCAACTGAAAACTAACAGAAATAAAATTTCACTTCTGCACTCATAAAACTTATAAAGACATTGTTTGTGTTTCGAAGATTGATATTTTTACTGCAAATGAAATTTTATTGACAAATATATAGCCTATTATTAGCAAAATTTAAGCGCGCCACTCATTTATAAATGTTGTCGGTAAAATTATGAATTATACAAAAATTCACTCTGTCAACGTATTAATTTTCTGGTCGCAAACTTAACTCTCTTTATTCTAAATAATATAATGTTATAATATTTATGTACTTCTCAGCTGTAAATATCACTATATGTGCGGTATTTCATATTTTCAACTCATCTAATTTCAGTATCCCGGATCGCTATCATTTAAAATGGCGTCATTCTATAAAATGAATTGGTATCAGTAGCAAGCATTTCAACGTATTTTAGCTACTATGTTACCCCTATGAAACTGTTGAGAAACACTTAGTTCTGGGAGTGATGGTATTGCGGCAGAATCGGACTACTTTTAAAGCTATAAGTTTGTACAAAAGTGCTTGTATGAATGAAAGATTTCTCACACATAGTTCGGATAAATATTATCTGTCTTTGATGTTTTGGCTAAAATGTTTCATCGATTATAAAGACTAAACGACGGGTTTTAACCATTATAATAACCTTTTCCTGTTTCTCGCAAGAAAAAAATTGAAGCACTAGATCAGGTAGGATAGTTTGAAGTATTTTTTAGTATTTCTAATAGACAGAGCGACTCAAAAAGCTTTCAGAAAGTTTTTTTATGGAACACCAAGTCATTTCTTCGTCTATTTAAAGCACTTCGAACTGAATCTGAAACTATTATATACCCCCAATAAATGCTCAAAATGGCCGCCATTGAGTTATCATTTATTTTCATTTATATATTCCGGATACAAACAGAAAAATCCACTACAGAATCCACACAATGGAGTTATTATCAAATTGAAAATATTAATTAATACACTAATATATGCATATCATAGTGTCATTAGAATTGAATACAGTAACAATAAAAACTGATTATTAGTTATTGACAAAATATATCAATGAATTATAATTTATAGTAATGAGTTTTCAATATTTTTTTGGCCCTAAGCTACGATGTATTAAAAATATAGAAGTATTTTGCAAGAGTGTTACCTCATATTACTGGAGTTTTCTCCCAACACCAAACTGTTCTAGATCCACTAGTAAGATTTTCGACCGTATTTTTTTCTAATAGATGGATTTACTGAAATAACTTGAACAGAACCAAACTAGCCCAAGCCAACTATTATCCCTTCTTTTACTAAACAAAAAATTATAAAAAAATATTTGTTACAAATAACAACCATACGTTGTATGAAGTTATTGAGAATGACATCACGATAGTGAAGGACTGGTTTGACTCAAATCTCTTGAGCTTGAATTTATCAAAAACAAAAGTAGTGTCCTATCGTTGCCAGATTCCAGCCGTACATCTAAATAATATTCAAATAGATAACGTACCAGATTCTAAATTCCTTGGCTTGTTCATTGACAATAGTTTAAAATTCAACAATCATGTAGATACTTTGAAATCGAAGCTCTCCTCTGGATGTTATGCCATACGAGTAACTGCATTTGAGCTCGGATCTGCAGAAGCTAGAATGGTTTGTCATTCCCTTTTTGAACCACACCTCCGTTATGGTATTTGTTTTTGGGGTTTGTGTTCTACCACATGCCTTCAATCAGTATTACTAATACAAAAACGTGCAATACGATGCATATGCAAAGCCAAGCCTAGGGACTCTTGTCGACCTCTTTTTGCCTCTAACAAAATCCTAACTGTTTATATACTATTTATATACGAGACAATCTGCCTTGTCTTCAAAAATAGGGTATTGTTTAACAACTTGGATGCGCCAATGTATCAAACCAGGCAAAGATTCAGCTTTAAATTACCGCTGCCTTCTTCGTCGCTAGTTAAAGATTCCATTATTTACAACGGTCTTAAAATGTTCAATCACCTTCCTCAAGCTATAAGAACCATAAATGACCTTGGAGCTCTTAAGAAAGAGTTGAAAGACTTGCTCTCTGGGAGACCTTATTATAGCTTAGCAGAATTCTTTGATGATAATTTTAATTGAGAAGACTAACTGTAATATCTACGGTATTTTATTGATTTCATTTCATTCAATTTAGTTTAAATTGATTTATTTACATTTTGTTGACCATGTTCGTATATCCTGAACGTTTGTTATTATTTACATGTCTCTTTCATGTATATGTTATTTATATTTCGCACAAGGCTTTGTCAATAAGAATTTATTCTTCAGACAATAAAGTATATTAAAAAAAAAGTATTCGAACCAGTCGTCACAAAAATTAATCATACGTCAATCAGTCAACATCCCAACATCAAAGGCATTTACACTTACGAATACCTATAGATATGAACACTGTCACGAATTATTTATAGAAAGCGGGTAACGAACCCATACAATCGAATATGAACGCGAACGCATACGCTCAAATCACAAAATTATCGGAAACCTGGATACTCCCAAATGGATAAAATTCCGTGAATCACCTTGTATAGTTCAGCTGCTGAAACTGAACTCCCATCCAACTCATTTCTATATATTTCTATATAAATATTTTGATGTTTTTTTACACAGAATACTAAGAATACGGCCCTGTTAATATTTGTTTGCCTTTCTGCTCCGCTGTGGCTCTGCTGTCGGTACGCAACTATTGTGATTGTTATAAGTTAGTTGGCAACATTTTTGCAAATACACGACACTTTGGTGACTCTTATGATATAAATTACTTATATTCATCACATATTACCTTTTTTAAGATAATTATCCGTTGTCTAATGCTAAATACATGGTGAATATTAGACATAACCTATATGATCGCCGATGAAATATTGTTGATATATAATTTATCATGCGTTTAGAGGAAATGAGGGGTAAGTTTTTGATGTCAGAATATATATTTTAATAAGCTTCAATAATTGACCAGATATTTGATAATTCAGGCCTATATTTTCAGTTGATAGTTTTTTTTTGAAGCTGGATTTGACTCATTTTACCTACGTTTTAGGTATATATGTTCACCATAGTTCCGTCGTCATGGGTGAATAATAACTAACTCTCATGGCCAAAAATGCTGATAAGCTTATACGAATCCACAATTCTATGCCCGAAGACAGTTGGTTTACAATGATGTATAAACTAAAACGAAGTCATTTGATGACCTACCAAATTGCTGAAGAAGAACTATTAGAACGAATGCTGAAGAATAACGATACAGAACAAGAAAAAATTATCAATTCTATGCAATCCAAAAAGCAAGCAGGGTTATTTCCATTCAAACAAGTTGTCAAAGAAAGTGTGAAAAAGCCAGAGTTATGTATCTTTTATGGGGAGTTACTTCTGAATGATTTCTGTAAAGCATACTTTGCTGTATCTGAATTTGTCATCATTCAAAGGGTTGTAACACGAAACTGCTCCACTCAGAACAGAATATTCAGGTTTTCTAAATCGATAACTAAAAACTAAAAAGTGCAAACCCTTTGTATTTTACAGTCCTCCAAATTGTGAATAAAAAGGTTGATTTACTAAACCCAATGCCTTGAAAATATTGAATTTACTTACGGGGTACCTATACTCAATAAAAATCAAATATTTAGAAGTTGCTGAAGAACTAATTTCCACCACGATATCGATGGTATCCCATTTGAATAACTGAATGAAAATATTCTTACTAAACACAACTAAAAAGCTGTGATTAGGAATCGATGTCAGCTGGTTGTTCTCAATTGCTGCAGTTTATTCTTGGTGGCAGCAAATATATATTAGCAAAAGCAATTCAATTTTATAACAGTTATAATAGTGTTTTTGAATTGTTGTGAATATACCACACTATAAAGTAGTTGGGAAATTATCATTGAAGTGACAATATAGTAATGAAAATAAAATAGTGTCAGAAAGCAGTCTAATAAAATAATTTCTTCAAAGCTACAGGAAACAGTTATAAAATAAGCTTGAAATAGTTTTATAACTATCATAAAAATCTCGCAGAAAAGTGTTATAATACTTCTACATAACAATTTACTTTTATAGGAAAATAAGTTTTATAAGTTAGTTTTAAAAACGTTTCTGTGATAATTTCCTGACTATTTTATAATGCTTTTTCAATTTTATTTCATAAACGTTTCTATGACAAATTGATAAAACACTTTTATTGCCTACAACTGTATTGTGTTCACCGATCATCTAGTACACTCAATTAGCATTTCGGAAGTAATTATAAAATATTAATAAAATGAAACTGTTGCAACACCATGGAATTATAAAACAACTTTGCTGGTTGATAATTTTTATTTTACCGAGGTAGGTAGGTGAGGTATCTACTGCAAAAGCTCAAATAACATGCACGATATTGCCCTACTAGCAAAGCGATATTACCCCACCGGGTGGGGCAATACCGCGAAAAGCACGTGTTGCGTAGTTTCAAATTGATTTAATGATACATTTTCTTTTTTATATATTTTTTATAACCTCCTATACCTAACATATCCGTGCACAATTTACCAGTTTGTCAACTGTTTATTGTGTAAAATGTAAATTTCTGGAATGTTTCCGCTTAGGTGCGCGAAATTACCCCGCCTTCCCCTACATTGTATCCATTCAATCTCAAGGTCACTTTAAAACTTTTTTTCTCTAGATGCTCTGGATGGCGGTTCGATAGTGAGTGCAGGTACGGTGTGCGTGGGATATCGGTTTACTTTGTGGGTTAGTCTGCAACCACGTCGTTCGATGAGGACATTTGGGAATGCTATTCGCTGGTACAGTTCAGTTTCCATGGTGAACTTGATGCTGGGGTGTTGAGCATTCAAGTAGTCTAGGAAAAGATTCAGCGATCGGTTTCGACTTAAACTGAAGATATGTGAAGCTAGTTACCCACTTCAGCGAATCGACAGTTAGTAATTCCATTAATCGACAGCATTCAAACAAAAGTGTAGTGACACTGAAAATCTCGGCCACTAAATCCTTAACCACTTTGCCAACATTTCGAACATTCCATATTCATTCCCGAATGGTTTTCCTCCAGGATTGAACTCATCATGCTTCGGAAACAGCAATATATCAAACCGCTGTTTCTTCTTGAAAGCAAATTTTCCGTTCTCTGAAATATCACATGCGCCCTGTCACGAATTATCCGTTCCCACACCTTTCCCAGAGGAGACATTAATTAAAACTCGATCTATCATCCCTGTTCGGTCTCTCGAACACTAATCTAGTTTTCTCGTATAGCCTAAAAGTTTGATTATTCCGGCCAACAATGTATTAGAAGTTGAGGGGTCGTTTTTGTTTTCATCTATCCGAAAGTTATTTACAACGTTTTGAAGTTCTTGGACACAATGTGTAATAAAACAAAGTGAATGTTAAAATATTCTATGACGAGGATAGTTTTAGCAGCCCTCCAGTAGGTCCTTTATTTTTATTTACAGCATTAACGTGTTTTTACTGATTATTTTGTATGCATTATTTCTAGCCAACAAGAAGATACGGGCCACTGGACTCATCTTGTTCAATTTCAGTTATACAGGCCAACTTTGGCTTCATAATATACAGGGCATTCCTTAGTGATGTGTTATGATTCGAGGTGTGAATCTATATGTAATAATGATAGATTGTTCTATAAACTATGGTG
Organism: Leptinotarsa decemlineata; assembly: GCF_025532065.1. Taxonomy (NCBI): domain Eukaryota; kingdom Metazoa; phylum Arthropoda; class Insecta; order Coleoptera; family Chrysomelidae; genus Leptinotarsa; species Leptinotarsa decemlineata. The sequence goes on along the minus strand of NW_027412688.1, from coordinate 3,050,941 downwards.
TCGACATATTCAGTTACGAAAATAAGAGAGAATAAACTTAACAAAAAGAAATTGTTTGATATTTACGAAACCATTTGAAATATTGAATACAGGATGGAGAAAATAACTTTTATCTGATTTCTACTGAGCTTTTTATTTGTTACGACCTGTTTCGGTTTGTAAAACTGTAATAACTGCCATTGCAATGGTAAACGTAAAATATTATTTCATTTATAGAGATCGAGGTCGATCACCCGTTTCTTCGGTACCGAAATTTTTCCAGTTGAAAAAGCACTGAACTACTTCATGACTGTCGGACCTTCGAGCGTCGTTGTGGTCATGTTCAAGTTGGGCTAGACTAAACTAATGAATATATTGAACCTGGCGATTATTATACGTTTGGGAATGCTAAAAAACACTGAGGTGACGTTTTTGTGGCTAGCGTTGCTGACGTGAGGGCTTAGGAGCTTTTTGGAGAGGCAAAAAATTCAGTCACCGGATCCTATCGAGACGAGGTCGGGGGTCTCATCCCTCTGCCTTCGAGGCTGAGGGAGGTGGCCTAAATAGGAAAGTAATTTTGTTTGTGAGTGCGTGGTGCGAAATTTTAGGAAAATCGGTAGTGAAATCATAAACCGGTAATGGGTACAGGGTAGTTTAAAATAAAAGTGTTGTTGTTGAAGACACAGCGGTCCAACGGAATCTATGGTTGACCATGAACCACCCAAAGAGGCGTTATGTGAGTTTTTTTTACTAACCAGTTGATATTAAGAGGAGTTCACATATTATTTTGTCTTGAGTCCACTTCCTATTTGCAGAGAGGTTATATATTGTTGATTTCCTAGTGCTGATTGTTCAGTTGAAGTTCATATTAGAATTACAAAAAAATGCGAAAATTTTAAGTTATACACCACTCTCCCTAAAGTGAAAGTAAAACCGAATTGGTGCGTTTGTAGTTATTCAACAGGTTAAATCAATAGTAAATAGCATGGTGAAATTGGCATCATTTCCTTTTTTCTATTTTCGTTTATTTTATAGAATTTAACATTTTCCTTTTATATAAGATTTTACACGTTTTTTTTCCTTATTTTGTCCACTGAGTCGTTTTTCTGTTTATTATACTTCATATTTGAAAACTTGGACTTTCATTTTCTCTTCGACTGAAAAAAACACCATCCTCGTAGAGTAAGATGAAGTTAAGAGAACAAAAACAAAAATGAGACTTTCTGTCAATCTATCGAGAAGACAATATTGAATGAAAATCATTTCAATTAATATTTAAATTCAGTTCTGGAACCCCATAATGAGAGAGAATATAAGTAAATATATACTCAGATACTTGTGATGTGTACCTAGAATAACAAAAAATGTTACCTGGATTATCGATACTAATAACTATTTATCTTCTGTAATATATCAAGATTACCCAACTGGTGATCCCCAAAAACCTGCTTGTGAATTTAAAAGTGGAAAGCTGCATAGTTATAGTTGATCATTGACGTTTTCATACAATTTATTTATTTTCAATGCTTTCAACAAATTCGTCTCTCTTCCATCAGTGTAGAGAATTTTCATGTTTTCTTTATTTATTGTGTGGTTTGTTTCTTTCTATATATGGCTGATTTTTTATCTGATAATACAGGCTCTAGGTATCTCATGTAGAAATTTCTGCATGTCTGGTCTGTATAATCTGCTGAACAGTACCACATTCTAGACTACATATGCTCGATTTTTTCTACTTATATCTTTTAGGTTTCGTGTTGAAGAACATGATCCCCAAATTGATAGCTTCTTTAGGTTTTTCATCATTCAGGTTTAGTTTCTTCCTGATCAATTATTGGTTCCTATTGAAGATCAGTTTCTCAATCAAGTTGACGTGAATGTGGTTATTTCAGTGTCACACATAAAGTCCGCATCAAATGGGATTTTTTCATCTCTTCAAGCAATTTTTGATATTTCCATTAGGTTGTGCTTCAAAAATGATGCCAAATGACATGCATATGACCGATCAAGTGATTTTTCTTCCCTGTCTAATTTGACTTTTTTTCCAAAAAATGTTCAGAAAAGCAAATTTCGAAAATCGGTAGGGAGAAAAGATGATTGTTTTTTCATTTTTTACCCATATAGTTACCAATTTTTAGCTCTCTATTACAAATTTAGTTTTTTTACAGTTTTTCGAAAATTTGACATTTGCCGATTTCTCAAATTTATTCAAACCTCAACAAAGTTAGTGCTTTATGCCTAACTTATCTTTCCAACGCATTTTTATTACAAATTGCAATTCTAAATACAACTTATTTCGCAAAAATTTAAAACATCAGAAAAAATTATGCCAAAAATGGTGCAAAGTTGATACAGTTTTTAAAAACAGATGGATATTCCACTTTTTTCAACTTTTTGCGAAATAGCTTGATACATAAGCATAATTGAAAAACAATATCAATGAAAAGTCAACAATTTATCCTTTACTGCACTTTTCAAACAGTTAAACTTTGATTTACTAATTACGAAAAATTACAATGAAATTAAACTAAGGGTACTATGGAAACAATTGAACTGAACTGAATAAGCAAAATATTTTATTGTCATATGACATTTGTTGAATAACTCAAAATAGTGTTTATCAGTTTTACATTTAAAATAGTTTATTCGTTGTCTAGTGTGTTGTTAAAAATGCTGAATCTTGAAGAGAAACTTGAAATCGTTTTAATATGCAGCGAGAATACCGGTCACCGACAAGTAGCTGATATTTTCAATGTCAGACATCCTGTAAGAAATATTCATCAGTCAACAGTTAGTAGGATAATAGCTAAGTTTAAATCTACTGGCTCGGTTGAGAGTAATTTTAGAAAAGCACATCAGCCTTCTAGACATACTGAAGAAGTGGAATTTGAAATATGTTTGGATGTCGTAGAACATAAAAAAACAAGTATTCAAGATATTGCAGATAGAACAGATGTTAACCGAGAGAGTGTACGACGTATTTTACACAAAAATAAATTTACGTCTTAAAAACCGAAATTTATCAGTACATTAAAAGAAAGGGAATTCGATATGCGCTTGTATTTTTCTTATTGTTTTCAAGGGGAAAAAGAAGAAAATTATCATTTTCCTTATCAAATTTTAGGGACAGATGAAGCGACCTTCTCTTCAAATGGCGTTGTGAGCTCGCAAAACTGCAGGTGGTGGGCAAAAGAAAACCCACATTTCGTAATCGAATGTCGAGATCAATATTCGTTTAAGACGAATGTATGGTGTGGCATATTAAACGATCAAATTATAAGACCATACTTTTTAGACATAATTTAAATTCTGCGGACTACCTACACTTTGTGAATACCGAACTATCTGAAGTTTTGGATAATATGCCCCTTCAAGTAAGAAATGTTGTGTGGTATCAGTGTGATGGTGCACCTATTCATACTACAAGGATGATTAAAAAGCCTCTTTTGAAAATATTTAGGGGCAAAGTAATCAGTCGCAATATGGAATACTTTTGGCCGCCTAGATCTCCTGATATAACCCCACTAGATTTCCTCTTGTGGGGTTACTTAAAACAAAAGGTGTATAAGCAAAGACCTTTTCGAGATTTAAACCATTTAGAGGCAGTTATTCGAGAATGTGTTGTAAGCACGAAACCCCGTAGTATAAAGAATGCAGTTAAAGATGTTTTAAAAAGGACAATTGATTGCATTGAACGTGGTGGAAGGCACACCGAAATGTGACTATTTATTTTGTATTACTATTGGTATTTACATGGTTTAGGCATATGTTTCGATTTGATTTAGTGTTCTAAATTTAAATTATAACTTTATTTTAACAGATGTTTGTTAGAATTTTTTACGGTTTAGTTTTCTAAGCAACAAAATCTAAATTGATTTCTGAAGTAATTTTGTTCATTCATACCTCATAAAAGATATTTAGTAAATGTGAAATTACTTTCGTATAATTCCTTCCCTTAGTTTAATTGCGTTGTAACTTTTGGTAATTAGTAAATCAAAGTTTAACTGTTTGAAAAGTGCAGTAAAGAATAAATTATTGACTTTTCATTGATATCGTTTTTTAATTATGCTTATGTTTGGCATAATTTTTTCTGATGTTTTAAATTTTTGCGAAATAAGTTGTATTTAGAATTGCAACTGGTAATAAAAATGCGTTGGAAAGATAAGTTAGGCATAAAGCACTAACTTTGTTGAGAAAACAACAAAAACTGTAAAAAAACTAAATTGGTACTAGAGAGCTAAAAATTGGTATATGGGTGAAAAATTTAAAAACAATCATCTTTTTTCTTTACCGATTTTCGAAATTTCGAGCAAAAACTGCTTTTCTGAACATTTTTTGGAAAAAATGTCAAATTGGACAGGGAAGAAAAATCACTTGATCGGTCATATGCATGTCATTTGGCATCATTTTTAAAGCACAACCTGATGGAGATATCAAAAGTTGCTTGAAGAGATGAACAAAAAAATATCCCATTTGATGCGGACGTTATGTGTGACACTGTATAAGCTATCTGCTTCATGATCTTTATTTTTCCTTGAAAAGCCTTCTCTGATGACGAAATTATGAATGATCTATGTATTGTCGATCTAAAAGCCGATAACCTATGTGATAATGGACTGAAAGAATCCATAGGGATTGTACATTCCGTTAATGTGTTTTTCCTATAGATGTTGAATTGTAATTTATTTTTGATTTTTATAACATTGATATCCAGAAAGTTGATCCTGTTGTTTCGATCAATTTAGATCGTGAATTTTATGTTATCGTGGAGAGTATTGAGTAAGTTCATAAACTGATTTATCTGTCTTTTCGGGCCGTCCAATTTTTTTTAAATAAGCAAATCAATAACGAACGAAAAATACTAGTATTATTATGAAAAAAGCGACGGGCGCCTGATATACAAAGATTGGCACAAAGCGCCCACGCTTTTTCCACAATAATACTAGTAGGATTCGTTCGTTATTGTTTTAAGCTTATTTAAAAAAAATATTTTTGACTTTTTGGTTCGATGTTCTTTGAAAGTGTGTTTTTCAGTTTTTTAAACTATATTTATTTCGATCAAATTCAATGGTATTCACTGATATATTACAGTTTGAATTATACTCATGAAAACAAACAAAATTTTTGAAACAACATATTATAAAATTGTTGTGCTGCAGATTGATATAAATATAAAAACCACAGAGAATATTCTACGCTCCTTTCCAAATTGTCGACATACATGGTAGGAACCTCATTAACCAAACATTCTCAAGTTCATTGTGACAAGGTGACACTCGAGTGAAGGATTCCACATTTCCAGGAAACACGCTTTGTTCAATGTGAAACTGAAGTCGACACTGAGCTTATTTCTCAGCTAAACTTGAATATATCATTCCCCATTGCACTTCACGAAATAAATACACACAAAGCAATCATTAAATATGTATAAAGGTGTAAAGACGCTAGAAATGTTTTGGTTCACTCCATGGTTTCACGTGCAGCGGAAAGAGAACATGAAAGAAAATTTTAATGTTTCATGGGGCCCGAAATTTACATAATTGAAGGAATTAAAATAATGACCGAGTTATAGTTATGTAGCTCAAGGTATAAACAATTGTGTTTTTCAACGTGAAATGATAAGCGATTCAGGGTGACGACGAAAGTCTAAGAGGAATAGTAATAGTATATTATGCAACGATCATGTAATGATGGTTATTAAGACACGAGCATTAACCGGGATACGAAACGAGCCGAAGGCGAGTTTTGTATGGTATATGCGAGTGTATTAATAACCATTACATGTGAGTTGCATACGCTATTTTTTCTAAACCCGATAAATAATGAAAAACTATAAATATTATATTTGTATTGAACACATTTACAGTAATTAACTCATATTTTTTTAAAAAAACACAAACTTAATGGTATTATCATGGATATATGAAAACTATAAAGATTTTAATTATATTTATATTGAATATAACAACTGTAATTAATCTGATCTTTTAAAAATATTGGAGTCGATGGTATTCCTTCTATATCGCTGTTTTCAGACATTTTGATAATATAGGTAGGTAATATGAAAACTACTAAGCAAACTAAGCAATTAATTACTTAGGTTAGAATCTAGGACAAACAAAGGAACAGGATTCTTGATTGAAAAATTATGGGTTCTATTGGTTGATAATCTGTATCGTTATGAAAAATCTGTATCATAATGGATATCATTATGAAACGGATTATGGTCATATAAGTGTTTTATTAGAGTACGGGTGTAGAAAAATACTATTTTGTAACTAGTGGTTCACAGCTGAATATTTTGATAAACATTTTTCACCATGTTATAGGACAGATCTATTTTCTGTATAAAATGATATTTCGTTCATTATATCGCAAGGAAATGAGCATATGGGACAATTTTATTTTTTAATTTTCTTCGAACAACACAAAATTCCTAATATTGTTAGTGATTATTCAGCATTACAAGCAAGTGGAATCTGAAACAAAATCAGATTTTGAAGAGTTTCACTGGATAATCCCTTGTTATCAAGAGCTGAAACCTCAATAAAATATGTAAATAACATATTTACGATGTACCTCATAAACGAACATACGACTCACGTTATTTTACGTTCATATAACGCCGGAAATTGGTACTTATCGCTCCAAAAGGAACGTATTATGGACTGCCCATGATGATGTCTATCATTTTCGAGAAGAAAATATGATGTTTCTTCAACGTTTGTAAAGAAATATATGAACGTTTACTGAATTTAGTGGAAAAACAATTTGTTTAGGCCAGTTTCGACTTACACTATAGGTTGAACGACGTACACCTATCAGAAAACAACTATTTCCCTGACTAATACCACGAAATGTGTTGGATTATATCCAACAGGTGTCACAGTGGTAATAGCCCGGTATTATAGGTAACATAATTCGATTCTCGAAGCTAATCATTACTCAGTGCAGTTGGCATATTTTCCAGTTAGTGTATTTCTAAAGTAAAAATATAAATTAGTAGCTGTTGCCCGCTCTTATATTAACGTTCAGCCGAAGCTACTGAACCTAGAATCTTGAAATATGCAGGTGGGTTCTTTCTATAGCGTTAATAAGCGTCAAGAAAGGAAATCAGGAATTTCCATCCCCAAGAGGGAAAAGTAGGATTCAAAGATAATAATGAATTTCGTCAGTTTTGAAGGTGGAAACCTGAAGTTTTGGGTTGATAAAAAAATTTGGTCACTATTCGTTTGAAATGCTCTGTGACAAACCAAATTCTAAATGGGTGAAGCCGCGGGCAATAACTGGTATAAAGATGAACTTTTACAGAAATAAAAATGCAAAGAACCAAGAACCATCTAAAATCTTCAGTGTTTTGAACCTAGTTGAAGTAGTAGGTTTGGACTATCAAATTTGTCTTGAACACTTAAGATTCCGATCAAACTGAAAAAAAAATTCGGGGAATGGAATGAAAATCAAGTTTCTCGTGTTACAGTCAATTATATAATACTTGTGAAAAATCCCCAGATAGGTCTATTCCCAAATTTTGTTTCAATACCACCTTCATCTAGAATGATATAATGAAAGACAAGAAAAACTCGAAATGTTGTTTTATATTCGTTTTATCCTGATATAAACTAATTTGCAATACGAAATTTCATTCGTAGATTTCATTGTCAACTTCATTGTTTCAAATACGTACCTCTAGTTTTTCTATCTATGTTTGTTGCCACTATAATCAACAATTTAGGTATGTATTAAAATACAGGTCTGTATTGAAAAAAATGATGATGGAATCTGTCTTTGTTATATCACTCGAAATAATGGCGGTAAAGCCGAAAAAAATTCGAAAATTCTAGTTTGTGGCAAATATCTCGAAAACAACCACTACTGTTTTTGATCAGCAAAAAAATATTATAGTTCCCCAAAATAGGAACCTTTTCTCCAATATAACTGACGTTGGGATAAGCTAAAAAACGATCTGAATGAAAATGAACTTGAAACAGGACTTCATTATCATCGAACAGCAAATTATTTTTATGAGGTCAACTCACCCCTGACAACGAGTCGCACTGGATGACTTGTTAGTGCGTCTTGGGTATGAAAATCGCTGGCAGTGACTTGGCATTCCCAACTGCCGTCATCAAATTCCAATTGAGCGGCTCTCACCCAAATTGAACAATCCCCATTTTCTTGATTGCTTGTAGACCACTCGTACTTATGGGGATACATTCCCATAGGCTGCAACAGAAGAAAATAAGTCAAAAGAGGAAATATTGAATAACGATACAAAAAAATGTAACTACATGTGTCCAAAATCAAAGATATTGCTGAGAGACCATTGGTCAGAAACGTCAATAGCGTAGGTTACTACTAGAAAGTTTTTTGTCAAATTTAGCGAACTATTAAAACTCGTTTTAAAGAAGGTGTTTAGTATTTGGTTTTGTAGACCAAATAATTCTGGTGTAGCTCAACATACGTTAGATAACGGCTAAAGTATGGGTGAAACATGTTGAGGATTTTTGAGACCGGTACATGAAAACAAGTTTACAGAAGTATTTTTTTACTTTTTGAAAATATGTCAATTGAAATCTATCATTCTGAAAATCTCTTTGTTGCTATCTAATGTGACATTAACAAATAGAAACTAGAAAAATATTAGCTACTGGAACTCAACAGGGAGTCACTAAAATATTATTTGGGAATTAGTATCATTATAAACACACAATGAGCCTCGATGACCCTAATTACCTGAAGTGATTTTATATGAGAATACCGAACTTAAATGTTTTCATCAGCTCCTGGTAATGCTTACATTGCGAACCGAACATCAAGTTCATCTGTGTTTTATTTCCGTTTCCATTCTACGCCAGACGTTTCGATTCTAACTATGAAATCAGTGAACTTGAATTCAGTTTATGAATTTCTTTCGTAGTATCATTACCATTTTCTTTCCCCACTAATTTGATGAATGATTGAATGTTTTTTGAGAATCTGAATGAAATTGGACTATAGGGAACCATCCGTTCAAAAAATCTAGCCAACTTCGAGGAACGATACTGAACGTCATAGTACATTGGTATTCTTTGGTGAAACAACCAATATTATCGCTGGCTTGTTGAAAAAAATGGGTTCGATTTGGCTCACAGATCAGATAACATTCGTTAAATACAAAAAAAAATTGGATAGATCAGGTTTGGCCAAACGAGGTGACCTTTTCCTTGAAGATTAAATGAATGTAAGATTTCATTTGCAAACTTTCTTTTGGCATAAAGGCACAGTAGATGAACAAGGCGGATTATGGCCCACTTCAAGGTCGAGCGTCGCTGGTAAGTATTTCAGAGAGAAACTTTAGTGGAAGAGAGAAACGTGAGACGTCATCGACGCAGGATGGAACGAGTATCGTAGCGATTCAAGCATGGACCTCGGTCTCCTTGGGACTCCGCATCACCCCTCGGCTACCTTGTCTCGTTCCAGTCACATGATTTTAATTAAAAAAAGTTTATAGTTATGAGATTCGAACCTGGATCGTCCGCGCGGTAGACATTGTTCTTAGCCTCTACACCAACGTAAGATATTGAAAGTAACAGTTTCAACCCCTGAAATTTATTTCCAATGTAACTTTTCGTCTTATCAATTGTTTACCATTTGAAAATTCATTTCCGATAGCCTGTTTCATTCTTAACAAAAAATGTCTCTTGAGTTTTTTACCCAAAATAAACCAGTTCGCAGCACAAAATTATTTTACGAACAACTACAGAGATACATCGTCATAAATGCGAATTGGATTCATTGTTATTTTGTAGTTAGTATCGGCATTATACGATTGAAGGGTAATGTACAAAACTAATTTATTAATAATAAAACACACAACATGTTGAAATTATTGTAAATGTTCAATATGTCTACTTTCAGACATTACGCATGCGTCTAGACGTCGGCACATTGAGCCACGTATTCGCTCAAATATTCCTGGAGTCTCTCTGATTACCCTGCACGCATCGATGATGCGGTTTGTTAGGTTCTCTACATCGCGAACAGGAGTACGATAAAGCAAATGCTGTAAACGGCCCCATACAGAGAAATTGAGAGGATTGAGATCCGGGGATCGAGCGGGCCAGTTCTGTGGTCCTCCTCGACCTATCCACTGATTTGCATATGTTTCAGTTGAATGCTGACGTGCTACTTGACTGAAATGGGCGGGAGCCCCATCATGCATAAAAAAACATATCCCTCCCTCCAGTAGTAGTGGATGCACTTCTCTTGAAAATTGAACGTATGTCTCAGCATTCAATCGAGGAGATAGAAAATGAGGCCCAATCAAATCATCTCCAATAACTCCGAGCCACACGCTAAGATAAAACTGTTCTTGGTTAGTTTCGACAATAGCGTGAGGGCTTTCATCAGCCCATAAGTGGTAATTATGAAAATTAATAATCTTGTCCCGAGAAAAACTACATTCGTCTGTGAATTCTATCGTCTTCAGAAAGTCACAATTCCTTCTAATTATTTCCAGCATCCAATTGCAAAATTCAAGACGATTCTGAAAGTCTCGCGGTAACAGCGCCTGTACTCATTGCAGATGGTAAGGGTATAAGAGTTGTTCCTTTAAAATTCGAAATACCGTCATATGATCAACATTTAGCTGGAAAGCAATCTTTCTAGTACTGATAGCAGGTTGTTCTTCAATTAAATTAAGTACTGCTTCCTCAAGCTTTGGTGTTCGTACTTCTCGATGGTGACCACAATCCTGCGTTCTTTTGTCTAATGAACCATATTCTCGTAGTAGTTGAAGCTAGACTCCATCCAAGGGTTTCTGAAATTGCTCGTAAAATGGGTCCTCCTCTCCGAAGAATAGACTGATATCAAAAACTGGTGCGAAATGTGGATTTCCGTTGAAATCAGATGATCTTTAAAAATAGTTTTGGTCTTTTATCTCCAGATATAACATCATGTACGGTGTTTAAAAGAGTATCCGATTTTAATGAAAATCTATAGTCCGCACCAGTCTTTGATAGCAGTCTATTTTTTGGAGAGGATTGTTCGTATGGAATAAAAATGGATTTGGTCTTTCATCTCCAGATATAACATCATGAACGGTTTTTGAAACAAACATCCTGGAAAATATGCTATCAGGGTTTTTCAAGACGAAATCCTATTATTTCCAAAATTACGGTTACCCCACGGTCATCGAGCTGCACCCTTACTATACCCTCTGATCTCTCACAATCAATTTCCTCAGAGCTCAACTTTTCATTGTATCCGTATTCCATCACCTTTTTGAGAATTCGTGGCTTTTCAAAGGTGCCACATCTACCGTATCGCTATTCCGGACACGTCATCCTTTATGCGACAGATACATCATGATTCACGGATTTTTCCAATTTCCAGAAATACATTAGGTCGCCCGGAATCGCTGTTTCTATAGTTTTCTATTTATTCAGTCTCTTCATGTATGAAACTGCATTTCCATATTGAATGGAATATGAGCTCCTTGCCACTGTTTCTAGTAATACTGAATAGTAGTCTTTCATATGCGCTCCATGTGCGGCTCTTTCTTCCATTTTTCCACATATGTCCGCCGGTGTCGTAAATATTACTCAAGGTGAATCGCTGGGTCAGTAAAATCGAGAAAAGGGTTCCAAATTGTTGCCTATTCACATATATCTCCGAAGATTTATTCAGGAAAAGAAATCGGACGACGGATGCTCAATTTGTGAAATGAAAGTGCGACACGAAGGTGGCCTTATTGACAAAAAATATTGGGACGCTTGAGTAGCGCAGATTTTCCGTGATCTGTCAGATCGTTATATTAAATTGGAAATGCAAGATTTTCAGAAAAGCGGAAATGGTTATTTGTCAAAATAACTAAAAGAAAGTTTGTACTTGAACCAAGTACAGGTTTTGCAGAGATGGGTTCTGAAAATTTAAATTGAAAATGCAAGATTTTCAGAAAAGCGGAAATGGTTATTTGGCAAAATAACTAAAAGGAAGTTTGTACTTGAACCAAGTACAGGTTTTGCAGAGATGGGTTCTGAAAATTATGTATGCCAAAAAGCTAACATCTTTTTCTGACGCACTCTATAATGTATCTCAATGTAGAGATGTGTGACAAGAGAGAGAGAGAGAGAGATTTGTTAATGGAATTTTACTTTACGTCAAAGCTTATAAAATTCAACTCACCCCTCATGAACATTCTTACAATATCAGAAGAGCTGATGCATTTTTCTTTTCCAGAAATGAAAAATGCATAGTACAACGGAGTGCAAATAATCTTGCTCCAATAATATATAGTTTTTTACCAAATGAGCTGAAGAATATATCTGTTTATAAGTTATTTAAAAACAAATTGAAAAAGTGGATTGACAGTGATAGACCAGTAATCAATACAATTTTTAACAAAAACTATAGAGAGAAAAAAAACTGAATTACACCTATCACAACTGATTGAAAGTATCTGTGTCTATATGCCGTGTCATTCAGTATTAAACGACGTTACCCCGAAAATGTAAAATTAACCGGATTGTGACTTGCATATAACTGATTTGAGAAAAAACCTTAGCATTAGAATGTGATTAATAGTATCGTGGTTGTTTTGATACGAAGATACTTAGGTGTTAGATATTACATTTTTTCATCGATCATGTCAAACTTCAGATTTCACCATAATTATAATTCCTAACTACCTTCATATACACATATATAGTATTTCCAATACCAATTGGAACAATACAGAGAAGGAATTCCCGCCTCGACATAGGCGTCGGCATATTATTTTTCAGTGGTAGTTTTTCAGTTATTTATTCTTACAATCATAGCAATTGATCACCCCATGGAAAAGTTATCTCAACTGAATTCTTCCACCATGGGTAATTATGAAAAACTCGAAATTCAAGGTAGTTGATTTTCGAGTCGAGGTGGAATCATCATCGCGTTGAATAACGATCGGATTTATGGAACTTTGCACATAATATTTGTTCTCTTCTTCTGTCACTCGTGAGTATATTGCCAACGTTTGGCTGACCTGCTACTTGTCAAATGAACGTTAATGTTATTTTTATTAACAATTTCCAAATTGGAAGACAGGGGAAAAAAGAAAAGTTCAATTCTATTGAATCATTCATTAAATTGAGAGAATTTTATATGTAAACATTACGAAAGATTGAATTTCAATATTTTCTCTTCTGAATGTAATAGGTCGTAGTCGTGGTTGAAGTTATGCCCCTTTGCCAAAGGATAGTTTGCAAATGTTCAGTTTATCTAAACATTCATTAAACTACTTGTATGTTCTTTCATTCTATGAGATAAGGTTCTTCCCGTTTGTCCAATATTGAGTTCTAAATAGGAATCACAACTCAAATCATATACTCCTGATTTATCCGACACTTAAATTCTGTCCTCGTTATTTTAAATAAATCTTCCTCAATTATCGTGTTTTGTAAGCCACGCCCAAGTCTTTGTGTTCTTTGAAAAACCAGTGAACTGGGTTGAATAGAGTGTTTCCAGATAATTCAATCCTCCTAACATTGAACTGATGGGATCAATTTCTGATGTTCAACTTAGCATTGAACCACCAATATACAATACAACTTCCTCATTATCAATATTGATGGTTTCGAACATGCTGACATTTCCATTTACACCTGCGAATCTGCCTAATTCTCATAATTCCATGAGACAGCGTGTCAATTAGTCCGTGATGCATATTCTCCGCGGAATCAGCGCTTTGTCCCATATGGTTACAAAGATAACTAATCAACCTTCAACTCTAGTTAATTAATGCCCCCGCCAACAAACGATTGTGATGCTTTCAGTTCAAAATGACGGAGTTACAGTTGAAGTTGAATTAGACCGCGTCAGGCGAACTTGTAATTGCACCCATATTTTGGCCCCATGCACGTTAAGAACATACATTAGATTTTCAATTAGTCTGCTATAGTTTCACGCTAGACGTGATTTCTAGTTTGAGTGTGGCGGAGCATCTAATTTTCGACTGCTGCACGAAATGGGGGCGGGTTGGTCGAAAAACAATCCCTTTATGTTATTGTGAACGCTGAGCGTGTATTGTTTCTGAAATATACGACTTTGTAATTGGATATCAGGTGTAGAGAAACGCTGGTGAGATTCCAACAAAATGTTTTGAGCCTTCAACATTACCTCTCAAAGTTGACAATAGACGCGCTAATATTACAGCACAGCTAGAGTCTAGATTGTTGCCAAATCAGATCGTTAGCAAACAGAAAAACTATATGGAATAGTTTGAAAGATGCTGTATTGGGTCACATATGTACAGATCCTACTCCAAATCTCACATATAGTTTCTGGTTCAAGCTGTAAGAGCACTGGTGTGATTTTGAAAATCCATTAATTATACCTACATTACGAAAATTAAATTTGTTCGTGAATCGAACAATCACTTTGACAGACGTATTTTGGCGTACAACATACCTAATAAGATCACTTTCCCAACACCTTTCTGCTCCTTTTTTTGTATAAATCAAACTTATTTCAAGCCGACATTGATACCCTATTGGAAAAACTCCGTATTGCATAATGAGACCAAAGAAGGATGGCTGTTTGAAGTTGTTACAAAAGGCAACCTCAAAGCAGTATCAAAGTTATTTTCCAGGTTTGTTGGCTGTGCCAGGCATGCTCAAGTTTGCCCCGTTCCTCTCATACAGACCTACGACTTTGTAGGTACGTGTGGCAGATACCCAACGGAAAAACAACAACTGTTTAAGAAAAAATCTGTTTTTCCGTTAATCAGCTGTCGCCCCCATACGAACGACAACTCTCAGAAGTTGAGAAACTTGTGCGAGATAAGGACTAACGAGGTCTTACCTTTTAACGTGTGATTCATAACACGATTGCAGAATCATCCCAGCTTCAACCAGATGAATTCTCTAGAGAAAAATATCTGGTAGAGGCAGAAATCGAACCCACGAATTTCTGATCATGAGTTGGGCGCACTACCACCGCGGCCAATTCCATAACAACCCAGCTATTGCCGCGCTGAGAGTTGAAGTAAAACCATCAGGCACCTGTGCAACGTCTTCGATTTGGAATATTCGTCGCAAGTTATATCCCACTATGAAAAGCTGAAATCAATTTAGTTTGGTCGATACGACCAACCAATAGACCGGTTTCGGGGTGCTTGCCCCATCATCAGCACCGGGCATGGTCTCTTCAAAACGGTCAGAAGTCAGATCAGAATGAAAAATTCTATCTACCTAGAGTCTACTTAATGTTCCCAACTGATAATGTATTGTCATATTTCATGAAAAATCCTTTCAGAGAAATGTTGACTCACTTTCAAACATGTGTTCGAATCCTTACTTTCCTCCATCAGATCACTGCTATTCATAACAGACATTATCGATACAATGTGACACAAGTAGTTGTTTTGATAAGAATGATCGAAAAAAGATCACATCCAATGAAGTCCAAAATCATGGCATTCGTAATCAATCTGCTATAGGTCTCAACAGTGATGCTAAGCGAAACCACCTACGCATTACTGGTCCTGAAAAGAATTCCTGAATAGAAGGGGGCATGGATCTTCTCTCAGGAGTTCTTCACCTATGATATCGATTGAAAAATAAAGTGAACCTTTGTATTGCAAACATAAACTGGAGAGAATTCTGATGAGAAAAAGTTCAAATATTCATGATTCGAAAAAGTTTGAGATGGAAAAGCATCAGAATACTCTCTACAAAACCAGTTAAAACCAGAACCCGAAAACAAAGCATCCGACTCCTCACTGAACAGTACTGTATTGATCCACCGTAGGTCTCATCAGTGGTGATAGGGCTGGAATCCAGTGTTATTGAAGGACAATTGGGTCAATTCGAAGGCGATGACATTGACATTCCTCTTCACGAAGACGCCATCTGTGTGGTAGATAAAAGACTCAATGATATGGAATATGAACGAGGTGTTCCAAGGCAGTCTGTTGTGATTTCAAGCTCCAACATCGATCAACAAATGAGATTCGCCTTCTATTTTTCACTGCGAAACAACTAACTGAAACCGAAGCCTTCACTTTCTCAGGACAGTTGAGTCCAGTGATGTATCCGTGTTTCAGTTAAGCAAGTTCGATGAAACTTATCGGGTATTGAAAAAGCACTGTTCTTTGTTGTATAACATAGGTGATGTTTGCTGGTTCTGATTTGAACTAGTGGATTTGCAGTGAAACGAATCTCGTTTGCCAGTCAATGTCGAAGATTGACTTTGCAACAAACCGCCTTGAGATAAGGGTTACGTTAGGTTAGGTTAGGGTTAAGTAGGGTTAAAGGGGCAGGCACAAAGTATATGTTCTGCTGTTTCATCATTTTCCAAACAGAGGCGACACACACTGTCTTCCGACAGTCCGAGTCTCTGCATATGTTCATTCAAATGACAGTGACATGTAAGAAGGCCTGTTAGACATCGTAGTTCATCCCTACTGAAGTCCAACAACTGTGTCGTATTAAACTTCGAAGGGTGGGAAGTTTCTACCAGAAGTCCATGAATCTTCTTGCTATCCAGTTTTTCAATGTTGGCACAGCCTAAAGCGATGCCAATGAGAGGTTCTGGTCCGATGAAGCTGCTTGCAGTACCCTCCTTCGCAAGGGAGTCGGCAGCCTGATTGCCATCCAGGCCAGTATGGCCAGGAACCCAGACCAGAGACAATCTGTTGAGTCTTTCTATCGGGAAGAGTCGTTTTTGGCAATTTGCTACCAATTTAGACGTTGCTCAGTAGGAGCCAAACGCTTCCAACACCGATTGACTGTCCCAGAATATTTTCATTGACCTGTGTATAAGGTTGGATTCTTTCAATCTCCCTGTACACACTTTAAGAGCGTAAATTTCCGTAAATTAAAAACACCTGCACCAGAACCGAAAGGTATTTTTGATCCATCTGTGAACCATCAACTATCTGCTCTTGATATTTCCTTCTCGCGGAGGATCCAGTCCTCTCTATTCGGGAACAGTACTTTATAAGGCAGTTTATAGTTGACAGTTGGAGGCATAATTTCCAGAATGCTGTGACTTCCAGTGTCAACCAACATTCTATTGCACTTTGCATTGAATTGATTTGTGCAATTGGCATAGTGTACAAGTCTGTATGCAGTCCATCTTGCCTCTCTCTCCAGAAAAATGTGGAAAGGAGGTAGATCTAGAAGGATATCCATGGCCGCTGACAGTGTGGTACTGATAGCACCACTGATAGCCAGACAAGCCTGTCTCTGTAGGCCTGAGAGCTTCGCCTGGGCCGTTTTCTGTAAAGCCTTCGGTCACCAGGCAATTGCTCCATAAGTGATCATTGCTCTGACGATCATCACATGAATCCAATGGATTTGTTTGGGAACTGTACCCCAAGTTGTATCACAATACCTTCGACGTGTCCTTGAGATAGTCTGGCTTTGTGTAAAACTTTTTCCAAGTGAGCGTTCCAGGTGAGTCTTTTATCAAGGACAATGCCAAGATATTTCACCTCCGTTCCAAATGGAATGAGCTCATTATTGAGGCGTCAGATCGACTAATTTGCTCTTCTTGATGAAAGGGATTATCACAATTTTGCTGGGGTTGACAGCTGCTCCCTCAGGCACCAACTGTGAACAACGTTCAACGAGCTTTAGAGGATATTACAAGCTTTCCTTTCCCAAGTGGGCCTTGCCTAGATGACAAGGTCATCTGTAGAAGCTTGCAGATCTACTTTTCTTCTGTCGAGCAGACTATCCATCAGGAGCGCCTTGGGAAGGCCTCATTTATATTTCATTTCCATGAATTGGGTCAGCTGTGTTTTCGGTATTATTCATCACATTGAATTCATTGGTAATTGACTAATTTTGTCTCCGAACAGAAGCTATTTAATAATTCATTATCCAATACGATCCTTTGAGTACATGGTAAGTTATAAACCCCGACGATGACGTTTTAGGCCGTATGCGGCCTGAAACCAACAATCGCTATATACCGCATGTGCTTTTTATCCCGGTCAATGTATGGGCTGACCAGTCACAATTTATCCAAGCTTCCAGTACTAGTCGATTGATTTATGAATTCCGAATGGTATATTTGGTTTCGCATCATGAAACTCATATGTGATTGATAGTGTTTCGTGTTCAAACCGGCTCTGACTTGGATCGACGGAGAAACGTTTTCCAACGTCTATTGATATAAATGACCATCACTCTTTCTATTTTTCGTTCGATTTTCATACGTCCACCCATTTTATTCAGAAGGACTGTCGGCGCCAAGCTGCTTCAAACACTGATGAATCATTCTTTTCCTAATTAAAAACTTTTTCGATTAACCCCAGTGCGGATGGCAAGCTTTTTAGAGGGATCAATTCGTAATTATAATTATGCTATCGAAACAAAAGGGAAGTAAAAAGTCAGCATCTTGATAATGGGCTATAATGGAGTTCCAGTTAGAGTTTTCCCAGTAAGTTAACATGAAACTATTGAAAACGAATGGATGGAGAAACCACCATGAATGAAAAAAATCTAAAAATTAGAACTATGCACTGTGGTTGAACATGTGAGTCACTATATTTCAAATGAATTATTGGAGAGTTGTTTCAACTGTTATTTATTCATTTATTTGTATCCAAACAAACCAAAGGTCTAATTACATAGATGATGAATATAAAATAATCTTCACATTTCAATAATTATAAATCAGTTGTGTACCTACTCAAAAACTTTGAGGTTGAATAGCAATGAACTATATGTAGGGTAGAGGAAGGTAATCGTACGCATCTAAGTAATATTTGTCATAAATCACATGTTTTCATCGGTAAAAACTGCAGATTTGCCATAATCGTTCATTCATATGTTCCCTTCAATACAGTCATCTCAAATTTTATACAAAATAAAAGGGGTTGATATAAAACAGATAAACCCTAGTTTAGTGGTTTGCGTACCATTACCCTTCACGGCGGTTAATGATACGAATTTTGTCGGGCAATGATACGCAAATAAAAACTGTTTGACAAACACATCAAACTTATTTCAGAAACTACATTGAAATTTACCAACAAGGTTCCTTTTTGTAAAGGATTTTTTACTGCAAAAGTCGCATTCATAGCCAGTGGCAGAGTCCTGCCCACTGCATTCAGCATGTACCCACTTCCCGCAGGTAACACATTTATACCAAATTTTCCCATTTTTGCCGAAATCTTCACATATAACAAGCATTGATCCTTCTCGTTTGGATCCACATACATGTCATCCAGTTCATCATCATCAATAAGATTTTTCTCGTCAATTTCGTTGTCCTCGGAAGTATCAGAATCTAGTTCCATATTTCTTTCATTCATTGTTTTTTTGCGTAATGGCACTTTTGCTTCGATATGTTTACCCTTTCCTTTTCAAGCAAACTTTATTTTAATCCTTCTTTGTTGCTTCTTCTCGAGAATTAATTTCATTGGTGTACCTGTTAATATTCCTGAGGTACATTTTCTAGTTTTTCCTTTTCCAGAATATGGCGGCAATGGTGGAAATTTTGCAATGCTGACTTTGTCTTTTGCTATTGTGTGACCAGATAGTGTCGGATTTTTACCAACCAAAAAACCACTCATGAGTCAAGCAGGCTACTCTGGAACCGCCCTCGGGCATTACTTCGGAAAAGCAGACTATAGTTCAGGGCTCTTCCTTTTTCTTCAGTACTTCATTATTATTCATCTAGTTCTTTTCTTTTCTTTGCCAGGATGGTCTTGGAGAGTTTACTAACGGCTTCCCAGTTTTCTATATTTTTGAGCATCTTTCCAAATATGTTTTCCGGTGTTAATTCTCCTGTCGTCATTTCTGCGTTTCGTCTTTGTTCTTCCCAACGTATGCATTCAAAGATTGTGTGTTCTACCATGTCTATCATTCTGCAATACTTGCATCTTCTGTGTCACTCACTTCGAATCTGTACAGATACGCCTGAAAACACCCATACCCCGTTAGTACTTGTGTGAGAAAGTAATTTACTTCTCCCCATTTTCTGTTCATCCATAATTCTATATCTCTTATCAGTCTTCTTGTTCAGTTGGCCTTTCCATCGTCTGTCTCTCAAGATTGTTGCCATTTTTCTATAATTTGTAACCTTGCTAACCCTTTTGATATGTTGTTTTGTACCATTGTTTCCTTTTCCGCCAGCAGATCTATTGGGGGGGGGGGTTCTTGCAATCATCAGCAGAGCTTTAGTTGATGTTGTATCATATGCACACGCTATTTTTATGGCTGCTTTCCGCTGGACACTCAGTATTATTTTTCTGTATACCTTTTTTTCTATGGCTCTTTTCCATATCGTTGCGCCATAAAGCATGATCGACTGGGCGACTGAGCATAGAATTCTTCTGCAACCTTCTCGAGGACCCCCAATGTTGGACATCATCCTGATTATGTTGCTTATAGCTTTATAGCTCCCATTTTCATATTTCGATCCATGTGGATTACCAGGTATTTGATAGATTCTTGGCTACGGATATTCGTTTTCTCCAATTCAATTGAGATACTTTTCAGTTTTCTGCCTGCTGCCAGCAGTACTACCTCTGACTTCTGAGGGGCAAGCTTGAGATGTTTCGCTGTCATTCACTCGGCTATATCCTTCACAGTTCAATTGGAAGTTCTTACCAGACTTTCTTCATTTTTCCCCACCACCACTACGGCTAGGTCATCTGCGTAGCCTATTAGGTTAACTTTCCTAGGGACCTTCATATTGAGTACCCCATCATAGTATATGTTTCACAATGTGGGACCAATTACAGAGCCTTGTGGAACACCACAGGTGATGTTCATTTTTCCCTTGTATCCTACTATCAACTCCCTCTCTTCAAGGTAGCTGGCAATTATATTGTACAGGTATATTGTACATCTCTTCTTTTGATTTCGTTCAAGATCCCTTTTCATGGCGCGGAGTTGAAAGCGTTTTGTACATCCAACGTTATCATGGCGCACCTTTTCCTGCCAGTCCTTTCGTTTGCTTGGTCTGCGATAATTTGTACCTTCGCCAGTGCATCTGTTTTTGACCTACCTTTTCGGAAACCGAACTGATTTTCATTTTTATCTTCTTTATCCCATGATGTTCAGGATACATATGGGCCTCTACGATTCACTTTTACCTTTTTCGATGAGAACGAGTCTGGCTATCTTCCATTCTCTGGGGAATTGCCCTTTTGTTAATAACAGGTTCATTATCCTCAGACATTGTTCCGGGTGTGCCTTAACGACAACTTTGATGACTTCCGCTGGGAGTTGATCCGGACCGGAGGCTTTCTTCTCTTCCAGTCTTTTGTTGGCTTCCATGAGTTCTTCCATTGTGAACGGTGGTATCTCCTCTGGTGCCGTTGGTAGTCTGTCCCATTTTTTAATCTGGTGAGATGAAAACAACGTGTTAGCAATTTTTATTCGTTCTTCTTCAGTAAGTCCAATCGGCTGTCTGACTCTAAGCTTGTTAGTTACTATTTGGTAGCCCTTTCCCCAGATATCTGCATCTACTTCTTCTATCAGTGTTCTCCACGCTTTCTGTTTGGCTTCTTCTATTGTTTTCTTCGAATCATTTTTGCTTTGTTTGTATTCAGCTTGCTGAATACAAACAAAGCATTCAGCAAGCTGAATACAAACAAAGCATTCAGACAGCAAGCTGAATACAAGCAAAGTATTCAGCTTGCTGTCTTTTTTAAGGTTCATCATTACCTTTGTTCGATCTTACCACTTTTCTTCTAGCTTGAGCACATGTCTTACATTTTCCTGCAACCTCTTCAGTTCACCAGTTTACCGAATTCTATTATCTTTCACTCTTTTTTTCGGAAAAATTTTGTAACATGCAGCTTTCATAATTTTTGTTGTAAGGGCTACTTAGATCCCATTCCATTTCGTAAGTAGTGACCGTCCAATTTCTTCAGAGATTTTCTGTAAGTCTTCTTTCACTATTTTCCATCCTTTGCATTCGTTGATCGTGTCTCTGCTCTGTTCTCCTATGATCTCGTAGACTATAATATGTTGGTGGTAGCACAGACTCTCTTCTTCTGTGACCTTCCAGCCGCTCACAAATTTTGCAATTTTGTTGGTGCTGAAAGTCAGGTCAATATAAGATGTACTATCTCTCCTCACGGAAGTTGGTACATTTCCCGCGTTGTGCACTAACAGATCTTCCTCGCATAGCCATTCAGATAGAATTTAGCCCCTTCTGTCTTCCACCGGTGAGTTCCACATATAGGATTTGGAGTCGAAATCTCCTCCTTTATGTTTTCTCATATCTTGTCTGATCTCTTTCAGGAATTCATTAGAAGTATTTATATCTATATTTGGGGATATGTAGCATCCGTATATTATAAACCGTTTGGTTTCAATCCAAAGGAAGCCTGATCCATTCCCTTTATTCATTGCGTACATTTTTTTATTACGTATGTATATTGCCAAGTCTATGTTTCTATCCACTATCCAGTCACTGTTCACGACTTTTTTTCAGTTGGGTTCTGCCATGATGACTATATCTGCCCTTCTCTCTTCTGCATGTTTAAACATCAGGTCAATGGCTGCTCTGCCCCTGTCTAGATTTCCCTGTAATACAGTAATATTATCCATATCATGTGCTTGTTTCCCCACCCTTCTTCTCTTTTTTCCGTGTCTCCTGAAGCTTTCTATATTCTGGACATTTAATCGAGTCCGCTTTGTGACCATCCACATCGCAATTATAACATCTTTGCACCCCTTGGCATTTTTTTTATGTGTCCAATCTCTCCACATTCATAACATCTTGACTCTTCCTCTTTTCCGCTACAGTTTCTCGATAAATGGCCTACTTTGTGGCATCTATAACATTTCCTAATCTCCTCCACTTTTCTGATACGCCACCTATTCCATCCCTTTCCTATCCTTGTTTTTCTTTTCAGTATTCTAGCTACGTTTTCTCTGATTGTGATGAAAGCGTACTTGAGTCCCCTCTCATTTATTTTCTCCAGTAGTCTGATTTACGCATCTCCCTCTATACCATTTGTTTCTTTCATCAGCACATCTTCTACCTCTTCCTCCGATACTGTCTCATCTATGTCCTGTATCATAGGTTCTCTGCTTCATATGAACCTCGGCTTCCCCGCTCAGTTCTTTGGTCATTGTTTCCCGAAAGAGGACTCTGTTTTTCTCTTCTTTGCTTTTTATTTTGACCTGTACGTTGCCGTAATATGTTTTATCGATTCTATCAATAACTATACCTCCTGTATCTACTTTTCCTTCCATATTTTTTATGAGCTGGGCGTATGTTATCTGCCCTGTTAGCTTCAGGATATAAACCTCTTCATCCTGCCTTTTTCTGTTTTCATTCCACCCTGTGTTATTTTCTCCATATAGCACGATATTCATGACATTTTTTCTACCTTCATGTTCTAAGAACTTTCTAATGTTCTCATCATCTATCTCTTTTGTAGTCACGCATACTATTTCACTTATGCCGTTCCTTCTGGATATCTCAAGGACCTTCTTCAGATCTTCCTGAGGCCATTTCAGTCTGTTTCTTATCTCGCCTCCATTGTGATAATGTATGTAAATTTTTCTTCTGTTTCGTTAAAATCCTCTTGCTCTTTCATCATTTCGTTAACCGTTTTTGCTCCAACCAGGCTTCCTGCTTCAAGTTCTTCTTTCCCTGGATTTTAGCGATTTGTTGGCTCCTTTCTGCTACTTTTTTTGTGGTTTTGTCCATATTCATGTCTCTTTGTTTCGTAATAATCACGACCAGTAGTAGTTTACACATCTCCTGTGTTATCGAATCAGTATGCCACAAACTTTCTATCTTTCAATTATCACATTGATAATATGCAGGGGAGTGATATTCAAAACTCCAAGAGGGTACTATTTATAAAAACATCATGAATATTCATCTTCCACGACGTCCCATACATACCAAATACTGGAAAAGCCAACAAAACACCGACTAATTCCCATCCTACATTTCCAACACCCCCAATATCGGCTCATATCCATTTTCCATAAAAAGTTCGCGAGCCTATAAATTCCCGTCTGACGTTTATAACGTAGAGGGATGAAATCGAAAATTACATCTTTCGTCGAACAAAAAACATAATCACTAATGATAAACGATATTGACCTCGAACCGCCGACAAAGAAATCTGATCTTTATTCGACCTAGAAAATCCTTCGGCATCACCCACTGACTCTCCAAATCGTGGCAGCGCTGCAAGCGAAGCCGCAGTGATTGATTTGCTTTCGTATGAGGGAGCAGTTCGAATCCCACTATGGTCTGGAACACTAGTCAAGATCACGTACAACATGTCTCACGCTAGTCGAATTCCAAACCGGAATGACAGACTGCTGTTGTTAATTGATAATGGATGAGTTTTCTTCCAGGGATATGAGTAACTGAAAACATTCTGAAGTATTTCATTCAAATGATCATTATTTTTCAAAAAAAATCTATTTGAAGTTTCTGTGCATTGAACATCTCATGAGATGGTGACGGGAGAAATGAAGAGTGAGTAAGGATTGAATTCTATAGAAGGCCATAATTTTGGAGATAGTTCTCTTTCATAGTTCATGAACGTGCATGATAATAATAATGATATCACATTTATTATTCACCAATATACAGTGTCACCATTGAAGTGCGCACCATATGGGAAACTTTCATTTCGAAAAGTTTCAATGAAGTTTAACTTCGGCACTTGATTGTGCTTTAAATTTAACTCAAAATGATGCGGCCAACTGCGACCCACTGACGTTCAGTGTTTGTCAAATTCAACTTTTTTTTTTGAAAAAAATTGAAAAAGTGCTCTTCTATATCGAATTTAACAAAAAGTTACTTGAAAAAGTTTACACACATGAACATATTTACAAATATGATTGTATAATATAACTTATACTTGTCAATTTCACAAAAAAACAGGTGTATATGAGACAAAACAAAATATTTGTATATGGGATAAAACAAAATACTTACCCTACACAAAAAGTTTACACAGTGAGGAAATAATTTAGATTCCTCATTCCTCCTATTTTCCCTATGGCAGGTCATTTATTTCTATTTATAAACTCATCTATACTATAAAAAGCATTCAGCATCAAATATTTTTTTATTTCATTTTTAAATGAAGATAACGTCATTTCTTTCATAGGCTGAGGAATACAGTTATACAAAATAATACAGTTATAGTATAGAGAGTTTTTGAATGCAGCTGTTTTATGCCCAGGTATCGACAATAATTTTTTATGTCCTGTATCGTACATGTGCCTTTCCGCAGAGGTATTGAAAGAGAGTATATTAGTTTTCGCGTACACCAGACATTTATAGATGTAAATGCTAGGTACCGTAAAAATATTATTATTTATAAAAGTTTCTTAACAGCTATCTAAGCGATTTATATTGAAGATCAGTCTCAGTAATCTTTTCTGCGCAACAATGACGCGCTGTAAATGACTCGATCGTCCCCAGGTTAATATATTCAATGAAATATGTGAATAAGCTAATGCATAGTACACACTTACAAGACCCTGTTTGGCAATTGTGTCTTTAAGCTGTAAAATGGCAAAATAAAAAAATAAATAAACAAAATAAAAAATAAATAAAAATAAAAAAATCAGATATCATTCACATGAGTTCTACTTTAAATGAATGGTAACAAATTGCACTTACATGGAACACTGTCATCCCCACTGGTATACATCGATGTGTCGCCTTAAGACACTTGCCCTGAAGCTCTTCAGTACCAAATTGGATAACATTATAGAAAATACAGACAATTCATTCATGCATTACGATATAATGTTATTCAATTTGGTACTGAAGATCCTTAGGGCAAGTGTCTTAAGGTGAAACATCGATGTATACCAGTGAGGATGACAGTGTTCCATGTAAGTGCAATTTGTTACCATTCATTTAAAGTAGAACTCATGTGAATGATATCTGATTTTTATTCCAAAACGAATGTTTGAAATACAAACTGAGAAGAGGAAAGTATCTTCTGTACAATTCAGTGTTCATATAGAAGTATTCGTTTCGAAAGAAATTTCTTCCGTGTAATTCAATGTTTATATGAAATCAGCTGTTTCAGGAGGACTTTCTTTCAGTTTGTGTCTGAAAGTTACTTCTTTGCATGATCTACACATCCATGTATATAGTTACTTATTTTCAAATTGATTACTTCCTCCCTTTTATTTTGGAAGATTCCCTCATCCTTTTTTTGTATCAAGATGGGGTAGTAGAAAGCCAAAAACGTTCTTTCCCAAAGTATTTACATATTTGTCTAATCAATAATGTCATATGTACAGCCTCAACATATTAATGGCTTGATTTATTTATTAGTTCCATGAGTAATACTCTTGTCAACTGAAATATATTTTCAATTACATCAAATAAATTGACATTATTAATAAGAATAAAACTGTAAATACTATTTTTTATATGTTTTTAGATAGTAAACAAATGCTGATACCTAACCTCTCAATCAGCTCACGTTTTTTCCTTTTTGCGGACGCCCATGACGTTTTAACTACCTTTTCAATTGTTCACAATAATTATGAGTCTCAACTGAATTATAAACAAGTGAAACACCATCAATGGTTCTTTCCAATAATTAATTTGTTTGTAGAGATAATATTCTTTGCCCAGCCATTGTTGATTAAAACAGTACGAATGTTTTGAATTACCGCCAATTCAATATGACAGCTACGCTTGCGCTCGTCTTATGATGAGAAGGCCTATGGTTGAATGATACTTTGAAAACATAATTGCTTCTTTCATCGCGTGTATCTGAGGTTATCATCGAAATATAGTTTCCAATTCGAACCAGAAGCGAAAAACTATTCAATATCTCAATGAAGGACCCTGAAGGACCATTTGTTCGATTCTTGTATGAGTTCGAAACTGTCTCGACTTCATTATCAGGTTGAAGATTTGATAATTAACCCGTTTCCATAGATATGGGATGAAATTGGCTGATACTTGATGAAAATTCATATACAAGTAGGTCCCCAGGAGGCAGGCACAAAGTATGTGATCTGTCTGCTATTTCATCTTATTTTCCAAACATATTTGACACACGCTGTGTTCCGATAGTCCGTGTCTTTGCATATGATGATTCAAATGACAGTGACCTGTAAGAAGGCCTGTTAGACATCGTAGTTCATCCCTACTGTAGTCCAACAACTGTTTGGTATCAAGCTTTGAAAGGTGAATACACATTTTGGAGTGAGCCAATCCTGGAAGATTCTGCCAAAAGTTCATACATCTTCTTGCGATCCAGGTGTTCAAGTTTTGTTTGGCAGAGCCTGAAGCGATATCATTGACAACTTCTGGTCCGATGAAGCTGCTTGCAGCACTCTCCTATGCAAAGGAATCAGCAGCCTCATTGTTCCAGACCGGTATGACCAGAAACCCAGACCAAAGACACACTGACACGTCTTTCTATCGAGGAGAGTCGTTCTTGGCAATTTGCTACCAATTTAGACGTTACTCGGTAGGAGCCAAGAGCTTCCAACGCCGCTTGACTGTCCGGGAATATTTTCATTGACTTGTGTAAGAGGTTAGATTCTTCCAATCTCTCCGCACACAATTCAATAGCGTCAATTTCCGCTTGAAATACAGTCCCCTAGGTTCCTAGACAGGTTGATACTTCTGTCCTGAGTCTGCCACTGAAAACACCTGCACAAGAATCGGAAGGTGTTTTTGAACCATCTGTGTACCAACAACTATCTGTCTTAATTTTTCCTCTTCTCGGAGGATCCAGTTCTCCCTACTCGACAACAGCGGAAAACCCTTGAGAAACACGTGTTGTGGTTTTGTTAACTGCCTAGTGGAAATCTTACTACTTGGATACGTATTCAAAGGAAAGAAGCTTTGACACTCCAACAAAAATAGTCTTTTAAAAAAATGTGTGTAATATATTCTGAAGTGTATGAACCTGAGTGACATAAAAAAGTCCATCATCTTTGTTTCCATCAGAACATTCATTACATTTTTATCACAGTAATATAACGATATGCTTATAAAATATATGTCTGGTAATAGCATGGTGAAAAGATAATAAAGTAGTCTCGTTCCATGATATTATACAAATATTTCAATTTTATGTTGTCGTCCTTATACATAATCATCAGGCCGACCAATCTATAGTCATGGATATAATAAAAAGGAGAAATTGAAGCGTCGTTGGGCTTTATTTCCTGAGAGTGAATCCTTTTATTTCTGCAAGAGTTTTTCGACATAATCCATAAAACATCTCCATTCGAGATGACACTTTTCATAGGAATTTATTTATTCACTCACAAAAACAAGTCTATATTTCATCTCGTTCTGTGATGGTTTCAGGAAAGAGAGTGAAGCGAACGATGAGAAGAGTAGAATATTCTCTGTTCTTTATGTGAAATGACACGTCTAAGTACCCCTAATGGTGAGACTGGAAACAGTTATTTTTTCGCGTTTTTCAATCGAATGAATTATTAATACTCTTCGCGGGAAATTTGTGAAAATCTTTCGAATGCTTGGCATGTTTTGCATTATATCGGTAGAAGGAGGTTCAATAAATTGAAATTCGGTATGTGATGGAAGAATATGATGAGCCCGAACAGCTATTATACAGAGTGGCCACTTTTTTAATGGAATTATATTGGTAACTTCTGAACCATTTCAGAAGGTCGGTCAAATGGAGAAAAAGTTGCATTCATAGAAGCACTGTCTACTGGTTCGAACGAATCGAAAATATCAGGGCAGGTTATTGAGATATCTAAAATAAAAATGTCATTTTATTTTTTTTGCCACGTTATTTCAAAAATTATCAAAAAACAGCACGAGTATTTTTTATTCTATAGTGAATTCTCCTCAATTAAACGTAATCATATTGCAAATCCAAAGTTTCGTTTTTTGTGGGCCATCCTAAACCACATTTTTTCTAAATTCGGACCTGCATATATCACAAAATTTTTCGAAATAACTGTTCACGCTGAATTCAACGTTATATGATACATTCAAAGTTGATTTTCAAGTGATTCTGATCCTTTTCCAAACTGATTTGGTTCAGATCTGTATTGAATTTACCTTCAGTTGAATTAACAACATGCAATACATTTCGATTCACTCACTTATCTCAAACTGAATGAAACGTATCAGAATCAAAGCAATGAACAAATGATACATATTTCAATGGTAATGGTTAAGTCAAGATAATTTATTGAATTATTTCCCTCCCTTTCAGTGGTGAATTTTATTGACGGGTGGATGGAATTGACATATTCAACGAACTTGCCTAATTGCCTATATGTACCAGTACAATAAACCCGTGCGGGTTGCGGTGGAGGGTCGAATAGACCCACTCACTTTGGATCTAACCTAACCATATCGAGTGGTCCAACGAAAAGTATACACCTTGCTTTTCTCCTTTTTTTGTAACTTAACGCAGAAATGCTCGTACAGGTCAATTTTGCCTTTGAGGGGGACATATTTTAGATGTATTTTTCTACCTGTGCCTTCAAACCGCCAGCGAGGGTGAGTAACAACCCTAAAATTTTAAATGGAATGTGGGATCGAGTGATATATCATTTAAAGGGCAAAAAATTCTCTTTCCAATGATACCTAATTTGTTGTATTCACTTGAATAGTTATAAAAAAGCAAGAACATTTACTCGACATTTTTGGTGTTAATGAAAATGCGGAAAAAAACGGCATTTTTATCACTATTACATTCCTCAATTTCTCTCGTGCGTTTTTTGGTTCAAATAACAACAGCAGATAAGTGTACAAAAAGAATTTCGGCAAACGTTCATTGATTCAGTTCGGTTGCTTTTGAAATTATTTCAACTTTACTGTGACAATGGTTTATTCCATTCCTGAACTACTTGAAATTGTTAAACTTTATTATCAACATAATAGTTGTTCTAGACTTACTGCTCGCCTCTTTAATAACAGTCATCCCAGGAAAAATGTGAATGATTCGTACGTTGCCAAGTTAGTCCAAAAATTTGTCGATACCGGATCTGTCTATAATGTGAAACACCAGCCACGGAAACCGATCAGAAATGAAGCAGTGGAAGTCGCTGTTTTGGGACATGTTGAATTGGACCATACTCAAAGTACCCGTCAGCTTGCTCCAGCCTCAGGTGTCTCCCGTTCGTCCATAATACGGATATTAAAAGCCTATAAATTTCATCCGTACAAAATTAAATTAGTACAGGAACTCAATGAAGATGATCATGATAGTAGGCTGCAATTTTGTGAACAACTGAGCCAGCTACTAATTGATGATCCGCACCCATCATTCAACACGTGCTTTTCCGATGAGAGTACATTTTTTTCAATGGAGCTGTGAATAGGCATAATTGCCGTTACTGGGATGACAGTAACCCACACTCATTCCGAAAGGTCCATATCCAGTACCCTCAAAAAATCAATGTCTGGTGTGGCATATTAGGTAATCATATCGTAGGGCCACTTTTCATTCCTGGGAATTCAACTGGTGAGGTCTACCTGAACATGCTTGAAGATACAATTGATCCTCTTATAACAGAAATAATTGAAAATGACCAAAATCATAATGATGATCGGCTTCATTTCCATCAAGATGGAGCACCTCCTCACTATGTTGCTCCGGTAAGAGAGTTTTTAGATGACCGGTTTCCTGAACGGTGGATTGGAAGGAGAGGCCCCATCGAATGGCCTGCCAGGTCACCTGACTTATCGCCTTCAGACTTTTTCCTTTGGGGACACTTGAAAAATAAATGTTTTGATACGCAGCCTGAGTCCATAGAAGATCTTCGCCAACGAATTACAGCAGAGTGCAGAATTATAACACCTGATATGCTACAGAATGTTAGGAATAGATTTGAACAAAATCTGTATTATTGTATGGAAGCAAATGGGTCACATTTTCAGCACTTGCTAAAGTAGCATTCTACTAAGTCAATTAAACATTTCAAAGTACTGGGTTGTAGTTGTTTTTCTTCATAATACCTACATGTTTGAGTGAAATACAACAAATTAGGTATCACTGGAAAGATAATTTCGTGCCCTTTCAAATGATATATCACTCGACTCCATTTTCTATTTGAAATTTTAGGGTTGTTACTCACCCTCGCTAGGGGGTTGAAGGCACAGGTAGAAAAATACATCTAAAATGTGTCCCCCTCAAAAGCAAAATTGACCTGTCCGAGCATTTTTGCGTTATGTTACAAAAAAAGGAGAAAAGCAAGGTGCATACTTTTCGTTGGACCACTCTGTATGTACCAGTGAAATAGACTAAGATATCATCTAAGTATCGGTACCAAAAATCGGGAAGCATTGCTTCTGCAATATATCTTGATTGAACATTTCACCATGTTCATGTGATACTGCGCCAATATTTTCGGTAAGGAAATCTAAGTGAGAGTCTAAATAATGAATTATAAGAGATGAATCAACAAGGTTTTGAATGATTCCCTAGTAGTTTTAATTTTTGCTGCGCTAGCGTCAAACTAATCAAGCTAGTATTTTTGAATTTCAATCATATGTCTATGTCCGGAGGTAAAAAGCATACTCTGAATTATTTTTTCCATTTTGAAAAATGTTTCTATGTTCTGTTATGCGTGCTTCAAATGTTCTTCCAGTTTGACCTAGGTAAAACATATGACAGGAACCTCCATTCATCTATTCGTCAAGAAATTGTAAATATTCATACTAGGTTGCTCCAAACTCATTTTATGGTACTTAATTTATAGTTCTTGATGTCGAGATGAAATTCTCGGCTACCATCAATAACCGGAATTAGATACAGATGGACGTCATTCGGGTTACTTGATTGTTGTGAGGTTGGTCGCGGATATCACGTGATCTATTCGTTACAAAAAAATAGACGAAAAAAGGCATAAAAGTGAGTCTCAGTATTCAATTTCAGAGTAGTGACATGTATAAAGTGTTACAAAACTGAATACTTCGTATAGTCTTCCACGTCGGATAAAAAATACTACATACAAATTCAATACAAATTCCTTTCGGGAGAAAAATACAGCCAGTTGCAACTAAATCAACAGCAATATTTTGGTAATTTTGGACGATCCTCCAAACGTGCTTTCCTTCCAGAAATGAAAAAAGTGACAAACTATATCCACGCCGTGTTTTCCCTAAAATAATGATCTGTTGTAACATATTTATGATCGAATCTCTTAAGCTGAGTAAACCAGCAATAAACACCACTCTTTGTATTTACACTTCGTCTCCTCGTCTATTTGTACAACATCGGTGGATATTCCTTTGGAGCTAGAGTGTCGATTAGATTGATTGGGTTGAAAATGTAATGTAAACAGTAAGTTAGATTACTTGAAAATTTAATGATACGCCGACAACTGATTAACATCTATTTCCAATATTTAGATATCGAGCTGTAACACGCTTCGATGAGAAAATTGTATTGATTCGTAATAATCCTCTGGGAAATCAAACTTGGAAATTGCTGTTAAATATTGCTGTGAATACATGTTACATTATATCTTCAACTATAAATACGCTGCGAAGGATAGACCAGGAACGGGAGTTGTGCTGGGATATGAACGATATAAATGTTATTTTACTGAAAATTTAGCTCTTATACTTTCTAGTCATTAAGAAACCATGATTCATGGTAGTAACTACAGAAGTTCAGTAATTTTATTCTCTCTCTCTCTCACTCTCTCTTTTAATGACCGTTGCTTTCCACTCGGGCGCATTTGGCCAGGGCTGTTCCTATCCGTAGTTCATAGGAGCTTCGTTGTGGGAGGGAGGTGCAGCGGACTAATTCGAAGCAAATCTTCCACACTGAGTTTTTTCGTATATTTTTCCAATACAAACACTTCGTATTTTTTGAGTCGCCTCCTCTTCGGGAGACCTTCAGATTTTTTCACATACATGGACCCCTTTGTGTGAACCCCATCTATGATTCGAAGGTTCACTCTAATTTTTTTTGTATTGGTGTGAGTCCAATTTTTCCATTGTCGTCAAAAAAGAATACTCATCGTCCTTAGTAACAGTTGAGGTGATGATTTCATGGGCTAACATATAAAGAAAATGGAATTTTATTTCATTGATCTCCTCGATTGTAACCACATCATCTGTTCCATATTGAGAGAACTATGTTTGAAGATTTTCTGAAATACATATGTCAAAAGCTGCAGAAATGTTGTTCCATCCAGAATGTCTTCGAGAAAATATAAGCCAATAATATGATTTCCCGTAATTCCATCGAAAACACGTCAATGCCCCATGGGTTTTGATGATCTATTGTTTGATAGACGTGCCTCTTTTATGTGTCATAATGAACTGTGTATACTCACAATGCCATTATTATGAAATGTGGATTCATCTGTGAGTAGTGCATAGTTAGAAAAACAACAACAACAAAATCAATTCGAAGCTGGAAGTCATGTCCATCAAATTCTGCTGAAACTGTATGCGATAGAGGTGATATTTGTGTTTCGGCAATATTCTGCTGAGCTAGACCGGCTAATGCCAGTGTTTCTATAAATTCACTCGAAGCTAATGTGTGGATTCCCTGCTATATATCACAAGATCAAAAGTGACCTGAATAATACAGTTCTAAAATATCATTGGAAATGTGTATCAGAAACCTTCTTGTTACTCATGACTCTCCCTGTATAACATGATTATGGGAATTGATTAGGTTCATTAGCCCACCCTGTTTATTTGACATTGATCTGAACCTACAACTAGATATTCCAACATTTTAGGGAAATAATTGATGATGATGTTTTTATTGGGAAAAGTAATCAATTATTTTGGTAAATGAACAATTTAGTTTTTGCCAACATTTCGGTTTTTTCGTCCCCTATTTTTAACGACAAAACTTATATGTGATCTATCAAATATCAATTGTTGGTTGTTCATATAAGTGTCTGAAAAATTTGGATCAGTTCTATATAATGAACATACTAAAATTGCAATTGCAAATGTCAACACTGTGGAAAAAATACTCTTTTCATGAAATAAATAGAAAATATCGATAAATATGCAATCGAACGGAAATAATAAAATCAATTGCAAAGATTGTTCGAAATGTTATGTAGGACAAACAGGACGTTTCCTGGAATCAGGTTGTCCGAACATGACAAAGATGGAAATGAAAATTAATATGGTCTTGGTCAGTGGTCAGTGAAATGATGCAAATTTTAAAACTAGAAAATGTGATATAGGCAGAAGAAACATAAAATGAGTAGTACTTATTTCAACTTGTTGAATCGGTTTCCTCAACATGCTCCAAAGGATTTTCCAGCCCACGTTATACTCTTATACTTATATCGTCTACAATTTCAAAAACTCATAAACGAAAAAAATCAATTATAATCAAGTATATGATCTCGATGAGCATATTTATTATTCTTGATGTGTCTGTAGTTGTACAAGTTTCAGTTGTAACTGTCCCATTTTCATCTGTTTCCATACCTATCTTGTCTGTAATATATCTCATCAACTTCTCTAACATAGAAAACGTAATATCAGTTCAGTTCCATTTCAGTTTGTTCTGTCAAAATATTGGGATAGAAAAATTATGTCAAATTTCAATATGTATTGCATGAATACTGTTTTCTAATGAAATTATTTCATTGTAGATGGATTTAGATGGTAGATTTTATGTAGTCCGAAACGTTGAAAAAACTGACCTGAAATTTTTGATCCCTTCCCCAACAAAAACCTCATTTGATGATATTATTTCAATCATCAAACTTCTAGTTCGTGATGATTCATACCACCGTTTGTAAAGCAGTGTAATTTTGAATTTTCTATTGTTTTCTTGAAACCATTTTCTTTAGGTTCTCCTCATCTTTCGCGAATGAAGGTAACACTTGCCAATATAAATTCTCCCGGTATCCTCCCTTGAAAGATTGTCTCCGGACATTCTTTTCGAAAATAAGTTTGTTCCTAAATCACGTGGGCTCTCAATAAATTACACTTGTATTCAGAGTTAACGATGTTTTATGTATAATCTGTTTAGTACCCATTCCCGAAATTTTCCTCGGAAGAAAATTTATTGTTAGAGTTCGTAATGCTTTCGGAACTCTTAAGTCACTCAACTTGTTATTCCTTTCAGGATAAAATCGTTAGAAAATATTAGGCTTGGATTTTTCCAGGATATTTGCAACACAAACATCTCAGAGGAACTTTGGGAGATTTACTCCATTTGAATAATCAATTACCCTTGTACATAGATGAGAAGAAATGATAAAGCCCATTCGAATGTAGCCAAACTTTTTTTATGAATTCTGAAAAAAGTTGTTTCGTAGTTACATTTCTTTTGAATTCAATTACAAATCAGTGAATGTCATACATTTACATGTCACGGGCACTTCAAAATAATTTTAAAAACATACCAAAGGAAGAGCTCCAGACGAGAACATCACGTGCAACCTTGATAGCCTGGAATATCAAAGAAAGGTTGGAGATTTGTCTCTCTTCTATATATTCTTTTACGGGAGGTGTTCAAGTGACTTGGCACATTTAATCCCATCAAAAGAGGTATATATCAGAAATACTCGACGGATTGTGGCTGCTCATCGTTCTGAGGTTCAACTCAGTACACCTCGAACTGCACTGTTTAAGAACTCCGTCATCTGGAGAACTGCATTTATGTAGAATAAACTTCCTGAGACTGTTTTTTCAAATGGACAAAAATGGAATTGAATAATTTTGGTTCTTCAAGAAAATCTACGGAACTTACCAGATTCTTCTACACATAAAACCGTCATTTTGGGCAATTTCTCACTAACTGAACCGACTTTGTATCTCTCGTGGTTTTCGATTTTCCCTGCTTGTCATGGACAAACAGTATCTGGATGAATAAACATCAAAAATGAATACATTGTGTTACATCCTTGAGCAATTTATATAACAAACAAATGTCTTATTGAACATTAATATTTGAATGCATCATTTCCTTATCAAATATTTGCCGGCAACATGAACATCTTGCCTCAGATTTTTGATATTTGTGAACTTCTATTTACCATCAAATAACTGCAGACTGTACGTTCATTTCTTTATTGTGTCCATTTTGTTCACTCAAAACTAATGAATACTCTGAAATCTAGAAAATATCATTATGAAGAAAATTCGTCTGAGCTGAGTGAAACTGAAGCCTAATCGAGTGATTTTTTCTTGTTGTCTGAAAACACGACTGACCGGAATCTCCAGGAACACCTTTGGATGCAAATATATTATTTTGAACTAGTGTGATGAGGTCGTTCGCTATCACAGTAGTGTTGTGTAGAAAATATTATAGTACCAATACCAAATGGAAATTGATAATGACTCACTCATCTCGTGTATTTTGTCAAAACCTGCTCTAAAGGACATGAAAAGTGCCGTCGTTCTCTATTGCCCTGGCTGAAAGCCTTATAATGGAGCATCTTCCCACTATCGCCACCACTGTCAAGGGAACCTCCTCCGAACTCGCCCTCCTCTACGAGCCGCCGACGCGTGACGTCGACCACATGAGAGGGCGAACCAACGGGAGCAGACGACCCTTTTCTTATTTATTCACCAAAATTACAATTAGTAATATCCAAACTGAATCTAATACATTATGCTATCAATACGAACAGAATAGAAATAAATTCCAACAATTAACTCTATAATTATTTACATATGTTAACAGATCGATGCCACTACAATCTTTATTTCCGCTATGATTGGGGAGAGCATTGTCCCCCAGGTCAATGGCGCTAAGCTGACAATTCTCTGCCCATTCGTTAACAAACCTTATGCATTCGCTATTTCTTCCATTCTCTCCTATCGGTGCTATCTCTCCATTTTCCCGCTCCTTATATTCGTTTCATTCTCAACATTCAGTCCTATCTCCACCCATGCACCTTTCTATCACATGCTCTACCGTTGTGGGCCCACCATAGCTGCAGAAACATGGCGCTAAGCTGACAATTCTCTGCCCATTTGTTAACAAACCTTATGCATTCGCTATTTCTTCCATTCTCTCCTATCGGTGCTATCTCTCCATTTTCCCGCTCCTTATATTCGTTTCATTCTCAACATTCAGTCCTATCTCCACCCATGCACCTTTCTATCACATGCTCTACCGTTGTGGGCTCACCATAGCTGCAGAAACATGGAAATTCCAGGCCCAGGTTAAACCAGGCATGGTATCCCGTGAAGTTACCATGTCCCACAAGCAGCTGGTTGGTCTTGGGTGACAGATTCAGTGATTCATGCCCGAATCTTCTACAAAATCTGTAGAACAGCAGCCCAGTCTCCCATGTCCCATTCCATCTGCCACTCTCAATGGGTCATAAATAATGCCATAGTCCTCCACTGGCCTGACTCTAAAGCCTTACAACTAGGTATCTCTGTATCTGTAGAGTAGGGAGGGTTAGTGTAAGTCCACAGCACTTAGGCCACATGTGACACATTGTACATCCTCCCGAGGAGTTGTCCTATTAGGTCATCGTCCATCCTATCCTTTCCAGGAAGGTGGACAGGTCACTGGGAGACATCTCCTCAATATCGGCAGGTGTAGGCCAAGACTCGTCGAACACACACTCTCTTATTGGCGAAAACTCCGGGAACTCGCACAGGACATGCCTGACAGTCTCATATTTCTGTTCACACATCCTGCATGGAGATGTGTCCACGAGCCCCATATTATGGAGGTGTTTCCTTAGTTGACAGTGGCTAGTCAGAAATCCTACTATTAGGCGTAGATTTTTTCTGGTCATCGCCAGATATTTCTCCGGCACCAGATTCCCATGGTCGCCCAAGCTGATACTGGCAAGATTACATCCTTTGATTCCCTCCCATTTCTTCAAGGATTGAGCATGAGTGTGACATTTGACTAGTTCCGTAATTGTTGAAGTGATGACTTCGACAATTGCGCGTGCCACTGGTGCCACTGAGTCCTAAAATTCTCAGTCCAGCCGCTTCCTTGGCTAAAAAGTCGGCAATGCGATTACCTTCACTCCTGTCGTGCCCATCAACCCATCTCAGGATAATTGTATTATCTACCGAGGCTTTGGCTATATCTTGGTGACACTCTAGTACTAGCCCTGAGGTTATACGTTGTTCAAGGCTAATAGGGCTCATCTGCTGTCAGTGCCGATTGTTATGTTTTTTCCAGAAATTCTTTTCTTGGTAATTTTTTTTTGTGGCGTTTGAGATACCCGCCAGTTCTGTTTGGACCACGCTGGTATCTCTTCCCCACTTAATTATTAGGCTTAGTGATCTGGAATACACTCCACACCCTGAGCCTTCTTTGGTTTTTGAGCAGTCTGTATAAATCCGTATTGCATTTGTATCGTCTGATTCCATGTTCTGCTCAATTTGTATTTTGTAGGGTTTATTGAACACAAACCTGGGTTCAATTGCATCGCTTGTTGGCTGCAGCAGAGGTTGCGTCCCATTGTCCTCCGACATTGCTCATAAGTCACGTATGCTCTTTTTGCTCTACTCTGTAGATGAGAGTTTCATGTTAACTTCCTGTCGAGGATAGTACCAAGGTATTTTACCTCTTCAGAGAAGTTTAGTTTGCTTTTGACGATTTCGGGAGGTTTTAAGCCTGTTGAACTTCTTTTCCTGGTGAAAAGGACCATCTCAGTCTTCTTGGGGTTGATCGATAGTAAGTGTTCCTTACACCATGTTTCTGTTAATTTGAGCCCATCCTGCGCTCTATCGCATAGTGTGTTTACAAATTTGCCGGTCTGCAAGATAACTATGTCATCTGCATATGCAATTGTGTATAATCCATTATTGTTAAGGTGATTAATCCTTACACCATGTTTCTTTTAATTTGAGCCCATCCTGCGCTCTATCGCATAGTGTGTTTACAAATTTGCCGGTCTTCAAGATAACTGTGTCATCTGCGTATGCAATTGTGTATAATCCATTTTTGTTAAGGTGATCATTCAGGGTATCCAGAACTATGTTCCAGAGAAGGACTGATAAGACCCCTCCCTGTGGATATCCCCTCATGACCAGTCCTTTCACTGTGATGTCTACAACTTGGTATTTTCCCTCTATCTAACGTTACCACTGTCGAGGGATCCATACTCATACAAACCAGTGGGGTCGAAGACCCAATACTTTATTGATTCCCAAAATGAATTAGAATTCATTACAATGTTACAATATTACATTACAATATTATGTTATTTGAACTCAAATAAACAATCCCTAGTAATGTGAAATAAAGATAAACACAAAATAGTCCATAAAAAAATACTGCTTTTTTCAGCTCATCATGATTTACATACAAACAAATGATTTTTTTTCGTTTTGAACAATATAAGTCCAGTTGTATTTGTTTTTATATATTTATTTTGCCAGAATATCAGACTTTCACAAATCAGATTGTGTGTACTCAGGAGGTCTGCCCAGATTTGGAGAATCATTGCCATTCCAGTTTTGGCAAACTGGTAGCTTGTCTCTCCCGCTCATCCCTCACTACACTCTCTGCCCATGCTTTCGCAACGCATATCCATTCATTTCTCCTTCAATTCCTATTCCTCTACTGCATTCCTCCCTTTTCTTATTCCAGCCGTTCTTTCCGTTATCGCCACCTATTTATATCTCCATCAATACGTGTCTCGATCACATGTTCTGCCGTTTCAGGCTACCCCCATCCACATCGGCAGGACACCTCCTGTGTCAGGTTGAATCTGGCCAGGTTACCCGGAAAATTACCGTGCCCCGAGAACTGTTGAAGTGCCTTTCTCAACCGATCCAGTGATTCATACCCGACTGCTTTACAGACTCTGTGGAGCAGTCGCCCAGTCACGCCGTTATCCCATTCTCGGTGCCATTCTTCCGTGATCCATTCCTTTATTCCCTTCCTCTTGTCGCTCTTACTACTCATTTTTCATACATTCCATGAAATATTATCTTTTCTTGTGCCTTTCGTGGCCTTCTCGTGGGCCTTTTTATTTCCAGGATTGTCGTTTTGGACCTTTTCATTTCCAGGATTGTCGTTTTGATGTCCTTCTTGCTATATGATTTCGGTCCGTGCTCCCCTTTCATACCTTGCTACTCCTCCTCAATTATTTTCTGAATGACAGCTACCCTTTTATTCTTCACTCATGTCACTTTCATCCTTTCCACCGCCATGGCGGAGTCACTAATCACTCTAACATTCTCATTCATACCCCACTTATCTATCACTATCTCTATCGAAATCAGTTCAGCTTCAGTCACACTGCTATATCCGGGAATCCTTTCATTACCTAGAACTCATTCACCCTCATTCCTTTCATACGCTCAACCTATGCCCATTATTTCCTCGTCCATCCTCGCTCCGGCATCCACATACACCTCAGACATCCCCTCGTCCTGCATCTCCTTCAGTAATCTTCCTTGCATCCAGGGGAGTATCTTGTCTATACCTTTCATTCTGTCTTCAGTCCTCCCTTCACCATTCATTCTCCACTCATGGTATCTGGCCCCAGCTTCAATATGAAGTGGGGCTAGACCTAGATCACACTAAGCGCGGCCGACGGCGCCGTCCTATACACCCCATATGCGGCAATAAGAAAAGGCCTTTGCGCTGCGCTCGGCTGTCTGCTGACTCTATTATTGTGCACCCTACTCCCCCACACTTGCACACCATATGAAGCTGCAGGTTTCGCTACCCTTCCATACATGATTCTGACACACTCTCTCTCTAGTCCAATATTCCTCCCGGTCCATCTCCTCTATGGGACAGTGAAAATGTTCACCTCAGCTCGTAATAAAGTGTGAAATAGTCAAAATTACTTCTTCCTCCTTTCATTGAATGAATATCATCTCTAGGTAATAATAACTCCGTTATCATTGGTATACTTGGCTCCAACAGGTAAACGTAAAGTTGTGTTAGGATGACGGGACATGTTGCTCACAACTCTAATCCAGCACGACTGACCGACCGAAGTTTCGTGCCCACGCAAGATACTTCTTCCGATCGTCCCGCGGTCCCCATCGTTCGCCCGTCGCGATTTTCGTGCCCCCAGCCTAGAAGTCACATTTTTGCACGATATAAACTTCTTTATATAGAGTTAATTTATGAATTGATTGCTTTCTTTGGAAGATTCCCTCATTTTACGTACAACGATGGAGAAATAGGAAGCTATAACATTTCTTTTCCAAAAATAATCCCTCCTCCCCAATCTGTTTTCTTTCTGACAAATCCACAAAATCTGGTGATTTCCTAGAGAACAACGAGGAACATGTGGTTATCCTATTTCTCACAGAATCCATTTTCCATCCTGTTACTCGTTTCCAAATATTTGAACTGTATACTCGTACACAGAGAACTCATCCGGATAACTTTGCAAAGGGCGTATGTCTGCTAGATGGACCGAGGGTCATTAGTATTCTCATTGCGTTCGAGAATGTGAGATTGAACAATTTTTGCCACTCGGGCTGTTAGAGCCCATTTGAATTATGACAACTCTTACTTGGTTTACTTCCACTGGTTTGAGTGAGCTCCGTTGTTGCTTCTGTTACTGATGGGAGCTACACGTACAGATGTCTTTTCAGGAATTTTAATGAAATATATCATATCCAGAAGATAGATTGAGTCTTGCAATGGGGTTTTTCATCGATTCAGAGAGCTGCTGATATTTTGAAGAAGTTATTTCTGTTCCTAAATCAAGGTAATATAGAAATAAATATTCATCGAGTATACTATAGAATATGATAAAAAAGCAAACAGACTGAGAAAAAATAGTTGAAAAATTTGTCATGTGTCATATAACAAGAGAAAAATAACCAAATGAATATTCTGAAGGTAGGTAACATAAATCAGTAATTTTTTTTGGAAACTCTTCTATTTTTTTGAATAAATTTTTAGTAAGCATTTCTGAACAACTTCAAGATTCTTTTTCTTCACTTATTTAAGAGTCACTACATATGAGATGGTATAATATTTGAAGAATGTTCATTGAATAATAATAATAATAGCCTTTAGTACCCAATAGTTGAAAACCATTTACAGGGTTAACTAATTATGTT
Source organism: Leptinotarsa decemlineata (assembly GCF_025532065.1). Lineage (NCBI taxonomy): Eukaryota > Metazoa > Arthropoda > Insecta > Coleoptera > Chrysomelidae > Leptinotarsa > Leptinotarsa decemlineata. The sequence continues at coordinate 3,009,058 of NW_027412688.1, read as the reverse complement.
AGTGAAGTAATAGATCCTCATAATTACGAAGTTACAATTTTTGAAAATAAATAACAAAATTATAATATAATAAAATAAAAAAAAACTATAACAAAAATTAAAAATTCATACTGAGATGAAGTGTCAACAATATATTCTAGGGAATCAAAATTGATATCACACAAATTTGAAATTAAATTGAAATTATTGCAAATGCTAAAGATAGGTGACTTGAGGTACAAATTGGTTCTGGCCAATCGGCTGTCTAAAATGAGGCATATAGAAATTTATGAGAGATGACACATCCATAGCATCCAAATTATTGTACAGTAATTTATACAGAAAAATTATTCCAGCAAGTTTTCTGCGTAATTCAAGACTTTCAATATTGAATGTTATGGTGAGATCTTCATATGGAATACGTCTATCAGGATATATCATTTAAGATTGAAGGATTAGAATTCTTGGACAGAGGTATAATGTGAGCTTGTTTTCACGTTTTTGGAAAAACATAATTTCTCAAAAAATACTTCATTTATAACGTGTGGTAGTAAAAATGGAATACAAAGATGCCATCCGTACCTGTTGCTCTGCTTTTAAATTTTTTATTATATTAAATATTTCTGTCTCATTGATTTGTTCAAAATTTAAAGAGGAGAATATTGAAATGTTCTAATTATTTTCATAATATTCAATAGTAATGCATGTGTTGTTGTAGAGTATATAGAGAAGAGAAATCAGAAGTCTTCAGCAGCGAGCAGATCAACAAAATCTCTAGGGGAACAAATAATGAAGTGTATCTAATGCTGAAGGTAATTTTAACAAAATATTATGATCAAAGCTATCAGCTTGAGTTGCTTTATTTTAAGGTACCAATAATAATAAGCTAGCCGATGCGTGTAGACGAAAAGAACTAACTGAAATGTCGTTTAATTTATTGAAAGGCATATTGCTAGTGAGAATACCAAATTCAAAAATACATTTCGAAAGAACTTTTGTTGTAATTGGACAAAAAGTTCAGCGACGTTATGTGCCGTTAATAGTAGGATGATCACAAATTTGAAGTGATACGGTGGCTGGAAGACTACCAATTTTGCTGAAGAATATAGAGGTTCATTCTGATTAATTCCAGACCTCCGATAGGAATCTCGTGGAGGTAGATGTAACGTGTGTAAGAGTGGGACGATACAATATGCATATGTGTGTGACGAAGAATGCGATGACGACAGTGTAGAGAAAATTTGAAAATTGTGGCGTGCCAAAAAGTCACGTGCAGCACATCAAATGAAACGAATTCATTGACAAGAAACAATCAAAGATAATGACATGCCAAAAAGTCATACCTTCATAAGAGATAGAGAGAGAGAGAGAGAGAGAGTGAGAAAGTTATGACGTCAGCGAGAGGTGTAGAAAAAAAAACAAACATGTCAGCTTCGTTGATAATTGTTGTATCGTGAGCTGAACAGCAGTTTCTGAACCAAAAACCCATAAAAACAATTACAAAATCTAATTTTTCTCCCAGCATCGCGAAATCAAGTTTCAACGCGTTTGCTATACTCGGATGCACTGGTGGACCGTGGAGTTCGTGAAAATATCGCGGTCCTGGGTTCGAACAAGATTACTATTGACGCACAGAAGCTTACTTTTTGTCTTGCCCAAACTTAATCTTGCCCCGGTCACCCCTAAACCATTTCTCACATCATAATCAACAATTAGAGACGTATTTCAACCTGAGGAGTCATATATCCAATAAATTTCCCGGCGGCAGCCGTGAAATTTATTGGATATATGCCTGCTTCCGTTTTTATTGGTTGTTATTTTCTACGATTGACATAAATAAATACCGAGGATTTATAATTCTTTTTGATGGATCCAGCCGGAATGCTCGCTAATAGGCTATAGCGACAATGCTATATAAAACTCCCAAGATTTATGGACCACTCGATAAATTTTACGTAAAAATTGTTTCACATAAAAGTTTCAGTAATTGAATTGCCAACTTTTGTTTGTAACAGTTAGTGAGTGCTTCGGGCGTCCATTTATATTGTTCGAAAAAACTTCGGTTTCAACTAGCTCTTTTCTTGGAATGAATTAAAGAGTTTGTCTTTCAGTGCGTTTCGCTTCGCGGTTGGTTCCTATTGGAACGTAATTAATAATGGTTTCAACTTACAATCTATAAAATCTTTTACATTTTTCATTCTAGTGATCGGAAGAATGAAACAGCTTTCTTGAATCATTTACCAATGCATAAATCTTTTCGTAAATGTAAATATGGTAATGTTTGATAAAGATGATGACTAATCCTTGTCATATTTCGGTTGGAAATTGACGCTTTCTACCCAATGTCCTCTTAGAGAAAATGAAGATTACAGAAAAATGAGTGTACTAAGAAATCAAATCTAATACAAGTTGAAGAACCTCTCATCTACATAACTTCGACTAAAACATTAGAGATGATGCATTTATTTTATTAAAAAATCGCCAACTGTGGCTGGAAGCTATTCCTACAATAAATTGATCACGTTACTGTTTAAAAAAAATCTGTTTAAAATCTGTTTTTCCGTTAACCAGCTGTCGCACCCCTACGAACGACAACCCTCAGAAGTCGAAACTTGTGCGAGCTAAGGATTAACGAGGTCTTACCTTTTAACGTGTGATTCCTAACACGTTAAAAGAAAGAAAATCCCAGAGGATTTTCAAACGCAAGCTGAGAGAGCTTCTGATAGCTGAATGCTCATATGATTCGAAGGAATTTGTTAGCTACCTCCAAGAGTAAACGAGCTGGTTATTTTCCTATACAATCGGTTTCTTATCTGTTTTCATGTTCATTTCAAAGATCTCAGAGCAATCAGTATATTGCCAACCTTATGAAAATTTTCGTTGTCGACGATATAATTAGAGCCACAGATCAGGGAAATTGTACTTGTTTGATATTATTGGATTTTAGTCGGGCCTTTGACACAATCAGACATGAACCATTATTGAAAATTTTATCATATATATGTCTCCGATAGTGCTGTTTCGCTCTTTCGGTCAATATAGACGGAGTTGAATCCCAATATATTTCATTTAACCGTGGTGTTCCTCAAGGGTATATTTTGAGTCCACTGCTATTAGCCATATATACGTCGAATTTAGTCAAAAGTCTTCAGTACTGCAAAATACACCTATATGCTGATGACACTCAACTTTATTATAGCTTTCCTCTACAAATGACTGATACTGCTTGTTGTCGAATAAATGAAGATCTCAAAGCTTTCACAGGGGTGCCACTAGATGGCGCTGTAGAACAATTTTTTGAAACAACTGTTCTATAACGCCTCGCACGCCTAAGTTCGTTGATTCTGATTCTGTCAAAACATTGGAACAGAAGCGATACAGCAACATAGTACTAGTATAATATAAATTGATATGATAACCCTGAGGAAAATCAAAGAGATTAACCGAAAATAACAATTTTATTAAACAAAAAACGAAAAACAAAAATTACAAAAATAACATACAAGCAACAACCAAACAAATAAAAATTGAAATATTAATAAAAGCTGAAAAAACTGAAGAATTAAAAATGTTTTTAACAAAAAATTAAAAAAAAAATCAAAAGATTTCAAACCAAGTTATGTCACAACGTTTCGATTGTTAGTATTCACAATCGTCTTCGGGTAATAAGTGGACTTATTCCTCCGAGATCTGACTATTTATAGGTTATTCAAGTGCTTACATCTATCCCCTCTTCCCTCTTCCCGCTTCATTGGTTTTGGCGGGAGATGACCGTTTGGCGGGAGATGACCGTTTTTCGCTTGATTAGAGGTTTCCATATGTTACGTATCTCTACGCTAGCTTGACTAAATGCGTTGTTGGACAACATATACGCGGCTTCATTGAATTTTCTTCTGAACCAGTGTTCCTCTTTGTGGATGATTTCAGCTTGAGCCCACTTGATGTTGTGTTGATGAGTCCAAACATGCTCTGCTATTCCGGATTTTGTGGTTTCTCCTCGCTGTGTGTATTACTTGTGCTCAGCAATGCGAACTTCCAATGGCCTCTTAGTTTCACCGATGTATGATTCCCCGCACTCGCAGGGTATCCGGTAAATGCAATTCTTAGAATCGCAGTCTGCGTTTGGTGGCCTGGTTTTCGTGAGGCTGCTATGGATAGTGTTCCCAGATCTGAAGCAGGTCCTGATGTTATACTTGGACCCAATCCGTCTTAACCTTTCCGATAATCCTCTGATGTAGGAAAGTACAAGTACTGGTTGCGGCGGCTTCTCTTCCTTGTGGAGTTCTTGCTGTCTTCTGGCTAATACCTGTTCTACCATTACTTTGGAGCAACCATTCCGTTGAAGGTCATTTTGATGATGCCAAGTTCCTTTTCGAAACCTTCCTTTGTATTACAGAGCCCAAAAGCACGGTCCAGTAGAGTCTTGATGATTCCTCTCTTAGTCGATTGATGGTGGTTGGATTTCTGGTTCAGATACTTTCCTGTGTGAGTGGGTTTTCGATATACAGATGTTTCCCAGTTAGTGTCGGTCCTTTTCCCCAATACGCCTAAGAAAGGCAATTCGTTGTGCATTTGCTTCTCCATTGTGAAAGTGATGAAAGGCCTCACGTTGTTGATGTGCTTCAGGCGTAAGTCCAGTTATCACCCGAAGATTATACTAACAGTCGAAACGTTGTGACATAACCTGATTTGAAATCTTTTAATTTTCATTTTTTCATTTTTTGTTCATAATATTTTTAATTTTTCAACTTTTTCAGCTTTTATTATTATTTCAATTTTTATTTGTTTGGTTGTTTCTTGTATATTTTTTTTGTTTGATATAAGTGTTATTTTCGGTTAATCTTTTTGATTTTTTTCAGGGTTATCAAATCAATTTATATTATATTAGACAATGGAAGTCCGAACTGATGAAATACACCACAAAACATTGTCAACCACCTTCAAACAAACAATGCCTACCTCTAATTTATAATCATTCAGCTGATACCGTGCAAAAGGAACAGTCGAGATCACAAATAATAAAAATAATCGGCCCCAAAATCGTCACAAATGTTTAATCGAAGTTGCCCTCTGAATCTTTCAATATTCCAGGAACCGGAAATTTAATATTGAAGGTATTCTGACATCAGTTTCAATTTAAGCGTATCCGAAAGTTTCAATTTCCCTTCTTTCTGAACCCCCAACATAATAAATTATTCGACAATTCCACCTCAAACCCATTATTCGCATTAAAAACCATTGACTCAATAAAACGACTCGAATATTATTAGTAGAAAAAGCGGGAGAACTCAAAGATTTCCGTTTGAATAAAAGAAAATGTATTAAAGTTGACTCTGCAGTGAGGTCGGCAAGAGTTATGGCTGCATTAGGGAAAATTTCAATATGTACTGAAGAAATATCGCTTTTCATGGCATCTGCGTTTACACTTTATAAAATATCGGAGGAAATAAATTACAATGCGGATTTGGGATAACTTCAACTGCCAATAAATAAAAGCTTTTAAAATATACGTGTTTGGAATCAGCCAAGTTTGAATTATTGAAAGATGGAACGGAAATACGCCCACTCCATAATAATTTGAGTAGACGTCTCCGGTTTAGAAAATATCGCAGATACATTTGAATATTACTGAAAGTGAGTGGGTCTCCCACGACTGCAGAAAACTGACTGCACTGATCAAAAGATTCTCTCCTGATCCTTCCAGGTAACCTCTAGACATCCAGAAGGTGCAGCTATGATGTAAATTTTTTTATGGAGAAGGGGATTGTGAATTGCAACAGACCTCGAACATTCTGTCGATATCGTGGGACACCCACTTTCCGAAATTTTTGACATTTCCAATACGTTTGAAACCACCACAAACCGCATAACAGGTGACGCCCAGTTCTTTCGCCATACCACGAACCGTTTGGTTCAGTCAGGGTCAACCAGGGTCCTCATATCCTCGTCCTGAATCACTGTAGGTCGTCCAATTCGGTCGATGCTCATTTTCGAGGCTTAGATGAAAGCCAACAAACAACCGTCATGAATATCAACAACTCGAAATCATTTGCAACATCTCACGTTGGTGTCGAGGCTAAGGACAAAGCCTAGCACACCAATGATCAGGGTTCAATTCTCATGCCGATCGCTTTTTTCAATTTAATTTCCCTCAGCTGCCGATGGCCACTAGGACCACGTGACTGGTGCGCGACAAAGGGTTCAGGGCTGAAGGCCTGAGGGATGAGCTGGAGTCTCAAGGGGGCCCACGCTTTTTGAATATCTCCGATACTCATTGCATCCTTCTCTGTATCGATTACGTCACACATTTCTCTCTTTCACTCACTAAAGTGTCTCTCCGAAACATTTACCAACGACGCGTGACCTTGAAGAGGGCTCGGAGCAGGCTTCGTCACCTACTCCGGAATTTTGCAAATAAACGTTCAATTCATACCACACTAGAATAGATATTCATTGAGATAGTGATCTAAAAACACATGACAAAGAAACGGTCAAAACTTCTGAAACAACCTTCTTGCAATAACAATTATATTGGTGAACCATGAAGACAAAGTACTTGAGAATAAATATTGAGGTTTTGTGAGAAATCAGATAGAGAACATATAATTAAATGGAACGAGAGAAGAATAAATGCTAATGCCCAAAGTGGAGCATTTCGTAAGCGCCGAAAATCAGCGAATAATCTTTCATCTGGAAAGACGTATATAGCAGCAAACAGCTCATTGAAAATAATCATACCTGGCTACCTGTTGTGAAGGATAATGACGGATAGTGCCGAAATTGTGTCAGACTAACATCAGAGGACAACTTCGAGGACTAAATCGAATGTTTCTGAAGTTATTCAAGAACGTCGTTTTAAATTTCTTGGACATTTATCGAGGGCATTTGTAAATGAAACGACCAAGGGAAATACTGAAAGATTTATTGCTTTTTTCCAAGTCTGAAGACGTAGGCAGATTCTAGATTCCAAAACTTTATTATGATTATCTGTATGATTTTTGTGATATTAAGAAAAACATCAAATACGACAAGTTACCGGTGAACAGTTTTTATGAATTCAAGCTCTAACTTATGAAGCTAAAAAGCTTGCCCTTTCTCCATTACAATTTTTATATTTTTCCGATTATGGAGAGTGGGAGAACCCAAAAATAAGTCGACTCATTAATCAGCTTTCCGACACACATATTCAGTCATGTTATTTAGGGGAGTTCATGAAAATTTTCACCCCCTGGTTGAAAAAATATTTCAGCCAGTATAATTTAATTCGGCATGACATGAATATCAATTTGCTTGGTTTATATTCCCCCGTACTCAGGAGGTCTCTCTAATTCATAATTTTGTCAACGCTATCTCACTTTTCACGTAAAACCACATTAGCAAGGATTCTAAACTAAGGCGTATGCTGAAACATGGCTTCCATTTGCATATATTTTCCACATAAAGTGGTGCGCCGGTCTGAAAAAGAAACGACCCTGGTACGGATGTGAGAGGCGACATTAGCATAAATGCTGAAGACTATTTCGCTTTCTTAATCGACCATTCGTGCTTTGTACTTCAACAATGAGCTGAATTCTCGGACTACTTCAGTTCTAATTAAGATTCACCACTTTCTTTTGATGTCTATTTTTACATTCCACCGGCTCAAATTCATTTCAAACTGGCTATTGTCATGGCCGGGAGTACTGGATGAATATTTTGTTGGAGTGCATGACAAACTTTAATTTACCTTTGAAAAGACTGTCATCTAAATGGTTTTGTCTGGATTCATTCACGACGTTAATGTTGTAGATTGAGCGATTTTGAATTCACTAAAGGATTGGCATTCGGAATAAGTTGACTTCAGCGGATAAAGGCTTCGGAAACTGCCTTTTTTTTTCGAAGGTTGTATACCTCAATCCCTCCATAGAAAATAAAATAGGCCGTTGACTTCAGGTGACTATTATAGGTAGGATATTGTTCATGGAATACCTCCACTATCAACGTTTTGCCAACAAAATAAAATGAAATCCAATGTTACCGACTCAGATCAGATATCCATCAAAACGATGAAATTCTATTTCTCACTTCCGTGTTAACCTACATTATCGATAAATGTGCAACACAAGAATGGCATCCGGATGGTTAGAATGGAATATATGATACTTTTTCTCAAGAAAATATCCAAGCCAACATGGTACTATGATGTGAGAGTTATAAACATACTACCGACTATATAAAAAACTCTAGAGAAGGCAGCAGATGAATGAGTATATTGGTGGACAATAAAAAAACAATATCAGAAAATCAGGTATGCTACAGACATTGTTAGTATGATGCGACTTCGTGCTTCACAAATACAATATTGAAAAGACTAAATTATATAATGACAGAACACAAAACTTAATTAATTCTAAGGAGTTGGTTCGCCGAGTTATTTTTCATGAGTCAAGAGCTGTTGCGTTTGATATCTCTAAGATTTTTGAACGTGTGTGGCATGAAGGTTTGATGGCCAAATTTCAATGCTATGGCTTGTCAGATAATTGTGTATGGCTCCCCAGCCTATTAGCATGTCCAGCATATGCGGTCTCGGCCTATATCCATCGACATAACGCGGCCCTAAGAGTTCTATATTACCACCTACGGCACTCTTGCGGTATTGACGAGACACCGGTGTTGCCATACGCCCACCAGAGCGAAACGATATTTGTCGTGGAGTTTTCAGCTCCTGGCGAGACGAATATCGTCAGAAAAGAGAAGGAAAAACGAATGAATATCGAGATTTTCTCTTTGAACTCCGCAGACTCTATCCAGGTCACTCTGATAAGATGGTTGTTCTGATTATTGGAGTCCTTGGTGGAATGATGTCCTCTCTACTCTCGAATCTTAAAATCATACCGGCTTACTGCACTAAGGCAGAAATCTTAGCCGCACAGATGCAGAAGGCTGTCATTCTTGGCTCACTACGCGTGCTCAGGGCACATGATTCTCGGACCTAATGTTCACTCACCTCATGGTGTGGGGAATGGTCATTGGTTGATAATGCTGGCGCGCCCTCCCGAATGTATCGGGGCTTCGGGGGATAGGTCTTGACCAGCGCACACTACGGTGACAAAAAAAATAATAATAATAAAAACCAAATATCATAACGAAAACAAAAAACACAACATAACTTATATATTCAACTTACAATTGAAATAAAGGGCGAAGATCATCGTCCGTAATGAAATACATCACGGAAAATGTTCTTTCACTTAACCCTGAAAAGGGAACAAATGAAAAGAAAAAGAAAAGGAAAACAAAAATAAAACTGTGATTGTTATATATAATGATATTATATTGTAAATACGAATAAACACCCTACATAAAGAGTTTACTTCAACTATTCCTTACAAGATATCAATAATTTGATTTAATTTTAGTCTAACAAATAGTCATCATATTTAGTTCTGAACTTTTGTGAAAATCAATTTTTGAGTGGTTTAAGGACACTTCTGTTTTGAATTTCAACATTGCAATCATATTTTTATATCGAATATTCAGGTTACGGTTATCCGTACGATTTGTGATTTTCCTATGAATATATGAAGGTTTTTTTGTTACAATTATCTTATGGAAAAAACAGACAGCGTAAAGAAACCTTCTTTTCTCCATGGTCAGCCATCCAATTTATTGAGCTTTTATGAGATCCTTTGTTGCCGACCAATACAAAAAATTAACCTAAGGCACGAGTTTTTAACTTTTTGAATCTTAATATTGTATTGATTGGTTGAACATGAACATAAAGAACATCCGCATAATTGAAAACTGAAAGCACCAAAAATTCACATAAGGACTTTTTAACATAATAACGCTAAATATGTCGGTTACCACAAGTGATTTTCAGTGCAGAATAGGTACGTTATAAAAGTTTATTTACAAATTTTTGAAATCTCAGATCTACATCCATCAAAACACCAAGATTTTTTGCTTCACTAACAATATCTAGTGGCTCATTCCGAATGCACCTATTCACAGAGTTATTCACTATGAAACGGTGAAATCTTGGACCAAACATCATCACATTTGATTTACTAGGGTTTATAAATGAACAGTGGCCCGTTGCCAATTCAACAAACCTATTTATATCTGCATTGATAATGCCACAAGCATTGTCTGCTATTTTCTCCGGAAAGTTCGTATACTCGAGTATCATCAACATATAAATGCACCTGACAAGTGTGTGGATGTATATATAGAGAACAATAAAGGGCCGAGTATGGATCCTTAAGGTACTCCTGATTTGAGATATAAGATATCCGAGATTTATTTCTCTATACTTTTTCAAATAGATTGTGATTAATGGTGTCATACGCCCGGCTGAAATCTCTCGAATACTTTTACTATCAACGCTGCTGTTCCCCAGGGATCCATATTGTCTCCAATACTCTTTTTATTGTATATTAACGACTCATTGGATAAAACCGAGAATTCAATATATTGATGACAGCACACTCATCTCGTCTTTTTTTTTGGATTCCAGGACATCGGCTGAGGATGCACATCTTCACAGACAGCAGAAGGTTGCATACTTTTATGAGGATCTAGAAGTGATTTCGAATTGGGGTTAAAGTAACCAGGTTTTCTTTAATGAGATAAATGTCTCCGAACTGGATATAATAATGTCATGACAGAAAATTCCCCTTTCTGCTTTCGATAAGTTTGTTGTGGGTTAAAATGGACACCAATATGTCTTGTCACGATAATGTCGCTGAAATTGCAGAGGCTGCTTCTCAAAAGCTTGGAACACTGTTCTGGACCAGAAAACTTGTACACTCGGCGAAGTTTGATATTTTATGAAGCTCAGAACAGACCTTCTTTGGAGCATTGTTCCCATGTATGGAGCTCCGCCCTTGAGCATACTTTGAAGCTGCTGGGTTCTATCTAGAAAAAAGCCCTCAGCCTGATTGGAGACACAAACATCACTTGCAGCCTTGATAGTATGGAATATCGAAGAAAGGTTGGAGATTTGTTTCTCTTTCATTGATACTTCCACGAGAGATGTTCAAGTGACTTGCCACATTTTATTCCATTCCACTTCTCGTACATATCAGAAATACGTGACGAACTGTGGCTGCGCATCGTTTTCAGGTTCAACTCAGTACACCTCGAACGTCGCTGTTTAAGAACTCTTTCATTTGTAGAAATGCGTTTATGTGGACTGAACTGAATGAAATGAATTCAATCTCCACCGATTCAAATCCAACGTGAATCGATACTTTCGCATAGGCACCGCTTCTAGAGCGCCTTGATGATTTTTTGTAGTATATATAATAATTTGTTGCTGCAACAAAGTTGCAGCAACAAATATGCTTGCCGTTCCAATCTTACTCTACTCGTTTGGAGTAGTGAAGTGGACTCGGGAGGAGCTGTATCAACTCGACGTAAGGACCCGAAAAATGATGCATCTCTATAGGAGTTTGCATCCCAAATTGTCCGTTCCACGGTTGTACTTCCCCCGACAACAGGGAGGCCGTAGACTTTTGAGTTTGGAGTGTCTGCATGACAGAATGGTACTGGATACAGCCTGTAAAGTCGTCAGGAGTTCGGATCCCCTTCTCTGCATGGTCCGTGACCATGAGAGAGCAGGAATTGAAGCATTTCTCCTTAGGGCAACTGCTCGAGCAGCTGATGAACTCGGTATAGTTTTCGACTCTGAACGAGGTGACTACAACTCTGTCACCGAGTTGGAACCCGTTCAGCAAAAAGCTTAGATAAAAGCCGCAGAGATCACCTTACTTCTGCGGAGACACAGGGATAAGCCAATGCATGGGGTCTTCTTCAATAACATTGAAGACCTTGGCTTATCAAAGCGCCTGACGTTCTCTTTTCTCAGGTCGAGTGGGCTGAAGTCGGAAACTGAGGGGTTCATCATGGCTTGCCAAAATGGTGTCTTCAACACCTTAGTCTACCGCAGTCGCGTGATGGGTATAGAGGTTCCTGACACAAGGTGCAGGGCCTGCCGCGAGGCGCCCGAGACCCTAATGCACTTACTATCAGCATGTCCAGCATATGCGGTCTCGGCCTATATCCATCGACATAACGCGGCCCTAAGAGTGCTATATTACCATCTACGGCACTCTTACGGTATTGACGAGACACCGGTGTTGCCCTACGCTCCGGGGGATATCGAATCCGTTGTGGGGAACGAGAAGTGCCGAATTTATTGAAACTATTCGTTTCCCACCCTCTCAGGCTCATACAAGCTAATAAGCCTGATGTAGTCCTTCTCGACCACCAGACCAAAACGATATTTGTCGTGGAGATTTCAGCTCCTGGCGAGACGAATATCGTCAGAAAAGCGGAGGAAAAACGGATAAAATATCGACATTTTCTCTTCGAACTCCGCAGACTCTATCCAGATCACTCTGTCAAGATGGTCGTTCTGATTATTGGAGTCCTTGGTGGAATGATGTCTTCTCTACTCTCGAATCTCAAAATCATACCGGCTTGCCGCACTAAGGCAGAAATCTTAGCCGCACAGATGCAGAAAGCTGTCATTCTTGGCTCACTGCGTTTGCTCAGGGCACATGATTCTCTGACCCAATGATCCCTTACCCCACGGTGTGGGGAGTGGTCAATGGTTGATTATGCTGGCGCGCCCTTCCGAATGTATCGTGGCTTCGGGGGATAGGGCCTGACCAGTGAAAAAAAAATAATAATAATAATAATACATTTATTATTCACCACAAACAATATTGAGTTTCAATAAAAAAAAACAAGGTAAATAAAAGGTGAGAGTTCAGTTTTCTTTCAACACCAGGAAGAGAGAAACTGGTTTTCCACTCAGACCCTTACTACAAACTGAACTTAAAACTAAAATACACTTACTGACTAATATCAGTAAACAAGAAGATGAGAGAAAAGAAGAGGAAAAAAAAGATAAACGAGAGAGAGAGAGAGAAGATAGGAACCCTTTTCATAATTTATTTTCACTTGTGAGGGCAGAGATTCCTTTAGGTCTTGAAACCTATTTTATTGAATTTTATTTTTTGCTCTAAGTTGGGAGATATTTTCAATTATTTATTCATTTTTGTAGTTCACGCAAACATACAGTCATGGATTTTTTCAAAAAGAAACACGACCTACTGTAGTCGATCATCTTGTACGTATTATGTAACTAGCAATATTATATGAAAAACTACGTTTGAAAATTTCCTTTCTATGTCGAGGAATGGTAATAAGAAGAGTTTGTCGAGTATTTCTATCATGTAAGTCTTTTCCATATATGAGTTTATCATGGAGATATTTGGGTTGCTTGTATTTCAAAAGTGTGTAGAAGTAGCAAAGGACATGTAGTTTACGCCTGTTGAACATATTGAGCCATTCAATTACTTTAATTTTATGGGAGATTCTCTGCCTGCTTTTTATGCCAAAAAAAGTCTAAAACAGCAGTTCTGGATTTTCTGAATACGCTGACTATCCAAGCCATCTAAACATGGTCCATATACAATATCACAATAGTTCAATTGGGAGAGCACTGATGGATCACACAGCATTTTTTTTACATCTTGGCCTAAATAGTGAATATGTGGGTAAATCATATTTAATCTAGTGTAACTTCTTTTCAACATGGTATCAACCTGTTCTTTGAATCTCAATTTTTGATCTAGTATCAAACCCAAGTTCTTTGCACTCTTACTAAAAGGTATTGTGTCATTTCCCATCCTCAGTATAAGATATGTCATTCCTGACATTGCCATTACAGAACAAAATAGCACATGACTTATGAGGATTAACTTTGGGTAGATGTTCATCACATATGTCTTTTGAAGATTGTAAGTCAATATTCATTTCTCTGTTAGTTTGCATGACATTATCTGGTTCGAAGGTTTTATATATCTGTGTGTCATCAGCATACATGTAGTAGTTACAGTGCTGCAGAGCCTCATGAAATGTTGCAGTAAACAAGGTGAACAGAAGTGGACCCAAAATACTACTCTGAGGAACACCACATGATACATGAGCAAAATAAGAAGTTTTATCATTCAGAGTAACACGTTAAAGTCTATTTGATAAATATGAAGTAATAAGTTCGCAAGCATTTTGGTCAAACCTGAAGTAGTGAAGTTTAGATAGGAGAATTTTGTGATTTATCAAATCAAATTCTTTCAAAAAGTCACTAGGACGAGTACAGTTGCTTTATTTTCATCAACACCTTTGATAATGCCATCCGTTATATTTGCAAGTGCACTCACACAACTGTAACTAGGTCTGAACCCCGATTGCTTTTGAGGTAGAATTTCAGACTGTTCAACAAAGATCCGTATTTGTATTTCGATAATTTTTTCTAGAAAATATCTTCGTATTTCGAAATTAATTGCTCCTAATTGATCCTTTTTTTTGAAAGACTCCCACATTATTCATGGGAAGAAAGGAATGTAGGAAACCAAAATTAGTCTCTTCCAAAAATTATTCTTTCAAAACAAACTCCTTTCAATTTGAATCTATTCAGACTTTGAAAAGGCATAAAACTTGGAAGTTGACTAAAACGCGATGAAATAATTAATTCGAAAACGAATCAGGAAATATTGCTCTTGTTTATCTTTTCACTGAAAGCTTATAAAAACCACCTCGATATGAACGGGTAATTTCCAGCACAATATATACGATATTGCGGGAAAACTTGGCAATAAAGTGTACTCTTTCTTGGAAAGCCATCTTACTTTCCACTAACATTGTTAAAGTGAGATTCATACTTTCCTTATGAAAAAAGCCTTCTCACGTGTCCTCTTTGATATCAATTTTTATTAAAAATGTTTCTCTCCGTTCAAAGAATCACGTTTTCAGTTTCCATCAACGGAGCATGAGCTGAGGGGATTATTATTATCTACAAGAGAATCGTGATAATTGAATCACCGACTATGTGTGCAGAGAAATCAGAACGCAAGAATTCTTCATTGAAAAATATTGAAATCTAATTCCGACATGAAAGAATTCCGTAGAAGTTCCAAAACGGAGATGAGTTACTGTTGGAATTATTATTTCTAGTATCCGAGCGAATTTATGTTGGTGCAGCTCTATAATGATATTAATAATAATAATATTGAAAACTTAGGTTGAGTTTGAATTATATCTACCCAAACAGTGATAGATGCGTGATCAAAGAATGATCACCACGCACATTCGCATCTATTGGGTAAAATGAACAAGCCTTCTATCGCTGGCCACTCAGATCTAACTGCAATCGGCTGGAGAAATTCTTGTTAGATTGTGGGAGTGATTAGTCACGTTTCAACGCCTTCGGTGTATACATATACGGTATTTTAAAGTTCAAAATATTCTTAATGTCACTGATACGACTTAAAAAACTATCAATTTTCGTCTCAACACTCTACCTGAAAAATTTCCATAAACCCAGCTGCATATTATTTAAAAAAAAAATTCTTGTTCTTCAGTGCGATTCTGTACAAACAGTCTTGTCTGGGAGATGTTGTTCATCTAAGCACTCCGGACACAATATAGTTTAAATAGATTTGGAAAGCTGAATACACTTTATCGAATGAATGAATCGAAGAGGTTTTTGTATTAGTGTATGATTTTTAAAATTCTTGCAAAGCGCTTTCGACTTTCGTCATCATCAGTGCTCACTTGTCAGGCAACAGGCAACAAGTATCAAAATGAGTACATGGCACATTTGTAATATTTGACTTTTCGATTGACGACTTGTTTATTTTGTGGAAATTCATGTTCACTGAGGATACACAACAAAAACACACTTTTGTCTATTTTCCACTATATTTCTTTATTGTTGACCGGTTTCGGCTATTACACCATTTTCAAAACTAACTGATTACATTTAAATCTGGGTAATTTGTATCTATGTTGCTTATTCTATCATGAATGATTTGATATACCTGATACCCGGTACCTGCGTTTCATATACCTGTAAAATCCATGAACATAACAAAGCTTTCTATATAATGTAGGTTTTGGGATCTGGATTATAGGTTCAGGAGAGGACTATTATTTAAATCAAGTTGTTCGTTGAGGACAATAGAATTGGGATTTTTCTTCGACCTGTTTATTTCCATAGATTCCAAAAGATTCATCATTTTCCCTTTTTCGCATGTGTGTAGGATCTTTAAATTATCTCTATCTATTTTATGTTTCAAATTTTGAAGATGTTCGTACATTATTGATTTTTTATCCGAAATGACATGTTCGTGGGCTTTCACAATACCCCTTTCCCGGTCATACTAGCCTTCCAGGCTAGTATGACCGGGAATCCAGACCAGAGACAATCTGTGAGTCGTCCTATCGAGGAGAGTCATTTTTGGCAATGTGCTACCAATTTAGACATTGCTCGGTAGGAGCCAAGAGCTTCCAAAGTCGCTTGACTGTCCGAGAATTCATCCCATCTATCCGCACACAATTCATGAGCGTAAATTTCCGCTTGAAATACAGTCGCATAAGTTCCTAGGCAGGTAGATATATCTGTCCTGGGTCTGCGACTAAAAACACCTGCACCAGAACCGGGAGGTGTTTTTGATACATCTGTGAACGAAAAACTATCTGCTCTTAATATTTCTTTCTCCCGGAGGATTCATATCTCTCTACTCGGGAATAGTACTTTATAAAGCAGTTCGTAGTTGACACTTGCAGGCATGAAGTCAAAAGTCATTTCCAGAATGCTGTGACTTCCAGTGTCAACCAACAGTCTGTTGCACTCTGCACTATTTTTTGGACTTGAAGGCCGCCGATTTTTTGACTCTTCGATCTTCCGAAGATACATAAAACCAACTTGCCACTGAGACCGATAGTCACTGCCTTAGGCTCACCGACCTACCACCTGGTGAAGCATCTGGCCTCGATCCTTCAACACAATGTGGGAAGAACAAACTCCTACGTCAAGGACTCAACAAATTCTTGTCAGCTTCGATGTTATGTCTTTGTTTACCAATGTCCCACTGAAAGTCTCTCTGAGGGGGCTAGCCTACTTGTTTCCGAGAGATATCTTTAGACTTCAGACCTTTGAATTAAAACCGACCTTGTGGCTACGTTATGTGGACAACTTCAACGCTCAACATCCCAGCATCAAGTTCTTCATAGAGACTGAACAGGACCAACGGATAGCATTCCTAGATTTATTCATGTGGTGCTAGACTAACCGACAAAGTATAACGGAAACCCACGAACACAGATGGATACTTGCACGCACTAATCGATTTGTGCAATTGGCAATGTGCACAAGTCTTTATGCAGTCCATCTAGCCTCTCTTTCCAGAAGAATGTGGAAAGGAGGTAGATCTAGAAGGATCCCCATAGCCGCTGATGGTGTGGTACTTATGGCACCACTGACAGCCAAAAAAGCCTGTCCCTGTAAGCCAGAGCGCTTCGCTTGGGCTGTTTTCTGCCTAGCCTTTGGCAACCAGGCAATTGCGCCATAAGTGATCATTGGTCTGACAATCATCACATAAATCCAATGGATTTGTTTGGGACCTAAACCCCAAGTTTTACCACAAATCTTTCGACATGTCCATAGAGACAGTCTGGATTTGTGTAAAACTTTTTCCAAGTGAGTGTTTCAGGTGAATCTTTTATCAAAGATACCCAACCTCCATTTCAAATGGAATGACCTCACCATTGAGGAAAAGTGGCGTTAGATCGTCTAATTTTCTCCTCCTGGTGGAGGGAATTGACACAATGCTGTGGTTGACAGACTCTGCTCCCTCAGGCACCAACTGTGAACATCGTCTAAGGTGCGTTGGATAATATAACAAGCTAACCTTCCCGACGTGAACCTTGCCAGGATGACAAGGTTATCTGCATATACTTGCAGATCTACTCTCCTTCTGTAGAGGGCATCAAGCAGACTATCCATCAGGAGCGACCACAGAAGGGGAGATAGTACCCCACCTTGAGGGCAGCCCCTGGTGACCCTGAACCTAATGGCTTCTTCTTAAAGTGTCGTAATTGCAGTTTTGTTTACCAGCTTGGCATAGATCCAGCCAGTTATGGCCGATTCTATACCTTTGCTAGCCAGAGAAAAAAAAACGATAATTAAGCATAGGAACAACAACAGCGAGTAGTTTGGTAAAACCAATCGGTAGTAGTTGAGTACTACAACTAGCGTATACAAAAACGCTTACATAGTAGTAAAATTAAGTCATAATGATCTCCTGAGGACGCTAACTTGTTTAGCGAAACGTGCGTCGAGGGACCGTAATTTCGTTCTAGGGTTGAAAAGTGTTTTCAAAAGATTCATTTTACGCTAGAGGTTCCAGTACAAACTATAAAATGCATTTTTCCGTTCAATTATAATTTTTTTGCCACCAATATGATACTGATTCCATCCCTCCCATACAGATCCAATTTATACTTTTTTATTCGCTGTGCAGAAAGAAAGCCGATCGAACATAAAACCGAATTATGGGCTCTAATTCAATTTCACGAATCGATAATACGATAACCATCAATCAGTATTAAAAATATGATTCAAAAATTACGGAAAATATTTCTGATAGGAAAGATATTGAAAAAACAACGGCCGGTTGGATGCCGTCAAAAAGCCCTCGAATAACAGTAATTAATTTTGATTGACATCCGAAATTTTCCATCGTGAATAGACAACAAAAGAAAATTGATCAATCATTCATGAAAAGTAAAAGAAAATCATCGGCTTCACGGTTATTTTATGTAGTTGAGCTGTTTTACATCGACGTAAATGATCAGCTTTCGTGCTTTGCACTTCGTCTTTGTTGGAAAAGTAACGAAATAAAATCAGTGGGCCTGTTTTAGTGGTGAAGTTGGAGAAAGTGACATCAGCCTTTCCATTAAGGACTTTCAGCTTGATTGATTTATCATTGTTTCAGAGTGAAGAACTTAAAGAGTGGGCTGAGTTGTTTTCGGCGGTTTTTTGTATTGCGGAAAAAGTTCAGAGGAAAACTATTCTCAATGATTTGGATTTGAGTAATAACAAGATCAATGAAAATCATATTTATTTCATTCTGTACGGGGAATCAGCCTACCTTTTACTCATTTGCGTCCGTTAATCAACATATTTTTATTTTTGAGAGCAATGACATTTTAGTTTCATTTTGTTATTAGTCAGTGGGCTATGCTCGAATATACCTACACATTAGGTTGAATAGACTGACGCCTATCAGAAAACAACTCACATATAGTCAGTGAGCATACTGGCTATGAATCAAATTATCTAAGAACAATTCGTTCACGCCAGTCTCATCTCCCTACACAGTAGAGTAGGTTAATGGATTGACACCTATCAGAAAACAACTACTCCCCTGGCTAATACCACGAAGGGCGTTGAATTATATCCGACAGGTGTCAGTGCAGGATTCTTCACAAAAGTTATTCCTGCATATGCTGTTGGCGATATAACTGCCGCAATAGATTTTCAATTATTGGAACACACTTGCAGACCGGTTTCGGGCTGTTTGGCCACTCGTCAGTCCAAGGTAGGGTATATCATCAACATAAAGTCGATGATTTCCGATAATTGAAAATCGAATTCCGTCAGAGTATCATTCCTCGGACTAAGCTGAAGCATACAACAAACAACAGGTTTGTCGTCGCCCCATCTGCCTGTGAACGAGGTAACTAACTGCATATCCGAAATTTGCCCAATTCCTCGCATAAGGAAAGAAAACTTCCACATATAGTCAGTGGGCATACTTGTTTTCTTTCCTTATACGGTTTCTCAAGGGGTATTGTAGATGACATAATAAGGAAAAAGAAGTTAAGGTTGAGAATGAATGAAATTTCGACTTTCAGAAAGGACAAAAACCATGATAAATACATCTCAGTTCCATACCACTAATATACGAGGAACTTTGAAAAGATTTTCAAGAAACTAGGTATGAAGGTGGTTTTTAAAACAAGTCATACACTACAGAGCCTTTTGGGAAGTCCAAAAGACAAAGTCGAGAATTCGGAAGTGTCTGGAATTTACGAGATTGAATGTAAGGACTGCGATGCAAAATATTATGGACAGACGAAAATATCTATTAGAGTAAGATATAAGGAACACATAGCACACTTAAAATATGGAAGACCTGAAAAATCAGCAGTCGCCCTTCATATTTTGCGATAAAACCATTCCATAGACTTCAGTGCATTAAGATTAGTTAGACAAGTTAACAACAACAGGCAACTAGATGCCTATGAGAGTGTAGAAATAAGTAAACACAATAATATTATGAATAACGATGACGGACCTATACCAAAGAGCATACTATATAGCTTGTTGAAATAAAAAATAATGTTGTTGGGTTAACTGATTACTACATAAGGACATATTGCAAAAATAAATTTGGATAGGCAATATTTTGAAATTAATTTTTATATAGCTGAAAATTGTTTTATATAAATTATATAAACATATATTGTAAAATAATAGATAAGGCAAAATTGTAAAATTAATTTAGGTTGGTATACCTGTATGGTTGGTACGCCTGGATGGTTTACCTGTATGGGTTACCTTTATAGCATAAATAGGATTAGCTCGTACTAGTTCCTAGTTTTAATCTCCCTCTTTGAAGATGATCACTTGGTGATCGAAACACGTGTCGAGGTGTTGAAAATAACGATTTGGTGTTGGGAAAAAACTCCAGTAATATTCAATACTGATTATAATAATAATCGAAACTCAAGATCATACCAGCTTGCTGCACTAAGGCAGAAATGATCACTTACTCCACAGTAAAAGGGATGTTTATGGTTGATGATCACAAAAAATGATATACATGAAACATAACATGAACTATAACAGTCCACAGAGACATATGTAGATAGCATCTTCATAAATCCTCAAGTTGACTCAAATATTCTGCCGAACTGTGGGAGCAACGGTTTACCATAAACTATTTGAGTTTAGATCTGAAAATGTTGTTTTCTTGGTGTTATTGGCATCGACTACATTGGTCATTAGCCTCGTGTACTGGGTAGGCAGTTGTTACGTTTCCGAGCCACCTAGAGAGTATCGTGTCTAGTCGCAGTCCGTAATCCATGTAATGTTGCAGGATCATCCCAACTTCAACAAGATAAATTCTCTCGAGAAAAATATCTGGTTGAGGTTGGGATCGAACTCGCCACTTTCCAGTCGGGAATCGGTGAAAATTTAGCAATTCTGGAACTAACTTCGCTGCCACATGCCTCATGCACAAAATTTTAGAAATAATTGCATGGCATAAGGTATCCGATATGCCGACATCCTCAGCAACTACTCTAATCACGATGTTCTTTACTTTCTCAACCTCATCATCCGTTGTTGATGTGTTACACTGGTAAACATTTTCCCGGCTCAAAATGCAATCTCCGTATATCACTATTTCAAGATTTTGAGCATTTAATTCCATTTTTTACACAAAATTTGATGCAAATTCTTCGATTCACTTATTTCGTTAACATCTGTTCGAAACGAGTGTACCAACATGAAAAAATAAAAAAAATTGCGTATCAAATGTACGTAGTTGGCAAAATTTAAACCTTCATCTCCATACAAAAAATTGGCACTCCGCAAATCTACTCAATATATTACGTTTTGATGCCACTTCCACGCCTTTCATAAAAATAGCTTGATGCGCTATAAATCTCTATTTGATAAAAGTTAAAACTGAAAGCTTCCGAAGATATGGTTTTTATTATATGCTCTTCCTGGACTGGGGCCATTAATGTTCGTGAATGCCCCAAAATAAATTCGAAGATGGAACATAACAAAAATATAAACGGGACCGTTTACTGCCATCAGGAGAATCATGATACACGTTTAACATAAATCAGAAATTGCGGAGTGAAGAGAGTTTTTGTTGGGTATACCACTTTTCATAGCCAGATATTTCATGTGACTGAAATCAAAATCAATCGTACAATGAGTGAGATCAGTTATTCATCCCCGTACTAGGAAAAAATTAGAACCTCGTTAATTCTTAGCTTGCAAAAGTTCCGGCTTCTGAGGGTTATCGTTCGTGAAACAGATATATTCATTCCAAGATTGCCGATATCATAGTGTTGAGAAAGTTTTGTCATTTCATTTCATTGAATGCAAAAAATGGAACAGGCAATTTATATTTTCAGCCAGGAAGACATTTCATTTGCAGAACAATTACGTTCATAATGGGATGGTTACCGAAATTATTAATGAATGTTGTATATCTGATTATGTGATCATCATTTTCCTGACATTTGTTATTGTATTGTATTTATATATTTTTTCATGATTGAAATATTATGTTAAACAGATACATCTCATGTTCAATATATTGAAAATACGTATTTTTTCGAACGATGAAAATCTGTATTTCTGCTAATGTACTGAAAACCGGAATGTTTTATTTCTATATCATCACAAAAGGAAAAATAAACCAAATAACATTTTTTCATTCGCAATGAAACGACATATGAATTATATATTCATGATCGTCATCTGAAAAACGTTTATTTTGGGATATCATGTATAGAATTCTTCTGAAATTCTGAAATTTCTAGGACTTTGAACATCAAAAACATATCTGAAAAAAGTTAGTTGGGTAACAGGATCAATTTTTTTTTAAAAAACAATTGTTTTCTTGCCAACGTTTCGAATTGAATCCAATTAAGTAATTCAATTTAAAATTCATGGTTGCTTGTGAAATTCAAGAGATAATAATCGTGAACACTGAAGTAGAATTGATTTAAACCAACCGACATTTCTACAGAAAAATTAATAGATTACTAAACTAGTTGAACCATCAAAACATACAACGTTTTTGATGTGTTCTTGAGCGTAACCGGATCTCATAGAGGGGGAAAAATATCAGAATTTTATTCGTCTGGATCAAACAAAACGATTCCCCTTTCCAGATTTCGAAATAACAGCCGAAATTTGAGCTCAATTAATCGACGGTAACCCGTGCCGCTCGTCGCTCAAAGGTTGAAAAAACCCAAATTTTTGGGCAAAAAGCTGACATATAGAGTCATAACTCCAGAACGGTAAATAATGAAAATACGACTGATATCTCAAAAGAAACGTAATGTTGTTCTTTGAAATTTATATTCTATACATAATTTTTGTTATTTTGAGTCAAACCAAATTACAACAGCCTTTAACCCCAAAAACGCGACCTGGTGGTAGATTTTGCTTTTTTGTTATATTTTTGAGTATAACGTAGAAATTAAATGATAAAAACAAGTATTGCTAATAAGTCTAATGACATTTTTTATTTTAAATATAAAAATTAGGTATACAATACATACAAAACAGACACAAAAAAGATACAGACGTAGTACCTACATCACTTGATAATTTTACATGGTTATCTAATCTATTCTAGAACTTTTGTTAAAGTAGTTTTTGAAACGTCAGGATATAATGCTCGTCAATTCTAGATGTCTGAAGTAGAAGAAAATTCTGTGCGTGCCATTTCTGTTGTCCAAGTTAAAATTTATGAAAAGCTTGGTTCAATGCACCAAAAGCTCACCAAAATACCTGAATCTTGCAAAGCAAGATTTAGGTATTTTGCATAGTTTGTTAGACTATGCAAGAAACTAGATATAGACAAAACCACGAGTCCGCATGCTGTTTGCTCTGATGATGATGCTGTAGTATTTTTTCAATACAATTTTTTCAACACCACAATTCAGTTTATTATAGTCTACTTTTGTTTTGTTAGCTCTCATCCCCGAGTATTTATTTGTTCCTCATTGATTTCGTATTCCACTATATTTTTTTGGTAATTTCTTGGAAATTTGCAGTAACACCTTTCAAAAATTATTGCTATTTGATTCGAGTACTAATAGTTGGTATACAAAGTTCCAGCGATTTATTCTAACGGGTCTTCCAACAGGCACTTCCGGAATTGGACGATTGATAACGGCTATCTTGTTATTAGTTGTTATTTATATATACAGTATGTTATGCCAAATCACAATGGATTGATAAATCATTCAGCAACACATTTAAATTGTTTTATCCGAATGAATGTTGTTTTCAGGTCAATTACCGCGCGCTTCGCCCATTTTACGGACAGTAGAATGGTCCTACTGACAAAACTATCCGTAATGTGGTGGATAAATATCCACCGGTTCAGTTAACGATAGACCATCACCCGCACGTCGAAGAAACGCCAAAAAATCAGAGGATCACAGGATCCGAGACAGTCGATTTCCCGTCCCTCACAAGAACTCGGCTTCTTGCAGACCGCAACTTGACGGATTCTACTGACCCAGGAACTGAAAGTAAACGAACATAGACAACGACGTGTGTTCGCTGAATGGACTGTAAAGCAGTTGGCAAACTGACCCTGATTATTGGGAACATAGCTTCCTGAAACCAAGCCTTTGATAGAATCAACCACGGCTAACCTATATCTGAAATTCAAGCGCTTGGTATAGTCGTGAATGTTTTGCAAGTATTCAATAGCTTTTCAACTTGAAGAACTATGTCTGTAAAATACGGAGATACAACATCTACGCCCATTCAGGTTCCATCACGGGTACCGCAGGAATCCCATATGGGCCCACTGCGGTTCAACTTTGTATCGGACATAGAATTTGTTTTCAAATATTCAGAATTTCTTATGTTTGCGGATGATCCCAAACTTTATCGAGCAATTACTTGCCGGGAAGATATGCTGAATCAGTTCAAAAAGATCTCAAAGCTTTTTCCATGTGGTGTAGAAATAATTTGTTAGAGGTAAACATCGATTAGTGTCAAATCATTACGTTCGCTAAAATGGGTCCAATATTTTATGAATATACATTGAATAACATAGCTCTTGAAAGAAAAACATTTATTCGCAATCTGGGAGTTCAATTTTATTGCGAAATTAATTTTTATCTCCAAGTATCAAAAATTGTGGCAAAAAGTCTGAAAATGGTAGGTTTGATGTTTAGAATTTCTACTGATTCATCAATTGAAACAAAAAAAATTATATTGTGCTTTCGTAAGATCCATTCTTGAATATTGTTCGGTTATATGGAACCCATACTTTAATGTAAATATCGATTTGTTGAATATGTTATTGTAAATTGGCTTTGCCGTTGAATAAATAAATAAATGAATGAATAAAAATTATCTCCAGCGATGAGGTTCATTTCCGATTGAATGGGTACGAGAACAAACAAAATTGTCTATTTTGGAAGGATTCTATTGTTCCATATTTCTTCGAGAACGACGTTGACCAGACCATCACTGCCAACGGCGAGCACCATAGTTCGATGATAACCAACTTCTTCTGATCTGAGTTGGATGATCTGGACACCAACGGCATGTGGTTTCAACATAAAGGCACTACGTGGAACACAACTCATGCCACATTGAAAACTTTTTCTCAAGTCGCAGATGTATGCGAATAAGCAACAACAAACATCAGTCCTCAATTCCAACATTTCGACTGGAAAAACAGAAACGAATTCGATCCTCCTTTGCCCGGAAGTTTTATTGAAATAATGCCTGTTGTTTCGCGTAATTGTTATTAGTCACAGTCCCACAAAGAGTGACGTGCAATATCAAAGTTTCAGTATCGCAAACCGCAAATATTTCGCACTGGTCACACTAATAATACGACCTCACTATATAAAAGGAAATGTACAAAATATACCTACTGTAGCGCAAAACTTTTGTGGTGTCGTTTTATTACCCAATTTATATCACAACTGCTACTGCCGATAAACATTTTCCGAATATGTTCAGGAAAATAGTGGAACGTATGTAATAATTCCAGTTGGGTTGTTAAGCTTGACATTTTAATAATTGGATTGGGAAATTATGAAATAGTTGGGAATTTCAAGTTGGTTGAGTTAGTTAAATGAAATCCTGTGGCAATATTTCGTTCTGATGAAACTTACGTACATGATTTTCATCTGAACACGAAGTCTAAGAGGGGCTTCGCATAATGTAGAATTCCTTCCACTTAGAAAATACCAGTTTTCTATCTTATTATCCACGATCGATTCAGGCTGATTTGTTTCTACTCTTCCAACCACAACTTCACGCTATTCGATGTACTCCTGGGGTACTCAATTGATCTTCGGAGTGTTTTCCTGACCTGGGCTTTAAATTAGCCTTAACTTAATATTTTTCGAAAATATTTCTAATTTGGTTCACCCTTATAGGGAATAAAATTTCTTCCATTGATCATTTGCTATAGTGTCGTATGGCTGTCTAGTATCCCTTTCGGTTTATAGTCCAGTCATTGTAGTAAGTTCACCTCGGAATCCGAGATACCCAGCTGTAAGTCTGTAAATATTTGTATATTGACACCCTAAAAGTTGTCTCAAAACCTACATATGGTAGGGTGTGAGCAACTATTAAATTTCAAGGTCAAAGGTCACAAAAATCGGTTTTTTACGCTTTTTTGGAAATATCTCATTTCCTATGGGTTTTTTGATATTTGTATCTATTATCAATAACAAAATTCTCTACAAATTTTGTTTGAAAAAATTTTTTATACGGTGAACCGTTTTCGACATAGAGGGCGGAGAGCACGCGGTCACAGCATCACTTCAGGTCAACCAGTGCCACCGGTCGAAAACGCGCCATATATAGTTGATGAACTATCAATAAATCAATGATTATAAATATTTGTCAATTTTTATCAACTATTATATTATATTTTATCATTTTTTTCCTAACTTATCCACTTTTTATTCAGTATTAATTTATTTAACAACACTTACCTGCCCATGTAATTGCAGAATTGTTAATGAAAATATATGAATCATATTTGAATTTTAACCTAATTAATATTTATAACTTCTTACATAATGAAAAAAAAACAAATAAATTATGAATTAATCTTTTTATTATAAAATATCATTGAATACATTTATTTTTATTGAAAGTAAAGAAGTGGAATAAAGGGTACAAAAACTACAATTTATAATTTTAATCATCTTCTTCCTCTTCATCGTCGTCTTCTGGCTGGTGGTAAATTTCAAACTGGTCTTCATTATCGTCTTCAACGACATTTGTCTCAAGTTCTTTCATGATTTCGGGGTCAAACGTTCCATCTTCGTTAATGTCGCTCTGATATGGTAGAGCATTTAGACAAGCTTGCCCATTACATTGGCCACAAGCTAAAGAGCATTGCAAGCCCCCTTTCCTGCATCCGCATCGCGAACCACAACCACTCTTGCAGTTGAAGAAAATTGTTATTAGCAAATCTTCTGGAGCAGGTGGTAAAATTGTCATGATTTGGGGTTCCAAATCATGTCCTAACCAAGTTTGAACTTGATGATATACACGGTTGAAATGTTGATGAGCAGCTGCACTTGTTGGTGGAATATTTGAAGGCTGCACAGGTTTATTAAGTTTTGTAGACTTGACGTAATGCATATAACGAAGATGATCGAGACTTTTCACAGATTTCGGAGCATTATAGACTGCCAATAAGGTTTGAGTTCCACTCTCTAATAATCTCTAGGCCGAACAATTTTCTTCCTCAAATGCTGCAGCTAGTTCATCCAAATTTGTCAGTTTCTCAAAAACTTTTTAAAATGATTTTTTCCCTTTTTAAAAAGCGCAGAAGTTGTGTCACAGCCACTTAATGCGTGCAGAAATAAAATATGTTTTTTAGAATGAGGATAATTATCAAAACTTTCAGTCGAGTATATCTCCGTTTTTACATTACCTTTCCCAACTTTTTTGAAGAAAATTTCTTGTTCGTAAGACAGTGTACGCCCAATTAAAATGACAAGTAAATCAATATCTTGTCCTATTATAACTGTTATAACTATCATAACTTTCAATTTTAGTAAACGGTTATCAGTATTATTGAATATATATAGATTCAATGCATGAAGAAAATGATAAAATATAATATAATAGTTAATAAAAATTGACAAATATTCATAATCATTGATTTATCGATGGTTCATCAACTATATATGGCGCGTTTTCGACCGGAGGCACCGGTTGACCTGAAAATGGTTCACCGTATAAAAAATTTTTTTAAACAAAATTTGTAGAGAATTTCGTATTCTACAATATTGATAATGAATACAAATAGCAAAAAACCCATAGGAAATGAGATATTTCCAAAAACAGCGCAAAAAACCGATTTTTGTGACCTTTGACCTTGAAATTTAATAGTTGCTTACACCCTACCATATGTAGGTTTTGAGACAACTTTGAGGGTGTCAATATACAAGTATTTACAGACTTATAGCTGGGTATCTCGAATTCTGAGATTCTTACCTAATTTAAGCTTAAATGACTGGATTATTACAGATACGTCTTGCCCTCTCTACCAGAATCTCAATAACCCCTCTTTCCTGTCACGGCTAATGATTGGAGTGCCCATTCGAATATCGGTCCATATAAGTTGGTTCCCTATATATTCAATTCCCTAGTCTGCTACTCTTCTATCTTTTTACTGATACATTCAGAGAAACGATTCTCCCTTCCTCTTCTTTCTCCATTGCCAAATGCAATTTTGAAGTCCAAGAATTCGAGTGCCCCAGAAATTCTGATTATTTCTCAACTTCGTGACTCCCAATCACGAAGGTATCATTAATATATCGTAGCTAATTGAAAGATCGGACCGGCGAATGATCTAGATGTCGTCGTTCGAATTGTTTCACGTAGAATACGACTACTGGTGAACTTCCTATTGCAAATCCTTCTATTTGCTCATGAAAATCACCATCCCACTAAAAGTATGTTGACTTTAAGCAATATTCAAAGAATACGGTAATATCTGGAGGAAAAAGCTCCAGACTGATGTAGATAATTTTTCCAACTACTGTAAACATCCAACTACTGTGAACATCAATGTGGGAAAGTGCAAAGTAATGAGTTTCTTTAAATCACATAACACTTTTGGGCGGAATTATGCCATTGATAATTCTATGTTACAACTTGTAGATAACATTTGTGACTTGGGTATTGATCTGAACTTCAACAATCATATGAACAATACTTGTAACAAAGCCTCAAGAATGCTCGGATTCATCAAAAGGCCTACACTACATGTATTTGATTTGGATGCAATAAAATTGTTGTATTTATCACTAGTTCGTAGTACTCTGTGGTATATTAGTATTATCCGGTCACCGCATTTTATAAGTCATAAATAACGCTTGGAGAAAGTACAACGGGGGTTTCAGAAAATTTCTGATTTGGAAAATGAGATTGTATTTTCACGACATTGATGCCCATACCAAGCTTACAATAGTCAACCTCCAAACTCTTGAGGATAGACGTAAACTTGCCATGATACTGTTACGTTTTTACTCGTGAGTTTACCAATGATTGACTACATTGAACAATGATCACACTCAACTTCATTTCACTATTGATATAACAAAACACTTTGACTGAAAGTTCAACTATTATTCAGGAATCCGTCGACAACAAAGCTGTTGCGTTCTTGAGATGCAACAGCCTAACACTGGCTGAATTTGGTTTTTCCAAACCATGACGCTCCAGTTCGAGTGATTTTGAACGCCAGTCTCTTCTTCCGTCGGATGCTGGACGTGATCGACAGTCCCGCCTTTAATATCCTTCTCTACCGCAGTTATAGCATATAGGCCGCCCTCTTACCTTGAG
This sequence comes from Leptinotarsa decemlineata, assembly GCF_025532065.1. Classification (NCBI taxonomy): domain Eukaryota; kingdom Metazoa; phylum Arthropoda; class Insecta; order Coleoptera; family Chrysomelidae; genus Leptinotarsa; species Leptinotarsa decemlineata. The sequence goes on along the minus strand of NW_027412688.1, from coordinate 2,979,573 downwards.
TGCAGTTCCATTCATTAAATATTTCTCAAAGAGTTCCTCCAGACCTACCATTAATCTATCTGTTTTTTTGTCTCCCTTTGCATTGATGCCCTCATCAGAACTTTTTATTGCTGTTGTGAAACATTTTAGACAGCTTCAAATTCTAGGGCATAAATGATGGCTTCATTCGATTTTCATGACGTGCCAAACTCAGCTATTGCTGCAGCTCTGCGTCACTGATTTCGTCGATGAAACCATGGACCCCAATCCAATGGATGAAATTATTAGGTGCTTCTGGGTAGGCGAGTCTCACCAATCCTGCAGACTCTCTGATGGACCTTGAGTTTTCACTTCCAGTTGAACTTGTTAGACTTGTTGTAGTAGATGGTCACTACCATACCAGATCTCCAAAGCTGATACAAAGGCTTCATAATCCTTCTACTTATTCACTGGATTATTTCGCATGATTTCAAAGGCCTTTTCTCGTAGTGCCAGAGCTGTTGCTCCCTCTTCATTTTGCCATTCATCATTTTCCGCAGCGGCCTCAAATTATCTGTGATTAATTGATCATGAAGATTCGCCATCAAAGGTTGGAGTTCTGATAAAACTACTGCTAGAAGGGAGGGATGTCGTTACCGATTTGAAGCACACGTCAACCAATTGAAGAATAAAATCTCCTCAGGGTGCTATGCAATGAGAATTATTTCAAGGGAACTTGGTACTGCCACGGCTATGAACGCATATTATGCAATAATTGAATGCCATTCCTTTCTGGGGGGTATGTAACTCTAGTCTGCTAGATTCAGTACTTAAACTGCAAAAGAGAGCCATTAGATATGTGTTCAAACTAGGACCGGGCAATCCATGTAGGCAGTTATTTGCAGAAAAAAATATATTGACAGTTGTGGCTCTCTTTGTAATGGAAACTGCGTGTCTTATACACAAACATAGGTCAAAATTTAAATATATTTTTTCGTGTCATAGCACTCGCCTAAAATCTGAAAATAATTTTGAATTACCATTGCCTTTTTCATTCCTAGTGAAGGACTCCATTTTCTATAACGGTGTTATAATGTATAATCACTTGCGTCTCATTTTAGAAATAGCTACGATAGTATTGACAGCTTCAAAAAATACACAAAGAAACTTCTCGGGAGCAGACCTTATTATAGTTTGCAAGAATTTTAGAATGACAACTTCCAGTGAAATTGTAATTTATTGCGGGTACTGTACATACTCGATTAGACTGTTAAATTATAAGTCGTAAAATTGACAAAATGTTTAAATAACATTTTATGGTTGATATTTTATTCATTCATTGACACTTATTCTATTGAATAAAATGTATAATTGATAAATGTATATGTTTATATACTGCTTGTTTATATTACAATTTTATTTTCATTCTATTTTATTTATATTTCACATAATTGTGTGTATTTTGCCTAATTTTTTTTTCTGTACGTGTATATTCTACTTTCTCAACAAAACAAGAGTTTTTTAGACAGTAAAGTATATTTTGATTGATTGATTGATTGATTGATTCATTTTTCCACAGCAATCCTCTTCGGATTTTCTGAAGTTTCTTCAAACATTTTGCCGACTCCTTCAAACTTCTCTTCAAATTTCCCTTCAACCTTCTCAAGCTTTTCATCGACTACTTTTTCAATCCCTCCTTTGTTTCCTGAAATACTTTTCCGAAATATTTCTGAATAAATTCATTAAGCTTCCCTCTACGCACTTGGGAAGATTTAAAATCTCGTCTTTTTCCTGCTTTCCCTGAAAATATTCACCGGTTTTCTTTGAATACCTAGTAATAATTCACGATCTTCATTTCTGCGTAATTTTTCTTCCTTCCTCCATCGTTCATCTTTTCTTCGGCTAGGCACGCTTGCAAAGCCTCGAACATTTTCTTGAGCTCTTTCATCCCGTCGTAATCGACACTCCTGCTACCATAAATCATTATATTTTGAGTCAACTATTCCATTTTTCACACCAAATGTAACGTTTTTCCCCATGGGTTACCCAATAATGGACTACACTGAACAATAATCAAACCCAATTTTATTTTACTGTTTATACAAAAAAAAACACTTCAATTAAAACTACAACTATTATTCAAATTTTCTATCACCTTATAGGGTCGCTTTGCACCGCACTGTTCGCGAAACTTGATTGTCTCAACATGCTCGTGCTCGTGCTCAACGTGCTCGTGCTTTCCCGAAACCGGTGGAAAATTCCTTAGGAATCCATTGAAGCCGGTGGAATATTCGCTAGAATTCCATCAAGGCCGATGCAGAGACTAGAATAATCAAGGCTGCGTGCGGTCTTGACTACGTCACAGTTGACTACCAGCGGCGGCCGGTGTTATTTTCATCAGGGCATGATTTACAACAATATATTCACTTCACAATTCAATGTATTGTTCAGATATCTCAAAGAGACTGTTCATTAATGTCAGTGTCAGAACCACCCATCGAAGACGGTTTTTCAATATACAAAATCATCGAACCAATTATGGAAATACTAATTTCACTACGAGATTGCAAAAAAACTATACTGAAAACTTTTCATCCCTTGACATCTGACATTTGACTTTTGCCCAGTTCCCCAATTCAAAAAGCAAGCTGTTTGCAAGATCGATAACTTTTGATTCTTCAGAGTGGTCCCGGTTGCTAGTTTCAATTTGTTGTTTCAAATTTGTTCCGTTTTGCTTTGTGCATGCCATTTTGAATTACTTATGATCGTGTGGGTTTACTTTGAATACACGGATAAATAAGAATACCTATACTGTAATCCTATCTTAGTTGGACTTCAGGATTGTATTTCCATTGAATGTGAGTCACATCTCCTGATGATGTATACTTCAATTCGAGAAACGAGCGTCGAGACAAAATACTCTAGTTCTGAAGTGTGAAACAAATGTTTTCATAGAATTGATTCAACGACAGAGGTTTCAGCTCCACCTAACAAGGCATGGTGAACTCGAACAATTAAATTTCATTATCTATGTATATACCTTTGTGCACAGATTAAGTCAGTTTTATAACTGTTAACGGGTTTTTATTCTCACATACAAACCGGCGAAAAAGAGTGTACGCTCTTTCATTTGTTGGATAATTGGATTTGGTGGAAGGTTTTCGACATGAAAGCGTATGAAACAAGAGGAAGAAAAGTACTGAACAATCATGGTTTCGTTTCTCCCATTACAAGCAGAAAATCGTAACATCGAGGTAGTAAGGAAAATGTAGTGGACAAAGAATTGTCATCGCTTTGGTTGTTTTATAAAAAGATTTATTATAAACGAAAAAAAATTAAATAAATCATTATCATTTTAGGTATTCGAATGTAAGATGAAGAATTTTATTGATTAGTCTTGTTGAAAAAGTTTACGAGTATTGTATTAAAATTTCATCAGACGGAAGATATGCTAAATCCGACATTGTCATTGTTCTTCAGTACAGAGACATGCATACAATTTTTTTTTCTCATTGAATATTCGTATTTTAAGAGTAATATTTTGATACTGTTCGTCTATATTTCACGATTATTTCGAATATCAATAAATTCCAGTTGGAAATTCGCAGAAAATTCATTAATGAAACCATAACATCAAATTACTCACTTGATCATGACTATATTTATATTTCAGCTATAAATCAAGTGTAGCTTTCCTGAAAAATACGACAGTTCCTGTAACGTAATATCTATCGTAGGTTGATGATTATGAATACTTGTTTTCTGAAAATAAAATTGTTATATTGAATGTTTTCTGTTATAGTCATTTCAGTGTCATTATATACAGTGTTTATCTTTAATGCCCCAGCCCCCTTTTATTTTTTGAACGAGTCATCTCATAAAATTGAAATTTGAAATAATGAAATTAATGCATAAATACTTTATTTTGAAAAATAAAATAGAAAGGGGGATCTCGTGACACATCTTTTTGAAGCTCCTGACAAATGCTTCACAATCATAGAATATAATATCAATATCTTCACCTACTACAAAATGGCGGAACTTTTAATAATTGCCTTAATACATTGAGAAGATTTGGAAAAGCTGAATACACTCATTTGAATTGATGAATCGAAGAGGTTTTTGTATTAAAGTGTATAATTTTTAAAATTTTTGCAATGCGCTTTCGACTTTCGTCATCATCAGTGCTCACCTGGAAGTAAGTGATCTAATTGAAAAGGAAGTTCAGTGAGAATTGAAGTTGTAAAATTTTTCAAGGTTAATAAATTTGGAAAAATTGTTTGAGATTACTTACTTGTCAGGCAACAGGAAGTATCAAATTAAGTACATTGCACATTTGTGATATTTGACTTAGATAAAACAAAATAGGCTTATAGCCAAGAAAATACATTTTTGGATGTGGTTCAGTCAAAGTATCATATGAAGAAGAACAACTTGAGACAGAAAGTGTCAAGTGTTTTGTTAAAATAATGGTACCAACTTTTTCCACTACATATTCAATAAAATTCATGATGGATCAATCCTAAAGTTGGTACCACTATTTTAACATGACACTTGACACATTCTGCCTCAAGTTGTCCTTCTTCATATGATACTTTGACTGAACCACATGGCCTCAATCCAAAAATGTATTTTCTTGGCTATAAGCCTATTTTTTTAATATAAGTCAAATATTACAAATGTGCAATGTACTTAATTTGATACTTCCTGTTGCCTGACAAGTAAGTAATCTCAAACAATTTTTCCAAATTTCTTAACCTCAAAAAATTTTACAACTTCAATTCTCACTAAACTTCCTTTTCAATTAGGTCACTTACTTTCAGGTGAGCACTGATGATGACGAAAGTCGAAAGCGCTTTGCAAGAATTTTAAAAATTATACACTTCAATACAAAAACCTCTTCGATTCATTAACCTTAATACATTGACATTTAGCTATATAATATGAGGTAATAAGCTTAAGGTCAGTTCAGAAGATGCTCGAAATGGTTGCCTTGAATTCTTTGACATATAAACAGCCTATCTGATATTTCACGCCGAACATTTTCGAACACAGTAACGTCAATATCTCTACAATTATTTATTATTCTCTGCCGTATATCCAATATTGGAGCAGGTTCAGTTTCGTACAGCTTTTGCTACAAAAAGCATCATGAAAAAGTCCGAAGGTGTCAAATCTGGCGAGCGGGCTGGCCATTCTATAGGACCTCGACGGCATATCCAACGACCGGGAAAAGTAGGATGTGGTAGTGCTCCATCTTGTTGGAATACAATATCCATTTCGGATTTATAAGGATTCGCTTCGACGATTTCAGTGATGAGAGGGTCAACAGTAGTGTCCAGCATATTCAAATACAGTTCCCCTGTTGAATTTTGATCAATAAATAGAGGTCCCACAATATGGTTCCCAATATTCCTGCCCAAACGTTGGTTTTTTCTGTATATTAGATATGTGTTTCCCGAAAAACGTGAGGGTTGGTGTCACTACAATAACGGCAATTTTTATCTGTGAACATTGCCGTCTAAAAAAATGTACATTTGTCACTAAAACAAATATTGTGGAGATAGGTAGGATGCCTCGCAATGGTTTCCGTCATGATTTCGCAGAATTCTGTTCTTCGATCAGGGTCGGTTAATTGGTGTATCATTTTAATTTTGTGTGGATGATACCTATTCAAAAGCCTCCTCCGCACAGTAGAAGGAGACACCTCATGAACATTCGCCACGAAATAAGTAGACTGTTCAGGATTTACTACCATCTCACCAATTATTTGCACTTGCTGTTTTTCTAGAATGGACGGATGACCTGGGGGCTTTTTGTTATGTAGGTACACTACCGCTATTTGTGAATTCGGATACAAGGTCCCTGGAATATTTTCTACAGATAGGACGATTCGGAAAACGTTTATTGAAAATCCTTTCGGTCTCATTAAAGTTAAGCGTCGCACCGTAAACAAAAATATCTTCAATTTTTTCTTTCAATAGACGATAATTGACCATTTTAGAGATTGTTGACGTGGTACCTTTCTACTAGTAAAACCGAAAACTGAATGAGAATATTGTAACTGAACAATGATGTTCATTGTCGTACTGACATTTTTTGTCGATTTTATAAACAAAAAATAACTCAACAAACCTTATCGGGCTGTCAGAATTCTGACTTGTATCTCAGAATTCTGACTTGCAAGTCAAAATTCTGACTTGTATCTCAGAATTCTGACTTGCAAGTCAGAATTCTGACTTGTATTTCAGAATTCTGACTTGTATCTCAGAATTCTGACTTGTAAGTGACTTGTGTGTGCCAGTCTTCACTTACCTACACAGTACTTTAATGGAGTGAGATCGTCAGAACACAACTACTCCCCTGGCTGATACTACGAAAGGCGTGTGATTGTATACGATAGGTGTCAGTGCAGGATTCTTCGCAGAAGAAATGCCTGAATATGTTTTTGGCGATACCGCAATTGTATCTCCAGTTATATCGAAAGAAGCGATTCAAACAATGAGAAAAATTTCATAATCTTCATATTTTGATAAATGCAAAAAACTGCCTTATAATACTGAATGTATCATTATAATTCCCTGAGATACAAGTCAGAATTCTGACTTGTATCTCAGAATTCTGACTTTGTAGTTGACTAGCTTCATGCCTGTATCGTTGTCCGAGTTGATCTGTTATTCAACAGATAAAACGTCCTACCATAGTGTTTATTGCAGTATTTTGAATCAGTATTTATTACAGTATGTTGTTCTGGATGAGGATGCCAATCATCACTCTCAAAAAAACATTTTGTTCTGTATTTGAGTTTGAAAGTGTAGGTATAAATCAATATTTTTCATTTATACTGTAAACCATTGAATATCTTATTAAAAAATGTGCTTTTCGATTATTGATTTCTTAGTGATGCCGACCTAGAAAGCGATATTTTTTGAAAATGAACCAATAAAACTACAATGGAAAATCCTCAAAACATTACGAGGGGGACATGCTGAATAGCCAGTTTAATTTTCATTTACAAGGTGATCAATGGAAAAGTTAACTGTATTCAATTTTCATCTGAGCTATCTCCTAATTTGAAAAAAATAATACAACGTTCTTTATGTTTCTCCAACACCTCAGTCAAATTTAAGTCATAATAGTCCTATTCATCGACTTTGTCGGATTGCCAGTGAATATCTTGTTACAGCAGATTTATTTTTTGACGCAATCTCGATATTCAAAAAAAAAATAAATGATACTTTATACAGTGCGAGTCTCTAACATGGAACAAATTCACTAAATCAAAGGTGTTGTTTCTTTCGGAAATATGCTCGGACACGTCGATTAGTATTTTAAAGTGCCCTTATTTTAATGCAACAAAAATTATACAGTGTGTCTCAAATATGAGATATAACGTCATCGATAATTTTTTTTAAATGACAACCCTTTTTTTTAATGACTTCAACAAGTTGCACATGCTTGCCAAATTTAATTTTTTTACTCCTTGTCCTTTGAAAGATATTCAACAAACATTATCTAATTCAAAAAATGAATTCAAAATCAATAGTCTTTCGTTAACAAGTGTTCAAAATGTCCATTTACTAACTGACAATACCCTAAACGTAACTGAAACTCGTTTTGAACATTTCTGATTACTTCGCCGGAAATTAGCCTACACTCCTGTCTTATTCCTTCTTTTAAATCCTCAATATTTGCCGGTTTGGTTTTAAAAACTTTGCTCTTCAAGTAACCCCATAAAAAAAAGTCCAAAGGTGTTGAATCCGGAGACCTAGGTGGCCATTCATAAGGTCCTCTTCTGCCAATCCATCTGCCTGGATATACATCATTCAGGTACTCACGGACAGGTCTAGCAAAATGAGGAGGCGCGCCGTCCTGTTGAAACCAGATGTTTCTATTTGGCACGTCAGCTTCTATAGGACAAGGGAACAACATAGCCAAATTTGGAACTAGGTCCTTCTGCAAGAATTCTAAATATCTTGCTCCAGTAAGATTTTCTTGGAAGAAAATCGGTCCTATAACTCGATCACCAACGATCCCTGCCCAAACATTGACTTTTTCTGGATGTTGAGTGTGGCCTTCGCTCATCCAGTGTGGGTTTCTGTCTGCCCAATAACGACAATTTTGACGATTCACCACACCATTCAACAAAAACGTTGTTTCGTCAGAAAATATAAGTTTTCTTTATGTACAACATTCCTGTCTAGTAGATCCATCATTTTTTCGCAAAACTGAAGTTTTCTATCTGGATCAGTAAGTTCCTAGAGGATTGTTATTTTATATGGATGACATTTTGCAGCTACAAGAACTCTTGCCATTGAAGACTGGCTAATTTCGAGTTCTCTAGCTATCTGCCTAGTGGATACATGGGGATTTTCTTCGACAGAGAGGAGAACATTCATTTTGATCTCTTCACTGAGCGCACTCCGACGATGTTCATTTGTTTTTCTTAAATGCCAATTTTCCCAGAATTCTGAGATACAAGTCAGAATTCTGAGATACAAGTCAGAATTCTGAGATACAAGTCAGACATCTGAGATATAAGTCAGAATTCTGAGATACAAGTCAGAATTCTGAGGCACAAGTCAGAATTCTGAGATACAAGTCAAAATTCTGACTTGCAACTCAGAATTCTGAGATACAAGTCAGAATTCTGAGATTCAAGTCAGAATTCCGACTTGCAACTCAGAATTCTGAGATGAAAGTCAGAATTATACAAATCGAAAAAAATATTTTTGTGTGGCCCTTCAACGCTTTCGTATAAATGTGTTTGTCTTCAGGAAATTATTAAATTTCCGCCATTTTATAGTAGATGAAGATATTGACTTCATTTTCTAGAGTTGTGAAGTATTCGTTAGGAGCTTCAAAATGATGTGTTACAAGACCCCCCCTTTCTATTCAATATTTTTTTCGAAGATGAAGCCCAGTCGCCATCTTGAAAGTTTAATCTGTCAATTCTACTTCAAACTGAAGTATTCATGCATTCATTTCATCATCTCAAATTGCAGCTTTTTGAGTTGACCCGTTCAAAAAATAAAAGGGGGGGACTTTAAAGAAATGCACTGATAAAGAAGTCAGCAATTTAACTCAATATCTAACCTGTAGATTACAAATCAAATATACTTTTGATAAAACTTTCCTGTATAACCCCAGCACCAAAAGTTTAAAAAAATATTCCATACGTAAATCTGTCAGCTATACTATCAACTTCCATGTAAAACTTCAAAAACTATTCGAAGCAGGCACCTCTGATAGTTCGATGCTGACAAAAAACAGATCATTGATGCCATTTTTCGACTTTTTGTCGATGACAAATGTCCCATATTACTTTTCCAGAAGCTATAAAGTGTTCAACTATGATGGAACATCGAATCTCTCTTGACCTCGATGTAGGTGAAGAATCCCGAACCATCAAGTCGCCGATTCAAAAACCTCTCGAACTCTACTGAAAAATATTCCACTCTCCAGTCGATCACGTTTTACGACCTGTGTGCCGGGCCGCTATCGGCGAAATTGACAGGAAAAACGTACACTCGTCAAAAAAGCAGCTAGCAAATATTGCATACCTTGAAATCGTATTTGATATTAGTCTAGTCAATTTGTCGAAGAACTGACCTCAAAGACTGAAAATTACAATCAGGATGTCATTGTATTTTCGAAATATTGGTCAAGTGATGCTTTTTTAGGACACTTACAGATACATCGAAATATTTTTGGGAAAGAAAGTTTTTGGCTTTCTAGTAAGGAAGTAATCTTTGGAATATTACCACATTTTTTTATATCAAGATGGAGTAGTAGAAAGCCAAAAACTTTCTTTCCAAAAAATGTATCACTTCTAAAAATATAACCCCTTCAATTCAAACATCCAAATAGTTCTGAACAATCACATCCGTCATGAAATTGATCAATAATTACTTACATATGATCGTCATCCAGATGACGGAAAGATTTCATAAATACACTTTTTCCATGATGGAAAGTATATCATAATCGAATGGTTTTTTTGAGCTGATCAAAATACGTATTTTTCCAATCAACAAAAATCTGTATTTCTGCTGATGAACTAGAAGAGTTATAAATACAATAATTATCATCTATATTCAAATAGAGAATTAAGAAATATTAGCAATCCACAATAACTTTATTTTGAGTTCAAGTCGAAAACATTATTTTGAGGATATAAAAAAGACTAATCAACGAGTGATGAAATCAGTGTCTCGTCAAAAAAACTTGGAGTTTGGTACACTTGTCTCAAACATATTTTCACAGTTCCAACTGTTCAACATGTTTAGTTTGTTGGTGAAAGGCATACAAGTTGGAAAAGTTTTGCGTGTTCGGCCATTTTCTGATATAAAAAAATGGACTGAAGAATTGGCATCAAATTTTGTGTAGAAAATGGAATCCAAGTGCTCGAAAACACTTGAAACATTGACAGTGGCATACAGTGATTGTACTCTGAGTCAGAAATCAAAAGGTCGAGAAAATGTGAAAAACGACGCTCGCCCTGGCCCCCCTAGCACATCGAATTTTTGGGAAAGTGAAAGAAATTGTTATGGAAATCAAATCTTCCGAACATTATCATTCAGTTTCACTCACGAATGCCCCAGAGCGGACGGACGAAAAAAAAACGTTCCTTTTTTTTCGGCCTAGATATCGGGTGTTTCACAAATAGAGTTGCCCTAATTTAATAATTAATAATCAACTATTTACAACTAATCCTAACATGGTGAAAAATATAAGACGTTCGATTTTTTAGAAGTATTTTGAGTAATATTCAAGATATCCAAAATTTTAAAAAAAGTGGGAGATGACCATCAAGCAGAAAATGGCCAACTTCCGCCAAAACGGTCGTCTCCCACGGAACCAGTGAAGCGGAAAATGGTAGGCAGGGATAAGTGAAAGTATTTGAACGACCTATAAATAGTCATCTCTCGGAGGAATCAGTCCAGTCATCACCCGAAGATGATTGTAGATACTAACAATCGAAACGTCGTGAACTAACGTGACTTGGAATCTCTACACTTTTTATTTTTTTTTTTCATTCCTTTATTTTTATTTATTCAATTGTTTTATCTTTACTTGTATTTTATTTCACTATTATTTCATTTCAGGTTTATTTTGCTTAATTTAATTGTTATTTTCAACTATTCATTTTTATTTATTTTCTTTTAGTTGTTTCAGGGATTTCAAATCATTTTATATAGTAGACAATGGAAGTCCGAACTAGTGAAATTCACCGTAATCATGCCTCAGCTACCGTACTCGTATTCACCAGATTTGGTCACATGTGACTTTTTCCTGTTCCCAAGGTTGAAGAAACACATGACAGGATGGTGTTTTGCGACTATTGAGGAGATAAACACCGTATATCATATCAGAACTGGAGATTGGAGAAAATTCAGCCACAAGTTATTATATCATAGAAATATTTGAGAAAATAGACCCCGTACAACAGCTTCTCAAGTGTTGAATCGCCTAAGGAAGCTATTGTGTAGCAGAACTCGTGTTGCGGTTTTTCAAGATGTCCAGTAATGATCTCAATAGTTACTTGAATATGATATTATAAAGCGTGATATACGGCTGTATGTGTTATATTTTAATTATTTGAAAAATAAAGCTTACAAACTGATTTTTTCATAACCTATAATTTGGAGTTGTGTCACAATTTATTCAATAAAATGGAAGATCGACATGAATAATGATTTCAGAAAAGAAGTTCTTCAACAACGAAACTTCACAAATGAATTTTTCAGCAATAAAAAACATTCAAATAATTGATTCACTCCGTAGAAAACACTGTCTTCATCAAAGATTAGATTTATAATAAAAATTGATATATTTGTTCATGACAATTATATTCAAATGAATTCAATTCAGATAAGAAGTTGAGAATTATGGAAACTTATTTCCAACAAGAAAAATTCCAGAAAACATTTGGGTGCTACATTTACGTTTTGTTATGTTTTCAATTGATAGTCAAAAAGTGAAAAATCAAAATTTTCCAGAGAGACCTTTGATAAAGCCTCCAAAGAATAGCTTCAAGAAGGCAAAAAATTTCCGTTGGCGGATTTCTACTCATTCATATGACTGGACAATACCCAAAAAATTTGGCCAGTTCAAGTTATAAATATGGCGGAGGTGGTGTTTCTTTCGAAACATTTTCTACTCTTTGAAAAAGTTTTTTAAAATTTTGGATATCTTGAATATTACTCAAAATACTTCGAAAAAATCGAACGTCTTATATTTTTCACCATGTTACGATTAGTTGTAAATAGTTGAACGCTAATTATTAAATTAGGGCAACTCTATTTGTGAAACACCCGATATATAGTTCCAGCCGACTCGATAAGTTTTTTTTGAAAGGAAACAAAAAGGAACGTTTTTTTTCGTCCGTCCGCTCTGGGGCATTCGTGAGTGAAACGGAATGATAATGTTCGGAAGATTTGATATAAACCTGCCGTGACTTGTTCTGATATTGTGATTGGGTAATTCTGCTGTGGAGCGATTTTGCAATATCCTTATTATCGATTGGGATTAATTTTATTGAATGAATTATTTCTTCCGGACCGTTTAAAAACATATCCGGCAATGTTACGCTAGTTGCACACACACCGATTTTGGACGGCCGACTTTGTACTGGTCGTCCAAATTCCAATAGTGAACCACATGTGGGAACGGGACCTTGCACACATGCTGACCAGTGATCGTCGCCGGTGAGCAGCCGTCCACTGCCAGTGTATCCCGCAGTACCGGGAAGTAGTGGCGTACATGACTAAATACACTCTTGCATACTCACCGGTTTTTTACCGACCATTCCAGTCTCGAATTTTATACTGGCCATCCATAATCGGTGTGTGTGCAACTAGCGTTACGCTAGTTGGACAAATAATTCCACTTTCTGCTTCGATAAGTCTGTTGGGGTTGAAATTGACAACAATATGTCTTGGCACAATCATGTCGCTGGAATTGAAAAGGCTGCTCCTCAAAAGCTGGGAACACTGTTCCGAACCAGAAAACTGCGCAAACCCCAGTAAATGTTAATGCTTCATGAAGTTCCATATTAGACCTTCCATGAAGTATTGTTCATATGTATGGAGCTACCTCTGAGCATAACCTGAAGCTGCTGGTATGTATTCAAAAAAGAGCCATCCGCCTGATTGGAAACGCGAGCATCACTTGCAACCTTGATAGTCTGGAACATCGAAGAAAGGTAGGAGATTTGTCTCTCTTCTATAGATATTGGATTCCACCAAGAGCGGTTTAATCAGAAATACGCGACGAACTGTGGCTGCTCATCTCAACTCAGTACACCTCGAACTTCAGTGTTTGAGAACTCTTTCATTTGGGGAACTGCATTTATGTGGAATAAACTTCCAGAAAACGTTTTTCCAAATGAATTTAATCTGGAGCAATTCAAATCCAACGTAAATCGCTTCTTTTGCACCAGCACCGTTCTTAGAGCACCTCAGGAAGTTTTCTGTAGTGCTTGTGTTCTGCCCTTGAAAAAATTCTGGCCTGTCCCAAAAAATTCAAACAGCACTAATCGAATGCCGGTCTTGTAACAATTTTTCGATAAAAGTCACTCCTGTACTAGACTAGAAAAAAGTACACTCGACAAAAAAAGCAGCTTTCAGATATTGCATCCTCGGAAATCATGCTCGATATTGGCGAGAAACATCGCCGTTACTCTGATAAATGCCGTCATTTTTGTGTTGTCTCCCCAGTTCGGATGCCTCCGAGCCCAGTCAAGGACAGATTATTTCAATACTTCTTGTCTTTAGTCGCTTATCTTTCACGTGTCGTTCACATTTGTTGTGGGGCTGGAGGAATCTTCGGAAATAATGGGTGATCTCTAGCTTTTCATCGGGTTTGGGTTCGGTTTTTCGTGGGAAAGATTCATCTTGTATTGTAGCTGATGGGGATATATTGACAACGGTTCAATGATTCGAAATTGATAACTTCGGAAAAGAAAGCCTTGTCTTTTTTAGTCGGAAAAAATTAGAGAAGACATGTGCCATCACAGGGTATTGTACAAAAGTCACAGTGTTGACACTCCCTCGTGTCTAATTTATCCCTGTCGAATGTCGCCGGAGTGTTAAGAATACTGTTTCAAAGTAATCAGGGCGAACGTGAAAATGCCTCATTCTCTTACATTTTTAACAAGACAAAATGAATTATGTATTCAGTGTTTCTTCACCTGATGAAAACCCTATCCATTGTAATAATTTGTGATTTCCAATACACGGTAGCTTCATCAATTACTGGTACATCAAACTATCCTACAATCCTTTAAACTAATAATAATTTATTTATTTATTTATTTATTTATTTGTAATACAATACTCTACAGGACATAGCCCAATTACAGAGCAGAAAATAACCGAGTATAATAAATACATCACAACCAAGTGACTGTAAAGTCTACAAACACTACAAACAATACAAACAGGTGACTATAAAGATTACACATTTGATATTTATTATAGGTGACAAAACAATTATTTTAGGAAGTGGGATTTCATATTTGACAATTTGCAACTAAATATATCTAAATTATCGCTAACAGAATTTGTCACTTTACACATGGTATGGATCGGAGAATTCTCCAGAACATTTGTGCGAGATGTTTTTATATACAAAGTACTCGGGTGTCTGGAACAGATTTTAGGAATGCAAATATTGAACTTCTCCAGTAATGTTGGGCAGTCAACTATGCTTTTGATAATTTTATAGGTTAGTGCAGCACTATAATATTCACGCCTTCTTTAGAGACTGCAAAAGTTATGCTTTTGTAGCAATTCAGAGTGGGTTGTTCCTATTGAAGCATCTGAACATGAAACTTTCAAGAGGTGATGATCGACTGTATTGCCAAACATGCGCCAAACTAATTGACTGTTATAAGATAACAAGTATAACTGAGGCATCCGCCAGTCTTATGATAACACTGATGATCTTCAAATATGACTCAACCTCTGACGGAAGCACCAAACTCTTACGAAGTTTCGAAATAGATGAACATTTCAACCTAGCAGACCACTATTATAATATTCATGCAGTCATTGTTCACTGTGGTTCTGGCGTTGAATTTGGTCATTATTACGCCTTGGTCAAAGAAGAAACGGACTGGTTGAAGTTTGACGATAGTCGTGTCACAAAGTGTTCTGGAGACACCCTAAAATACTTTTTATGAAAGAGAGGACATTGGCAGATCAAGATCTTCAGATGATGTGGTGCTGCAGGTTTTTTCGGGATTTCCTGCAGCTGAAAGAGCAAATGCGCCACTGGAATCAATGTAGTCGCCCAGGAGCGCCAAATAAATTTTGTTGTTGTTTTATAATTTCATGATTTGTATTACAGTGTTATTACAGAAGTTATTGTGAAGTATGCAACTCGTAAGTTAGCGTAGCAGTTTTAACTCTATGAAATCGTTGAAAACTTTTCTGTCCGTACAGTTCAACCATTTCTTCACATGGAATTTGTGGGAATTGGTGGAATTTGGAGCTGGAAACTCCACTGACAATTGATCATTTTGTTTTCCACGTGTCGTTTCATCGATATATTTACTTTCTGTTCTAGTTTGGTAAAAATATTGAACTGTTTCATCTTCCTCTTGAAGATGATCACTTGGTGATTGAAACACGTGTCTGAGTGTTGAAAAAACGGTTTGGTGTTTGGATAAAACTCCAGTAATATTAATTTTATTGTATATTGAATAATATGTTCACTTGAACATGTCTAGCACAAAAACTGCTGATGGGTGTAAATAATTTGTTTGTCTCCTCCTAGGGAAAAGTCGAAAAATCTCATTTCGACATACAAACCGGTAATATCATCTCAAACGTGTAAAAATGGGACGCAAAAAATCCAATATTACTAATGATGACACCATACGCGCTAAAAACCAACCAAAATCTTGAAAAAAACCATTTGGTGCATGTTCAGAAGAACAGTGGGTTAATACTTTAATATTCTGAAAACAAACTAGGTACGTAATCTTGACAGCATCAAGAAAATCTGATCTGGGCTGTTATAATGAAGAATTTTTTTACGAGGCATAATACTACCGTAACGTTTTTTCCTGTGGATTCACCAATAATTGACTAGACTGAACAATAATCAAACTTAATTTAATTTTATTTTGGATACAACAAACACCTCGACAAAAACTTCAACTATTATTCTAATGTCTATCGCCTTACTGAATCGCTTCTCGTACCCGACTGTAACTTCCACTTGAGTGTCTTGATGGGCGAGTGGATTACGCTCATATTTGGCAATCGAAGGCGCCAAAACATTCCTCAGAATTCCATCGAAGTCGTCGGTAGCATTATTTTCGCTACATCTAGAACGACAGCGAACATCGTATACTCGCGCGTTCTTAGATACGTCACAATTGGTTTATGGCTACCAGTAGCGGCCGGCGTTATTTTTTTAGGGCATGATTTACAACACTACATTTGGATTTGTTGGCATGAAAAAAATCTTCTATGACTGGAATTAAAAAAGAATAGCTGAAAATAACAATAATATTGAGCAAAAAACCCTGAAATGAAATAACAGTAAATTGAAATACGAATAAAAATGGAACAATTCAACAAAAAATGAAAATTAAGAGATTCCAAGCCAAGTTACTGCACGACGTTTCGATTGTTAGTATCCACAATCGTCTGGAGTCCGAACTAATAGAACTCATCATGAAACATTGTCAATCACCTTCAAACAAACGGTGAATGATAGTGACACGAACTACAATGGCAACAGTTGATAATACAATCTACTTAATATGAATAATTGTATTTATATCACTTCCAAGACTAAAAATACTATTTTCGTATTTAATTTCGTAGATCAAATTATCACATTTCAACGCGAGGAAATAAATGAAATCATAACGACCAAAAAACACATTTACATGTCATACGAGAAAAAACTTCAAAACTGTTCAAAGACGATGTAATACAGCACTTAGTGGTATTTACAAGTTTTATAAACATACAAAAATAAATCCTGAAAAACGTATTGATTTTTTTTATTTTATACCACCAGAATAATGATACATGCACTTTTGCGTCTTCTTTTTAATTTTCTCCAATATTGAGGTACTGTAACTTTATATTTCTGAAATTATTTGTTTGGCAACATTGAAACTATATTGCAATAATGTTTTGTCGTCACTGCGGCCCCCATGAGATATTACATTTGCGTGCTTTTGTATACATTTACTGAACTTTGGATTGGAATTTATGTCAAGGTTATGTCCCATATTGTTCATTCTAGAAATGACCTCTGACTTTATGCCTCCAACTGTCAAATACGAACTGCCTTATAAAGTACTACTTCCGAGTAGAGAGGACTGGATCATGCGGCAGAAGGAAATATTAAGAGCAGATAGTTGTTGGTTCATAGATGGATCAAAAACACCTTCCGGTTCTGGTGCAGGTATTTTCACCTTCATTTGGCAATCGAAGGCGCCAAAACCTTCCTCAGAATTCCATCGAAGTCGGTAGCATTATTTTCGCTACATCTAGAACGGCAGCGAACATCGTATACTCGCGCGTTCTTAGGTACGTCACAATTGGTTTATGGCTATCAGTGGCGGCCGGCGTTATTTTCTTCAGAGCATGATTTACAACACTACATTTGAATTTGTTGGCATGAAAAAAATCTTCTATAACTAGAATTTAAAAAGAAAATAATAATAAATGCTTTCATTGAAAGGTTACTCAGTACAAGGGATACTAATCTAACCTAACAAATGGCAGAATTCAACGTCTGCGCATGACGAATCAAGGCAGAAATTGCTCTTCCATCCCTTCCATATCAATTATATTGAGCAAAAAACCTGAAATGAAATAACAGTAAATTGAAATACAAATAAAAATAGAACAATTGAACAAAAAATAAAAATTAAGAGATTCCAAGCCAAATTACTTCACGACGTTTCGATTGTTAGTATCCACAATCGTCTGGAAGTCCGAACTAATGAAATTCATCATGAAACATTGTCAATCACCTTCAAACAAACGGTGAATGATAGTGACATTAACTACAATGGCAACAGTTGATAAAACAATCTACTTAATATGAATAATTGTATTTATTTCAATTCGAAGACTAAAAATGCTATTTTCGTATTTAATTTCGTAGGCACATTTACATGTCATACGAGAAAAAACTTCAAAACTATTCAAAGACGATGTGATACAGCACTTAATGGTATTTACAAGTTTTATAAACATAATAAAAAAATCCTGACAAACATATTGATTTTTTTTATTTTATAACACCAGAATAATGATACATGCACTTTTGCGTCTTCTTTCTAATTTTATCCGATATTGAGGTACTGTTACTTTATATTTCTGAAATTTTTTGTTTGACAACATTGAAACTATATTGCAATAATGTTTTGTCGTCACTGCGGCCCCCATGAGATATTACATTTGCGTGCTTTTGTATACATTTACTGAACTTTGGATTGGAATTTATGTCAAGGTTATGTCCCATATTGTTCATTCTAGAAATGACCTCTGACTTTATGCCTCCAACTGTCAACTACGAACTGCCTTATAAAGTACTACTTCCGAGTAGAGAGGACTGGATCATGCGGCAGAAGGAAATATTAAGAGCAGATAGTTGTTGGTTCATAGATGGATCAAAAACACCTTCCGGTTCTGGTGCAGGTGTTTTCACCTTCATTTGGCAATCGAATGCGCCAAAACCTTCCTCAGAATTCCATCGAAGTCGGTAGCATTATTTTCGCTACATCTAGAAAGGCAGCGAACATCGTATACTCGCGCGTTCTCAGATACGTCACAATTGGTTTATGGCTATCAGTGGCGGCCGGCGTTATTTTCTTTAGAGCATGATTTACAACACTACATTTGAATTTGTTGGCATGAAAAAAATCTTCTATAACTAGAATTTGAAAAGAATAGCTGAAAATAACAATTATATTGAGCAAAAAAACCTGAAATGAAATAACAGTGAATTGAAATACAAATAAAAATAGAACAATTGAACAAAAAATTAAAATCAAGAGATTCCAAGTCAAATTACTTCACGACGTTTCGATTGTTAGTATCCACAATCGTCTGGAAGTCCGAACTGATGAAATTCATCATGAAACATTGTCAATCACCTTCAAACAAACGGTGAATGATAGTGACATGTACTACAATGTCAACAGTTGATAAAACAATTTACTCAATATGAATAATTGTATTTATTTCAATTCGAAGACTAAAAATGCTATTTTCGTATTTGATTTCGTAGATTAAATTATCACATTTCAACGCGAGAAAATAAATAAAATTATAACGACCAAAAAACACATTAACATGTCATACGAGTAAAAACTTCAAAACTGTTCAAAGACGATGTAATACAGCACTTAGTGGTATTTACAAGTTTTATAAACATACTAAAAAAAATCCTGACAAACGTATTGATTTTATTTATTTTAACCACCAGAATAATGATACATGCACTTTTGCGTCTTCTTTCTAATTTTCTCCAATATTGAGGTACTGTAACTTTATATTTAGGAGATTTTTTGTTCGTCAACATTGAAACTATATTGCAATAATGTTTTGTCGTCACTGCGGCCCCCATGAGATATTACGTTTGCGTGGTTTTGTGTACATTTACTGAACTTTGAATTGGAATTTATGTCAAGGTTATGTCCCATATTGTTCATTCTGGAAATGACTTCTGAATTTATGCCCCCAACTGTCAACTACGAACTGCCTTATAAAGTACTACTCCCGAGTAGAGAGGACTGGATCCTGCGGGAGAAGGATAAATTAAGAGCAGATAGTTGTTAGTTCACAGATGGATCAAAAACACCTTCCGGTTCTGGTGCAGGTGTTTTCAGTCGCAGACCCAGGACAGAGATATCAACCTGCCTAGGAACCTATGCGACTGTATTTCAAGCGGAAATTTACGCTATTGAATTGTGTGCGGAGAGATTGGATAAATCCAACCTCACTCACAAGTCAATAAAAATATTTTCGGACAGTCAAGCGGCGTTGTAAGCTCTTGACTCCCACCGAACAACGTCTAAATTGGTAGCAAACTGCCAAAAAAGACTCTCCTCGATAGGAAGACTAAACAGATTGTCTCTGGTCTGGATTCCTGGCCATGCTGGCTTGGAAGGCAATAAAGCTGCTGACTCTCTTGCAAAGGAGGGTGCTGCAAGCGGCTTCATTGGACCAGAAACTGTCATTGGCATCGCTTTGGGCTTTGCCAAACAAACACCTGGATGACAAGAAGAGTTATGGACTTCTGGTAGAGTCTTCCAGAA
Source organism: Leptinotarsa decemlineata (assembly GCF_025532065.1). Taxonomy (NCBI): domain Eukaryota; kingdom Metazoa; phylum Arthropoda; class Insecta; order Coleoptera; family Chrysomelidae; genus Leptinotarsa; species Leptinotarsa decemlineata. The sequence continues at coordinate 2,959,313 of NW_027412688.1, read as the reverse complement.
CTGGCTCACTCCAAGGCGTTCATTCAGCCTTCGAAGCTTGATTCCAAACAGTTGTTGGACTACAGTGGGGATGAACTACGATATCTAACAGGCCTTCTTACAGGTCACTGTCATTTGAATCATCACATGCAGAAACTTGGACTGTCGGAAGACAGTGTGTGTCGCCTCTGTCTGGAAAATGATGAAACTGCAAAGCATATACTTTGTGCCTGCCCCGCTGGGGGCCGAATCAGGTTCTTTGAGTTTCGCAGATCCATACCATCACCATCTGACCTGAAAGACCACTCACCATACAAACTAATCGGCTTCGTTAAGAAGCTGGGTTTATTTGGCTGAGTGTGAATAGGTGTGAGCCACAATAAACCTTCATGGGTTGCGGTGGAGGGTCGAATAGACCCACTCACTTCAGACCTACCTACCTACCTACCCATATTGACCATTGAAAACACAATTATGAAAAAGTGACATCTCGTGTTTGTAAATCCTGAATCTAATTCGATATATTTGTTCAATGAGAACTTGAGTCTCGTCCTAACGACCACTACATTTTTAATCTACTGTCTTGCTCAACGTGTTAAGCTCCCAGTCACATTTCAAGTGTGAAATATGACTTCCGTTATTCCGTGGCAAAGTCAATATCTACTAACGTGAAATCCATACTTGAAATGTGTGCTTTTCTCTGAAAATATTGCCAATACTTAGTTCTCATCCGAATCGACCTAATAGAGGTTCGACAGGACATTTACTCGGAACAAAAAATATCTGGAAAGGGTATCAGATCGATCCTTCTGAAAAATATATATTTCTGACTTTTTATCTGTGAGCGATGGACATTATTCTTTCGATGATTCTGGATCTGTTCAAGAATAAGAATGATCTGAGATAATGGAATGGGTATTGATTGGAATTTCTTATCTTTCCATCTATATTTCAATGTTTGGATTTTGATCGATAATTTTTTCTACTGTTCGATTGAATATTCAGTTTGTTTATACATTTTCAGATTGTTTATACGATTGTAGCCTTTAGAGTTCATTACAAAAATTTTCAGTAGATATAATTCAGCAATTTCTTTGGTTATTCCTGGAATATCTGTTTTTTTCACAGAGCCTAGTTTGAAATTTTATCGCCAACTGACGAAAAAACTGTTTTTTTCTGGAAAGGATCTAATAAAAATAGCTGAAATTCTCAATGATGGAGTTATGTACAGAAATAAAGATATCTACAACCTGGCTTTGAGTTACAGTGATCTCAGAACAGTTTCTGTTTGTAAAATTCAATGAAAAATCGATTGATCTAAAAAATCCGTTACACAAAACATTGCCTTTTCAATATTTTTTCTGGTGATTCTGTTTTGGATAATTCCTCAACAGTTACCAGTAATAGTCTATCATTATTCAAGGATGATGATAATAATAATGATAATATTTACTCACCATAAAATAACAGAATGGGACAATATCAGAATATTGGGTGTTCCCCAGGGCACTGTCATGGGTCCAATTCTTCTTCTAATATATATTAACAGCATTTACAACCTGAAGGACTTCGATGGTGATATTGTTTCATTAGCCGATGATACGGCATTGATTTTCTATGGTAACACATGGGACTCTACTCATGCAAAAGCACAAAATGGATTGAACATTATATTCTCATGGCTAAATTTTAGTCACCTGAGTCTAAACGCCGATAGAACAAAATTCTCAACCTTTCATTCATCAATAAGAGACCAAGCACTAGAGGGAAACATTTTCATACATACTCCCAATTGCCAAACTCTTTCAATTTGTTCTTGTCCACATATAAAGAAAACGGATAAAATAAAATATCTGAGTGTGATACTTGACCAACATGTACTCTGGGACAAACACGTAGATTTTCTCGTGAGAAGACTCAGAAAACTTATTTTTAAAGTCTACCAACTCAGAAACATACTAAATAAACATTTATTACCGATGACATACGATGCATTAGCTGAATCAGTTATAAGGTACTGTATCATTGTTTGGGGTGGGTTGAATAAAACACACTTACATAATCTTCAAGTGATACAAAATACATTGCTAAAAATAGTATTGAAGAAAGATAGAAGTGTTACGTTTCAATTTAGCACTAGATCAATACTGCTCCTATGTGACCTTTCAAAACACTACGTTACCTTCTAAGATCTTTATTCAACGGATATTAACAATGTAATTAAATTACAAGTAGATTTTATTCATTTAACATCATAGTAATGGGAATCTTCCGTTCCATAGAAAACCATACCTGAAATGTACAAGAATATATGTATGCTCCCTGACTAACTGCTTGACCAGTACTTACGCATTCTCCTATTGCCAATCGACGTTGGAGATCCGAAATTCCTCGCTAGGTTGAAATAGTTGTTATTGTTTGTTTCTCAGTTTTCTTCACTATCATTTTTTTTAGCCGTTGTCTGCCTTATTCCCTATACCTTTCTCGAGAATATTTCTTGCCTAGATTGTTATTCATCACTTCCAGAAGGATTACTACATATTAGAGCCATATCGCCTGAAAAACAATATTAGTTAGCTCTGGTTTCTGAATACTATTTGATATTTTCGATAAATATTCTGCATAATATGAAGGTTCAAATATTCGTACTGAATGGGAAAGATGTGACGACTTACCTTATATGTTTCTATTCCATCGCATGAATAAGGATTGGTAAATAGTTGAAAATAGGTTGGAACAATATTTTTGGAAACATTTGTAAACGAGGTTAAGAGACAGCTGTTGGTTGACATCTGCCGAACTTTCGTAGTGTCGTTCCGTCGACTTACACCGAACTGGTTCTACAGTTGTTCACGGGTGAGGGATTGATCGGCTACTCAAATTGTCAAGGGTTGTTTAGGGTTGCATTGCTTTGAGAAGGAGTTTTGATGGGTCATGGACTTGTTGATGATGTCTCAAGTGGCTGTGGAGGAATTGATAGATTTAGGATGTTGTGCACAGCGCCCCCTTGGTGCTTGTAGTGTAGATTGGACGCACTGTGGCAACAACTGGTTAGCTGTCAGATATGGCAGTCTCCTTAGTATTCGGAAGTTGGCTTTCGATGAGCTTGGTTCGGAGTTCAAAGCGTACCATCAGACTGATTGTAGGATATATTTGGTTGTATTTGTGCCATCCTTCACGGGGATTATTTCTACAAGTCAGGATTGTATAGTGGAAGACTGATTGGTCATTTTGGTGTGGATATTTGCAGTCTGAAACTTAAGCTCTTTTGAGGATTTGTGGTGGTTACCAAACTCGTGCCAGGTGGAAGGATTTCCGAAATTAGGTATGTCTGAATCACTGTCGCATCTCTCATGTGGTCTTAGCTATGATATCACCTCTTCAATTCTACAACCTTCGTTTCTCGTCTCTAGATTCATAAGAAACAGAAGGCCCTTAGTCACTCATCAAGTCCCAGTAGGACTTCCGTGCAGAGCACCGCACACGAAGAATCGTATAGAAAACCCCTTGGCCAGGGTAAGAATTTTACCATTAAATGTGTTTTTGATGATTTTGGTAATTTCTGGTTCCATCGTTATATCTCAACTGAATATTAGTATTGAAGAGAGGTTTCAACACTCATTCAATTTTCTTGATTTTTTTTTACGGGTTATATGGTTATACAGGGCACCCAATATACCAGGGGTATTGATTAGTCAAATAGTCCCTATTGAATGGGGGTTGAATCTCACCTTGTTTTTATCTGATTCTGATTGAGAATTTTCTTCCGTAGGGTTTTTTTCCTTCTCCTTTCCTTTTTTTTTCTTCTCCTTTCCTTTTTTTTCCTTCTCCTTTCCTTTTTTTTTTCTTCTCCTTTCTTTTTTTTCTTCTTCTTAAGTTTCTTTACCTTTCTGGATCTTATTTGGTGATCCATTACTGGTCCAGCTTGTCGTGCCCTACAGGGTGATCTATCTTGGTGGTGCTACAGGGTGATCCATCTCCGCCGTACTACAGGGTGATCCACCGGTGCTACAGGGTGATCCATCTCCGTCGAACTACGGGGTAGCCTAACACCATATACCGGGTGGCCCAAAAGGAGCACGCAAGTAATAATTGATTTATTTGAAAATTTGTGCTATACTGAGATATTCAAATAATTGTTTGCCCTTCTGTTTATTGATACCTGTTTGATATAGTTGTAATAAACTCACTTCAGGTTCATTTATAAGGAACGGAATGAAACGACTTCGTAGAAAAACTTCCTCTATTCAGAATAACTCAAATTGATCTACCTTGTTTCAATTACATGATCCTCGTCGTAATCCTTCCCTATCTCAATGTTACATAATGTTTTAATAACATAAGATCGGCATACATCGAAAAGAGCTGTCCTGGCACGTATTAGGTGTTCTAATTAGAATATTGTTTATTTCTCAATTTGTTATTGTTCCACATTATTTGCTATACCAGTACATCTCCCCCCGATGACGAAAAAAAAAAATTTTAAACAATATTTTTTTTTTTCATTCAATAAACAATTTTGTCCTATTTTTGTGTATTTCTACCAGCTTATTATCTATTCTAACTACAACATTTGGATCTTTATCTTCTACTATAATATAAGGACCTTTGAAGATAGGATCATACTTATTTGAAGATGTGTTCCTTACTAATATCTTATCACCTATCCTAACATTAACAGGATTAATTTTAATATCTAGTTTTTGTTTTCGTAACGATTTTGATACCATTAAATTATTTCTCGCGTCATTCCAAGCTGTTTGCAATCTAAATTTTAACTGAATTGGGTAATCATCGAAATTATATACAGGGTCGACTTGTGTAGCAATGCTCGATGGTACTCGACTCATTTTGCCGAAAACCAATTCGTATGGACTATACCGAGTTTCCGTATGCACTGTATTATTATATGCAAAACACCAATATGGTATCCATGAGCTCCAGGTGTCTGGATGCTCTGATGCATGTATGCGTAAATAATCACCTAGATTTTTATGTGTGTTTTCCAATGCTCCAATGGTTTCGTGATGATACGCCGTTGAATTCAGCTGTTCGATTTTTAGCAGTTTGCACGACTCTTTGAAGGTCGACGCTAGAAATTCAGTGCCTCTGTCTGTCACAACTTGTTCTGGAATACCAAATCGTAAAATAAAATTTTCTACGAATGATTTCGCGACTGTTACTGCCTCTTTATTTTCTAATGGATACCCTTCTACGAATTTTGTTAACTCACATTGCAACGTCAAAATGTATCGGTTATTTTCCCTGTCTTGGTCTAAAGGGCCCACCAAGTCAAGAAAAACTTTCTGAAACGCTGAGGTAGCCGTTGTGGTTATTTTCATTGGTTGCCGATGCGGTCTTGAGTACTTATATCTCTGACAGTCATCACAACGTTTTACAAAATTTTCGATATCCTTTCGGAGACCAGACCAAAAGTAAAGTTTTCTAATATTGTTATACATGCGATTAATTCCAGCATGCCCTCCCGTTGGTAACATGTGGTAATCGTTCAAAATTAATTGCTGGGTTTCCTTCCTAGTTATGTGTTGCTGAGCTTTTATTATATTTATTTTTATACCTGCCTTTCGAATTTCATTGGGAATTTCCAAAATGTTTTTTAATAACGATGCGCATCTATCTTCTTTTACTATAACTAATTCTGGAATTCCATATTCTTGGCAAATTTCCTTCAGGTCTCTCAACGATGCACCGAATGCAGTCGCTGATCGAGATTCATCCTGATTCATATAAATAGTATTTGCCTTTTCATCATATAATATATTCCCTTTTATTTTACACTCAGAACGTTTTTTTCTTTGAAACTCAACTTTCGACAAAGGATACAACTGAACAAATTCTTTAGGTGGTTTCAATAATTCTACGACACCAGGATGATCAGGCCTGTTATCGAAAGAGATATTGGACTTTTCCCGTGAATTGTTGCCCAATTTCTTCGTTTGTGCCCTTGTCACGACATTCATGACTTGACAGGAATTAACTGACATTTCTTTCAGTTCGTCGGAGTCAATTTTTATACGACTTAATGCATCAGCCGTTACATTATCTTTTCCTTTAACATAACTTATTGTAAAATCATATTCTTCTAGTGTTAACCTAAATTTCGTTAGTCTACTTGAAGGATTCGTCATACCGAAAAGATATAATAATGGTTTATGGTCTGTAAGGATAATGAACTTTTTCCCGTAAAGATAAGGACGAAATTTTTTCACACTCCAACAAATAGCAAGTAATTCTTTCTCTATCACACAATAGTTGACTTCAGCTTTATTCAGCGATCTGCTGGCGAACGCCACCGGCTTATCATCTGAATTTGACAGAACTGCTCCGATAGCCAAATTTGAGGCATCGGTACGTAATTTAAAAACGTTTGATTCCGAAAAATCAGGATATGCGAGAATTGGTGGTTGTACCAGCGCCTGCTTTAGCGTTTCGAATGCTTTTTGACATTCTTCGCTCCAAGCGAATACTACACCCTTTTTTGACAATCTGTTAAGCGGTGCTGCGATATCCGCGAAATTCTGAATGAACTTCCTATAATAGTTCGCAAATGCTACAAACCGTTTAGTTTCATTCGAGTCTTTTGGAACCGGAAATTGCTGTATAACACGTATTTTTTCAAAATCTGGAGATATTCCTTCAGATGAAATCACGTGACCCAGATACAATATCTGTTTTTTCAAGAATTCGCATTTGTAAGGATTTAGTTTTAAATTGACCTGTCTCAATCGCTGCAAAGTTTTTACCAAATTCCGATTATGAACTTCCAAATTATTCCCGAAAACTATCAAATCGTCCAAATAAATGAAACATCTCTCATAATTTAACCCTGACATTGCTATGGTCATCGCTCGAGAGAAAGCACTTGGACTCAGTTTCAACCCCATCGGTAATCTCGTCATTTGATACTGACCTTTATCGGTTGTGAAACTTGTGTAAGCTCTAGATGTTGCATCCAATTCAACCTGATAATAGCCCTGAGATAAGTCAAGATGTGAGAAGTACATCGCTCCGGAGAGTGAGTCTAAAATTTCATCTATGCAAGGTAATGGAAATTTGTCATCCTCAATGCGTTTATTCAACAGACGGTAATCGATAACTATCCTCCATTGTTTATTACCCTTACTATCCTCTTTTTTCGGTACTATTAACAATGGTGCCGACCATTCGGACCTTGTTTCCTCTATAATTCCTTCTGACAGCATGTTGTCAATTTGTTTATTTATTTCCGCTTTCTGCGAATGCGGTAACCGGTATGGTTTTACGTATACCGGAATGGCATCCTTTTTTAAATGTATGGTCTGTTTACAGACATTTGTCACCGTCAGTGGGTCATTTTCAAAGCGAAATACGTCCGCATATTTTGCACAGATTTTATCAATAGCTATTTTTTCCTGCTTATTAAGACCTTTGGTATTTATGGAGTTGAGTAACTTATCTATACGCTCAACTGAAAAGTGTGTGTTTCCAAAAGTATGAACATCAAATTCTGAAATATTTTCAGTTTTGGGCCTAAAATTTTTCAAGTGTACCTCTTTATCCGTAATATTCAGAATTTTAACAGGTATAATGTGGTTGTGAGGCTTTGCGATAATTCCCGCAGTATAAACACCTTCTGAAATTTCTTCTGGTATGATAATACAATCATCTGAGTTATGTACTTGCAAATATTTAATAATTTCGCACCTTGGTGGAATCGTTATATAATTTTCATACTTGGATTGCAGTGGAATCGACAGTTTCCGATTGTTTATATATATAGAGAATGTGCATAATTCGTAGTTTAATATTGCAGAGTGCTTGACAAAGAAATCTGACCCAATAACACCATTCATATCACTACCAAAGTCATTCACCACATGAAATTCGTGACCTATCTTAACGTCAGATAGTTCTAATGTAATATTAGCCGAGCCTTGCGTGAAGACAAAACCCGCTATGCCGTTTATTTTGATTCTATTTGTCGTATCAACAAACTGATTTTTATTTATACATGATGTAAAAATTACGCTTACCGAAGCACCCGTATCCAATAAAAATTTCAACTCACTTTTTCCGTTTTTCATACATACATAATTAAGACCATTCATACTTAAAACCTTATAATCACCTACATTCTCACTGACTCGACCGAAAAAACTGATTAGCTTGCGGGAAGGGTTGTTTAATTCAGCATCCTGAGCGTTTTCCATAAAAACCCTCTTCGAGATGGACTGAAAGTTTGGTTGTTGTGATTATTCCAACGCCCTCTAAAATTTCCGCGAAAATGTCCCTGGTTTCGACCCCTAAAATTATTTTTACTATGCAAACTACTTCCTCTGATCTTATTCGATTGTGAGTTATTGAATTGTCCGGTACTGAAATTTGGTCTTCCCCTATTATTCTGCTGAAATCCTCGACTCGTACGGTTGAAATTATTAAGTTTTGAGTTCCCTCGCATGTGAAACACCTGCGAAGAAGAGGTTGCACCTCCCGTACATTCCTCATCTACAGCTCCCGTTATAGCATCTTTCAAAGCGCTATAGTTCCTAGCTTTTATGACAGTTCCCAGATCGTGACTTCGCAGTCCGTTCGCGAAAGCATGAATTGCCAGTTTTTCGTTCGCAACTTTAAGAATTTTCATTGCCTCGACATTTCCATCGGCTTGCGCTATTGTCAAATCGACCAGTAATTCCTCGATTGATTTACCAAATTCATTCACTGATTTATGTTTTTGTTTTGCGTTATGTAATTCAACTGATAAACTTGCGGCAGAATGCTTTGTCAACAAGTGTGTTTTGATGTCTTTAATTAAATCAGTATTAGACGGATATGACGACTCTAATCTCATCTTTGCACTTTGTGACAATCTAGTTTTAAGGACATAGTTTGTTAGTGTTATTTTTCCATTATCGTCTAAAAGACTATCGTATAATTCAATGGCATCTATTAACTGTTTTACAGATTCCTCCGAATTGTCGGTTATAGGCAATAAGCTTGACGCTATTCTGAGATCAAATTTTTCACCCATTATTGTAAAACTTCTAGTAATTTCTGTAATATTAGCTAATCTAGTCTCTAAGGTATTTCGAATATCGACTAATAATTTGTTTGAAGATTCAACATATAACTTAACTTTTTGAATTATATCTGCATCTTTAGGGCCCGCATTGAATTTATTTTTCACTTCATTTAACTCTGATTCAATCCTATTTAATTCTTCAAACTTGCGATTTATAGCTTTTAGATCGACTCGCCTCTCTTTGCTATCTTTATTTAAATTCCTATTAAAAACTTTGAGTTCTTCAAACGAGTATCTAAATAAGTCTATGATGCTCATTTGCTACGCTAAAGACGAAAATAAATCGATATATTGATACACAAACTTATACTAAATAAATACGACCTTAAAATGTCTTTCCATGTGTCATCCAATTTCCACTCTACTTGTTGTTGGTTTTCACTTTGGAATGCGTGAACCACCCATGAAATTCGTTTTCTTCTCACTCCTTACGCCTATACCAACTCCTGACTCCTCGTTATCTCTCTTCTTATCTTCTTTTCTAATGATTTCTGGCACCTCTTTATTAGAAATGCGCCGAGTGCCAAAATGAAACAGGCGAAAGCTACTATGCCTAGTACTTCGGAAACGGAGAACCCATTGCTAGCTGAAACTCCACCACTGTTCCCGGCTTGGCTTATGATTACTTCTTCTTTACTCTCTGTGGATCCCATGTTGGAAGATGTCAAATGCAACTCGTCTCTATTTCTCAGTATCTACCCGTTAATAACATACGTGGTAATCCTGGAATCATCCTGGCAGGATCGCCATGTAATAAACTCACTTCAGGTTCATTTATAAGGAACGGAATGAAACGACTTCGTAGAAAAACTTCCTCTATTCAGAATAACTCAAATTGATCTACCTTGTTTCAATTACATGATCCTCGTCGTAATCCTTCCCTATCTCAATGTTACATAATGTTTTAATAACATAAGATCGGCATACATCGAAAAGAGCTGTCCTGGCACGTATTAGGTGTTCTAATTAGAATATTGTTTATTTCTCAATTTGTTATTGTTCCACATTATTTGCTATACCAGTACATAGTGTTTGTTTATCGTTTATTGATTAAGAGTTTGTTTATTTATACCTGATTGATATAGTGATGCATTTGTGAAACGGAAATTGAGGTATTTTCTTCCTTTCACGATTGCTGATTGACACTGATGCGCCTACGCCTGAGCTCACGCGACGCAAACGAGTTTGTCATACCATCCGATACTAGTATTTACGATTTCACCTACTCAATTTTCGTGGTAGTTTTACTCGACGTATTGTAGTTTTTTTGAGCGTCGTTACTACCGTAATTTATGGCTGATTGAATTCGTGGTTATATACACCGCGCTCGTGTATTGACATTTGAACATCGCGTAGTAGTGTGAATATTGCATTGTTGTCTTAGAAGCGTTGTTGGTTAATCCATGTAAGTTAGGATTACTGAATAAATCATATTGGGGATCTTTATCTTTTATTTCCAATATTAATTGGTAAGTTATTGATATTGTGAGTTACTTAGGGTATCTGGAGGATTAAATTTACCTGGCGCCCATTAAGATCTATTTGAAATTTGCTAAGTTGTTTAACCCACTCCCGTCTCCACTGTTTAGCTTAGCCGCGGATACCCATCTGTCTCATTTGTTACCGACAGATGATTTAGTCTCCTCTTGTGGTTTGTGAGGTGACAGAAGACATCCAAATGATAGCTTATATAAGGAGGCTAGTTTATTCAATATCAGAAAATTATACACCTATCACTGTGAACTATAGACGTTGTACTCGCCTCTCACATATCTGACACACATATACGACACCCGAGCCAAATCCGAGAGAACAATAAGTGTTCCTTCTTGTAAAAACGTATATATCCAAAGGTTTGTTACTTACTTTGGACCGAAACTTGTCAATCAAGTTCCCTTCGAATTAAGAAATATAAAAAAAATAATGAACGCAAGAAAACAATTAGATCCTTCATTGATCAAAACTTTGATTTCTTAAAAGAAATATTTGAACCAACTCTGATTATTTTTTAATCTATCTCACACCTGCCTCCTCTTCGCCTTATTGTCTGATTCAATACTTCTTCAGGTTGATCATTGCTTTCTATTTTTTGTTATTATTATAATATAATATATATGTTTATAAATTTTTATTTGTTACCGAAAGGAATGAATAGTTTTTTTTCTCACATTCATGGTTGTGTTCAGATCTGGAAAAATACGCAACACAAGCTTTGCTTAGGCGTTTCCCAAGAGCTGAACATATGTTGAAGGATGTATTGAATGCGAATTAGTGAATATTTTTATAAAAATTATCTTAGGTGAAGTTTGAGTAGAATAGATAGAGATGAAGACAAAACTACACATACAACACAAATCAATCAATCAATCAATTTATTTCATGAAAAGCAATGATTACATTAGAAATTTACAAAGAATAAAGGAAGAAATAAACAAGAACCCTACATAAGATAATTCACTTATCCTAAAGTTATCATGTGCGGTTTCTCGACTGAGTGCTTTTAACATATCATGTTAACATGATAGCTATTAGTGGAAAACTCTACAATGTTCAATGTGTGGTTAGTATATAATGTATATTAAAGTATAAAAGTTATAAAACACATTTCACATAATGAATATTAGCAATAAATTTAACATATATAAAGTATGGTTAGTAAGTATAATTCAGAATTCACATCAAAATTGTTTTCTTTTAATATATTTAGAGACAAAATTGTACATATATACATTGATATTGGTAATTCAGTCAATTCATTATTCCCAGAATTGAAGAACTAGATGATACATGTGTAGACATATATATACACAAATACTTATATATTTCCTGTTGTGATTGGTGGGAATTTATCATATCAATAAGATCGTGTATTTTCATTCGATCTACGCCCTTGATGTATTTCTTTAGACTTTTTTTTAATATATAAAAAGGAGATTGTCTGAGTTCTGAACTCAAGGTGTTGAAAAGTCTTAGTCCAAGGTAAGAGTGGAATCTTTGCCCAATAGTTTTATATAATATAGGTATAACTGAGTTTTTGTTTACGTTTGCTCTTGTATGATAGGAATGCGATACTAAAATTAGCCTATCTTTATTTTTGTATTGATGTATCAAAATTTTATGAAAGAATAGCTGTCTGATATCAAAAAATTTTGTTTCTTCATATAGGAGATTTGTGGAGTAATATCGATCTTTTTTTTGAATATTATCTTGATCAACATATTTTGTAAAGTTTGTTAATTTATTTAAATTTGTGCTAGCTACACCTCCCCTGCCTATTATGCCATACGAGAGCCTAGATTCAACGATTGCATAATAAGTTGTGATCAATTCAGGCATATCAAGCATCTTTGATGATACTCTTAATTTGTATATTAATTTTCTGAGGGAATTTGTTACGTTGTCGACATGTATATTCCATCTTAAGTGTCTGTCAACAGTGACACCAAGGTATTTGATTTGGTCGGTTGCGCTAATTTGGAAAGAAGTTCCGTGATTGTTGAAGGATAACTTTTCATAATTGGACAAGTTGGAAGCATAACAGCTCAGCGGTAGGAACATAGATTTTTCAAAATTGATGGTGAGTAGTTTGTGATTGAACCAATCTATCAGCTGGCTGAAATCTTCTTCAACGATATGTTTCAAGTTGTCCCAAGAATCTGCGCTATAAAAGATAGCCGTATCGTCAGCATAGCTGATGATTTTTCCACATGTTTGCAAGGTGAGCAAGCTGTTTATATGAATCACGAAGAGGATTGGCCCTAGAACTGTTCCTTGTGGAACTCCGCAAAGTACAGTTCTTCCTTCACTTATACATCCGTTTATAGTCACGAATTGTTTTCTTGGGTCCAAATAAGATTGAAAAAATTTAAATATCACATGTATTATTGTATTGTAGTATCACATGTGATATTGAAAAATCAAAAATCGTTTGAATTTTCACAACAAAAATACAAAAAACTAGTGCAAAATTCGGATTATCTATCAAGTGTGGATACCAGACACCACTATACCCACACCCCATCAGCCTTCTAGTCCTGATGGGGTGCCCGTCAACGTAATTGAAAAGTGCCCCAATAAACTAGCACCAGTGTTTTGCACGGTTTTTAAACTATCTTTCAAAAAAAAAGTTTTTCCTTCGTGTTGGAATATTGCTTTTGTTCAGCGTATTCCCAAAAAGGCCAAGGAGAACCTTCCAAATAACTTTGCTATCAGTGACATAGAAAATCATGGAGGAAGCCGTGAACCACCATATCCTTGAATATTTGAAAAACTTCAACATCTTGAACGATCATCAACATGGCTTTCGAAAACAAGGATCCACAGGAGTCCTTCTATTGTATGTCACCCATATTTGGAATAACGCAATAGAGAAAGATGAAGAGTCAAGAGCTGTTGCGCTTGATATTTCAAAAGCCTTTGACCGTGCATGGTATGAGGGTTTACTGGCCAAACTTCGATGCTATGGCTTGTCGAATCACTTTTGTGTATGGCTCTGCAGCTTCCTGAAAAAACGTTCCCTGCACGTGGCCGTCGATGGATATCACTTGACTACTTTTATCATCAACGCTGATGTTTCCCAGGGATATATATATTGTCTCCAACCCTCTTTTCATTGCACATCAACGACTTATTGGAAAAAGCCAAGAATCCAATATATTGCTTTGCTGACGACAGCACACACGTCATTCTATTTGGATCTCTGCACATCGACTGCGGGTACACAATTTCACTGACAGCAGGATGTTGCATATCATAATGAAGATTTAGAGGTGATTTCCAGTTGGAGTGAAAGTCCCCAGGTTTAATTCATTGCCACGAAAACCCGGGCATTGGTTGTCTCCAGAAGATGAATGTCTCCGAATCGGATATAATGATGTCATGACAGACAATTCCGCTTTCTGCTTCGATAAGTTTGTTGGGTGTTGAAATGGAAATGTATTGACACAATTATGTCGGTGGAATTGCAAAGGCTACTTCTCAATCTTCAGCAACTTCTGATGTTCAAGTGTTCAAGTGAATTGGCACATTTGATTCTTCCAAGAGCGGTACATATCAAAATACGCGACAGACTGTGGCTGCTCATCGTTTTGAGGTTCAACTCAGTACATTTCGAACTTCACTGTTTGAGAACTTTTTTATTTCAAGAATGGTGTTTATGCGAAATAATCTTCCTGAGAATGTTTTTCCACATGAATGTAATCTCCAGCGATTCAAATCTAATGTGGAACGCTACTTCCGCACAGGCACCGCTCTGTGAACACCTTGAGGATTTTCCTGTAGTGCTCGTATTTTCTCCTCAAAAATAATTCTATTATTGAGGTTAACTTCAATTTGAGAAGCTAAAATTTAATGTATTCAACAAATAATTGGTGGGAGTTGAAAAGAGCCACTTTGTTATATGTTTTTGAAGTGTTTCAGGAAATTGATAGTTTTTATGTTGATGGAAATTTTATTGTATAGCTTTAGCCCAAGATAGGTGGAACCATCTTTGCTCTTTGGACCTTTTATCTTCAGTAATAGCAACAGATCTCATTTTATGCCTTATATCATATTGATGAACGATATGTAGGTACAAATTCACTTTCATTTTTGAAGATTTCATTGAGTATCATTTCCGCATATAACGAATTGATACTTAATACAGCTGATCCACGAAATAATTCATTGAAGGGATACGTTTTTGATTTTTTTTAGATGGCTTTCAGTAATCACTTCTGTATTCATTTTAACTTATCCATGAACGTTAAACCTGCTGACCCCAAAGCTATAAGGCCATATTATGTCAAGTATGATTCCACAAGAGCAAAATATAAAATTTCAGGGTATTTTTCATTCAGGAACTTGTCGAGGTTCCCATCCATCCAATCTATTTCGTTAACTATTTTTATGTTCTGTTCAATCATCAACTATTGCTAGGGACCTATGAGTTATTTCCGAAACCAAAATCGCTGAAAGGGTAATTTCTTATTCAAACTTCTAGAACGAGGCTGTTTTTGATGAGATTACTTTCATTTTCATTTATTTCTTGATTGAAAAATGATCCAAGCCAAGTTTAGGGCACAATAATAGTCATACTTGAAATGGGGTCTGGGATCTCCCATTCCATTTATACGTCTGTGAAACCAGAAGAAAAACACAAAACTCAAATAATCGCAGACTGATGGCAAAATATTTGTAGATAGTAAACAAAATTGGATACTACTAAAAACGTATTTGAAAAACTTTCCAGTGTATCACACAAAAGACACTGACATTCAAATAGTAGTGGTGGTTGATATTGCAATTTCATCACAGAATAAATATATGAGATTTCGAAATGAACAAACTATAAAATTAATATGATAAATTTAATTTTGAGGCAAGCTCAGAAGTGAACAGAGAGCTGAGCCAATCTGCATTGAATTATTAATGGCTTATTCCAAACTTTCCCAATTCATGTTTACGTAACTGAAGGGTATTTCAGTTTTGACAGAGCTTGCCTTGGAGTTGAATATAATACTTATAATAATGGAAAGTCATAAATAAAAATATTAGAAATCACTTATTTATGAATATTTGAATGTGACTTACCTTATTGTCCTTCTGCCATGAACACGAACCACGTTTATTGAATACTTTACAGACTAATAATGCATCCTGGCCAGGATTAACCTCTGTATAGGTAGGCTGTTGTTCAAACCTTTGGACAGCTCGATTTTCTGAAAAAAAAAACAGTTGTGAGCACAAGTGTTTGGGAGCTACAAAATGTGTAGTAGTGACACCCAACATGTTCAATACTTGTTTTTTGAAGCTTTTGAAGGAGAATTATCTAAAATCTGTTATTTCATTTACGATACAGATACAGTGTTATTCAGAAAAACCTTGATTTCTCAAAATTTTCAGATATTCTGAATAATAAGCTGATGGAAGTTCATCTGTTGTATTTTTTTCAATGAAGAATGGAGGTAAGTCGAAATAAAAAAGCAATAAGGAGGGCTGTTAATCAAAACGTCACAAAATCCAACATCACCAATAAGACTTTCGGATACTAAGATCAACAGGCGACCTTCCATCATATGTCACCCATTAATAAAGCAATCGAGGATTATAGAGAATTGGCTTTCGACCATACATGGTATGAGGGTTTGCTGGCCAAACTTCGATGCTATGGCTTGTCAGATCAATTTTCTGTATGGCTCTCCAGCTTCCCCAAGGAACTATCCCTGCAAGTGGTCGTCGATCGTTATCTCTCGAATATTGTATATCAACGACTCATTAAAAGGAAACAGGGATCCAATATATTGCTTTGCTGACGACAGCACATTCGTCTCGTCAATCGATTTGGATTCCAGGACATCGGCCAAAGATGCATATCTTCACCAGCAGCAGAAGGATGTAGAAGTGATTTCAAATTGGGGTGAAAGTAACCAGGTTCAATTCAAAGCCACAAAAACCCAGGCATCGTTATCCTCCAAAGTGTTTAATGTCTCCGAACTGAATATAATAATGTCAGGACAGACAATTTTGCTTTCTGCTTCGGTAAGTTTGTTGTTGGTTAAAATGGATATATGTCTCGGCACAATCATATCGCTGGAAATGCAAAGGCTACTTCTCAAAAGCTCAAAACACTGTTACAACTTTTGATACTTTATAAAGCTTAGATAAGACCTTCTTTGGAGTATTGTTCTCATGTATAGAGCTCCGAGCCCGAGCATACCCTGAAGCAGCTGGATTCCATCCAGAAATGAGTCATCTGCCTGATTGGTGACCCAAACATCACTTGCAACCTTAATGGTCTGAAACATCGAAGAAAAATTGGTGATTAGTCTCCCTACTGAACATACTTTCACAGAAAATGTTCAAGTGACTGTGCGACAGACTGTGGCTGCTCGCCGTTTTGAGTTTCAACTCAGTACATCTCGAACATTACTGTTTTTGAACTCTTACATTTGGAGAACTCCGTTTATGTGGAATAAACTTCCTGAGAAAGTTTTCTCATATGGATTCGATGTCCAGCTATTCGAATCGAATGTGATCACTACTATCCTTGAAAAACTATCGAATGTTTTCAGAATGAAGTGGTAACAGTTTCAAATTTTTTTGCAGGGCACTTCAGCGATATTTCTTGATGCTTTTGGGAATATGGAAATAAACGGATTCTGTTATGGATAAAAAAATCAAGAATGAATAATTTGAAATCCTGCAAGAGAACCCTTGCAGGATTGAATGCGGTGAAAATTATTTTTAATGAATCAGAAAAAAAGAAAAGGGTTTTCTTCACTGTATAGCGATAGAGAATCATGAAAATCAGTTTCAATCGACTATTCTCGTGATTTCATAAGAGAAAATGAAGATGATCGCAAACTTCTGATGAATATTTGTGAAATAGTTTGTAGATGCCTCATGATGTTAACATTTCCAAAATTTCAGTTCTATACTCATGAGAAAAAATATCTGATTGTTGAACTCCTCATATACAATCTTCAAATATTTACATAATCCATAATAATACCATTATATATTACTCATAGAACCTTCGGACTTCCATTGTCTAATATAATATAAATTGATTTGAAAACCCTGAAAACAACAAAAATTGAAAAGGTTAACCAAAATAACAATTTTATCAAACAAAAAACTGAAATAACAATTACCCGTCTTCAGGTTATCACCCGAAGACGATTGTGGATACTAACAATCGAAACGTCGTGACATAACTTGGTTTGAAATCTTTCCATTTTTATTTCCCATTTTTTGTTAATAATATTTTTTAATTTTAATTTTTTATTTTTCAGCTTTTTATTAATTTTTCCATTTTTTTTATTTGTTCTTTATATCACATTTTTTGTTAATAATATTTTTTGCTTTTCATTTTTTATTTTTCAGCTTTTTATTAATTTTTCCATTTTTTTATTTGTTTGGTTGTTGCTTGTATGTTATTTCTTTGTAATTTCAGTTTTTTGTTTAATGAAATTGTTATTTTCGGTTAATCTTTTTGATTTTTTTCAAGGTTTTCAAATCAATTTATATTATATTAGACAATGGAAGTCCGAACTGATGAAGTACACCACAAAACATTGTCAACCCCCTTCAAACATTACTCGTAGAGTTGCAATGAAACGAAAAGTTCGAAACACGAAAAGGCACACTATATTTGAAACACACTTCTTTCAGAAGTGCCAGAAATAGAATGTTGCTTTTTCGCCAAAAATATGGTTGCGCGTTAAAAAGAGATAATATCTATCATTTTGCTGAATATGTAGGTGTAGAATCTTTCGTAGAAAGTAAGATTTTAGATGCCTCCAGTCGTAGAATAGAATAGTTAGCTCTTCATAAGGAAACTAACTAACTATTATGTTTTTATTTCGTAAATCACCATGAATTGATATTTCCAAGTGGTTTATAGACCCAGAATTATCATTTTCAGATTTTGTTCACGTGAAAATATAACTTGGAGAACACTTTCAGTAGTTTTTGGAGGGAACGTAATTGAACACAGATATTTTGTATTTTTCTGAACAAAAATCTTTTTTCGAGCAAACACTCCCAGTTTCAGGACATACTGTATAATGTATACATTTGTTCACATGAAATGGCATTTACGGATAAACAATCCCGAAATTTTTCAAGGAAAATTTGTTTTGAAAATCTTGCTCGTTTTTGAAAACTTTCTCACGGAATAACTTTCATAATTCAAAATAGCCACTATTAGCGTTATTGATAGGATTCACAGATATCCACCATCATATTTATTTTTTCGCCATTTTGTGCAGAGTTTTTTCTGACTTCAGTCTTCTACCTGGAATGATTGAATTTCATATCACGGAAAGTTAACTTCATAAACATTTGAAAAGCTATCCGATTATATCTGTTAATGAAAACAAAATCTTTGAAAGAAACACGTAATCCTGAAATCTCTCGAATGCTCTGTTTTGTTAAAATCTTCACTTCGCCAGTGAAAAATTCCATTTTCAATGTATTTTCAACCCAATAGCGCCATTTTATAATAAGCGTTCCGTGGTTTGAATATCAATGAACTTCCTTGTTGTTTCAGATTTAAATGGAACAACCATGAACATAAGGATTTCAGTAAGTGTAAAAAAAGTTATATTTTATGAGGAGAGCACATTGGAGACTAATCGATTGAGGTGAATTTTTGTTGGGGTTAATAATTTTTACGTTGTAATATGTATTATGTTATTAAATCCCTATTCGAAAATTGATATTTTCTGAAAAAAGCAAGCAAAATATTGAAAAATGAATGCAACAGTGGTTATAATCATCGTGGAACAGTTTGATTATTTATTTATTTATATATTTCATACACTATTCTACAGGATGAACCCAATTACAGCATAGGAAGTAACAGTGGCATTTACAAATATGTACTAACATAATATAATTTGTGAATCTATATTAAAAAAAATTAAAACAGAACTGTCAGTTAGCTAAGAAATGTCTTTTGATTTGTATAATCTGGCAGTTGAATATATCTAGGACATGACTAACAGAATTAGAGGTATCGTACATTGTATAAAGTGGAGATTTTTTCATTATATTTGTACGCGGAGTGTTGAGATAAAATGTGACATTATTCCTAGATGACCGTCTAGGAACCCAAAAATTCAACATATGTAACAGTTGAGAGCAGGTGATGATATTGTTTATGACCTTGAATAAAAAAAGAAATGAATAATATTTACGCCTTACCTCGAGACTACAGAAATTGTGTGTTACAAGCAATTCATAATGGGGTATTCCTACAGTAGGATACGTGTCTTTAAGCTTAAAAGACATATATTTTAGGAAGCGCCTCTGTAGAGCTTCTAGTAGATTTATATGAACCTGATAGTAGGGACTCCATATGACAGATGCATAATCCAGCCTAGATCGATCAAAAGTGAAATAAAGTAATTTCAATGTTGAAGCTTTTTTGAGTCTTTTGTATTTTTAACTAAGAATCCATACATGCGACAAGCTGCTGTTAGAGTAGTGTCAAAATGTTTAATGAAAGAGAGGGATGAATCAAAAGTAACACCTAGATCAGTGAGTGTATCAGGACGCTCCAGAAATTGATTGTTTATGACGTAGTTGTGTAAATTCATATTGGTTTTCAGTGAGTAAGACATTACATTACATTTGGATATGTTGAGAGATAGATTATTCTTTCGACAGATGTGATGTGGTACACCAGATGTGGCTATATATTCGATAGACTTGAGGCCATTGAGTTGGACGTACTGCTTACGGTTGGAAAAATACGATTTGAAGAGGGTAGTTGATTTATTGGATAACCCAGAAGTCGAAAGCTTGTTGAGCAGGATACTATAGTCAGGTCTGTCGAACGCTTTAGAAAAATCAGTGTAGATGACATCAGTCTGAGACTGACAATCAATACCCTCTGCAATACATTGAGTGATTGTTACAAGATTCGTGGTGGTTATAGGAACTCTAACCGGATATTATCACATTCTGCAAATAAATTGTTAGACTGTTGAATGGGTTGATTACGAGGGCACAGTTATTCAGAAATCCAACTGAAAGCAAACAAAAATAATAATTAATTAATAGTGCATTGAAAATATAAATAGGAGCTAGTAATTTTCACTTGATTTTTTCATTAGATGCAGAGTATTATTGAATTGTTTCTAAAATTTTGTCCGTGATTAGATTGCTTCATCACAAACGGTGCGTGAGATGGTGGAAGGAATAGGCGTCAGCTCCCATGCGGTTTTTGATGGTTCGAAACGTTTCGGAACGATGAAAAAGCTCTAAAAGTGGGTGACCCACGATTTGAACGAACGACAGAATTCACCACGTTTCTTTGCTTTGGCGCAACAAAAACGATCCTATTTTGGGTCACGTGTGATGAAAAGTGGATCCTCTATGACTACAGAAGACGTTCAGGACTGTGCTTGGATAACGATGAGTGACGCAGGCACTTTCCAAAAGCGAAACCTCACCAAAAAAAGTCCATGGTTACTGTATGATCCGCAACTGGTGTGCTTCACTGCCTGTAACTGAGCCAAATCATCACAGCAGAGGCTTCTGGCCATTGAAGAAGCCCACAAGAAACCCCGAGTCTAATTGAGATTTGTGGACGACACCTTCATGATGGGAATGCAGCACTAGATACCTTCATGAAGCACATCAACAACGTGAGTC
Source organism: Leptinotarsa decemlineata (assembly GCF_025532065.1). NCBI lineage: Eukaryota > Metazoa > Arthropoda > Insecta > Coleoptera > Chrysomelidae > Leptinotarsa > Leptinotarsa decemlineata. The sequence goes on along the minus strand of NW_027412688.1, from coordinate 2,938,111 downwards.
CTTCCATCACTTTCACAATGGAGAATTGAATAGCCATTCTCAGACGTATTGGTCAGACGTATTGCAGATGTACAACATCTGTATATCAACACGGGACAGTATCAGAACCAGGGATTCAACTACCATCAATCGACTAAGAGAGGAATCATAAAGACTGTAGTAGACCGTGCTTTCGGGCTCTGTAATACAAAGAAACTGAGCCTCACAAGGAAGAGAAGACACCACAACCAGTACAAGAGAGGATTGTCGTAAAGGGTAAGAAGAATTGGGTCCAACTATAACATCAGAACTACGATTCCAAGAATTGCATTTACCGGATATCCTGCGAGTGCGGAGAATCATACATCGGTGAAACTAGGAGGCCATTGAAAGTTCGCATTACTGAACACAAGAAACACACACAGCGAGAAGAAACCAGCAAATCCGGAATAGCAGAGCATGCTTGGACTCATCAACATAACATCAAGTGGTCTTAAGCTGAAATCATCCACAAGGAGGAACACTGGTTAAGGTGAAATTTCAAAAAAACCGCATATATGTTGTCCAACAACACATTTAGCCATGCTAGCGTAGATATACGTAACATACGGAAACCTATAATCAAGCGGAAGTCGACTAACCCACGCCTAACGGTCAGCTCTACCTCAAGCCGATGAAGCAGAAGTCCAGTTATCATCCGAAGACAATTGTGGATACTAACAACCGAAACGTCGTGAAGTAACCTGGCTTGAAATCTTTCAATTTCAATCTTCATTTATTGTTGATAATTTTTTTTCAATTGTCAATTTTTTGAATGTGGCTTGTATTTTATTTCATTGTAATTTCAATTTTTTGCTTGATATAATTTTTTTTTCAGCTAGTCGTTTCAATTTCCATAGATTTTGCAAGGATTTGAAATCAATTCATATCATAGTAGACAAAGGAAGTCCGAACAAATGAAATGCAGAATGAGTACGATCGTGCTCCATCAACCAAGTATTGCCCTCACTTATAACAACTCTCAGAAGTTTGTACTGAGCTAAAGATTAATGAGGTCTTACCTTCTTACGTGTGGATTTCTAGCACATTCCTACTCGAATAGGAATATAGTTTTGCAAAGGATATTCGGAAATTTTATGTATGTTTGAAGGTGATTGACAATGTTTTGTGATGAATTTCACTAGTTCGGACTTCCATTGTCTATTATATAAAATGATTTGAAATCCCTGAAACAAGTAAAAAAGAATAATTAAAAAGAATAGTTGAAAATAACAATTATATTAAGCAACAATAAACCTGAAATGAAATGATAGTGAAATAACCTACAAGTAAAAATATAATAATTGAATAAATAAAAATTGAAGGAATGCAAAAAAAAATAATAAAAAGTAAAAAGTGTAGTAACGTGACTTGGAATCTCTACACTGAATATCTACCATCCATACATACAATTTCCTTTCGATTTCGTAGATAACTCCCTATCAACTCAACGATATGTTTACCGAATCCAAAGTATGAAATTTTCTTACAGAAAAGTGTTTGATCCACTGCATCAAATGGCTTACTGTAATCAAGTAGAACCATGAGAAACAGTTCATTTTTATCATATTAATTGGATACATCCTCTTTCATAGAATCAAGAGCAGTAGTAGTGCTGTGGGATTTTTTGAAACCTGACTAGACAGCACTGATGATGTTATTACAATACACAAATAAAGCAATCTGATCTTCGAGGATAAACTCGAATGCTTCAGAGAGAAAAGGCAATATACTGATAGGCCTCAGGTATGATAGTTCTGTTGGATTATCACATTTCGGTAACGGTATAACAATGGCTCATTTCGATCAAGTGACAAAAACAACACCGAAATCATACCTCAGTCACCGTATTCACCAGATTTGGCCCCCTGCGTTTTTTCCCTTTCCAAGATTCAGGAAACCCATGAAAGTACGGCGTTTTGAAACGATTGAGGAGATGAAAACCGAATCGCGTAGAAGTCTCAAGGTCATACCAAAAAGTCCATATCAGAACTGCTTCGAAAATTGAAAGAGTATATTAAATCTGATGGGGAGTACTTTGGAGAAGACAGATTAGGAGTTGATGAATTATTATAAAAAAAATAGATAAATGAAAGTTCGCCTTATTTTTTGAACAATGTAATAGTTAGCCCAATGGAAATGGAACAACAGTAGACAGCTTCGTTTATCAAACAGATTTTCTAGTTTCTCAACAAATTTGTGAATCACAAATTAGTTTGCGAACCTCCCGCAATCAGATGTTCTTCTCAAATGGTAATTTCGCAATCTTTGTTGTTAGACACGCGAAAGTTTTGCCGACGATAATGCTGTTTGCACTTCCTCTAATCCTTCTTACATCGGAGTGTAAAGCTCTTTGAATCGTTTTCATGTGTCTCAAATTCCATGGAAGTTTACGGAGATGAAGCCTTTTGTTTTTCTTTGATGAGCCCTCCCGAACCATGCTCCTGCATCAAATTTCGAACTTACAAACCATCTTCGTGAGATTTGATGTTGATTTTATACTGGAATATATTTTCATGGGGAGCAGCCACGGCAGTGTAATTTATTCACCTTTCCGTTATATACCGGGGTGATTTTATGCAAAAGCGAATTAAATGATTGGAACGAGAAAATAACTTTTTAAAAAGAATTTATTTTACAAACTAGAGACGACTGTCTCTTACGAGAGCTACAAACAGAATGATTATTAATATAATGTTAACTGGATGCTAACTGCATGTCGAGATAAGGGATTCCTGGAATATCTCTTACTCAGCTGAATCTCTGTGTGAATGGCCGTGTCGTGGGAACTATGACCACGTAACTCCTCCCTCCTTAGGCCGAAAAAATAATGGAATTATTTTGGCGGCTTGGCACCATATCTTCGTCATTGGAATTTTCTTCTTTTTGGGGTGTTTTGAAGCAACAACATCCCAGTATACGGGTTTTAATCCAATTTTTCTTAAAAGCTGCCAATATTAGGACAATTATTAGGATAGTAACTCCTGCAAAGACACCAAAAATGGTAGTGTTATTTTCGGAGTTGTTAAATTTGTGGATTGGTTTCAATCGGTCCACTATATTGTTGATTTCGTAGAGTTCTTCAAAATTTAGTCTCGAGAAATTTTGTGTTTCATATATTGTTGACTTCTCGATATTTTTCATTTCAATTTTAGGTAAGATCAGTGGCTTGCCTGTTCCTATTTTCACGTTGTTGGTGAAAATCTTGTTTCTCACTTCAATTTGGCAATTTTTCGGGATCTTGACTAGGGTGGGCGCTTTTATTTCCAAATATTGATCGGTTTTACACTTGGAAAATATTCTTTCGCTCTGTATCGGAATTACCAGGATTTCTTCTTGAGTGATTTGTTCGATAATCGACTCTGCCACATTGATTGGAAGAGGCTGACAATTATCGGCGACTTTGCCTTCGATCAGGTGGGATGTGCATTGGTCTTCGGAAAAGTAATCTTCTGGACAATAATACGTTTTCTCTAATACTGGGCATGGACTGTCTTCGAACTGGATATTGTGGTTTGCTCGTGCCAAATATGGGTATTTTGGGATGAAAATACTGTTATTTTGGATGATAGGATAAAGGTGGAAAAATGTAAGAACTTCGTTTCCGACAATAGGAACGTGTATTGCGAAAATTATTCTGTCGTTTGAAAAAGTTACTTGTGCATCGAAAAATTGATAATATGTCAACATACTTTCAAATTTCGGGATTTTTGAATCAGAGTAGATGTTGCTTAAATAATTTATTATTTCTTTCAGTTCAGAACTAGGTATTATTGAATTGTGTAAGGTATTTAACTTTGCAAATGTGATAGCATCTTCTAGATTATCGATAAAAGTAATCATATTTTGACAGTCAAGGGTTATTTGTGAGACAATTCCTTGAAAACTAATGTAATTCGTCAGGTCGCCAATGGTTTTTTGAACTGCAACTTGAAATGTTTTTAGACTGTTTTCTAATTTTTCTTGATTTGAATTCAAAATTTGGATAGTTTTATTATAGTGATTGATTAATTTTTTGGAGAGAGAGATTTGCATGTTTACCTCATTAATCATATTTTCTTGGTTACGTTCTAATATAGCGATACTTTCGTCGTATCGTTTACCATCATCAGCATCAAGAGTACCGAATAACCAATTTTCGATTTTTCCAATAACATTTATCATACCTCTTTTAATACGGATATGGGGTTGGAGGTTTTCTAATTTCTTTTTTGTCATTTCAATAAGATACTCGGTTCTAACTAGCAGGCTGTATGCTAATCCATGATAGGAAATTGGGTTATTAATTGTTCCCTTATCAAAATTATTTTTGATTATTTGGAAGTAGTCGTCTAGTTTGTTTAATTGTTTTATTATAGAGCTAAGTTCTATGTAATATAAAAATGTATGTTTGCTGTATATAATTCTTGCATTTCCCAGCTGTATGGGAAGGATGGGGTTGGTTATAGGGGTTATTTGAATATCGTCACTTTGGACTCGGAGCACGTGAAGTAGAAGGTATAGCGGTATCAACACGTGTATCTTCATGTTCTTTTACTCCCTGTAACAAAAGTTTTTTTGAAATTTTTGGTTTTCTGGCTATTGTTTTATGGTAGGTGCCTTTATTTGTATTAAGTTTTATATCGGTCTCTTCAATAATTTCAGTTTTCTTAAATTTCGGTCGATCTTTATTTCGCGCCTTTGTTCTAATATACGCAACTTGTTGATTTGCAAACTCTGGGGGTTCATTTCGTTGGGTATTTCTGTTTTCAATGACTTTTTCTTTAGTAATTTGGTTGGAATTTTGAATAGATTGATACAGTTTTTTGACATTTTCTTTGTGTTTTTGAACATAATCGGAAACAATTATACGATCATTTAAATCAAATGGGTCTGTGTTATTAATATGACCTTTAATCACTTCGAAAGGTGTAAATTTGGTAACAATATGTATTGAATTATTATAGCCAAGGACAGCTCTTTTCATCAGCTGTTCAGGTGTGAACGATTTTCCTTCTTCCTTTAAGCATCGATAATGCTCAATCAGTGTTGAATGAAATCTTTCAACTGGTGAATTAGAATTACTGTTTTTTGAAGTTGTGTAATGCAACTCAATGTTATAAATTTTACAAAAATTTTCTAGATCTTTATTTTTGAATTCGGTGCCTGAATCAGCGGTTATTTTGAGTGGTAAACCGTGATGGGTAATAAAATTGAGTAGATTTTCGACTACTAAAACTCCGGTTAAGGATTTTAATGGATATGCCTGACCGTATCGTGAAAATGTGTCGATAATTGTTGAAAAAGTTTCGTTTGAAATTTTGAATGTATCTATGTGAACATGCTCAAAAGGCTTAGAAGTTGTAGGTGTTAGGTTGAATTTAATTACAGGAGGATTCCGATCGTATTTATTTTTCTGACATGTTTCGCAATTATTAATATAATTTTGTATGTCTTCTGCCATTTTTGGCCAAAAAAATCGTGAACTGAGGGATGTTTTCATTTCATTTATACCTCTATGGCATGTTTTCTTAACGTGATAGCATTTAAGTTTCTCTTTCTGTTCTTTCGATGTTTCTACATCCTCTAAGAATGTTGGACAATGAACAATTTTGAATGAAGAATTTTTGAGTAAATTTTGGATTGTTGTATTGAATATTTGTGAGACTGCTGGATTTTTAAAATGGAAGGCAAATGTTTGTTTTGGATCGATATATTCTTTAATAAGTTTAACAATATTCTCGCTCAGATTTTTAGAGGGTATGGTAATATAAGATCGCAAATTCTCGAATACCTTTTCTATTCTACATTTAAGTTTTTCTATGTCACCAATAGCTACAATTATTTGATTTTTATATGTATTAACTGGTCTTTCTGAAATGGGAATTTGAAAGACGGGGTCTTCGAGAGAAGTGTGAACGGTTTGTGAATCCGATGTTTTTTCGATTTTGTTTAATTTTGGGGGAACAATTTGAATATCAGATAATATGTTGATTTGTTTTTTCGGTTCTTGCGGTTCCAGGACTTCATTGAGAACGTCGTTGTCTAAGACTGGAATATTGTCGTTATTCAAATAGATGTCGATAAGTTCGTTTATGTCTCCAGGATTATTTTGAACTGAAAGTGTTTCGATAGCATTGAAGTCATTTGTATGAGGATTTCTGGAAAGAGCATCCGCTGCTTGGTTGCATTTTCCTTTCTTATATTTCACAACATAGTCGAATTCCTCTAATTTCAAACGCCATCGCACAAGTCTTGAATTAGGTTCCTTTAGTGAGAAAAGCCACTGAAGGGGTTTGTGGTCTGAATAAATTGTAAACTTTCTGCCAAAAAGGTATGGTCTGAAATATTTGCAGCTCCATACAATCGAAAGAAGTTCTTTTTCGATAGTTGAGTAATTAATTTCAGGTGGGTCAAGTGTTCGAGAAGCGTAACAAATTGGGTGTCCATTTTGTGACAAAATGGCGCCAAGGGCGTAATTTGAAGCATCAGTTGTGACTTCAAAGGGTTTTTCAAAATCGGGGTATGCGAGAACCGGTTCTGAAGTCAATACCGATTTACAAGTATTGAAACATTCGATAAATTCTTTAGTGTGTTCAACTTTTGCGTTCTTTTTAAGACAACTTGTGAGAGGTTTTGTTAGTTTTGCGAAGTTGTTTATAAATTTTCGATAGTATCCCAATAGTCCTAGGAATGACTTTATTTCTCGTTGTGTTTTTGGGATTGGAAAATTTTGAACAGCTCTGATTTTCTTTGGGTTTGGTTTTATGCCTTCGGGCGTAATAACATGACCCAAAAATTCTACCTCTTTTCTGAGAAACTCCGATTTATCTAGTTGGATCTTAAAGTGTGCCTCTCGTAATTTAGAGAAGACCAATTTTAAGTTTTGGATGTGTTCTTGGAGTCCAGTGCTGAAAATAATTATGTCGTCCATGTAAATCATGCATACCTTATTCTGTAGGTCTTTCAGAACCTCGTCTAATACGCGTTGAAGACTTGATGGACCGTTCTTAAGGCCATACGGAAGTCTCAAATACTCGTAGTGTCCGTGTTCTACATTAAAAGCCGTTTTTTGGATTGAATTTTCGGCCATCTCGATTTGATGAAAACTGCTTGCCAAATCGAGAGTGCTAAAGTACTGAGCTCGTCCCAGTTTATCTAAAATGTCGTTTATGTTTGGGAGTGGGTAACGATCACTAATGGTTTTATCATTAAGTTTTCGATAATCGACTACCACTCGCCATTTTGGCTTCCCGGAAGCATCCATCTTTTTTGGAACTATCCAGACTGGGGAAGACCAGGGACTACAGCTTGGTCGTATTATATTTTTTTCGAGCATGTCTTTTATTTGACGCTGAACTTCGCTCTTATGAACGTATGGATACCTGTATGGTCTGGTATGTATGGGTATTTCGTCTGTGGTCTTGATTTCGTGTTTGACCTTGGAGGTGAATGTTAATTTATCTCCAGGTTTCAAAAATATGTCTGAAAATTCTTTACAGAGTTTCAGTATAGCATTTGTTTCTTCCTTGTTCATGTGGTCTGTACGTATCAAATCAGCGATATTAATTTCGGTTGCCAATTTAGGTGAGTCCGTCCCTGTATTTTCGAAAGTTTCGTAAGAATACATTTCGAAAGTAGAGGATTGAAAGCTCTCTACAGGAAGTGGTTGTATCAATTTCACTGATATTGTTCTATCGGTGGGGTTTTGTACTTCCATAAGGGCGAAACCATTTTTTGAAGTTGTCAATATTTGCGGGATGAAAAGATCATTGAGTGTTCCCTCAAAGGTAAGAATTTCACCTTCAGGAACTGTGACAGGCAGATATTTAAGTACTCTTTCTTGTGGGTTGACAGAGAAAGAAAAACTCGTATCTGTAGACTGTCTGAACTTGAAAGGAATTTCAACATGATTTCCTATCAGTCTCTTATTAACAAGGTCTATATTCAGGTGCATATTTATCAAGTCTGTTAATCCTAAAACTCCGTCAAAGTAATCGTGGAAATCAAATAAAATAAAAGTAATTTCATAGTTTGTGTTGAACTCTGGAAAAGCAGGTATCGAGGCTTGGTACCTTACTTTCTGACTTCCTAAAGCCGTTTTGATAATAGTATTTGAGTGATAAATTTTGTTTGGAAATAATTTTTCAATAATAGATGGTTTAATAATCGATCTTGAACTTCCAGTATCGATTAGTAGTTTAATAATTTTATTTTTGTGACTAACTTCGACATAAGGTAATGCATTGTTACAAAATGCATTGATTTCGGCTAAGTATGATCTTCGAATTGGGTTGTTAAATGAAAATTTCCAGTTTCATCACAATCTACGTTGCTTAAGTATTCATTCTGAAAATTTGGTTCGTTTTCTAAATAAACAGCATTTTCTGAAGAGTATGCTTCTTCACTGAGGTTGGGATTATCATAAAATTGTTGATCAGTGTCATTATATTGGGGAAATTCATCGTATTCGTTAGAAAATAATTCCTCAGATATAAAATTGGGTTTTTGACTTGCGTTAAACATTTTTTGAGGGTTTCGGTAATTATTAGTGTTCCTAAAAGTGTTGTTTTGTTGAGAAAAAGGTCTTTGAGACATTTTTGTTGGGTTTCTTGATGTAGTGGACATGGGTTCCGGTTTCGGTAATTGATTAGGTGGAATATTTTTTGGTTTAAAAACATTCCGAGGAGGTCCGAAAACTTCTCGGTTTGTAGGGTATCTTTGCGGTGGTAATTGTCTAGGTTGGATATTAATAGGTTGGCTTGGCCAATTAGGTCTAGTTGAGAATTGTGGATTGAAAAAATGTTCATTTTTTGAAAAATAATTTGGGTTAGAAAAATTTTCGTTTTGAAAATTTTGTCTTTGAGGTTGTATAAATCTAGGGCCATTTTGGTTGACGTTTGGTATGATGGATTGTCTACCGAAAGTATTGAACTTTGGTTTATAATCGTTTAACGAACCATACATTTTTTCAAAATTTTCGAACTCGTTTACGTATGCTATGGCATCTTCCAGTGAGGCTGGCTTTTTGAGATGCATATTATTTCTCAAAATACCAGGACAACCAGCAATGAAAGTACTGAGGGCTACTTTATCATAGTGAGTTGTTTGGTAAAGTTTTTCTTCTGGAGTTAAGTCTGGGTTGTTACTGACTCTTTGAACTACATTACTTTTGATTAATTGAATTCTACTACCGAAAGTCATTAGGTCTTCTCCTCTATGGGGTCGACTTCTAGTTAATTCTTGAACTAAACAGTCCAAATCTCTCCTATCCGAAAAACATTGTTTCAGAGCAGATTTTAAGGCGTCCCAAGTATTAAGTTCGGTTCTGTTACCAACCATATACTCGGCTTTACCTGTCAATTTTCCTTGAATACATTCAAGAACGTGTTCATTAAGTGAAGCATCATTAAACACATTGTACGCGTTAACTATAGCATCGCATCTACTGATAAATTTGTTCAATGTATTGCTATCACCATCAAAAGTTTTTAAATTGTTTATTCTAGATTTGAAAAGGTTCCAATTTATTTGAGTTGGTTGGGGTGGAACTGGTGGAACCATTGTAGGTTGAAAAGTATTATCAAAATTTTCAGTATTATTTGCTGAACTTTCTTGAAATGATAAACTATTCAATCGTGATAAAATATCTTCAATTTCACTCATAAATAAATAATTGTTTTTCTCAATAAATAGTTTCTTAAAATTACTCGTCTCGAATAGACAACAATTTGTTCGCAATGAACGGTACTATATATCTTCGCCGAAGTCCTTATACAGAGGGTTCGTGAAGGCAAGAAGGAAATATTTGGCACTTACTTGTAAGTTCCAGTTCCTTCTCCGTTGATTCCTTGCAGCTTCCCTGGGGCTCTGTCGTCTCCTTGTCCGCTCGTTCTGGGTGGTCCTCGAAGGATTCTTGTTGAATTTGTGCTTAAGGGGTTGAAACTCCACGACGCAAAAAGTTCGTTTTCACGCTGCACAAATCCTACTGACTGCGCCAATTAAATGATTGGAACGAGAAAATAACTTTTTAAAAAGAATTTATTTTACAAACTAGAGACGACTGTCTCTTACGAGAGCTACAAACAGAATGATTATTAATATAATGTTAACTGGATGCTAACTGCATGTCGAGATAAGGGATTCCTGGAATATCTCTTACTCAGCTGAATCTCTGTGTGAATGGCCGTGTCGTGGGAACTATGACCACGTAACTAGCGTCACTGAGAGATTCATTGAATTTCATACTGTTTTCACAGTGATTTTTTAACTGTAATAGGTCGTAAATCCTGTGGAATTCAACTGGAATATTTGTATCGTTAATCCAGAGTACACTGGAATTTTTATTGTGGTGTGGTATTATTGGAAATAACTGTAAGAATGATAACGGGTCCATTTAATACATTTGGTTGGGCTACTAATCGGGGGCATCCCCTGGTGGTGGATAGGGGAACGGCCAAGGAACTGGAAGCCCTGTCCGAGAAGCTAGTGTGGCCTTACGGAAGGGGTCGCCAGACTCCTGGTCAGTGGCAGAAATAAGTAGGGTGAGGGGAACTGTAACCCCCCAAAAGCCTCTGCAAAACATGCCACCGTAGACCAGCCTCCCCAAGCTAAGGTGTAAGAAATTGTGCCGACAGCTGAATGGCCGTAGGGTGATATGCGGTCACTAACGATCCCCTTGGGGAACTTGGCGAAACCTCATTGCAATTAGCCTACCTCTGGTAATGCGGGGCTCTGCCAGAGGTGACCAACTCTTCCCTTGCTACCTCGTGGGAACACACATGAATGAAACAAAAAAAAACAATCACGAAGCTGGACAGAAGTGCTCACCTTAATCTAAGGCAGTGGCTGGGGATGAACAGAAATGCCCACTCCAATATATCGCTTGGAATGAGGCTGGACATAGCAGATCACCTCCAACAGCAAGGGCACTTCCTGACCCGAGCGCCTAAAGCTCCGCCTTGCATAAAGGCAAGGAACCGGCTGCTCCTGCAGGAAAGCTCCCTCACTTGTGCACCTCCACGGAGAAAACCCCAAGAAGGTTGAATAAGTTGGACAACAACAATATTATCGCTGCACCTTCCATAACCTTTGCAGAGGCCAGAGTGAGACACCTCAAGGTTGTCAAAGAGAGTGTGTGTTCGGCGAGTCTTGGCCCACACCTGCCAAAATGAAGGAGATGTCTCATAGTGACCTGTTCACCTTCCTTGAAAGGACAGGATGGACGCTGACCTAGCAAGACAACTCCTCGGGAGGATGTACAATGGGTCACATGTGGCCTGAGTGCTGTGAGTCTACACTCACTCTCCCTACTCTACAGATGACAGATACATGAATAATGAGGAGATAAGGCAGAGGGATTTTCAGTTCATTGACGAAATCATCCTGCACAATTTTCATGCTAGAAAGACCTCACATTGGATCAAGGTAACTTACTGTTAGGATCAGATGGTTAAGTTAACAAGGTGAAGTGAAGGTGTTATGTCACTGCTAGCCTGAACAGGAAAAACGGAGCGAGCTCCTCAAATACTGGGTGTTACCTGTACTGGCGTCGATAGATTGAGGTATTGAACTTGAGATGCACTGTTCAGAACCTTTGATGTGATAGTGAATATTACTGGAGTTTTTTTCCAACACCAAACCGTTATTTTCAACACCCCAACACGTGTTCAAGAGGAAGATCAAACAGTTCAATCTTCCTCTTGAAAATAAACACTTGGTGATTGAAACACGTGTCGAGGTATTGAAAATGACGGTTTGGTGTTGGAATGAAACTCCAGTAATGATCAAGTATTCAACTGACTCAAAATAAAAAAATATATGAATTTGGTCTATAAAATCTACTCTAGAAGAAAGGTAAAGGAAGGTAAAACTACTGTATCAATTTATTAATGATCTATTATGTACTGGCGATTGAAATAGAGTAAAAGTTTGTTATGGGTTCGTTTTTTCCGTCGTTAAACTCCAAAATTGAGAGTTATTATGTGAAGTGATCCGAAACCAATGCATTTTGAGAATAAACTAATGGTGGTAGAAAAAAACATTTTTTCCAATAAGGGTGGTAGTTGAAGAATTGATTTTCACATTTTTGTTGCTGAAAACATATTACTTGGTTAGTTTTGATGCTAGGGGCTTTTTTGATAAACAGTAGTGACGGTTTTTTCAAGTACTTCAACTAATGTTTTAGAATATTTCGCGATAAATGCATTATTTCTCCAAGTTGAAACAGAAGTTAACTGGTTGAAAAATCACACATCTACTCGCGAATAAATTGAAAAGTTTTGATTTTCAGAAAATACGAATTGAACAGAAGTTGTCACAGAAGCCTGATGAAAATGATGATGAAAATAATAATTATTATTATAATAATGTTAGTTCGACACTGAACGGGGTGACCACAACTCTGTCACCGTGTTGGAACCCGTTCACCAAAAAGCTCATATAAAAGCCACAGAGATAACCTCACTTCTGCGGAAACACAAGGATAAGCCAATGCATGGGGTTTTCTTCAATAACATTGAACATCCTGGCTTATCAAAGCGCCTGACTTTCGCTTTCCTCAGGTCGAGTGGGCTGAAGTCGGAAACTGAAGGGTTCATCATGGCTTACCAGGATGGTGTCTGCAAAACCTTAGTATACCGCAATCGCATGATGGGTATTGATGTTCCTGACACAAGGTGCAGGGCCTGCCGCGAGGCGCCCAAAACCCTAATGCACTTGCTATCAGCATGTCCAGCATATGCGGTTTCGGCCTATATCCATCGACATAACGCGGCCATATACGGCACTCTTACGGTATTGACGAGACACCGGTGATGCCCCACGCTCTGTGGGATATTGAATTCGTTGTGGGGAACGAGAAGTGCCGAATTTATTGAAACTATTCGTTTCCCACCCTCAGGCTCATACAAGCTAATAAGCCTGATGTAGTCGTTCTCGACCACCAGAGCAAAACGATATTCGTTGTGGAGTTTTCAGCTCCTGGCGAGACGAATATCGTCAGAAAAGGGGAGGAAAAACGAATAAAATATCGAGATTTTACTTCGAACTCCGCAGACTCTATCCAGATCACTCTGTCAAGATGGTTGTTCTGATTATTGGAGTCCTTGGTGGAATGATGTCTTCTCTACTCTCGAATCTTAAAATCATACCGGCTTGCCGCACTAAGGCAGAAATCTCAGCCGCTCAGATGCAGAAGGCTGTCATTCTTGGCTCACTGCGCTTGCTCAGGGCACATGATTCTCGGACCCAATGATCACTCACCCCACGGTGTATGAAGTGGTCATAGGTTGATAATGCTGGCGAGACCTCCCGAATGTATCGGGGCTTCGGAGGGTAGGGCTTGACCAGCGCACACTACGGTGAAAAAAATAATAATCATAATAATGATAGTAACGATGATAATAATTATGATCATACTTCATTTCTCAATGACATGCCGAAACATGTATAAAATAATTGATTGAGAACTGAAACTAAAAGTGGAACTCTTCCAGGGAGTAAAATACGTATTTCAACAGGTACTTTCTAAGACATCGTTTGTATGATTTCAGTTTTACACATGATTCGATTTCGCCCGGGAGTTTATTTTTCCACATTTGCCCAGTCACAAGTGGTGACCTATATAAAAGATCAGTCCTTAAAAATGACACATGTAAGTCTTCTTACTGTCTTGTATTATTAGTGTGAAATTTCTCATAGGTATAGAAAATTGAATAAAAAAATACAAAAACACACACTACAGATATGAATTCCCCCATGAAAAATTTGGTAATCTGTGGGAGAGTATAGTGTCTTTCTATTCATTTTTCGCGAATTTTGAACAAGTTTGATAGTTCTAAATATAAGCTTCAATTCCTATCTACAAACCTAATGGAGTCTAGACCGCCTTAGGGAGCCTCGTTCATCTTTAATATTCGAAGATTAAGTTATCTTCGTAAGAGGTGATATCGTCGACTTTACTTATTCGAAGTAAGAAGTAATTAGAACCTGAGAAATAAAATTTTCTATATTTTTCACCACTTGTATTTGTAACCAACGTTACTGCAGTTTCGTTCTTCAAAGACAATTTCAAACAGATTATTATAATTGTTTGAAAATGTCCCTATATGATGAAACTGCAATAAAGTTAGTGGTAAAAAACATGGAAAGTTCTCATTTTTCATAAAGTAGATTTATTGCTATTTCCACGATTATAATTCACTAACTGAACCAAGTAACGATTTCTTCAAACAAGCATACTTTCTTTTATGTATTACCGGTAGAGTACAATTCATTACTCTAGTTGGCAACCAAGTAGAACTCACTGATTGATAACCACGAAATATGGTCAGAAGCTGGCATTAATTCGAAATACACTTCGAAAGCTTCAAAGTGAAATGCAGTTGAACGTTCATAAACAAAGCCATAAAACAACTACTCTACAAATTAGTTGACGGTTCCACAACATTCATGTAAACGCTTGAACACAAAACTAGAGTTAATAGCCTAATTATACTCCTATAATAAAACCAACGATCATGCATTCCATTGTAAAACAACTTCCTTGCTATTATATTTGGAAGTTGACTCTAGTTGCATACAGTTGTGAATGCCAGTGTCAACTTCATAACTTTTCAGTTTAAACTTTTCCCGACTAACTGTGTTGACATTACGAATATTTACTCAGAAATTTCAGACAAAAACAGCGGAAGCTCAAGCTAGGAGCTTCTTTTAGTACAGCTTTCTCTCGATTATGTTTGGAAAAACTGTTAGTTCAGTATCCGGCGAGAAAAAATATTCAATTAGTTTCTTCGAAAGATAAATTTTCCAAAAAAAGCAACGAAATAGATTGGGACGGAAAAAAAGTGTTAACGTTGTGATTTTTGCGTATCGCGAAATTGAAAATAGAGAAAGCAGTTTGTTGACTTTCTACTTCGAGAAACAACAATTGGGTTCGAAATAAACGTCGTAAAAAGGTATGTAGATCATGCATAGAAGTTAGTTTCGGATACAAATTGGAAGAATAACCCCTCCCGAAACAACTACTTTCACAAGAACATTGGATCACAACATAAAACTAAATATTATTAGTTTTAACGTTTTAACATCAGAAATATCCATACTGGATTGGCCCAAATGAGTCAACGGTGTATGAATTTTCTCCCCGTATATCAGAGTCGACTAATTTTTTTTCGGCAACCTACGGAAACGTACCCACTTTCCAGAGGCTTTATCATTGGAAATATAGCATTTTTCCGACCTGTTTCGGAAAGGACATTAGGTTAGGATAGATCGAAAGTGACTGTGTCTCTTCAACCCCCCACCGCAATCCGCAAGGGTTTATTGTGGCTCACACACTCGGCCCAATAAACCCATGCACATAACGTGTATGATACATGATTTGAACGGTTGAAGTTTTGTCAAGTAAAATATCATTTGGGACTTTCCATTTGGCATCCAAGACAACTTCCATCAAAGATGAGTTACGATAATTTCTGAAACAAGGTGACAATAAAAAATCATCGGGACCTAATATCTTTAGCTCCGTCGTGCGTGCCTCTAGCTCCTCACATATATTTAAATGAAAGCACAATCACTTGAAAGGTTCAGTAACAAAGAATATCTCCTATGGATATGCATGACGCTAATATTCCCATAATTTCTTGAGTAATTGATAACTATATCATAACCTAAACTGCTCCAAATATTTTTATAAGGACAAAACACAAGCACTTCAGGAGAATCCTTGAAGCGCTCTTTTTTTGGTACCTTGGGAGCTGTCTGACTTGTCCATTTAGTCCAAGTCTCCAGAAAACACTGCAGCCTCTTGAGCTTATTGCGTTTATTCTACCATCTTCTCATGACACCCATTCCATCAGTCTCGTTCCCTGTAGTAGTTTGTACTGTACTTACTTTACTGTATTTACGCTGGACTGAGGTGACAAAGTCGTCTGCATAGTCCAGTGCTTTATACCCATTGTGGTCCAGGAGACATAATAGCTCGTCCATTACAAGGTTCCATAACAGAGGGGATAGAACCCCCCCTGAGGACAGCCCCTTTCTATCCGTGCCACGACTATTTCCCCAGCTTGTCTTTTCGACCCCTCTCCTCCTCGACGCCTGGATGATTGATTCTAACGACGTATTGTCAAATGCGCCCTCAATGTTCAAGAAAGCATCTAAAAGTACTTGTGCTGGATGCCTGTGCGCTGGAAACTGAATCCGTTTGGGAAAACGTTCTCAGAAAGTTCATTCCAATTAAACACCGTTCTCCAAATGGAAGAGTTTTTCAACTTCGAAACGATGAGTAGCTACAGTCCGAAGCGTATTTCTGATATTTTCCAAGTTACTTTTCGTGAAAGTATCTATGAAAGAGAGATGAATCTCCAACCTGTCTCCGATATTCCAGACTATCAAGGTTGTAAGTGATGTTCGCGTCTCCAATCAGGCGAATGGATCTTTTCTGGATGGAATCCAATAGCTTCAGGGTATGCTTGGGGGTGGAGCTCCATACATGAGAACACTACTCCGAAGAATGTCTGATCTGAGCTTTATGAACCATCAAAAGTTGCTGAGGTGTGTACAGTTTTCTGATTTGGGACAGTGTTCCAATCTTTTGAGAAGCAGCCTCTGCAATTCCAGCATATTGGTGTCCATTTCAACCTCCAACAAACTTATCGAAACAGAAAGCGGAATTGTCCGACCTGACATTATTATATCCGGTTCGGAGACATTTATCTTCTTGAAAAAAACCGATTCCTGGGTTTTTGTGGCATTGAATTGAACCTGGTTACTTTCTACCCAATTCGAAATTACTTCTAGATCATCATCAAGATATTCTGCTGCCGGTGAAGATATGCATCCGCAGCCGATGTCCTGGAATCCAACTGTAATGACGAGACAAGTGTGCTGTCGTCAGCAAAGCAATATATTGGATTCTTGGTTTCTTCCAATACGTCGTTGATATACAATAAAAAAGATTGTAAACAATATGAATCCCTGGGAAACACCAGCGTTGATGGTGAATGGTGATGTTGATAATGATGGTTATGGTGATGATACAAACTTTCCAGCATTTTGATCAAAATGTATCCCTATATAGAGTTAACATTCGTGAATTCATTTCTGTGGCAAGGGCATCACGGCCCATGCCCAATGCGAAACTAGAAATACAAAGATCGTAACTTGCGATAAGTTTCCGGTACAGGAAAAAAAAGAAATTACGTTTCCATCGTTCTCTGAACAAGGGTCACTCTTAGGTTACGTTATCTTTTAGTTGGATGTGTGGAAGATACGTACCTGAATATGTATTTGATTTCAGGAAACGTGACATTCATTCAAATTCTCTGTTGGAAGGCGTGATCAGTTTTAAGTATTCAAAATTGGCTTATGATGAAATCGTCCTCTACGGAGAATGGAAGTTGAAGAAAGTGATCCAGTGATTACTTACTTTGTGAATACTGAAAGGGGGTTACTTCAAACAAAAAAAGCATGCAAATTCATTGAAAGACTTGAAATATATATGAATGATGGAAACTTAACTTACGATTATTATTCAATATCATTGTGATAGTTGACAAAATCATTTAATACAAATTAATTTCCTTGTTTGATCTGATAACAAAAATTAGTTGTAGGGATTACGAAACTTTCAAGATAAGATATACCCTACTTTATGTTGATGAAATTTATGAGTACAATATTTCATTTGATAAATTTTCCAAGATTAGCGAGAAGATTAATCACCACCTAGCGTGAAAAATTAATAAAAGGATTACGGTACCTAAACGGTTGATTCATTCCTAAGCTGCAGTAGTTTTTTAGATGAATACAGACTGTTTCATTTTGAGAATATACATTGTAAATCACATTATTTATAGTCAGTATTGCCAGTGATCCAATAATGACTGAGCTAATTCCAATATGAATATGAATATTCGTAACTATTTTCGCGTCTTTCGTGTACTTGTAGAAAACGAATTTTTTTACTGGAGATGCTCTTGGTGGTGTCGTGTTGGAATGGCTCATAATCTCAGCAAAACAACTGTGTCAGCAACCAGTAGCAGCTCATGTCAAGATTGAATCCATTTTGTAAGAAAAACACAATAATATTTCAAATTTTTAATTGATTATAATGAATATATCACATGGAAAGTAAAAGGAATACTAGGAATACAGTCAGTGACACCTACGACCTGATGACTTCGACAATTGCGGAACTAGCCAAACGTCTTGCCAGGATGCAGGATCACCCTGGACGACCCTGGAAAGCTGGTGCCAAAGAAATATCTGGCGATGACTAGGAAAAACCTACGCTTGACAGTAGGATTTCTGGCTGGCCACTGTCAACTGAGGAAACACCTCCATATCATAGGTAGAGCTAGTGGACACATCTCTATGCAGGATGTGTGAACAGGAAGATAAAACTGTCAGTCAAGCATGTCTTATGCGAGTTATCGTCAATAAGGGAGTGTGTGTTTGGCGAGTCTTGGCCTACTCCTGCCGATATAAAGGATATGTCTCCTAGAGACCTGTTCACCTTCCTGGAAAGGACAGGATGGGCAATAACTCAGGGAGACAACTATTCGTGACTACGTACAATGGGTCACATGTGGCCTTAATGCTGTAGGCCTACACTCACCCTCCCTACTCTACAGATACAGATACTTCTTGTTGACTGTACGACCATGTAGCAAAAACTCCTGATGCACTATGCCTTGGTTATCGATAAAATCAACGAGCAAAACCTTGACATTTGATCGAACTATTTTGCGTGCTTCTTTAGGTATTTGCTCTCCTAGGCTCTTCCATTGGGCCGATTGGACTTTGGTTTAGATGTCTTAACCATATGTATAAGTTGTGACCCTTTTGAGCAATCTGGATCGCCATTGACGTCATTCAATAATTCTAGAGCGATGATCATGTTTTTTTGGTCAAAATTTAGTAGTTTTGAAATGAACGTCGCCACCACACGCTTCATGCCCAAAATTTCCGAAATAATCATGTGATATAAGCCAATGACTCCTAAAAATAATACCCTTCCAATATAAGCAAGATTTCTTTGGACAACCCTCCATTGTCCTAGTCACTTCCACTACAAAGACAATAATTCTATTTCATGAACGAAAAATGCTTTCCCTCAACCTCATACAGATGCAAGAATTCCCACAAATCCAATCCAAACTTTCAAAAAGAACTCCATGGCATATTCCCTTACCGAATATAAATACCCGGCTACTATCCATGAGCAAAGCAACCACAAATCCGCAGCTCATCCAAGCTGATTACCAAACTATAATATCTCATTACCCGCTTCACCAGGAAATCTTCACTGACGTCTCAAGAACAACTCGTGGTGTAGGATGTGCATTCGTAACGAACGAGACCGCCTGTAAATTTTCTTTACATGAATCTGCCACTATTCTCACTGGAGAACTTTATGTCATCCATAAAGCTCTTTCCTTCATTAAAATGGCACCTGGTAATGAGTTTTTGATAATTACGGACTCTCTCACCTCACTTATTTCCTTGTCGAAAATATATACTGACACAAACTAAAAGAAAGTCCTCCTGAAACAGCTACTTTCATCCCTTTTTTTTGTATCAAGATGGAATAGTAGAAAACCAACAACTTTCTTTCCCAGATAAATTTATCTGCTGGATGAATTTATATCTGTTTGAAGATCGCCTGAAGGAGCATATTTTTGTGGTAACACATCTACTGGCTGAATTGAGCACAGGATAGGTGGATGGACTACTGGACTGCTAACTGTAGAGAAGACGAGTCAATTCTATTCTGCCGTAGCTGAGTCAACCTTGGGTCATTGTGGAATCTATAACAACTGTATTAACGAGATTACTGTAAGGTTGAATGCATTCAACTGAAGGTGAGGTACTGTAACTAGTTATTATTTCAACCAAGGAACCAGCGTTTATATTATTGCACAGCGTTGCCAATTCAGTTCAATAAATTTTTGAAAATATTTATTGCTATTATTTATTATTTGGAGATAGAGTTTATCTACAGAGACTGGTATCAAAAAGAATTATTAGTAACTGTTATTTGCTGTAGATGGCGCCCTAGTAAGATCTCTATATTTTATGCTTTTCGATACCACCCATTTGAACTTCCAAAAGGCCAAATAGCTTTTGTCCTGAAGATCCACGCCCTTGCCTCCGCATGCTAGAGCTGGCTGTATCCATCGTGGCATATAAAATTTAAAGGAAACGTTATAGAATCTAAGGTCGTTATTCATGAATGATTTGTGTGTTTTTTCTCATGATGTCATCCAGAATGGTACTGAAGATCCCTAAGGCAAGTGTCTTACCACGAAACATCGATGTCTACCAGTGAGGATGACAGTGTTCCATGTCAGTAAGACTGTTCACCTTCCATTTAGTATATTGTGTAGGAGTCCTGTGAATGATTTCTGATCAATTCCGTAACGAATGTTTGGAATATAAACTGAGTACAAAAAGTGTTTTCTGTATAATTCAGTGTTTATATAAAAGTATTTGTTTCAAAATAATTTTTCTTTCGAGTAATTCAATGTTTATATGTAGCTGTTTCATGAGGGCTTTCATTTCTAGTTTTCCAAACAATTTCCTTCACTTCACATCTTCTCGACCTCCTGTGAAAAACTTTTACCATTTTAGACTCAAAGTATAATCCCCGAAGAGTTGATTCGCAGACGAGGGAAATTTTCTAAAAATATTCATGAGCGAGAAAAAATGTCCGAATATTAATTTTACCTCGCGTGGTATTTAGTAAGAAAACTCCACATCGATCTGTGGTGAAAAACCTAATATTTTTAAAATTTTGGAGGCAATTATTTAGGCCTACAAACTGGTAATTTCTACTCATTGTAGTTGTATGGGAATACCATTTCAAGATAGAAAATAGTATATTCTTCAATTTTACATGAGTTTTGAGTATTGACAAGTGGTAGAAAATTGTTTTTTTTGCGTTTTTATTGATGTGGGTTATGCACGCTTCAGTGGTATAGAATTCATAATCAGCGTCAGCTAGCATCAATCATAGGAGGCTGTGATGCTGTGACCATTGTATTTTGACAGTTCAAAACATCAAAAAAAATTGTGTTTTGTTGCAATAAAGAATATTGTACATCCAGTTATACCAACAAAATGCTTTGTTCAAAAAATGAATCGCTTTGAAAATCATACTCTATGGAAAATATGCGTAAAATTGTCTGATGTAATGATCAATCATTGTACCTTGACTTATTTACTCGCATTGATAGACGATTGTGTCTCCAACTTGAAGAAAGAAAATTTGTTTCGAATTGTCCACGAATATTTGAATCTAAACTATGCAAAACTGTAAGTACTGAATGGAAGAAAGGTGAACAAATTAGTGTCTGAATATTATATATATATTTTATTGGACGTAGATATTTAAATGAAAACATTCAAAGTCCTGCATTTTCCCCATTAAGAATACCTCCTTAGTTTCATTTATTGATTATCCGTTTGACATATAAGAATGTATAGAATTTGTCTAGCAATGAAGAACACATGAAAACGCAGTGTCCGTATCAATATAAAAACACTCAATAATCAACACATAATATAAAATACAATACAAGAGAATACTATTTTATGATATTAAAAATTCGTATAGGTTATAAAAACAACTATCAATTAAATACTTCTTCAGATTTCGAGTGAATTCATTAATTTTATTGAGCTCCTCAATATCTTTTGGTAACTTATTAAAAATATTTGGGCCCATTACATAAGGTGAATTAGAAGTAACCTTATATTTACAATACTGTATGTGATTTCATTGGTGAATAATTTATGTTTGTTTTTAAATACAAAAATTGACAATGACAAATTGAAATATCAAATTGTCTAAATAATCTTCTGCAAGAGGCCCTTTTTGAGGCTTTGGCCATTATTCTCAAAATATACTTCTGCGCAAGGAATACAGTTGATATCGAAGTCGAGTTACCCCACATACATATGCCAAGTCTCAGTCTGGAAGCTATTTGAGCATGGTATAGTGCCAAAAGTTGCTGATCTGTCGAAATATCTGTTAGGTTTCTAAAGAGATAACCTAATGAGTTGATTTTACCCGTTAAATTCGAACAGTGTTGTTTCCATGTCAAACATGCATCAATGGTAGTTCAAAAAAAATTTGTCTCTTCTTTTCCCAGAATTGACATGTTCTTAAATTTTAATTGAATAGGCACGCAATGTTTTTATCGGTTGTAAAACCTAACCAATTGTGTTCTGTTCGCATTGAGATAGAGAGAATTAGCTCCGCACCAATTCATAACAGATTGCAAAGTATATTTACATTTGTCTGAAAGTGAGTTTTCATCCATGTTAGATACTATTAAAGACGTATCGTCTGCATACCAAAGGAGTATTCTTAATATGTGATTCCAAATCATTTGTAAATAAAAAGATCAATATAGGCCCTAATAACGATCCTTGCAGAAGCCCCATTGAAATATTCAACAAACTTAAATTACATTCATAAGTACTCATACCGTGGTTACTAATTGTAACATATTGTGGCCTATTTTCTAAAAATGATGAAATCCAGGAATGTGCTACGGCACGAATGCCGTATGAGTGTAACTTTGACAACAAAGCATTATGATTGACGCAGTCGAATGCCCTGGAATTCCACAGGTGTGGAATTTCCACTCTAATACTTCAATATAGAATTTAGTAGAACTTTTTTCAAACAACTTCTCATTCGAAAACTCATTACATAAGCTCCATCAAATTGAAATTTAATAACACTTGAATCATCTCACTGCTGAGAAATAAACCACCACCCACGCATTATTTATTCGCTCACACGCTCAATCAATTCCCATATTCTCCACTGTCATAATTCAAACCGTCCCATTGTGTTGTGTGTAGCCGGCGATGGTAATTCTTTGAGAAAACCAATTCGAGTGACTGGCACCGCACAAACAATCCAGAACATTCCACTGAAAGCGAATGGAGTTACTGTCCTTTGAATCCTTGCCAACGGATTTATGAATGTCTGCCCGTGAACTGCATTATTGTGGAATCCGCGACTACTTTAAAATATTTCTGGTTCCTTTCGGTAGAGTGCTCGATAAATTATCGCATTTTCACCCATCAGTCCTTTTCATAACATTTTCAATTCGTTACATCGAAGGCATTGCGGAAAATGAATTATATATCCACTTTGGCGAAGTTGAATAGCTGGTAATTCGAGATATTTGGTAATTATCTTTGTAGGGAGCAAAAGCTCTATTCTGTCAGTCATTTATTATAATGTTAATATTCTAAGGATAATGATTGTTGTTGCTTTCAATTAGTTTTGTTCACTTAGTATGTTAAAATAAGTGATCATGGTTTGTTTATAAAAAAAGACGATTTTGACATTGCCAATAATTGACTTGAAACGTTTGATTCCTGGTTTATTTCGACTTTAAATCAAAGGAAATCACAGTAGGACTGACTAGTCCAACCATTGGTCCTTCGAGCAAAAGGAAAAGAACCAAAAGTTATCAATTACAATATGTCCATGCCTAACGTGAGGAGGAGTGAGACGAAAACTAAAGGAGTTCCTTCTGAAAGATATAGCGACGTATGTTATGACCCACGACAAGTTACGGAGTTGCTGAAACGTTCTTCATTATAAGACCCATCTAATGCCGAAGACAAATCAAAAATAACGGAATCTTCAAGATCTAGACAACGAATGTTGGAAATAGAATTGGAAGAAACGAAAAAATTGAGAGAAGAAGAGTCGAAATTGATGCTGAACTAATGAGGAAAGAAAAACAACTACAACTTGAACTGATTCAAGATTCTTCATCTAAAAAGTCCACAATCTCTAGCGGCAAAAACATCATTGATTTGGAAGAAATGACGCTACAAGAAAAAGTTGCTGAGTGGAAAATCGAAGAAACATAAAATAAAACCGATTTCGTACCGACAAACAATTTTATTACGATGACTACTGATAATTTCAACCAGATTTTAGACGTTCTGAAGATAAATAAATCAAAATGTTCGGAAAAAACAGACAATGTCAAAACAAATTTGCCAATTTTCGATGGGAATCCAGAGGACTGGCCTTTGTTCTACAGTCAGTTCGAACGTTCCTCTAAACTTTTTGATATATGTGAAGATGAAAATATAATCCGCATCTACAAAGATGTTCAAAAGAAAGGGCTAGAGATGCAATATAACCTCTTTTTGTTTCACTAAATAATTTGTGATATACTGTTTGGAACCTTTGGTGTAGTAATGAATATTACTGGAGTTTTTTCCCAACACCAAATCAAAAGAAAAACGTACAATTCAGGAAATAGCAGCCACTATCGGTTTCCCGAGGGGTATTGTAGATGACATAATTAGGAAAAAGAAGTTTAGGTTAAGAATGAACGAAATCTCGACAACGAGAATGTTGTTGCTTTTGATTAATTTTGTTCACTTTTGTTCACTTAGTATGTTAAAATAATTGATCATGGTTTGTTTATAAAAAAAGACGATTTTGACATTGACAATAATTCGAAATTTATTAAAAAAAAGATATAGACTTGAAACGTTTGATTCCTGGTTTATTTCGACTTTAAATCAAAGGAAATCACAGTAGGACTGACTAGTCCAACCATTGGTCCTTCGAGCAAAAGGAAAAGAACCAAAAGTTATCAATTACAATATGTCCATGCCTAACGTGAGGAAGAGTGAGAGGAAAACTAAAGGAGTTCCTTCTGAAAGATATAGCGACGTATGTTATGACCCACGACAAGTTACGGAGTTGCTGAAACGTTCTTCATTAGAAGACCCATCTATTGCCGAAGACAAATCAAAAATAACGGAATCTTCAAGATCTAGACGACGAATGTTGGAAATAGAATTGGAAGAAACGAAAAAATTGAGAGGAGAAGAGTCGAAATTGATGCTGAACTAATGAGGAAAGAAAAACAACTACAACGTGAACTGATTCAAGATTCTTCATCTAAAAAGTCCACAATCTCTAGCGGCAAAAATATCATTGATTTGGAAGAAATGACGCTACAAGAAAAAGTTGCTGAGTGGAAAATCGAAGAAACAGAAAATAAAACCGATTTCGTACCGACAAACAATTTTATTACGATGACTACTGATTATTTCAACCAGATTTTAGACGTTCTGAAGATAAATAAATCAAAATGTTCGGAAAAAACAGACAATGTCAAAACAAATTTGCCAATTTTCGATGGGAATCCAGAGGACTGGCCTTTGTTCTACAGTCAGTTCGAACGTTCCTCTAAACTTTTTGATATATGTGAAGATGAAAATATAATCCGCATCTACAAAGATGTTCAAAAGAAAGGGCTAGAGATGCAATATAACCTCTTTTTGTTCCACTAAATAATTTGTGATATACTGTTTGGAACCTTTGGTGTAGTAATGAATATTACTGGAGTTTTTTCCCAACACCATATCAAAAGAAAAACGTACAATTCAGGAAATAGCAGCCACTATCGGTTTCCCGAGGGGTATTGTAGATGACATAATTAGGAAAAAGAAGTTTAGGTTAAGAATGAACGAAATCTCGACAACGAGAATGTTGTTGCTTTTGATTAATTTTGTTCACTTTTGTTCACTTAGTATGTTGAAATAATTGATCATGGTTTGTTTATAAAAAAAGACGATTTTGACTATGATAATAGTTTGAAAGTTATTAAAAAAAAGATATTGACTTGAAACGTTCAATTTCTGGTTTATTTCGATTTTAAATCAAAGGAAATAACAGTAGGACTGACTAGTCCGAACAATGATAATACCCTGTATGACTAACAGTTGAAAATTTCATAGGCTAACATAGAAAAAATACCAGACTAGTTGCTTTCAAGTGCGATACAACGATTATAGCTGTCAAACAATGTTTCGATGCCATTTTTAAAGTACAATTTGTGTTTA
The DNA here is from genome assembly GCF_025532065.1 of Leptinotarsa decemlineata. Taxonomy (NCBI): domain Eukaryota; kingdom Metazoa; phylum Arthropoda; class Insecta; order Coleoptera; family Chrysomelidae; genus Leptinotarsa; species Leptinotarsa decemlineata. The sequence continues at coordinate 2,912,206 of NW_027412688.1, read as the reverse complement.
GCCTCAGTTTTGACGATCGCCTCTATAGTAGGTCAGATTTTTTTCCCAGCGAGCATGCTCCTGCGATTTGAGAGCACAAAAAAGTCGCTGGGGGCAGATCTGGACAATATGGTGGATGCGAAAGCAATTCAAAGCCCAATTCGTGCAAAAAAGCATTCATATTCATTGATTTGTGACAAATTGCATTGTCTTGATGATACAACAATTCCTTTTCTACCGAAAAGGGACATTTTCCCCAATTCCGTCCTTCAAATGCTCCAATAACGCTATTTAATAGTCGTTGTTGATTGTTCTTCATTTTCCAAAATAGTTGTACAGCCGTACATAATGTACAGCCTTGATCAAGCTTGACTTCTGCAAAGTCTTCGAACAGCAGTTCGACATGATAATAATAATAAAAATAATAATAATTTATTCATCAGTAAATTATAATACATGAATATAAAATCTAGTATATGGAGTACAATATATCTTGATGAATAGACTGAGGGTAAAACCCTGAGTATGAGTAAATTACAGAACAATAACAATATAGAACAATTATGATTATCAAAAACAATATGGGTCAAATATATCAGGATTCAGATATCAAATATAACAAAATTAACATTTATGTTTCATAGTTTTTGTATAAAATGAACACTGAAATAAATTAGGACAAAAAGAGTCACTGAATAAAATAAACATCTGAAAACTTCTGAAAAACGAAATGAAATCAACATTTATAATTTACAATTTTGTATAAATAAAAACTACTGTAAATAGGTACAATAAAGTGTTACTGAATTAAATATACTCAATATGAAATAAACACTACAAACTGATATCTCTATATAAATAAAAACATTCAACATTTTCTTCTTTAATCTTCTATTTCGGTTTCTATTTCTTTCAATTTCTGTTAACTATTCTAAAATCGAAAGATGTTTGTGAAAACTCGGTTCAACTCTCCTACTTTCACCACACAGATCGATAACAAACCACAGGGTTCTCTCTTAGGGCCACTTCTATTCTCAATATACACAAGCCAGTTTGGAAAGTTTGTTAGTCTTTGCAAAATATAAATGCTCACTGATGATATTCAACTTCACCACAAGTTTTCCATAGACGGTCTGAATGAAGCAGCAGTAGCTGTGAATAATGACCTGGACAACATTGCTGAAGTTGCTAGTCAGCATGGTTGAATGCAAAAAACTCTATAGCCTTGGTATTCGGTGACAAATCCAATCAGGTAGTCGCTAAAAGTAACTTCCAGGTAATCAGTATTAATGAAGTTATTAGGATTTTTGATAACGCAAAAAATCTATGTTCAATCTTAGATGACTCTCTAAGATTTCAGGAGAATGTCAAATGTAATATACAGAGAGAATATGGAGCTCTGGGGCTACTATATCCTCATAGATGTTATTTACCCATAGCTTCAAAAAAGTTTCATGTGAAAATTTAATTTTGTCACAATTCAATTATTATTTCTCTATCTACAGTTTCTGTATCAATCAAGATACTGCTGATGGAGTACAATGCATGCAGAAACCCTGTATTGGATACATATATGGCATAAAAAACTATGATGATGTCTCACACAAACTGAATGAGTTGAAATGGCTTTCAATGAGAGGAAGATACAAATTCCATGCCATGTGTCTGTTTCACAAAATTCCCAACTGATCCTCTCGAGAAAATAATATTCAGAAATATCAACCACAATATTTAGATCAGGAATAAAAACCTTGCTCTTCGAAAAAAGCTACCAGTTCAATATGCATAAATTATACAATGCGATACCTCCGGAATTTGAACATTATAATATGATGAATATCGAAAAAGAACTCAAAACATTTTTGTTGAAAAATTTCCTATAATTTTACTCATCTCTCATTTTTCCTCCCTTATATTCTATTTTGTTGTAGACTTACTACAACAAGTGTTAAGTCGTAGAGCACCAATTGGTGAGCTTTCCCTTGAGATTTCATGTCATCCATGCTCGTTTTTTTTTTACTCATTTGATCATAATTCTGCTTCAGTGTACATGAAATGTGGAAATGAAGACATTTATTATTATTTTCATCGTAGTATGCGCTGGTCAGGCCCTATCACCCGAAGCCCCGATACATTCGGGAGGGAGCGCCAGCATTATCAACCAACAACCACTCTCCACATCGTGGGGTAAGTGATCATTGGGTCCGAGAATCATGTGCCCTGGGCAAGCGCAGTGAGCCAATAATGACAGCCTTCTAGCTAATATTTCATACCGGTAAGCCGATATGATTTTAAAATTCAAGAGTAGAGAGGGCATTATTCCACCAAGGGCTCCAATAATCAGAACAACCATCTCGACATAGTGTTTTGGATAGAGTGTGCGGAATGAAAAAAAAATCTCGATATATCATCCGTTTTTCCTCCTCTTTTCGGACGACACTCAAAATGTTCTATCCCAAAAACTAAAAGTCCGACAGCTGTGAAAGGTTAGGTGAAACTGAAAATTATATGGATTGAATACTTGTGGAGCCATATGTGTTTCACCTGATGAACTTTTCAACCCATCATATTTAGGTGAAGCTAAAGAAATAATTTTATTCATCTCCTGAAGTCGCCAATTGGTTATAGAAACGCTTCCCAAGAAGACTATTGCAGAGTACTACAGCTTTTTCTAATGAAATATTCGTTCAAAATATGTTTTCATTCGGGGTCTTCTGAAAAGTAACTCTTTTGTTAGTCAGTGCTCAAAACAGTTTTATGGTTTAACTTTTTTAACTGCAGAAACTCATGAAAAGATGTTGAAGAATATGGCGTCTAATAAACTGTTAGGGCAATTCAGACTGAATATAAAAATTTATACCCCATTAATTTAACGTCGGATGTCCAGAGTTGTTCAATTTCTTTCAGAGTAATTTTTGAATACAAAGAGGAATTTCCTGAAAATTCTCATCCAAAATTGATACATGAACGGTATATTTTTTATCCTGTTCCTATATAAATAATGTCTTTTGAACACGTATTCTAGTTGCCTCTTACAAATTGTGAATCCATCGCTGTTGAACAATCCTTTCATCTCCTTGATTGGGGTTGTTGAGTCACGCCGAAAGGGCAATAATTAGAAAACTTTCCGGAGAGAAGGGTTCAATTAGGTGATGTCAAATTGTGAGAGTGGAAAACATTGGAATTTGTACACAATCGAACGATCCTCATGTCAACAAGTTGGAGAGATTTTCAGAAGTTTCAGCTATGATTATCCAATGAAACATTCGAATTTTACTCATTTTGTAGTATTTTGGGAATGGGAAGTTCATGAATATTTCAAAAAAGCTAATATTAGTCGAGTCAATTCCAGTTTTGACTCGGAGATGAAATTATTTATAGTTTTCAAGCAATATACGTGGTATGTATATGTAAAACATTTGGTTTTGCATGGGTTTCCATCGAAACTATTTTTCGAATACATATTTTTACAATGAATATTGATGTAATAGCTATGATAAGCATTGATAAGCTATGATAAGATTCTGTGAAACGTGTTCTTCCTTATGAATCAGTAGAGAGTTGTCCTGAAAATCTAGAGAAGAAAATTGGATTGGATGATTTAGGAAACACTTGCTACATGAATAGCATTTTACAAGTGTTGTTCATGACGAAGAATTTCAAGAACGAAGTTTTAATGATGAACGAGAACGGAAATGTTTCCTACAAGACTCAACCTCTAACGGAAGCAAGAAACTCTTTGGAAGGTTCGAAATAGATGAACATTTCAACCTAGCAGACCACTGTTATAATATTCATGCAGTCATTGTTCACTGTGGTTCTGGCGTTGAATTTGGTCATTATTATGCCTTGGTCAAAGAAGAAACGGACTGGTTTATGTTTGACGATAGTCGTGTCACGAAGTGTTTTGGCGATGCATTGAATTTATTGGAGCCTCTGAAGATACCCTACATTTTGTTTTATAAGAGAGAGGACATTGTTAGATCAAGATCTTCAGATGATGAAGTGCTGCAGGTTTTTCCGGGTTTTCCTGCAGCTGAAAAAGCAAATGCGCCACTGGAATCAATGAAGTCACCCCGGAGCGCCAATTAATTTTTATTGTTGTTTTTATTTTATTTTTATCGTTTTTTCAACCTATATTCAAGAAACTCATTGAGTGTTGTTTACCACCGACTCCATTCTGTTGGTTTCTATAACTATTTATAATTGCTTCGTCTTTCAACAATAAAGTGGAAAAAAAAACGTATCTAACCAAGTTTTCTGTATTGGATTTGGTGAACTGTCCAGTGAAAATCTACTTCCACTTCCAATGAAGAAAAGCGAGTAATTCCGCCTCCATTCGCAAACTCCATTCAATTTCTAAAGCAAATGCGCGACATATATCGACAAACTCTCAACCCGCCCTTCGCCTGAAGTTCAATTGTATTCAACGTTATCTCAAAATAATTTGCGAAATAAAGCTCTTAGCCTCCGTTCAAAACAACATTTGCATGAAAAAAAAACCTAATGTAAAAACTTCCCCGTAGGCCCTCGTCCTCGTTCTCAATACCGTTAACATAACTCTCAAATATGAAAATGAACCAAGCGGTGAATGTCACGAAATGTCTTATTAAACCCAGGAGAGTGGATCCGAATACAGAAAAGAGGTTTAATGCGAGGGATATTATACGGAGCAGACATCTTTCAAAATAATATTCTCAATAAATTTCGTCCTTATAAATTTCATTTCCATCTGAGCCGTGTTGTCCTTTTGTGTACATGCGACAATGAATTTTCTCCCCTTGGAAGGCAGTTTCTTTGAAAATATATCATCTACCTGTACAGAATTTGGTTGTTGCTGACTGGCAAAAATAATGAATGTGACAGTCAGTCAGTGAGTGAATGAAAAAAAAATGTGTATGATAAAATTATACTTTTATATATCAATTATCAAATCAAATCAAAATATACTTTATTATATATGATGGACATCGTCGAAATGGAAGAGAAAGAGTAAGAATCTAATGAATCAGAAGAATTCGTGTGCGACAATGATACTTCTGATGAATCACATATAGAATAAAAAATATTTATTTTTCATTAATATAATTTTTGTATTCATGCTGTTCTGCAATAACATTTCTTAAACTAAATACAAGATGTTCAGTCTATCCTTTTTACTATTTTTTAATTTGAATTTTCGGCTGTCCACTTTGTTTCTCTTGAATTTTTTCCAGAAAGAGTTCAAAAATGTCAAAGTAAGTAATTGATTTTTTCATTATTCACTTTATCATATTATTTTGAGATTACAAAAACTTGTCTATTATAGATATATTATTACGGTTATAAGTCAATATATATATATATGGGTATTTATTTGATTAATGCTATATCGTTTCATATTTTAGTATTATATTGAATATATTTGAGGTAATTATTTGATTATTTTTTTTGCAACTCAAATGTCAGTTGCTCCAAAATAACTCGCACTGTTTACTATTTGAAGGGATCTCTCGGATCTCTCTATCACACTTTTTCACGCGCATTGAAATTCCAATCTTTAAAGTTCGCAAACCCCTAATAGGACCGAATTTTCTGGAGACAACCCTATATCAACGTGTTCGCAATGAAACAGCGCTTATGATGATATAATTTTTTTTTATTATCTAATCAGCGAAAGTAACTTTCATCGATATACCTGTTTATACCTAACAAACGAGTAGTTCGCCCAGGTAAATAATAAACAACCCAACGGCTGCACATTCTATACGTTTTATACTTCAAGTAAAGACAAAAATTTTCTTATTTTCTTGATGTTGCAAAATTTAATTAAAAATCATTTTTCAAAAAATAATTAAAAATAGTCTGTCCAGGATTTTTTTAGCAAACCCATTTTCAACATATTTTTTAATATACTAAATTCATTATAAAATATATTTCATTCTATTATCAGCTCGGTGAAGCTCGATTTAGGTTCGGATCTTCTACTATTAGGTTTAGGAAATCTAATATTGAATATGCTATTACGACTAGCATAAGGAGAAGAAACAAAGTCAAACTCCGTTTTATGTTCGTGCACCAAATATACACCAACAACAGTGCAACGACGGTTGAAACCTTATTGGCCGCAAAATAGTTTCTGCATGATTCCCTAGATTTGACTTTACAGAGACACTTAACTGGCCTTTTCTGTAATATCAACACAGATGAGAGAAGGGTTGCACTGCATGTTCCCCAAAATTGTATTTCATATTGTAACGAATCTGGACGGCCCTGACCGATATCTCAGCCAGTAAGCACATGACTCACCACGAACAGTCGCGAAAAGTATAAATGAGTACCCAAACCAGTAGAGCAATCTAGAGCGATCATCACCGATATAAAAGGACGGCGTCCCGTTCAAAGAGAGAGTATGAAAGCGAATCGAGCGGTAAACAAAGAATCCGAAAAGTGAAGATAAATTAAGCGTTGGTTGCTAAGCGTTGAATATAAATTAGTTGTAATAGTAAAATATTGTTGAAAATAAATTGGTTTAAGACAGATAATTCTTCAATTCGTTACAATTGGTGACCAGAAGTGGATTTTTAAAATAAATTTGGGAGCACTTGATGGACACTCTTTGTATTACGGTGAAATTGACTATAAGACTTATTTGTTCGCATAGAGACTACGGAAACATAAACTGATAGACCTTTCTCGCGAAAAATAGACTTGTGAAAATGAATAAGTGTTTTCGACTCGGTTAAAATTAGTGGACGTATTCAGTTTTGTAGAAAATAGACAATAAGAGACAAAATGTGTTTGAAGAAAGTGCGCCTAGTGGGCTTGAAAGTCGCCGAATTAAAACAAGAATTGAAGGAGAGAGGACTAGATTATTCCGGAAAGAAATCAGTACACCAGAAGAAACTGTGGGATAACTTGATTGAATCAGGAGAAAATCCCGAAGCATATTTATTCGAAGTTTCTGGGGGTGATTTGAGTTCAATAATGACTAAACTAGATGAACTTCAAAAAAGTTCAGTGAGTTTAAAAGACGAACTTCAACAAAATTCCCTGTGTCTGAAGGAGAAGCTTCCGAAAAATTTGAAGAGTTTGGAAGACAAACTTCTAGAAAATGCAGAAGGCTCAAAGAAAGAACTTTGTCGTGTGGCAAGTCTACTCGAAGAAAGGATGGGAATCATCGAGACACAGATAGACAAAATCAGGAAGAAAATGAACGCAGCACTAGAGGAAATCAAAGGCGGAGTTCAGGCAGAAATCAGCAAAATGAAAGAACAATTAGCAATTGGCAAAACCAAATCGTTAATTCCGCCCACCCCATAGGAACGGTTACCGAAAACTCAATTCCGGAACTGAAAGATGTCAAAGTCAATTCTGAACCAGGAAAGCTCTTCATGAAGCCGCCCCAGTTCGACAGAAAAACTCCTTGGAGAAATTACCGCCGACAATTTGAAGCTGCGGCCAGAGCGAATGGATGGAATGCAGGAGAAAAGGCGGTAGCATTAATATTGGCGTTGCGTGAAGAAGCAACGAATATTCTGCAAACCCTCACGGCCCAGGAACAGGAAGACTATGACCAACTTGTGAAACATCTTGAGCTGCGGTATGGACAGGCCCACACATGGACAGAGCACGTTTACCATTCACAGCTGAAGAACCGCTGCCAGAAAACAGGAGAATCTCCACAGGAGTTTGAAGCCGACATTGCACGATTGGTTCGTTTGGCATATCCTGCTACACCAAAAAATGTAATGAACTGCTAGTTCAGCCATTCTTGGACGGACTTCGCGACCAAGAAACGAGGCAGGCCTTGACACTAGCTCGTCCCAAACATCTCGTGGATGCACTGGCAAGAGCCCTGGAGTTTGAGGCTGTGAAACAATCCTGCAAGTGCCAGAGCAGAGTTCAAACTACCGAGGAAGATGGACAGGTGCCTGATGATATTGAGGCCACCATTAGAAAGGTCATAAAAGAAGTGTTGCCTGAGATAAAACAAATAAGATCATGGAAATTTGAGAAAATTGGGCATGTGCGTAACAAATTCCCAAGCATTCAAAGAACCAACACCAAATCGGGAGAACTACAATATCTTATTTGGGATTCAATTAAAGCGTGGTCGACCGTTTTTGCTATGTGAAAACCCAGCTCGTTATAATTTTCACTCTCGTATGAGAGTTTGGGAAAAATTAGAATATACTGGTGAAAAAGTGCTATTGAAATATCCTACTAATAATTTCATTGTTTTCATAAAGTCATTGAAAATTCAGAAATTGCTATGTGTGAAGAAAAAAATGTTTTTTTCTAATATCACACAATGGCTTCCACTTGATTTCTCAAGAAACAGGGAACTGAGACGCTAGATATCAAGTATGTGTTTTGAGGATAGTGCTTGGGCCTAATCTTGAGACATGAAGCACCGCTGGCTTGGGAACTCCTCTCACCGACGTATTGGTTTCACTAATTTCGCTCCCTACAATCGGAGTTTTCTATCTATTGTAGCTAATATGGTTGAACAAAACAGTATCAATATAACAAGATTTTCAGCTGCAATACATTGAAAATATAAATAATAACGAAGTTAGAGTTCTGGAAGTTGTAGAGTTTTCATCGGGAATTTTCTGCTCTTACAGAAACTTTTATTTCCATTTCTTTGATATTATTGAGTTATTAGCGAAAAACAATCGCAATTGAATTTTTTAACACATTTTTCTACACGTCATCCTGAATCCAATAAGCTTTTTTCAGGAGTTTCATCTGTATTCAACACTAATTTTTATTTGTGAACAAGACCACATCAAATTCAATAACGGCCCACTTGGAGAATTCCGTTGTCCGGTCTAGTTGGGCCCGACAAGATGTAGCAACAGCAAATACATCGGTAACCTCAGAAATAGATCAAGGATCATCCAGCGGTCTTTACCTTTATCGGTCCCTTATTGAATAGCTTTCCAAAGCTATGCTTGGAGGCACAATTTCGGGATCGAACTATTCGGAAATGAGGAATTTACGGGATTTCAAAACGACCGACACAACACTGAGGAATAACATTGGAGAGACTTCGGAAATATTTGACATTCTCTATCTCGCGTCAGAGTTGATGTTCGGATGGTTTCCGTGTGGATAGTAATCGGTCCAGTGGGAATGTCATCGATACGTGAAAGTTAAATTCGCGTGTATTTGATTATCCCGTCATCATCAGATATTATTGTCCGAATGCTGGACAACTGGAATTTCAACATTTGATTGCACTCGTTATTGTACAAACAACTGTTATGATTTCTTTTGAGAGAATAAATAAGTTTGAAGAACTAAAAAACACGCTTTCAACCTTCCGTGACTGGCGCGCGGACTGACATTCCGCAACCAAATATTTTCTTACTTCATTTTCATTTCCTCTGCACAACCATCCCGCCACACTCTGTCTTCCTTGGGCTTACTGTTGTGGTCATCAGTGTATCGTAAGCCGCACAGAATAGTCTGGTTCACATGTACTCGATTTAGCTCTTTTTGGTGACATTTTTCAGCCCTGTTCAAAAATTACGACCAAGGTGTCATTCGATTCGTATTTTTGCCTAGAAAGTTCAAGGAAAGGTCCAAAAACGCGCCGATAAAAATCACAAAAGTTATAAACAATTAAGTGTAAAAAAAATTGGGGCTTTAGTTTTTCCTCAATATCTCGGAAAATTTTCAAAATTTTGGAAATTTGAAAAAAGATTTGAAAAGATCAATGAATTTGCGTAAAAAGTCCGGACTCTCGAAACTGTATCTCGATTATTAATAATTTTTACAGAGCCCCGAAAATAGAGCCAAAAGCGGGTAGTCTGGCTTTCGCGTGACTTTCGTCACTCTGACATAATAACAAAAAAAATTAAGTTAATATAAAAATCCCTATAATTATTAAACTAAAACCCTAGCATTTTTTCCTTTGGTGAAGTTTTCCTCAATAGGCAAAAAAATAGAATACCGTTGCCAAAATGAAAAAATTGTTATTTTATATTTTTTTATTAACAATTGAAAATTATAATTTCATAAAAAAAAATTCCATCTTTTCAATGTATTATGGCCAAAAACTGATTATTTTTTTTTATTTTTTACAGCTTTTGTTAATAAATTTATTATAAACAAATACATTGTTTATGGGCAATTCGAAAATTTTTTTTTCGCATTATGTGAATTGAAAAAAATCATGATTTTTAGAAAAAAAAATGGTTTCTTAAAAAACTTCTTTATTGCTAAAAAATGCGTTTGTTACTTAACAATCGTTTTTTGCAACTAAATATTAAAAATTGAGGAATCGTTTTTTTTTAATCATAAATTCTACTGTTCTTTGAGGTGTTGAAAAACTTTTTTTTTATTTTTTTAATTGTTTATTTGAAAAAAATTGTTATGAACAAATTTTTTTTATTTTTTTCAATACTTTGTTCTAAATAAAAGTAACTTTGTCTTTGCTTTATTTTTAATTTATTTTTTTATAAAACTTTTATTATTGTGATACCTTGATTCTTGTCTTTTTCATTCGCTCCTTCGCTTTTATAATTATGTAATTATAATAACTTTTAAAATATTGCAGTTATGACAAATATGCTTCAATTCTTTATTTATCTATTAATAATTCAAGCCTTTTACTAAAGTTGTAAGCATCGGAAATTTGAAGAAGGTTAATGAGTGAACTCATTAAAATTGAATTAACAGAATGACTGATTGCTCCATTTAATTTTTTTAAATTCCATACAAATATGACAATAAGTGAATGTTAATAATCCTATTACTACTAAAAGTGCAAGTAATAAAATCCTTATGATTTATTGTTACATGACTTGAAAATTCTTCTTTTTTCAATAAATAACGATCAATAATTAAATAAATAATAGGACTACAACTTTAGTAAAAGGCCTGAATTGTTATAAAATCATAATGAACAAAAAAGACTTGGAGCATATTTATCATAACTGCAATAGTTTGAAAGTTATTATAATTATAAAAGCGAAGGAGCGAATGAAAAATACAAGTATCAAGGTATCACAATATTAAAAGTTTTATAAAAAATAGAATAAATAAAAAAAACACATAGTTACTTTTATTATAGAACAAAGTATTGAAAAAATTTTAAAAAAAATTTATAACAATATTTTTTTTAAATAAACAATTAAAAAAAGAATAAAAAAAGTTTTTTCAGAACCTTGAAGAACAATTGAATTTATGATTCAAAAAAAAACGTTTCCTTAATATTAATATTCTGTTGCAAAAAACGATTGTTAATTAACAAACACATTTTTAATTACAAAGATTTTTTTCAAACCATTTTTTTTCTCTAAAAATCATGATTTTTTCCATTAACATAATGCAAAAAAAAAATTCGAATTGCTTATAAACAATGTATTTGTTTATAAAAAATTCATTACCAATAGCTGAACAAAATTTTGTAGTTTTTCTCAGGACAAGATTGTTAATTTTCATTATAACCATATATGGGCTGATGAAAACCCTCACGACATTGTCGAAACTAACCATCAAGAACAGTTTTCTCTCAACGTGTGGCTCGGAGTTATCGGGGATGATTTATTTGGGCCTCATTTTTTACCTACTCGATTAAATGGTGAGGCATACGTTCAATTGTTGAAAGAAGTACACCCAATACTACTGGAGGAAGTTCCTTTGGGCGTCAGAAGGGATATGTTTTCTATGCATGATGGGGCTCCCGAAAATTTTAGTCAAGTAGCACGTCAGCATCTAACTGAAACATATGCAAATCAGTAGATAGGGTGAGGAGGACCACAAAACTGGCCCGCTCGATCCCCGGATCTCAATCCTCTCGATTTCTATATTTGGGGCCATTTACAGCATTTGGTTTATTGTACTCCTGTTCGCGATGTAGAGGACTTAAGAAACCGCATCATCGATGCGTGCAGGGTAATCAGAGAGACTCCAGGAATATTTGAGCGAATACGTGTCTCAATGCGCCGACGTCTAGACGCATGCGTAATATTTGAAAGTATACATTTACTATGATTTCCACATGTTGTGTGTTTTGTTATTAATAAATTAGTTTTGTTTATTACCCTTCAATCGTTTAATGCAGGTACTAACTACAAAATAATGTATCCAGTTCGCATTCATGACCCCTTACAAGCATGGGGTGAACCAAATAAATTTCTGGCTAAGTGTCTTTTTGGTAGTAGAAAACGGCAGGTTAATTTCAATATTGTAACTTTTTTAGTGCTTGTGAAAAAAATTGTTATACAAATTTTATGTACCCCCTTTAAGGGGCTGTATCTTAACAAGGGATGCTCAAATGAAATTTCTTCATATGATAGATCCTATCTTTTTTTCGATGAGGAATCACCTCCTTGAATGTTTCACATTTATTCAGTTACCCCCTGTATATGTGCTAATATAGTCAATAGTTGATATTGGTCCAAGATTCTGCATGAAATACGAGAAGAAATTCAGTCTAGAAATCAGTATGCCACAATAACTTTCCCAGTCAAGACTATCATCTAAAGTAAAGTGATCTGTACAAATCCGCACACCTATACCTGAGAGACTAAACTAATAATAACCCCAATTAGTACATTTTTCTTTGAACAGATTATCATCCCTATCTAACTTTAGGAGAGAAGTATCGTTTGTATACATGACGCATGTAGAATCTACAATTGTATAATTCATGTTATTCAAATGTAGTATAAACAGTTTGAGTCCCAGTTTGGGGAAGATCAGATTAGATTAGATTTTCGTAGAGATAGCTCATGGCCTGATTCTCTGCGACATTTTCAGATCAATTGTGATGCTCCTCGTTTGTTGGAGCTTATTGTCTAGCTTGATCTCTTTGATGAGACTCCATAGCCTACTGGCCCTTTCATATAGCTGGCAGGCTCTGGTTTCTCTTCCCCACATCTTGCGGGTCTCAGCCTTGCTATTGCTTCGCATTCACAGAGCACTTGCAGTGCGGTTTCTTTCTCTTCTTTTCAGAACCTGCATTGGGTTTCTTCTGTCAGACCCATGTTGCTCATATGTTTCCTGAGCCAGCTATGCCCCGTTAATAGACCCGCCAGTACCCTTAAAACCTTACGGTAGTGGTTTAGCGGGTCTCTCTTCAACCTCCTCTAAGTGCTAGCAAACTCGTTACATATAAACATGATTTTCCACTCAAAACAGAGGTAACAGAATGAGGAGTATACAATTATTGACAGTATCAAATCAATAAATATCAACTGAAGCGTACGCAGTATTTGTCTCGCCGAATACACAAATGCATCAGATCATTTCCGACTAATGAGTTGTTATCTGGAAATCGAATTGCACATTATCAGAACCGTTTGCGATATTTCACAGAGATAAACAAGTTAATTAAATTCATTTTGATGCTGCTCTTCAATTTCTATTGAACGGGCCGCAGATAAATGGATTACTAGTTGTTGCGTTACGGATCGCAAATGAAAAGTTTATTGAAGATTCATCATGAAGCAGAAATCAGTTCTCACTGAGTGATTGTTCATTGGTATCTTATTAACATATTGTGACCTTATCTTTTATGTAGTGAAAAATTATAATGGATATACTCGAAAGATAGGCACAATGCGTATGGCATCTCTTCGTCACTATGGGTTTCGTTCAAAAAACCTGCCTAGGAACTTATGCGACTGTATTCCAAGCGGAAATTTAAGCTTGTGCAGAGAGATTGGAAGAATCCAACCTCACTCACAAATCAATAAAAATATTCTCGGACAGTCAAGCGGCGTCGGTAGCTCTTGGCTACTACCGAGCAACGTCTAAATTGGTAGCAAATTGCTTAAAACAACTCTCCTCGATAGGAAGACTCAACAGATTGTCTCTGGTCTGGATTCCTGGCCTCACTGGCCTGGAAAACAATGATGCTGCTGACTCTCTTGCAAAGGAAGGTGCTGCAAGTAGCTTCATCAGACCAGAACCTGTCATTGGCATCGCTTTGGCCTTTACCAAACAAAAATTAAACACCTGGATGGCAAGAAAATTCATGGATTTCTGGCAGAATCTTCCAGATCGGCAGAGCCGTACTCTTACTATCCGACCTAAAAGACCACTCACCATACAAACGTCATCAACATGAGTTCCCGCCCGCTCACGGGAATAGAGGAATCCTTGTTGAGGAAAGGCCTAAATTTCGCCATTACGCCAACATCTGTGCCCACTTTGGAGATAATTACTGCGGTGGAATCCATCAGTTCCCTTATCGACCAGACCGAGGCAGAAGAGTTCAGTTGGAAAATTAGAAAATAGCTGGATCGAGAACCAGTTCCAACATCTAACATCAGCAATGAAGAAATTAGAGCTCTGAACGGCCTACGTAGAGACCACACCATCAAGATCCTACCTGCAGATAAAGAAAACGCTACTGTGGTAATGGATACCGTTCTCTACGAACAGAAGATCGAAGAGGTTTTTCAGAAGGGACGATACAAAAAGATCGTACAGGACCCTACTGCATCAATCGAAAGGAAGTTGTTCCAGATTTTGAAAAACACCAAGTATATTTTTCAGACAAGGAAGTATCATCGCTAACACCGCGGCATCAATATTATTTTCCCAACTCATTTCACTATATATATAAGTTCCGAGGATTTTCCTAACTTCAGAAAGATTGATGGTACTATTTTTGATAACCACTTGAATATCAGTCACAGATCTCCACCTAGAATGGAAATACATACAGACTGTTTTCTCTGCATTCACTACCAAAAAATTCCTTCACACCAATTTATGAATAATTCTTTCGGTAAAATTTTTGTTTCGGTGAGTCTTCAGGACTATCTGAATCAATGGCTATCGTATTATCATCTGCATAGAGAACTACTGAATCAGAACTGATATAGTCAGGTACATCGTTTATGAATAACAGAAAATAAGCGGCCCCAAGATCGATCCCGGAGGAACTCCCCGGTGCATCTCATAATATTCAAATTTATGCTCTCGGATTTTAACTGATATTTTCCTGAAGCGCATGTATAAAATCAGCCACGACAAGAAATTTCCAAGTGAACCAAGGGAATATAATTTACTTTCGATTATCTCCAGGTCAATAATATCACTGAGAGCAAAGCGAGTGGTCTTCAGTTATTTGGAAAGAGTTTTCTTTCTCTTCATCAGGGCCAGACGCCTTGTTGATATTCACTGTGCTGAGACGCAAATTGTTCAGCTAGTAGATTTGCTTCTTCGATGGCTGTGTTTGCAACTGAACCATCCGCTTGTGTTAGTGGTGTAGTTGTGAATTTTTTGAAGTTTTGATTAACCGCTTCAGCTACCGACCAGAAAGATCTAGACCTGTGGGGATTGGCAAGCAATTTATCCCTTATTCTCTGATTATGGAGTTCTTCGCTTTCATTTATCCTAAATTTGCAGCTGTTGCGAGCATTAATAAACCTGGTTCGGTTTTCGTCACTAGGATTTTTGCGCCACTGCCGGTAGGCAAGATTTTTGAAGGCGACAGCTTGCTCGCAATTTTTGTTGAATCAAGGATTTCAGGCTATAATGGCCTAGATGGTAATAAAGCTACTGACTATGTTGGAAGAGAGAAAAAGAGGGCGCAGCAAGCAGTTCCATCAAACGCACATGTGTCTTTGACATCGCTTCAACTTTTGCTGGAAAAAACTGACTACCTGCAGTGTATCAAAAGCTACAGACAGTTCTATAAACAAACTTTTTTTTGAGCTACCAGTTGTATTCAGATCTGAGTATTGAGTGAATGGCTGCTTTTCTCTGAACCCATAATGTTCGAGATAGAAAATTTCGTGTCTCTCAAAAGAATAGAATATATATCCAGTTGAAAACTAAAAAAAAAAAAACAAAGCACATGTGATTGAACCCCGGCCTAAACCAACCAACCCCGGCCAAAATTTCAATTTGTATTAGTTTGTCTCACTGAATTTTCTGCTTCATTATCGTACTCCTATACAAAAATATTGATCACTGAAAGTCCTATTTGAAAATCTGTTCCGATTTATTTTTCCATTTATCACTATTCAACAAATTGCCAGTTTCTGGATCAAACATCCACTGATGCATTCATTCAAAGTGTTGTTTTATTGTGACGAAGTCTCTATCTGCGAACTCCATTTGTTTCGAAATCCGACTTGAGTTTTCGTTGAATAACATCTGAATAATAAGGGTAGTTTATCGAACGAAACAACAAAACGAAGCGGGTTCGAGTAAAACACATCCGTTTATTCAGTGATGAATATCTTCGGTGTTGGAACAGGAAAAGTCCTCATTAGTAATCATTAGAATGTAACACTCCAATTATACGCCCGAACAGGCACACTTAGTCAAAAATGACCCAAATATTGTATCAGAGACGCATAGCGTGTTGGGGGGTGATTTATGTTCGGGCCTATGAGTTGGGACATTTGCAATCTTACTATTTATAGGGGTAGGGAAGTCAACATCAACCCATGTCCATTATTTTAGCCTGAATGAACATGAACTATTCTAGTATTATGCAGTTGACTTCCATGATAGTTAGGACAAAATTGTCCAGAATATTTAATGAATATTTTCATATATGATATGTCCCAATATATAGCAATAGGATAAAGAAAACTTTGCTCGAGCAAACTCGAGTTTTTTGAATGAAACAAATTTCATTTTCAAAAATATGTCAGTTTGTGAATTTTCGAAATTGAATCAACACTAAGTGTGTGTTGTTGTTCTGTTCTCAATTTGTTACTTTAATAATGGCATACACAAATGAGGAAATGGCTGATATGCATTACGTTTACGGTCTGCCGCAGGGGAATGGGTTAGAAGCTTCTAGAAGACATGCTGAAATGTATCCTCAACGGCAGCATCCTTCACATAGAATATTTGCTCGACTTCATCAACGATTACGAGAATATGGTTCATTCGACAAAAGAACGCAGGATTGTGGTCGCCATCGAGAAGTACGAACACCACAGATTGAGAAAGCGGTACTTGATTTGATTGAAGAACAACCTACTACCAGTACAAAAAAGACTGCTTTCCAGCTAAATGTTAATATGACGGTATTTCGAATTTTGAAGGAACAACTCTTATACCCTTACCATCTGTAATGAGTATAGGCACTGTTACCGCGAGACTTTCCGAACCGTCTTGAATTTTGCAATTGGATGCTGGAAATGATTAGAAAAAATTGTGGCTTTCTGAAGATGATAGAATTCACAGACGAATGTAGTTTTTCACGGGACAAAAATATTAATTTCCATAACTACCACATATGGGCTGATGAAAACTCTCACGCTATTGTCGAAACTAACCATCAAGAACAGTTTTCTCTCAACGTGTGGCTAGGAGTTATTGGGGATAGTTTAATTGGGCCTCATTTTCAATCTCCTCGATTAAATGGTGAGGCATACGTTCAATTTTCAAGAGAAGTGCATCCAGTACTGCTAGAAGAAGTTCCTTTGGGCGTCAGAAGGGATATGTTTTTATGCATGATGGGGCTCCCGCCCATTTTAGTCAAGTAGCACGTCAGCATTTAACTGAAACATATGCAAATCGGTGGATAGGTCGAAGAGGACCACAGAACTGGCCCGCTCGATCCCCGGATCTCAGTCCCCTCGATTTCTCTATTTGGGGCCATTTACAGCATTTGGTTTATAGTACTCCTGTTCGCGATGTAGAGGACTTAAGGAGCCGCATCATCGATGCGTGCATGATAATTAGAGAGACTCCAGGAATATTTGAGCGAATACGTGGCTCAATGCGCCGACTTCTAGACGCATGCGTAATGTCTGAAGGTAGACAAACAAGTTACAGAAATGATCGAATGAGATCGGCAGCTTTGGAAAGGTTAGTCCAAGATATGGGTGTTGATGGATTTATCGTTGCCGATGCTAGGAAAAAAATAAAGAGTTTGAGAAATACTTATAGTTAAGAATTACAGAAAATAGAAAGATCTGTTGTATCGGGAATGGGAGCTGATGATGTGTACATTTCAACTTTGATTTTTAATTATTAATAATTTTGAATTGCACAAAGCACAGCGCCGGCAATTAAAAGGTGTCATCTTTACGAATCTTGTGCACGTTAGGAAGTGGTAAAGAAATAATTAGTTTTATTTCTAAACTCATACTAACTTGTCAAGTTATGAATGTGAACTGTCCTGGAGGATATACTTGTACAAGTAACTGGTGCAAGTAACTATACTAATGTGATCCCGGCCTAATTCACTTTGTGATTTCGGTGCGTGCGAAAGGAAACGTATGGAAAATAATAGCACCAGTGTGGCAAATACATCATTGTGACTCATATCGCACCTATGCCCCATCTCTGCTCGCCTTCAAGGCCATGCCTCATCGAGATTCGTTCCGAATGTAGCATTTGTCTTCTTTAGACTGACTGCCGCCTTTCTTTCACACCTTTTTGCAATGATATGCTGATATTCAGGTGGTTGAATTATACATGGTGAGGACGAAAAAGGTCCTTCCTTCCTCTCAATATTCGAACGGGATTATATTTCGAAATCGAACGAAAGTCATATCAAAAACTGTAAATTTAAGTACTTTTTGATGAAGAAAAAAAACGCTGAAGGAGTCAATATTGGAAAACTAAAATAATAAGTCAATCAATACTAACTCACCAAGTCATAATATATTTCACATTTCTCACTTAACCCCCTCTCTCGATAATAAACATAGTTTCCGGTTAGGTACGTGACTTTCATTGTCCATTCATCTGATATAAAGATCTGTGGTTCAGGTCTAAAAGCCTTCAATTCATAATAGGTAGGAGGCGCAATGAAGTGTAATATTTCAATTTCTTTCCCTTTTATGTATGTTTTTCATTACGTAGATTCTACGTCTTTGATGTTCATAAAAAGTAAACGACTCTCTCACCGACCCACTACTAGTTATTCGCGGCGTACCCCAAGGAACTGTATTGGAACCCATCTCATTTGTCCTATATGTAAAAAACATCTTCAGAATTTCTAATTTGAATAGTGAAATAACGTCATTCACTTATGTTGGAAAATAGTGAGAATGAGTATACACTCAGGCTGAAATAGGTATCAAAATAATTTTCAGCTAGATGAGCTCAACTTCGTTGAGTGTAGATTAAAAAAAAATTTATTGTATTTACTCCAACAACTAGAGACCAACCGGCTAAGAACATCTTGTGCAAATGTCCCCAATTGTCGCTGTACCCCTTATACTTAAAACAGATTCAGTGAAGTACCTAGAGTACTAGTAGACCAATCTCTTCGATGAAATGAACACATTGATTCCCGCTCACATAACTTTTCAAATCCGACAAATCGCAAAATGAATACAATCGAAAATCGTCAGCATTAAAGTGAATTCGACAAAAATTTAAACTTTATGGAAATTTGAAAATGAATAAGAAAAATAACAAAGGCCCGAGGATACTTCTTTGGGGGACTCCAGGAATACTTTCTTCAAGTGCGGAGCATAACAACTTACTATCAAGCATCACTCTTTCTGATTGGCCTGTGATTCTAACGCTGTATTCTAAAAGCAAGTGAATTTTAATTTCGCAAAAAGAAGCTGAGAATTGACGAAGTTGAAGGCTTTTGTTTGATACAGAAGAACTAGAATCGATGGTATTGATTTATCACCATAAATTCATTCAAAAGAGCGTACTATGTTTCGAACGAAAACCGAAAACACTATTCAACTCCAAGTATTGTATTATCTGTAAAGAAAGTATTTTTTCAAATAGTTTGGAAAATGTAGGTAAAATACTTATGAGACGAGTATCATTAAAACTTTTAGGGGTGGCTATTTTTGTAATCGAAACGACGTTGGCGATTTTTCACGATTCAGAAAATGTTACTAATCATCATTCATCAAGAATGTGTTTCACTTCCTCTATGCAAAAAGGCAACACGTTTGTTATGATTTCAAAACTTATATAGTCCGAACCCAATGCCTACAATTTCAGAAATTCTGGAGCATAAAAGACATATATATG
The DNA here is from genome assembly GCF_025532065.1 of Leptinotarsa decemlineata. Classification (NCBI taxonomy): domain Eukaryota; kingdom Metazoa; phylum Arthropoda; class Insecta; order Coleoptera; family Chrysomelidae; genus Leptinotarsa; species Leptinotarsa decemlineata. The sequence goes on along the minus strand of NW_027412688.1, from coordinate 2,892,301 downwards.
TCTTTTACCTCTATTGAACAAATTTTTTCACTTACTTACTTTACTTACTCACTAACTATATAGGTTAGGTTAGGTTAGGTTAGGTTAGGTTAGGCAATGAGGCAAATGTCTTAATCCAAAATATCAATATCCATCATTGAGGATGACAGTATTTCATGTAAGTGAAATTTAACTTCTTTCACATAATATATTGTGTAGCAGTCCTGTGAATTATATCTGATTCAATTTCATAACGGATATTCTTTCATGTCATTCAATGTTCATATGAAAGAAGTAGTAGGTATGTGTGTGTGTATATGTGTGTCTAAAAATTACTTCTTTGCATGATCTACTCGTCTTTGTGGAGAGATCTTCTGAAATTAATTTCTTTTTTCGTTCCTATGGAAGTTTTCCATATTTTTTCTGTGAAAATGGAGAAGTAGAAAGCCAAAACCTTCCTTTACCAAAAATTCTAATTATATCATTCATTAATTCATTTATTTATTTATATCATACACTACAGGATGAACACAATTACAGAATAGGGAGTAATAGTGGCATTTACAAATATGTACTTACATAATATAATTTGTGAATCTATTTAAAAAAATTAAAAACAGAACTGTCAGTTACCTGAGAAAGTCTTTTGATTTGTATAATCTGGCAGTTGAATATATCTAGGACATGACTAACAGAATTAGAAGTATCGCACATTGTATAAATTGGAGATTTTTTCATTATATTTGTACGCGGAGTGTTGAGATGAAATGTGACACTATTCCTAGATGACCATCTAGGAACCTGAAAATTCAACATATGTAACAGTTGAGAGCAGGTTATGATATTGTTTATGACCTTGAATGAAAAAAAAAATTATAATATTTACGCCTTACTTGGAGATTATAAAAATTGTGAGTTACAAGCAATTCATAATAGGGTATTCCTGCAGTAGGATACGTGCCTTCGAATTTAAAAGACATATATTTTAGGAAGCGCCTCTGTAGGGCTTCTAGTTGATTTATATGAACCTAATAGTAGGAACTCCACAAGACAGCTGCATATTTCAGCCTAGAACGAACAAAAATGAAATGAAGTTATTTTAATTATGAAGCTTTTTCGAAGTCTTTTGTATTTCTAACTAAGAATCCATACATGCGATAAGCTGCTGTTATAGTAGTTTCAATATGTTTATTGAAAGAGAGGGATGAATCGAAAGTAACATCTATAGATCAGTGAGTGTGTCAGGAAGCTCCAGAACTTCACAGGCAGATGGAACTGACACCTGTTGGATATAATTCAACGCCATTCGTGTTATTAGCCAGGGGAGTAGTTGTTTTTTGATAGCTGTCAGTCCATTACCTACTGTGTAGGGAATTGAGACTGGCCTGAACGAATTGTTCTTCTAGATGATTTGCTCCAGAACTTGATTGTTTATGACGTAGTTAGCGGTAGTTGTATGGCGAAACACGTGTTGCGTTTTTGTAAAACCATCAAGTGAAAATCACACAATAAAGTGTTTTTAGAATACGTTAGTTATGGATTTTCATCAAGTATCGGCCGATGACATCATATATAGATCATTCTTCCGACACCATGTAGCAACACGATTTAAATTCAGGGCAAGACGTTCGCAATCATTGGAATATGTTATATTGGGATAGACTTTCAAGTCAAGACTTTGTTACATCAATCTCAGCTCCGATATCATTAATGAACATTTGAACAGTAGGGGTCCTAGATTTGATCCTTGTGGTACACCAGATGTGGCTATATATTCGATAGACTTGAGGACACTGAGTTGGACGTACTACTTACGGTTGTGCAAATACGATTTGAAGGGTGTAATTAATTCATTGGATAACCCAAAAGTCGAAAGCTTGTTGAGCAGGATACTATGGTCAAGTCTGTCGAACGCTTTAGAAAAATCAGTGTAGATGACACCAGCCTGAGACTGACAATCAATACTCTCTGCAAAACATTGAGTGATTGTTACAAGATTGGTGGTGGTTGAAACCGTGTTGATTGGGGCTAATAATGTTGCTGACATGAAAATAGATTGTCTTCTTAAGAAGCATCTTAAAAACTTTACGAAAGTTGCATATGATAGAAATTGGTCTGTGATTTTTTATCTCACTTTCATCTCCTTTTTTGAAAATTGGGCAGACTTTCGACATTTTCCATATTGGTGGTACAGTTGATGTTTTCATTCATATATCAAGAACCACTGAAGAAATCAGCAATCTGAAAGCAATCAGCAATCAAGAATATCTGAGGGATTATCGAGTAGCTTGCCTCCATGTAACATTCCATCTACGATTTCATTCGTATATTTTGACTTGTTAATGAATGACCAAAACTTATTGGGGTAATGGATAATACCGCACTCAGTTTTCTGCAAGAATGTTTCACAAGCTATTCTAATGGCTCCTTTGATTTCTGCCCAAAGACGTTTGAATTCGTGAAAAGCGTGAATGTTGCCGTTTCTTTTGTATTTGCACCAAAATTTTGTTTCAGTTCATATAACGCCGGAAATGAAAGCTTATCTCCACCAAAAGAAACGTTATATGGAAATATGATTATGCTGTTGTTTATCATTTTCAAAATGAGAAAACGTTTCTTTCACGCATGCAAAAAATGTTCACCAAGTTCCTCTGTTGAGAGGAGAGGACGACTTTTCACGCCCACACTGTAAAGCCCCATTACTGTTTCGCCTTCAAGACCATGCCTCGTTGGAATTCGTTCAGAATGTAACACATGTCTTTCCTCTGACTGACTGCCGCCTTTTCCACCTTTCCGGGATTTCCAAAGTATACGCGTCGGAATGACATGCTGATATTTGGACCAGCGAATTTTCTGCTTCCGTAGGTGAGTCACGTTAAAGGTCAAGCATCCGTCAGGGCCGACTTTGAGCAGGAGTGCGAATTATTTCCGATTTTTTCTTCGAGCAAATAAGGTGCGAGAATCTTTGAGAACCAGCCGTGTGAATATAAATTACTTCGAGAATGTGCATTTTCACACTTGAATTCCTGAATGTCAGAACCTTCGAATGAATGAGAACTTGGAGTTTATTTCACAAGGACACCGTAGTGAAGATTTATTTTTTGATAAGAGTAGTCAAATTAGGCAGATAGTTCTTATATGAATCACTTGGTGGAAATCACTAGTCATGAATATAATCACAAATTTCTACAATATAGAATCCATTTCTTATATGTGTTTCACAGCTACAGTACGTAAGTAAGTAAGTAATTTATTCAATTTTCATGTCAATCAATTATTCAGTTACATGATTTATTTTTCGTGCGATTTACAATTCAATTCAATTACGATTTACAATTCAAATGTCTTATCATATCTTATCATATCACAATCTGTAGCCACCTAAGCTAGGCTTGTGTCGTGGCTACAGACTGATATAGGGTGTGTTATATAATGTATAATAAAATAAATACAAAAAAAAAAAAACTAAAGTAGGTCGTTTGGTTACATAATACTCACTAGGTTAAAAACCGCAGTTGGAGAATGATGGCTATAGTGAGGAAATAAGAAGAGAGAAAGAGAGAGCAGGTAATTTAGCTTAAACATTTTCAAAGATATCCTGCAATTGATCATAATGATTTCTGATGAAAACTTTCAGTTCCTTCTTCAATTTATGATAATTAATAAAATTCTTCAAATGGAGTGGTAGCTTATTGTATAATTTCGGGCCAAAATATGTCACAAATTTCTGGTTATGACTCAATCTACAGCGTGGTATGGTAATTGCTTGGTTGGAGGTCATTCGCGTATTATATTTATGTGAAATGCTGTTAATGGGATTCCTACAACAGTAGCTATCTTAGTTGGATTGGTACTCTACACTAATTTACATGCAATTTATACAAATCAAATCAAATATGAGGAAATGAACTTTAAACGTTCAAGCCAGTCTCGAATATACCTACACAGTAGGTAGAATGGACTGACGCCTATCAGAAAAGAACTACTCCCCTGGCTGATACCACGAAGGGCGTTGGATTATATCCGACAGGCGTTAGTGCGGAAATCTTTACAGAAAATTTCCTGCATATGCAATTGGCGATACAACTGAAAACGTCGAGCTTCAATTTTGAACAGGCACACCTACAGACCGGTTTTGGGCTCATTAGCCACTCATCATCTGTTGGACATCTTCATTACCGGGCAGGCGGTCCTCAATTGAAGACAAAATGTGCCGATAGTCATCTTCATCTTAATCAGGTTGGAATCTTTTCCCCTACCCTTTCAACTGTCTTTCGTCAGGGGGGCGAGTGGTTCATGACGTTGAGTGTTTTGGTGACGGCATAAAGATCAATGACATCTATGCCGTTCTGGCCTTGTGTACCCCTTCCTGACTGGGGTATTTGATGAACAAACTACAGACGTCGTGAGCCTTCACTCAACCGAGTGACGGGGCCTTCTGAATCGAGTGGGGTCGTCTATAGTGTAATCTACAGCTTCCCTAACTAATGGGTTATCATGAGTTTCCGCTGACTCGAAAACTCTCTGATTCCTCGACTGAATGGACTGCTGTATAGTTAACAGCTTCAAATCTCTGCAGATGGCTTCGTTCCGCACGAACCATGGAGCATTCACCAGCATCCTGAGAAGTTTGTTTTGCAATCTCTCCAAAATGGAGAGGTTTGTCGGAGCGGTCCCCAAGCGCCTGAAGCATACATAATGACAGGCTTGAACATCGTGTTATATAGTAAATAACAAAAAATACATAGTAAATAACAAAAAATAAAGTGAATAACCAAGAAAAGGACTTGTTAGAAATAACTGCGTAAATGCAAGCGGGACATAAGTGGCACCACCTACTGGTGTTCTTATATCAGTATTGGTGGTTTGAACAATCAACCAGTAGCAAGAATTTGGGAAGCTATCCTTACATTGTGATATAATGGTTGAAATATCCAAATCGGTAAACAGGTCCCTAGATGAATTTTTATATTTTTTCAAACACATTGTTCTCACTATCGTTTTCTGAGTCACTACTAATTAGTTTAATCTTGTACAGTTACTATAGTTGATCAGACCTCAGTGGATAGTTATTTCTAATTTTGAACAGGTGGTATTAAGAACAGGTACAAAGCATGTGAAATTATGGTTACTAATGATTCGACTAATTCTAGTGAAGTTTTTACGAAGGTAAATTTAACAGTGGTGAGAAATTAACTTCTTGGGCATTCAATATTCTATAAATTTCAAATGATTTCAGCAGGATCAATACTTTTATTTCATCAATTTCATCTCAGTGATTTCGTCTATCAACCAGATTCAGGATTGACAGCAATCCATTCCTTTGGAAACTTTTGAATTACGTCAAAGGCGATCAACTGGTGACGAATCATAGGTATATGGTAATACCATAGAAACCAAAGTCCAATCGTCCCAATGGCAGATCCCAGAAGAGTCAAGATCAAAAAAGCACGGCAATTTTGATCCAATTTCAAGGTTTTGCTGAATGTTATTTTTCGATTACCGTAACGTGGTACATCAGAAGTTCTTGCCACATGGTCCTACGGTCGATAAAAAGTATTATCTTGAAGTTATGCGCCACTTGCAAGGAGCAATATAAAGAAAACTGGTTTTGTGGAGAAACAATTCATGAGGATGGCTTTGAATAAACGAAACCTCGTATGAGTAATAGAATGTGTGTATATTGTAATCTTCATCAAGTTCAACCAAAATCCTCTTCAACATTTTGATGTGATGGCCGCATGTAAAATCGATTGCCGCCTTGGCGACGGGTCGCCATGCGCAGGCTACTGTGCGATTCTCTTCCCACTGGTTCGTCAGTACGTTTTCTCTCTCTCTCTCTCTCTTTCTTTTGGTTTTGTATTGGGTTAAAACTCCAGTAATATTCATTACTACACCAAGGTACATCACAAAAATATTAATTGTGTCATGAGCTGTGTGGCACGTAGTGCCATCCTGTTGAAAACATAATGTTGTTGGTCAAAATGTGTTGGTAATCATCTACCTGTGGCAGCTTATATCCCCGAAAGAAACATAATATACATCATTATGATGTTATCAATCAATTACAAAACGAAAACCAGACGTTTGTTTTGTGTATGTAGAAAAAGTGTTCACAAAGTTTCTATGTTAACCTCGTTTAAATCAAACAACTATTTCTAAACTTTTCGAGAACGACCCACTATAGCCAAGAATGACTTTCTTCTGCATCAGTGCGGCTAAGATTTTTGCCATAGTGCGGCAAGCCGGTATGATTTCAAGATTCGAGAGTAGAGAGATCATCATTCCACCAAGAACTCCAATAATCAGAACAACCATCTTGACAGAGTGATCTGGATAGAGTCTGCGGAGTTCGAAGATAAAATCTCGATGATTTATCCGTTTTTCCGCCTCTTTTTGTTTTCTTCACCGTAGTGTGCGCTGGTCAGGCACACACACAACGGATTCAATATTCCTCGAGCGTAGGGCAACACCGGTGTCTCGTCAATACCGTAAGAGTGTCGTAGATGGTAATATAGCACTTTCAGGGCCGCATTATGTATGGATATAGGCCGAGACAGCATATGCTGGAGATGCTAATAGCAAGTGCATTAGGGTCACGGGCGCCTTGCGGTAGGCCCTGCACCTTATGTCAGGAACCTCTATACCCATCACGCGACTGCGGTAGACTAAGGTGTTGAAGACACCGTCCTGGCAAGCCATGATAAACCCCTCAGTTTCCGACTTCAGCCCACTCGACCTAAGAAAAGCGGAGGTCAGGCGCTTTGCTAAGCCAAGGTCTCCAATGTTATTGAAGAAGACTCCATGCATTGGCTCATCCTTGTGTTTTTGCAGAAGTAAGGTGATCTCTGCGCCTTCTATCTGTGCTTTTTGCTGAACAGGTTCCAACTCGGTGAGAGGTGAGAGAGTTGTGGTCACCTCGTTTAGTGTCGAAAACTATACTGAGTTCATCAACTGCTCGAGCAGCTGCCCTAAAGAGAAATGCTCCAATTCCTGTTCTATCATGGTCACGGACCATGCAGAGAAGGGGTCCGAATTCCTTTAGACTTTATCCAGCACCATTCTGTCATGTAGACACCCCAAACTGAAAAGTCCACGGCCTCCCTGTTGTCAGGGGAAGTACAACCGTGGAACGGACGATTTGGGATGCAAACTTTTATTGAGATGCAACATTTTTCGGGTCTTTACGTCGAGTTGATACAGCTCCTCCCGAGTCCACTTGACTACTCCAAACGAGTAGAGTAAGATTGGAACGGCAAGCATATTTGTTGCAGCAACTTTGTTCTTCCCCGTCAGTTCGAATGACCAGATCTGTCGAAGTTTGTGCTAATACTTGCCGCGAAGAGAGTTTTTCACTGCTGTTACCTCTTGTGAGTGGCGTTGTTCCACCCCGAGGTAAGTATACGTCTCTCCGGCATCCAGATGGTATAAGATGATTCCATCTATGAGCTGCACATCCTCTTCGTAGTCCCCGCATCGTCCTCTTTTGAGATGGACCATTGCACATTTGTCTATCCCGAATTTCATCCCGATAGCATGCGTGAACTCTTCCACCACCCTCATTACTATTATTATTATTAGCATTATTGTAGATTACCTTCATACCACTATAATAAAATAACTTATCGAACTGTTTTTCATAATGTGAACATCAGGCGCAAAACGATCCATATTGTTAGACCCTCTATTGAACTATTCAAAAGATCATCTACATATACAATAGATGAATATTACTGGAGTTTTTTCTCCTGCACCAAACTGTTATTTTAACACCTCGACATGTGTTTCGATCACCAAGTGGTCATCTTCAAGAGGAAGATCAAACTGAATTAACTCCAGTTAGTTGGTACAGTTTTATCTAATAAGTGTATCCATGAATTTCACACATTTTCCGTCGTGCCCCCTATTATTTGGCAATTATCATAAATTATGTCGGCTTGCGGGTGACTTTAGCAGTTTAAAGGAACCACAAGTTCGCGTGCATCACGTCTATTGCGAGTCGAAAGGACGATTTTCCGGATTTATTTGCATTATATACAAATTCAGTTTTATGCCTGCGACGATGTCAAATATTTGCGTGCCGATTTCGTAGCAGGGAATCGTAAATTGTCTGCTGGCGGTGAAATTAAATTTCAGTAATTTGTCTCAAATTACTTCTCGAAATTGAATATTAACCAGACATTATTAAATGTGCTACTTCAAATTCCATGTTAGTGTTGCCGTTTCGAATTTCTGACGTCTGAGGTAAAATATTCGTTTCCCTGATAATTACTGACTCATTTTGAGCAATTTAGGTTTGTAATTTGAGTCCATGATCATGAATCACTGGGACATAATGAAGTAATGTAATTGGCATCGAAAATAATTTAGCGGAAATTTTGAGAAGAAGTTTAGCCTGTAATTTTTTTCAAATTTGGATGTCTTATCTAAGGTGTCATTGATTGTCATTTGGTATTATCAGTGGTTGGCACAAAACTGATAGCAACTCGTGAAACAGATGTGTTTATGGTACAAATTACTGTCTTACAGCAGTTCCTCCTTATAATTATTATCAAGTCACTAATTGTACTCAGAAATACAACCACTTTACAATTGGCTGTCAGTTTTACGTCAAACACTGAATACCAAACTCCAATTGGGAATGTCTCTGGATACCATGAAGCAGGTACAAGGTTGGCAAATGTAGCCGTGCTCTGAATTTTGAGTGCACAGTGGATCAGCCAGCGAAGTAGGGCGAGAGCTTCACAGTAGTGTTAGTGAACAGTTTCCATCTCTTTTCATAGTTCGCATGTCTCAGAGGCACAGTTGGATATGCGAAGCGCTTTGGCAAATCTAGATGTGCTTCTGAATATGTAATGCGCAGTAGATCAGCCTGTGGTGTGGGGCGAGACCTCCACAGTAGTGTCAGTTGACAGTTACCAACTATTTCATAGTTCACGCATCACAGAGGTATAGTTAGATTTGCCATGCGCTTTGGCAAATTTAGATGTGCCCCTGAATATTGAATGCGCAGTGGATCAGCCAGCGAAATGGGGCGAGAGCTCCACAGTAGTGTTAGTAGACAGTTAACAAATCTCTTCATAGACCGCGCGTCTCAGAGGTACACTGAGATTTGCCAAGTACTTTGGCAAATCTAGATGTGCCTCTTAGTATTGAATGCGCAGTAGATCAGCCAGCGAAGTGGGGCGAGAGCTCCACAGTAGTGTTAATGGACAGTTACCAACTCTCTTCATAGTCCGCGCATCTCAGAGGTACAGTGAGATTTGCCAAGTGCTTTGGCAAATTTAGGTGTGCCTCTGAATATTGAATGTGCAGTAGATCAGCCTGCGAAGTGGGGAGAGAGCTCCACAGTAGTCTTGGTGAACAGTTTCCATCTCTTTGAAGCTGTGGTTATGCTATGTTGAGGTCTGAAACCGGACTGCACGAGTGTGATGATTTGGCGATCATTTATGAAGCTGCAAATTTGGTCCTTCATGATCATCTCAACAACTTTTGAAAAACAAGATAGGATGGTGATAGGTCTCAAGTCAGTGAAATCCGAAGGGGAGTTGCACTTAGCTAAAGGAATAATGACACCGTTCTTCCGACAACTTCCATCCATATAAAGGAGATTTCGGCTAGTGACCTGTCCACATATCTGGAAAGGACAGAATGGACGAATACTTCGGAGGACAACTCCTCGGGAGGATACAGAGGATACAGACAGTCTACTTCAATAATCACATTCAAAGATTTGCCCCTCGATTTATGTGTAATGGAGTTCCTTCGATATATATGAAAAGATTGACATAGGAACGTTACTAGACTTACAGAGACACCTGAACCGAGATTGAGCACTAGCGGAAAAACACAAGAGCCCTGGCTGAGATATTTGGGGATGTACAATTTTATTGGTCGATTGAAATCCACGATGAAGTGCACACACTGTGGACAATCATGAATAACCTTCCTTTCAATAACCAATAACTGGCCAATTGAGATCGTCGCCATGATTGGATTCTTTTAAAAGAGAGATAACTCTGGATGGAGATGAAAAACCGACGTGCTAGAGGTGCATAGAAAAGATAAAATGCACAAAGTTCCTATCAGACCATAAGTTTTCTCTCATTCCAGATATTCATTCAGGAAGATTTTCTACAAAGGAACGATTCTGAATATTTCCAAATTGAATGTTGCTATCGACTTTACTTCAGAAGGATTAGATATGAGCAATTATGCAGCAGACAATGTGCCTCCTTGTCGTTATAATATATATGTACCTCTTTATCATTTTCAAAATTTCTCCCATTTTCAAATTAAATATGACAAGTGGCAACACGACTTTAATCAAGGGAATTCTAAATTATTTGTGAGGGTTGACAGTGTTATCAATTTGACGGATATCAATATGTGCGTTTTATTATTTATATTATCAATGTGCGTTTTTGTGATTCGCGATTGTCAACTAAAGTCTAGATTTTTTTTTTCGAGAATAGGTAAAAAGTTAATGTTTTATCAGGTGTAAGTAAGCTTATGTCAATTTTTTTTGTACTGGTCTAAACAATGGTTAAATTTTATTTGATTTCAGTACCACTCATTTGATGTCTGTTACGTAAATAAATCTATAGATTTCGGCTACTCATTGTATAGGGCAAAATGCCGTGAAAAATACAAATCAACTGCAATAGGTACATTAATTCAGGCGCGAGGAGAGTATTTTTGGTCTCCACCGTGGCAACACTGTTGGCGATAAAATGTTTACCGGGGATTCCCCAACGACATCTTCTATCGTATATCGTATTATTACGTTTCTCCCTTACCAGTTTTGATAGCAGTGGGGCCCCCTTTTTTTTATTTGGCCCAAGGCCCTAGGTTACCTAGCTACGCCACTGTCCTGGCAAGACTACATTCTTTGATTCCATCCCGTCTCATGATTCCATCCCCCTGAAGAGATGGGATGCAATAAAGTAGACTGTCTATTACTCCATCAGAAGGATTTTCTGACCACAATTCTGCTTTCATTAAAGCACCCTCCATACTAGAAATACCAGAATTGATATCTTTCATTAATTTTTTTTAAATATTTCATCCACCATCTCGTGTTTGATAAACATTGGATTATACTGTTCGTGAAACAGGTGTTGCCAAACAGGTGTAGAAAAAATAAAAATTAAAAGATTTCAAACCAAGTTATGTCACAACGTTTCGATTGTTAGTATTGACAATCGTCTTCGAGTGATAACTGCACTTATTCCTCCAAGATTGACTTGATTGAATAAATGCGTTGTTGGACAACATATACGCGGCTTCTTTGAATTTTCTCCTAAACCAGTGTTCCTCTTTGTGGATGATTCCAGTTTGAACTCACTTGATGTTGTGTTGATGAGTCCAAACATGCTCTGTTCTTGGAATCGCAGTCCGCATTTGGTGGCCTCGTTTTCGTGAGGCTGCTACGGATAGTGTTCCCAGATCTGAAGCAGATCCTGATGTTATACTTGAACCCAATCCGTCTTATTTTCTCCGATAATCCTCTGATGTAGGGAAGTACAAGTACTGGTTGTGGCGGCTTCTCTTCCTTGTGGAGTTTTTGCTGTCTTCTAGCCAAGGCCTGTTCTACCCTCACTTTGGAATAACCATTCCGTTGAAGGTCATTTTTGATGATGCCTAGTTCCTTTTCGAGACCTTCCTTTGTATTACAGAGCCCAAAAGCACGGTTCAGTAGAGTCTTAATGATTTCTCTTTAAGTCGATTGATGGTGGATGGATTTCTGGTTCAGATACTGTCCGGTGTGAGTGGGTTTTCGATATACAGATGTGTCCCATTTAGTGTCGGTCCTCTTCATCAATACGTCTAAGAAAAGCAATTCGTTGTGGATTTCCTCCTCCATTGTGAAAGTGATGGAAGGCCTAACGTTGTTGATGTGCTTCAGGAAAGTGTCTAGTTCTGCATCCCCATGGTTCCATATTATGAAAGTGTCGTCTACGTATCGCAACCAGACTCGGGGCTTCTTCTGGGCTTCTTCAATGGCCAAAGTTTCAAACCTCTCCATTTATAAATTGGCTATAACAGGTGAAAGTGGCGATCCCATTGGTAGTCACTCATCTTGCGAGAATTCGTCCTTCAGTTGGAAGTAGCAGTTTCGTACACAGGCATCCTAAAAATTCCATGAATAATTGTATCGGTAAGTTTGTTCTATCTTTCAGGTCCCCATCTTCAGATAGCTTCTTCAGTATGATTTGAAAAGGGGATAGGTGAAAGCACTCGAATGACCTATAAATAGTCAGATCTCGGAGAAATAAGTCCAGTTATCACCGGAAGACGATTGTGGATACTAACAATCGAAACGTTGTGACATAACTTGGTTTGAAATCTTTCAATTTTCATTTTTTCATTTTTGTTAATGATATTTTTAATTTTTCAATTTTTTCAGCTTTTATTAATTGAAGTCCGAACTGATGAAATACTCTTCAACCCATTGAGCCCAAAGATTTTGACTGAAGAATGCATCACTGATCTAATGTTGTTGTAACTGTTTATGCCACTGCTGTCTTTTCCTAAGAAATCACGAATGCAATGATTTTCCCATCATTGGGCCAACGGGATGAGGAAGTCGAAGCTGAAGCTTGAAACTGAATCTGATAGATTTATGGCGGACATTTTGAGATGGGAAAAAGTTGCAAATTTTAGAACTCGTTCATACTTCTCTGCATCTTTTGGTGAAAACTTGTGTGAAGTATCACAAGAAATGTGAGAGGTATATACTCTGGGATATTCTGGACCGTTCTGGAACCTTTCAGAGAACGAAACACCAAAACACGCCCCTCACGTAAAAGTATTTGAAAAACTGCATAGTATTTTCTGCAACTTCTTAGGAACTAAAACGGCGTAATGCCATATTTGCACACCCTTAAATTTTATTACTAGAAACACATCGATGAAAACCAACATGCACTTACAGCGAATCAAAACGAAATTTCGGATACGCTTTCAAGTTCAATTCAAATTGAATTATTACTGAGACTTCAAAATATAGATTATAGCTATTTCGTATAATCGACGAGATGATTGAATTCATGCTGAACCATTGTCGAATTAATCAAAAGCCCAATATCGCCAGTATGTGGCTTGGTTCACCTTGAGCGAAAATGCTTCACGTGCTTCAAATTAATTCAAGCCCGCTTATTACAGTGCGTATACTGGGAAAATTTTCGAGCTGATTGAATTTTCCCGGAAAAGAGAGAGAGAGCATGATAGACTTTTGAGAATCAATGAGTTTGTTAGCGTTTTGCTTGTCCCAGAACAGTCATAAACTATCTCGGAAATAATCGATTAATTTTTTTCATTTTGACCTCAGCAATGTATAAACTTTTTGATAAACATCTGAGTTATTGGAAGCGAAGGGTCGAGCGACTAATGAAATTTCTACAGAAAATCAAATCAGTTGTGGGGTCCTATAGGGGTCCATTCCAGGACTAATCCTTCATATACGGTTTTTTTAAAAGTTTTGCCCCGTTTAGTGTCATGTATGTCTGTAGCTCCATATCTCAGAACATAATTATTCTACTGTATGGTGGTGTATACTGATCGATGAGGAATTTTGAACTCTACAGATTGATGCTGTTCATTTTTTCCAAATTTTGATTTTTGACCTCTTTTCAGCTCATGATGTCGTTGAGCGATTTTTGACCAATTCCCCTCTACGGATTCAATATGAACCAAAGTGCCACCTACTTTTTGAGCTTTTTAACATTTTTCCAATCCGTTTCAAATCAATAAATATCACAGGGAAGCTGACACCCAGTTTTTTCACCATCCCACGCATAGTTTGTAATGGGTCACTATCCACCAGGTTCCTCAAATCCTTCTCCTGGTTGATTTTTCGGACTGTTTTGGTAGCGCTTTGGTTCAATTCGGATTTGCAGAACGACATCATATAGTAATAAGCTGAGAAAATTCAAAAACAATGGAAACAATCAACAGCATCTATGTAAAGAGTACAACATTATGTATCGATCAGTATGGAGGCCGTTTCTTTTATCGTGTGGTAACATTGCTATATTCTAAACCGTAACAGATACGAAGACGATCAAATGGGAAAAAGGTAAATGTCATCGAGAACAATACAATGGTCGCAGAAAATTTACAGGAACTTTCGCTCTTCTCGAGTTATACGGGGAAAATCAAAAATACTGTTTTTCGTTTCTTTCGAATGGAATGGTTATTTCGGAGAATATAAAAAAATCGAAGAATTTTTTTTATTATATTCGAAATGTACTATGACGATGTGATAATGAATATTTGATAAAACGTTTCGTGTCAACATGGCCACCATCACCTTTTTTGTTTGAATAAAGACCTGTCTTTTTTATTACAGATATTGATAAAGCAATGAATTCACAATAGAAGAGTATATCACATGTGATATTTTTATAGCGTTCCATTTGAAATAACTACACCTTCATCAGTGACAACAATTTTAAATTACAATCCTGTCGTTACTTCTTTCGTAAATTGTTTCGATTTCTTCAGAATATAATTCAGACAACAATCAATACGACAGGTATAACTCGAGAAGGGCGGGAGTTCCCGTAAATTTTCTGCGACCATTGTATTGCTCCCGATGACAGTTAACTTTTTTCCCATTTAATCGTCTTCGTATCTGTTACGGTTTAGAATATAACAATGTTACCACATGATTGAAGAAACGGCCTGTATATCATAACATGATAGAATGAATATTTATTGAGATATGGAGCTCACGAATACTAGTCTAATCAACAAGTTCAGAAACATGAAAAATAGAGATAAAGGTCCTTGAAATATGAGCGATAGCTCATTCGATTCGGAATCACTTCACGAAAAAATGTTTTGAAGGATTTTGGTGCAGCTAAAAATTGCAATTGTTATTAACAAAATAAGATTTAAAAAAATGGTATTTAGTTTTTCGTTAATAACTCAAAAAATATTATTATTTAAGTAATTTTGAAAAAAGCTAGTTGAAGAGGAGAAAATTTCCGATAAAAAAGTACCGTCTCCCGAAACTCTATATTCATTATTTATAGATTTAATTTGACATTGAAAATAGGGTTCCCCGTGGCTGTTACGGCATGCGTGCGCTGCCGCTAAAGAGAGTTTATAAAAAGAACTGGTTTTTTTCATAACATAAAATTTCATTTTGAAAATTTGGAAAAATTTTAGTATTTTCTTAACACTTGATTGAATCGAGTCCCGTAGAAGAAAAAGTTTTATTACCCTTTTTCAAAAAGTTATTCAATTGTTAACTAACAAATTTTTTCACAATATCCGTTGGCATAAATAATGGGATGAATGGTATAAATAATTGGCCTATAAATTTTAAACTTCAGCCCTTCATTTGATCCTGATATGCAACTATTGCAAAATGAAAAATCTGAGAATTGTTAATAATTTTTTTTCAATTGATATTTAGCTATGTCTGTTTTCACAATAAACAATGGCAATTATTAACATAGGATATGAATTTTTTACGTAATTTGTTTGGTAAATTGTTTTAAACAAATAGAGATATTCAATATTTTTTCTGCTATTTTGTTGTCTAGAGATAATTATGATTAGAAAAATAATTTTTTCCTAATTATTTGTTTAAAATCGATTTTTTTATATTTCGATTGTTTAAATAATTAGTTGCGAAATAATTTTGCTTTTGAAAATCCTGATTTACACTTTTGAATAGTTTATTATAAACAAATAGTGACAGCAGATAAAACAGCTATTTATAAAAAAAGTGGCATAAAAAATTGTAAAAAGAATTTTTTATGGCACTTTTTATGTATAGCTGATTTTATAATTTTTTTCTGCTCCAGAAAAAAATATAACGTTGGTCAATATTTGTTTATAACGAATTGTTGAACTTTTATTGTAGAATAAAAAAATTTGTTTCCTGCCAAACTATTTAAAAGTGTGAATTATGATTTGTAAAAGCAAAATTATCTATTCAACGAAAGTCATTTTTTGTGGAGGAAAAAATCAGTTTTTTATCGACCTTTTTTTGGGTAATTGTTACCTTCCACAATCTGAAAAAATATAAAAATTATAATGGAGAACTTTATACAAGTGTAGAAGGGCAAACTTTTTAGTTTACCCCGATAAGTTACTGCGTAAAAATCAAAGTATTTTTCACAAAGAAAAATCTTCTATTTATCAGTAACTTGCCGTATTTAACAATTTTGCCTATCAAAAAAAATTATTAAGAAATAATACTTATCTTTTACGTTTCGGAGGCCAAAATCTGCCTCCGTCTTCAGAAATGGATAAAAATTCGAATATATACACAGTTATTCCTTTTTTGAGAGCTTATTTCTTAAAAGTTACATTGGTGAAACCTCAAGACCATTGAAAGTGCGTGAGAATGAACATCGAGATTATATAAAAAATAGACAATTGACAGGATCAAAATCATCAGAACACATTTTAAAATCAGACGGTGAATATCGGGGGGAATGGAATAGGACAAGAAAGATTACCAATGAGCCTCATTCTAAGAGACGTAAGCTAAAAGAATCAGCGTATATTCTCATGTCTGGAGAGTACTGTATCTCGAATAGCTCCTTAGAAATAGACCGTACTTGGCTACCCATCTTGAAGAAAACTTTGGATAGTGGCGAAATGGCAACAAACTGATATCGGAGAGTACCTTGTATTACATCGAATGTTTCAGTTGTCAATCAACAACATTGACATAATTTCATATTTCAAAACTTCTTTGACATCTGTCGAAGAAGTGAAGGAATAAGCTCTCAAAAAAGGAATAACTGCGTATATATTCGAATTTTTATCCATTTCTGAAGAAGGAGGCAGATTTTGGCCTCCGAAACGTAAAAGATAAGTATTATTTCTTAATAATTTTTTTGATAGGCAAAATTGTTAAATACGACAAGTTACTGATAAATAGAAGATTTTTCTTTGTGAAAAATACTTTGATTTTTACGCAGTAAGTTATCGGGGTGAACGAAAAAGTTTGCCCTTCTACACTTGTATAAAGTTCTCCATTATAATTTTTATATTTTTTCAGATTGTGGAAGGTAACAATTACCCAAAAGAAATTATTTTTTATAACATAAAATGTAATTTTTAAAATCTGAAACAATTCTAGTAACTTCTTAACACTTGGATGAATCGAGTCCCGTAGAAAAAAAAAGTTTCATCACCATTTTTCAAAAAGTTATTCAATTGTTAACTAACACATTTTTTCCCAATCTCCGTTGGCATGAATAATGGGATAAAAGGTATGAATAATTGGCCTATAACTTTTAAAATTCGTGGAGCCCTTCTAATATATATACTCCATACGATCCTGCAATAAAAGTTCATAAAAATGTATTAATTTGTTTATTATGATATAACTATTGCAAAATAAAATATCTAAAAATTGTTGATAACATTTTTTTTCTGTTTTTCTGTTTTTTACAGCATGCGGCAGCGCGCGCATGCTGTAACAGCCGCGCGGAACCCTAGTTTCAAAGTCATATTGAAATTATAAATAATGGAGATAGAGTTCCGGAAGTCGAGACTTTTTTATCGGAAATTCCCTCCTCTTTAACGACCTTTTCTTAAAATTGCTCATATAATAATATTTTTTGAGTTATTAACGAAAAACTAAATACCATTTTTTCAAATCTCATTTTGTTATTAACAATTGCAATTTCTGCACCAAAATCCTCCAAAAACATTTTTCTAGAGGTGATTCCAAATCAAATGAGCTATCGCTCAGGACCTTTATCTCTATTTTTCATTTTTTTGAACTTGTTGATTAGACATACACATGATATCAAAACGGCTGCAGCTCCTGAAAAAATTTAATAATATGGTAAGAATACAAGAACGCAGTATTATGAATATATCAGTTTCCTGAGTTGAACTGTTTTAGTATAATGAAATTCATGATAGTGATATTAATACAGGAATAGTTTGAACGCATGCATGAATGGTTTTAGTAACTCTACTCTAATCACTAGGTGTATGGGGAAGTTCAAGACTATTTTGAAGCAGTCTATTCATTCAATTTTGATGTTTTCAGCTGCCTCTGATGAGAACTGAAGCAGCTAAGAAGTTCCAGAGTATATGAAGGCGAGATACATCGGATACTCAAGACCGCAGCGGAATTTCCAATGACCGAATCAGAAATTCTCAAAGAGCATATTTACAGTGTATTCCAATTGAAATGAACCACCTCAAATTGATCATTTGATACTGAGAATTGAATATCGTATACCATCTCATGAAAACTATACGAATCTCTCGCAACAGAAAATAGTTTATATTATTTTTTAACGTTTCCATATTTCTTGTTCCATCAAACTGGAACGTGACTCGTGTAGCTTTCTCCGAATGCAAGGCATTGTGCAGAAATGCAAAATCGCCCAACGAATTCCCATCGTTTGCGAATCGATAGTTGAAATCCAGACATCACGTAAACACATCGGAAATATATGTGCCAGCTTATTCTCCATTAAACTTCAAATGACCTCGAAACTTCCAACACGAAACGCGATTTCAAGAAAGTACAGAAACGAAGTTATCAGTTTCATTGAGTCACGATTTCTATTTTTCATATTTCAGGGCGGGGATTTCAAACATCAAGAGCAATTAAGATTACTTTGAAATCTGAATGATGGTCCAAGTTAGATTGCAATCTTGGCAAAGTTGTATGGGATTGAATTTGGAAACGGGAAAATTAATGGCGAAATGCGTGAGCGTCGGCTCCGAAATTAGAGAAAATGTCTACGTAACGACGTTGCTTCTAATTCTAGAACGTTTCGAAATAAAATGAAATATTGAAATATACCTCTGGTTTGTTCTACTGCGAAACGGCAAGTCCCAATTGAGAACTACCTTCATGAAATGAGTCGCACTTTTGTAGGACTATTTATTTTCTGCCTCAAAATACTCAGTTTCAGTTCTATTCGAGGAAAATTTCTTACCGGCGAGCATTTTTCTAAGGTCTTCCAACATCCAGTAGTCGGTGGGAGCCAAATCTGGCGGATACGGTGGATGTGAAAGCTATTCTAAGTTCAATTCATGTAGTAGCCATTGTTTTGATTGATTTGTGTCACAAGGCGTTGTCTTGATGGTACAATTTTTCTTTTCTCCGCTATATGCAGTCTTTTCTTTGAAATTTTGGCCTTCAAACGCTCCACAGTTGATGGTATTTCCCTTCTCAAGATAGGCCATACCTTTTCCAGCCGATTGTTGTGCTTTCGGGCACTTTGGACGAGGTTCACCAGCTGCTCTCCACTCAGATGGCGATCGTTTCAATTACGGAATGAAGTGATGGATCCATGTTTCATCCATTGCTACATATCGACGCAAAACTTCCGGTTTGTCATGTTCAAACATGGCCAAACACTGCTCAGAATTATCAAGACGTTCTTGTTTTTGGTCAACAGTGAGATTGCGCGGTATCCACTCTGAGCAGAACTTTCTGATAGTCAATGCCATTGCAATATAAAGCCAACACTTCTTTCGATATCTCTTCAATGTCAGCTAACTCTCATAACTTTACTTTTCGATCATTCAAAACAATATTGTGGATTTTTTTATGTTTCCTGGAGTTACTGATGCCACATTTGTACGTCCACTGCGTTCTGCTTCATCGGTGTTTTTACGACCATGTTTGAAGTCGGCAAACGAACATTCAATTGATATTTCTGAAAATAAGTCAGGTACCTGTTCAAGCAAACCAGATACCTGCTACAACAACATAAATATGGGCCCCGAACAGAGTGAGTAGTACGAACTCGGAGGGGAACACAGCAAACATACAACTAGTAACGAGACTTGGGGACAAGGGAGATTACGACCTCGTCCTCGAGTCATGTAAGTACAAATCTAAGTGATTCTTGAGAATGGCTCCAAAGCAGGAGCCGAAACGTAGAAACGATGAAAATTACAGTTAAGGAATACAAACAACATGAACAAAAAGACTGAGAATAACAACCTCAGTAATATTTATAATTACATCTTGAAATTGGAACTGATTCCCCCAGGTTCCCAAAGTAACAGATAGTGTGTGAGTGTTGTTATTCACTTCTTTTATGAGTACTTGGCAGCACTGTATCCATATTCAGATACTTTTTGAAACTGCTAGTGTCAACATTGCTGTTGGTGTGCCTTTTGGTAATCCTGTTTTGGTTTATACTGTCAATTTTCAAATTTTAAACTTCTAATGTCATAATGTCAATTATCAATTTGCAAATATTTTCTGTTTCCTTTCTTTCTAGTTGCTACCACGCCACTAGTAAGTGCCATGCATGGCCGTTAAAATAAAATGTAAAATTTAAAATCCTTTAAATGTTACTTTTGAATAGGTTTTATATATGTTTTTTCTTTAAACCATAAAAATTCAATGTGTGACACTTTTCTACATAATGAAAAGTACTAAGTTTGTGTTTCTCAGTGAAACGTTC
Source organism: Leptinotarsa decemlineata (assembly GCF_025532065.1). Taxonomy (NCBI): domain Eukaryota; kingdom Metazoa; phylum Arthropoda; class Insecta; order Coleoptera; family Chrysomelidae; genus Leptinotarsa; species Leptinotarsa decemlineata. Next base: position 2,871,899 of record NW_027412688.1, on the reverse strand, counting down.
GACTTTTTACTATAACCTCAAGTTAGTAAGTACTTTTTTATCTATTGTTTTACAATTTTGCTTCAATGTTATCAATTTATTGTAGATGCCTTGATAAAGGGAATAAACATTCTCGAAAGCTCGACCATATAGCAAAGAGTATTCTTTAAACAACAGCCCAGCAATTTTGACTGCATCCCCAACATATATATATATATATATATATATATATATATATATATATATATATATATATATATATATATATATATATATATACAGTACATAATAAAATATAATAAAATAAAATAAAAAATATTAAATATTTACAACTTCAAGTTAAAATTCGTCAAGTGTATAAAAGCAATTTGTCGATAAAAATTACTTGAGTTTTTGTTTGAAGGCAATTGGTGGCAGTGTCTTTACACTGTTTGGCAATTTATTATAAATACTCGTTCCAACAAACACAGGAGACTTTTCATATTTTGTATAGAGGTGTTTTCGAGTAGTGAGCATATAGTTTTTTCTAGTACTATATTTATGTACTTCCGATCGTAGGTCGAAATACCTTTTATTCTCATGGATATATGTCATCAGTTTTGAAATAAATATGCTTGCCACAGTTAATATTTTATTTTCTTGGAATATTCTTCCACACGACATTCTATAATCAAGATTAAAAATTAATCGTAGCAGTGCCTTTTGTTTTACGCATATTCTGTCAATTTCAGTGGCTAATCCCCACACAGCAATGTTGCTGTGGAGTGAAATTTTGCGTAATAAACCGTTAGTAGAGATTTGGTATCTAGTTTACTTTCCAGTGATTTTATTAGGTAATAAGATAATAGGTAATAAATGTTGATATAAGATTTTCACCCATGAGTTTGTCATAAAATTTGAGACAGCCTTCAGTTTTCATCTGTCTAGTTTCAAAACAGGAGTGTCCCGTTAAAAGTGCCCAATTTGGCTCGATGTGATACTTCGCTTGGCCAATAAATAGCATTATTATTATCATCAAAAATATAACGAGTAGCAACAGAAAAGCACTTTCCCAACGAATCTTCATTTTCCCTGTGAAAGATTCGATCCAACTAAATGAAATTACTGCGGTCTAGCCAGGCACTAACTCTCACTGTTCTGTCGACCTATTAAACCCTTAGCTTTCTGCCCTCCTTCAGCCGCAGCTAACTGATTTATTGTCTTACACCGCTGAACCCGACATTTGTAGGAGCGAGGCTTCTCGATGGGAAACATCACATCAGCAGCATTGTGGAATTCGTGAGTCCAGAGGATGGGACTGGCTTTGTTGAAACAGTCGATAAACAAAAGGAAAATCCAATGGAAGGGAAACAGTTTCACGAAGCTGAAAGATGACTGTTATAAGAGCAAACTCATCTGAAACGTAATTTTTTTTTATTTTCTTAGTGAAAGGAGCTTTTAGGGGAGGGGGAGCCAACACTGAAATTGGAATGCATACTGGCAGTTTTGCCAGACTTCAACTCTTGATGTACTGTAGGAATGCCCTATACATTTTTCAGAAGGCTCTGTATTCCTTTGGCTAATTTTTTTAATTGAATATTCACTTCATTTTCATTTCAATTGGTTATTTAGATTTCACTAATCTAAAGAAATGAACTCATGATGCACTGTTTGGAACCTTTGATGTAGGTAGTAATAAATATTACTGGAATTTTTTCCCAACACCAAATCGTTATTTTCAACACTCTCTTTAACACACTCTAACACATGATAGATTCGCAGAAGAAAGACGTACAATAAAGGAAATAGCAGCCACTAACGGTTTCTCGATGGGTATTGTAGATGACATAATTAGGAAGAAGAAGTTTAGGTTGAGAATGAACGAAATCTCGACTTTCAGAAAAAACAAAAACCAAGATAAATACATCTCAGTTCCATACCACCAATATAAGAGGAATTTTGGAAAGATTTTCAAGGGACTAGGTATGAAGCTGGCTTTTAAAACAAGTCATACACTACAGAGCCTTTTGAGAAGTCCAAAGACAAAGTCGAGAATTCGGAAAAGTCTGGAATTTACGAAATTGAATGTAAGGACTGCGATGCAAAATATTATGGACAGACAAAAAGATTTATTGAAGTGAGATATAAAGAACACATAGCATACTTAAAATATGATAGACCTGAAAAATCAGCAGTCGCCCATCATATTTTGCAACTTACATAGTCTTCAGTTCATTAAGATTATTTAGACAAGTTAACAACAACAGGCAACTAGATGCCTATGAGAATGTAGAAATAAGTGAACACAATATTATGATTAACGATGACGGACCTATACCAAAGAGCATACTATATAGCTTGTTAAAATAATATTGTTGGTTTTACTGATTACTACATAAGGACACATTGCAAAAATACACACATCGAAAAAGTCTATGGATATTTTTATAACATATTAAATATCATAAAATTAAATGCATGAGGTCGTTTAATTTCGATTAAATTGGTACACTCGACCACCCTGTAGATTTCTATGGGTTGAACAAAGCCTGCAAAAACGGTAACTAATCTTTTATCAAGTTTTTTAAAAACTGTAGGTTTTCGGCTAAAATGAATAATCTGAAAGTGTCGAGTTTGTACATTCTATGCAGTTCTTGCTCAGCAATTAAACTGGAAATATTGTGCTTTAACATGGAACGCCATCACTTACCATTGGCTGAGATGAATAGAGCTGTAGGTAGGACTTCTTCAAGGTGGCATGCGACAAAATGTTGTAGCTCTTCGTTTGGGGGTCTCCCAAAGTGTTATCAGTCGATTGTGGCGGCGTTTCCGTGAAACTGGTAGTCCAGCCGAACAACATCCAGGGCGAGGACGCAATACAACTGCAGTTCAAGACCGATTTTTGGTCCTAACCGCAAGAAGTCAACCGACAATCACAGCACCTGAGTTGGTTAACGTGTTGCAGCAGACGCACCAGGTAACCATTGGTCGTGATACTGTCAGAAATCGACTGCATGAAGCAGATCTCCACAACAGAAGGCCACTTAGATGCCCACCTTTGTTGAGAGGCAATCGCGGTAGAAGATTAGAGTGGTGTCAAGAACATCAAAACTGGGATGCAAATGATTGGGCCACAGTTTTGTTTACAGACGAATCCAGATTTGGATTTCATCCAGATTCTCGTCGAGTAAGACTGTGGAGACGACCTGGAAATAAGGAACGTTTGAGACACGTCCAGGAAGTCCACACATACAGAGGTGGTACAGTAATGCTATGGGGCGGAATCATGATCAGCGGCAGAACCGATCTCGTTTTTCCAAATCGCTCCCTCACAGCTCGACAGTACCTCGACACCATTCTTCTACCCATCGTCCGTCCGTTTTCTGGTGCTGTTGGTGAAAACTTCCACCTAATGTACGATAATGCTCGTCCACATGTCGCGCGTCTAGTGACTGACTGGCTCACCAACGAAGGAGTTGATGTATTGCCATGGCCAGCACAATCACCGGACCTGAAAACCATCGAGAATGTGTGGGACATGCTTCAACGAAGAATTACTCCGCATATGGGGAACTTTCACACAACGTTTCGATTGAGAGAGCTTTTAATCGCTGAATGGGCAAATGTACCTCAACAAGACATTGACAATCTCATTTTGTCGATGCAAGATAGATGTAGGGCCGTAATAAACCAGTGTGGAGGTCATACTTTGTACTGATTCCAATTTTATCTCTATTATGATTTTTTTTCGGGGTGCCAAAGAAGAGCCATATTTTTTTTAGTTTTGCTTATGCGCACTCAGTATTTTTGACCATTTAATAAATTTTGTTGTAAGTTACATTCGTTTAATAATCACCCGTCAACTTTTTTCCCCTAAAGCGATCTAAAAAAAATTATTGCCATTTTTAAAAATATCCCTAGACTTTTCCGATGTGTGTACATTTGGATATGCAATATTGTGAAATTAATTTTTATATACCTGAAAATTGTTTTATATACAGTTATAACAGTCACACATATATCGTAAAATAATAGATAAGGCAAAATTGTAAAATTAATTCAGGTTGGTATACTTGTATGGGTACACCTGGATGGTTTACCTGTATGGGATATCTATATAGCATAAATATCGTTAGCTTCGCGTTAGTTTCCAGTTTAATCTTCCTCTTTGAAAATGATCACTTGGTGATCGAAACACGTGTCGAGGTGTTAAAAATAACGATTTGGTGTTGGGAAAAAACTCCAGTGATATTAAAGAAGTGAACTTCAACCTAAAGTCAATAATATTCCATAACTGAAAATCGAAGTTCTTTCAGAGAATTCCATTCCTCGTCTTGAGTTGGAGCGGACAACAAAAATGTCACTCCATCTAGTGGACGAGGTACTAACCAACTGCATATCCGAAATTTGCCCGATTCATCTGAATAAGAAAGAAAAACTTTCCTATATAATGAGAAGAAAATATAATAAAAGAGAATACGAAAGAGAAACTTTCTTATACAGGGCTATTCAAAATGCGTTTCTGTACATGGGGATCTCGAGAACGATAATAGATAGAGTGTCGGTTGAATCGTGGAGAAGTTGCGTATTTTAAAATAAACTAACAAGGTATTTTCGGAACAAAAATTTACTTTGGCTTTCATTTTCCAGTCCATGAAGTTTCTGTAAGCGATTTCATATTTTTCTCTTGGTGTGCTTGGTAGCAAATTATTGCAAATGTCTATTGCTTCCTGAACAATTTCTGGAGGTGTATTCCATTATATACAATATTTGTTGAATCTGAACTGTTTATACTATAACAATCAACAATAAAACTATTTTCGTTGGGTAAGTTGACAGCAATTATTATGCAGTGCTTCGGTTTTCTTGTTATGGAAACGCCGACAAGGGGCTACTTGGATATTGCACGCGAATTGTCGGCGTCTTTTATAAGTAATAATAATTTAGGCAAAATCATATTAATTGCAAAATCCAGACATGACAGAATAAAGAAATCTGGCATATATAGATTGGAATGTAGTAATTGCTCTGCACTATATACAGGCCAGACCGGTAGTCGAAGTAAGACTCCGTGAACACGTCGGTTTAAACAAAAAATCTTCTATGTACGAACATCAACAAGAAACAAACCACAAAATAAGTAAGAAAAACTTCAAAATCTTACATACATGTAGTAAAGGAAGGAAAATGAATTTGGAGGAGGCTATGGAAATCTATAAATCAATTGAAATCTCAAAGTATAGAACCCTTAATGAACAAACATATTTTGGTAGGTCTCCACTTTTGAATCTATAAAGATTACAACGCAATTAATCATAGTTTGAAATTTATGTAGTTGGTATTAATGAATATAGGTATATATCTTAATGCCTATTCTCGGATATATATACTCCGATATTTCTCTCAGGTCAGTAGTGTTAAAATACTTGAGAATGGTGTAAAAACCGAAACCTTGGTCTTATTAATATCAACACATTGAGTAAGTGGAAATTAGACATTGTATTTTATTTCTATATCTATATCATTTGATTGAAGATGAATTTCCACAAAATAAATAAGTCATCAATATCACAAATTGTCGGCGTAGCGTTGTCAACATGGAGAACGAGTCATGTCAATCTGACATGTGACAATTCATGACTTACTTGGGTTATCGTGATAACAGTGAGAAATCATTTCTCACTGTAATGGGGGAAATGTCTCACTGCGCTGTGTGAGAAATATTTCGTTTTGAACATATGAAAGCGATGAGAGAAGTGACACATTGTATAGCATCCGTAGAAAAACGATATTTAAAGTCACTTACAGTTCACTGTGTTATTTTTACTATGAAATTTCAATAAAAACCGCGACATCTTTTTTGCTACACAAGGGCTTTCTCAAGGAGAAATGAAGAAAATCCAAGCATTTCCAATCGGAGAAGCTATCGTTTATCGAAACACGTGTCGCCATTTCATAGTGCATAGCTTTCATATTGGTAATCTAAGAGCAACCTGTATTGTTTAGCTTGAAAAAATCGTTTTATAATCACTATTTTTCTACTTCCTTCTTTCCCAATAAAAATAATGATAAAGTCGAAATATCGCTTCATACGGCAATAATAGAAAACAATCACATTGTTTCGCGTTAACGTCCAAATAAAAACGTCGATTGATGGCTTGCATATTATTTTAATGTAACCAAACTCCCAATTCAATTTAATTTTCTCTAGGGCTGTCAGCCTTTCGCCAACACTAATCATACTTCCTCTGAATCGCCATGGACTTCGCAATTCGAAGCATTCCACGATTTATTGAAGCGACAATAACTCATTAATAATTGATCAGATACGAACAGCGAACCAGTAGGTAATAACTTCAATCGGGTTGGTTCATATTTAAAATTCCAAAGTTTATTAAAGAGCTGCAGGATTCCTAACAGGGCTCGAATAACAGAAGAGTAGAAATAATTCAAGAAGGAGATTTCATTGATAACTAGAGGTGTTTATGTGGATTGAAACAAGTTAGCTTCTCGAGAGTGTTCAATCTTAGTATTGAACATTGTAACGATTATAATTACTGCAGATTTACCAGGCTAGTGCAGTGGATATTGGAGTGGTGTTCTTTGGACTGACTTGCCAGTTTCAGATTGTATTAGGTGTCAAGCAAGGTTCTTGAAATTGAATTTTAGCAGGATGCCAGAATTTTTTTTTCAGAAAAAGGATAAAAATACAAAGTTCCTTTAAATATATATAACAATAAATTTGTAAAATATATATAACGGTAATTTCCTTCTATTTTGTGCAAAACAATAAAACACCAATCAAATGTATATGGAATATAATAAAATATTGTGCAACTCAATAACAATTGATTGTATACAAATATAATTGGGTTTATACAGAGGTACCTGTTAGGGTAGTTCTTATAATGGTTGACTGCACCCTGGTTCGGTGTAGGTTGTCTTGGGTATCTGTCGGAGTTCAATGATTAGGGCTTCTATATTCACCCTTGTATGCCTTGGATTTGAAGATCAGTTGATTGGTTGGGAACACAGTAGGGCTTCTATATTCACCCTTGTATACCTTGAAGGTCAACAGCTCAGGTATGGCTCACTATGGTGGTGGTAACATGAAAACGATATGATCTAGTGACACATTGAACCAGATAGATGCACTCTACACTTGAACCTTGGATGTCCAACGTACTATATACAAAATATTACCAATACAAGTAATTTGTAGCGAAAGATTATTAAACAAGGAAATTTTTGTTCATTGAATTAGAACGTTTACTAATGTGATAGAAGGTTCCAAGGAAGAGATAATCAAATATTTCTTTGAAAATTCTTATGTAATCTAAGTTTCAAGTGGATGAATCTTAGTTCCAGGAATTTCCTCTTAATTAATGGAATATTTTTTTAAAGGTAAAGATAGGATAAAGGTAAGACACAATTTTTTTATGAATTGTAATGAAGATACGAAATTTCAACCTTTAAGAAAATAGCCCACTGGACCTGACAGCTTCAAAAGTGACTCTAGGTGAGATTAAACACACAATTACTGATTTATGTTATTATAAATAATGTAACGTTCAACCGTTACAACATGTGTAGTGATTTTGTGAACTGTTATGTGAAAATCTCACAAAAATGTTTCATTTGCCTACATCAACAAAAGAATCAAACGTGAAATGTATAATTCCACATACTGTCGGACCGTTTATTTATATAAACTGAACCAGTGTTGGACATAATTCAAAGACTTATCAACTTATCAAGACACCCTTTTTCATTTGAGAAAATGGTGAATGCGCCTTTTCGGCGACATATGACGTCACATCATTGTCTTTTTCAGCAAAAGTATAGCAGACCTCTGAATATTGGACGCGCAGTAGATCAGCCAGCGAAGTAGAACGAGAGCTCATTAACATCGAGGAACTAGTGTAGTGAGTATTGTGTTATTACAGTAAGTGGGTAAATTATTTTGTGTGGTGAACTGTGAGTTACTTGTTTTGAAAATGTCTTTGAGCAGTGAACTGAAAAACAAGGTTCTGAGTGAACAAAGCAGAGAAATTGCAAACAACCTATATTGAGATCTATCGGAATTTGAAGTTATCTTGTACGCAGATGATCTATCAATCTTGGAATCTGAAGAATCTTATGATTTGAATGAACAAGCTAGTATTGAATAGGTGTATAAAAATGCAAAATGCTTTCCAAAGAATAAGCTGTATATAAACTCAGCGAAAACTGACTTTCACATCTTACATACAAGACAAAACCAAATTGAACATATCAACCTGTTGAGTTCTTAGGTCTCGATATAGATGATAAACTAAACTCAAACAGAATCTAGTAGGCCTCTCTTCAGAAAACTACAAGTATTATCCCTCATTTCTCTTTACATATTGGAAACTGCTTGTTACAAACATAAAAGTAATTTGCTCTGTCGTAATGGCATTCACGATCCTTATAGGACGAAACTGCAGTAACGTTAGTTACAAATAAAAGTGGTAAAAACATAGAAAGGTTCAATTCTCTGTTCTCCTTCATGATCTACATGATACTACCACGTAGTAACGGCTACATCTATCAATTTACTGTGTGTAATCGTTTATTTTACCTTAATATTTGAATTCTAGTGTACTCTGTCTGTATTTTACTTATATTTCCACGTTTGACTTTTTACTCTGTAATTTTACTTTTTGTCTCTGTACTCCAAATTTTTGACATGTCCTATACCTTCAAGACGTCGCTAATCAACTGAAAAATGATTCAAAATTCATTAATGAGAATCATGATGAATAAAGATCGGAGGTATTGTACTCAGTCGTTGTATGATAAAACTGGGATATTCGGTGTTAAAAAAAATTTATTTTGAAAATGGGGGAACGGTACTATATTTTCTTGAGTTACAGACAGCACGATATAATATAAGGTAATGTGAATACAAAAGTAACAAACTTGTAAGTGACTCATTTTCACACGTAGGACGATATTTATAGAGAAGTAGGTGAAGATGAAGTTTGAAAATGAACAGAGAAAATAAAGAGTCTTTGTGTCGTCATTTTGAGAACTGCGTATCGCGGGATATTGATTCAGCAAGTCAGCATTGACATTGATCCATGTCACCTTGTATATGAATTAACAAGGCCAATACACGACATATAACATCCATTTTCTCTAATGCAAATGTACCTATCTATAATTTACAATTAGATATATATCAACCGTTATCTTTCAATCATTCACCATCTGCCTAATTGGGGTTCCCTTTCCCCACTGGTATATGTGTAGTTGTCAACACTTGCCAAATTTATTAAAGCCAAAATTATTTTCTTGATTGTACTTCCTGATAAAAGTTGGTAGTGGACAGTTATTAACCCTCTTCATCGGTCGCGCATCTCAGAGGCACAGCCAAGCTGTACTAAAAACGCTGCTTTTCGTGAAACTTTTTCGACATTAATGTCTTCCCAACTCAAAAGTTAGGAGGGAAGGACATTCCACATCAGCACTGCATAAAACTGAAAATTCAATCGAGTTTTTCATAGTAGCATGACGAATGGAAATTATTGTCTGATATAATTATACATCCTAACAACATCTTTGAATTGCAAGATAATCAATTCAGTTATTTCAAAGGAACAGTCGAAGTTTCCTTCAGAAACTTGATCAACTTGTTTCTCTTCCGTCATTTCTGTATGGATGAAACTTTTCAATTACTATTGTAATGGTCTTACGCTGCAGTAATTTCAAATCATAACAAACCGCACTTTCAAGACGGAAAACTGATTATGGATTTGACGGAATTCAAATTATTCTGAAAACCTAATTACTGTAGTGATGTTTCTGATATAACTATATATTCCTAGTGGGTTTCCTTCTGGACTAAATATTTGGATTTCATTCAAGTTTAGCGTTCCAGCTTCACATATCTAAAAGATATATCATCCATGATAAACAATGTTCGCAAACATTTTTTATTTCTAGGCGCATTTCGCTAATACCGTAGTTTCCTGGTAGCTAACATAGTAGCTGTTCTACCGAGGGAGCTGCGGGGTTAGCTAAACGCGTCTAGAAATAAAAAGTTATTGTGCAAATTGTTTATCCATTATCATGGATAGTGTTATTGATTTCCATCAAGTAAAGGATCAGTCCATTCACGATTCAAAAGAGATGTATTGCAGTGTTTCAAAAATCGATGCTCAAACATTCATAGAGATGACTGGTATAGATATAACAGTCACAGATTACTTGTGATGCACAGTTTGAAACCTTTAGTCTATTAATGAATATTACTGGGGTTTTCTCCCAACACCAAAACGTTTTTCAATCACCAAGTGACCATCTTCAAGAGGAAGATTAAACTGTTCAACTGTTATGGAGAATCGTCAAATCATCATTAGAGGAGTTGCTGAAGATGTCGACATATTAGTTGGTTCATGCCACGCAATTTTTTCGGGAGTTTTGGGCATGAAGTGTGTGGCAACAAAGTTCATTTCAAAATTTCTGATTTTTGACCAAAAACACTGTCACATGAGCATTGCTCCGGAATTGTTGAATGACGTCAGCGGCGATCCAGATTTGCTTCAAAGTGTCACCTGGTGAAAAATCATGGATATATGGTTTTGACATCGAAACCATAGTCCAGTCGCCCTAATGGAAGAGCTCAGGAGTGCCAAGACCAAAAAAAGCACGACAAATACGATCAAATGTCAATATTTCGATAACTTTTTTCTTTGATCACCGTGACGTAGTGCATCAGAAATTCTTACCACATGGTCGTACGGTCAATAAGGAGTATTGCTCCGAAGTTATGCGCTCGTATACAGATGTTTTCCACATAGTATCGGTCCTCTTCACCAATATCTAAGAATGATAATTCGTTGTGGACTTCCTCCTCCATTGTGAAAGTGATGAAAGGTATTACGCTGTTGATGAGTTTCAGGAAGGCGTCTAGTTTAGTATTCGCCTTCCTGAAACACATCAACAGCTCAAAACCTACCATCACAATGAAGAAGGAAGTCCACACCGAATTGCCATTCTTAAACGTATTGGTGGAGAGGGCCGACACTTAGTGGAAAACATCTGTATACCAAAAACCCACTTAGACGAGACAATATCTAAACCAACATCAAATGACTGAAAGAGAAATCATCAAGACTCTATTAGACCATACTAGCAGTCTCTGTAATACAAAGGGAGGTCTCAAGAATAAAATAGACAAAATGGCTACCCCAAAGCGATGGTAGAGCAGACTTTGGCTGGAAAACAGCAGGAGCCTCTCAAGAGAGAGAAGCCGTCGCAACCAGTGCTGGCACTTCCCTACATCAGAGGACTATCGGAAAGAATAAGGAGAATTGATTCCATGTACGACATTAGAACCTGCAGAATACTATTCATAGCATCCTCACAGAAACCAGGTTACCAAACGCGGACTGCGTTTCTTAGAATTGCATTCACCGGATACCCTGTGAGGGCGGAAAATCCTATATCGGTGAAACTAAGAGGCCATTGAATGTTCGCATTGCCGAGCACAAGAAACATACACAGCGAGGGAAAACCAGCAAATCAGAAATAGCAGAGCATGTTTGGACCCATCAACTATTGTGTCATCACCCAAAGACTATTGTGGATACCAACAATCGAAACGTAACTTGACTTGGAATGTCTTAACTTTTTCATTTTCTGTTCAATTGTTTTATTTTTACTTGTACTTCATTCAACTTGTATTCCATTTTAGGTTTTTTTCTCAATATAATTGTTTTTTTAAGCTATTCATTTTTAATTTTTCTGTCCGACATGAGAGGATGAGAGTGCCTACCACCAACGTATGCGTGTCTATCGCACACTAAACACTAAGCGTCTGTCCAACAAGAGGAGAGGAGCCTGCCTTCCACCGACGTATGCGTGAGTGAAACGGAAGCCAGACAAACTTTCACTGTAACGCGTTAAGTAACGAAGCGGTCTACCTTCCCATAAGGAGTTATCACCGAAAAAATGTTTTCATGAAATAGGTAATACTCGCGATGAGTTTTTATATGAAACGTATTGTGTTATATTATCAACTCTGTTAGTTTCTGATATGTTTTCCTTTAACCTGCCGTTGCCCCTACAAACGACAACCCTCAAAAGTGGAAACTTGTTCGGGCTGAGGATTAACGAGGAATTACCTCTCAAGGTGCTATTCCTAGCACGAGTTGGAGAAAATTCGATAAAAATCGATCGTCCGGCCTCTCGGCTCAAACCACCGTTTCACTTGACGGTTGATTGGGGTCTAACAAATTTGCAGATCTGAAGGTCAGCAAACTGTTCTCAGTGGACATTGCTTTTGTAACGTTGGCGGAAATCCTCGCTGGTTAAGTCTCACAGACATGGATCTCGACCTGATGAATCATTTTCGACAAAAAACTTTCAACCCCCACTCATTTTTTCGTTTTCAGAACATGTTATTATATCACTCGCAAGTTGCGTAAAGGTTGTATATGTATGTGTGGTAACTCTACACTAGCTTCAGATGTATTTATTGTACAGAAAAAAAATCGTATAGTAGCAGGAATTCCTAGTACATTTTAAAATCTTAACCCTCACCTGTGTGTACATTTTTGAACTGTCAATCTATGTTTTCTGTATGTGATCTCCATGTTCCGTTTCGTCAGTACCTATAAAACAAAGCTAAATTGTCCATCAGTGGTAGGTCTTATAGTCTAGTTCACATGTACTTTTTTTTGTAACATTTTTCAGCCCTGTCCAAAAATTACGACCAAGGTGTCATTCAATTCGTATTTTAGCCTAGAAAGTTTAAGGAAAGGTCCGAAAACGCGCCGATAAAAATTACAAGAGTTATAAACAATTAGGTGAAAAAAAAATGGGGCTTTAGTTTTTTCGTAATATCTCGGAAAATATTCAAAATTTTGGAAATTTGAAAAAAGATTTGGAAAGGTCAATGAATTTTCGTAAAAAAAGTTTTGGCTCCCGAAACTGTATCTCGATTATTCATAATTTTTAGAGAGCCCTGAAAATAGAGCCAAAAGCGAGTCTGGCTTCCGCGCGCCTTTCGTCACTCTGACATAAAAACAAAATAAAATATTTAAACATATCAAATGTGAATATTAAGGAATGAAAAAATTCATGTGATGTTGGGATACATCGATAATCAATAATCCGCAGTCAAAAAATGTTTATCCCAATTTCAACGTTAATTATAAATTTGTTAATTATTAACTTTTTCTGAATTGAAAGTTAATATAAAAATCCCTATAATTATTAAACTAAAACCCTGGCTTTTTTTCCTTCGGTGAAGTTATCCTTAATAGGCAAAAAAATAGATAACCGTTGCCAAAATAAAAAAATAGTTATTTTCCATTTTCTTATGGACAATTGAAAATTATAATTTTATAAAAAAGACATTACAATTTTTTTTTTCTAATTTTTTACTGTTTCAATGTCTTATGGCTAAAAATTAATTGATAATATATTTTTTTAATTTTTTACAGCTATTGTTAATAAATTGTTTACAAGCAATTCGAATTTTTTTTTGCATTATGTTAATTGGAAAAAATCATGATTTTTAGAAAAAAAATGGTTTCTTAAAAAAAATTCTTTGTTGCTAAAAAATGCGTTTGTTAATTAACAATCGTTTTTTGCAACTAAATATTAAAATTAAGGAACCATTTTTTTTCAATCATAAATTCTATTGTTCTTTAAGGTTTTGAAAAAACTTTTTACTGTATTCTTTTTTTGATTGTTTATTTAAAAAAAATCGTTATTAACAATTTTTTTTTCAATACTTTGTTCTATAATAGTAGTAACTATGTGTTTTTTTTTAATTCAATATTGTGATACCTTGATACTTGTCTTTTTCATTCGCTCCTTCGCTTTTATAATTATAATAACTTTCAAACTATTGCAGTTATGATAAATCTGCTTCAAGTCTTTTTTGTTCATTATGAATTTATTAACAATTTAAGCCTTCTACTGAAGTTGTTGTCCTATTATTTATTTAATTATTGATCGTTATTTATTAAAAAAAGAAAAAATTTCAAGTATTTTCAACATAATCTTCGTGTCATGTAACAATAAATCATAAGGATTTTATTACTTGCACTTTTAGTAGTTGTAGGATCATTAACATTCACTTATTGTCATATTTGTATGGAGTTTGAGAAAATTTAATGAAGCAATCAGTCATTCTGTTAATTTAATTTTAATGAGTTTACTCATTAACCTTCTTTGAATTTCCGATGCTCACAAATTTTTAAATTACTTTAAAATTCCGATTTATACATGTATGCGATATTCGTTTGTTACGTGGAAGAAACATCTGCTTACGGTTTTGGAGGGTTCACCTTCATAGCTGACCTGAACACATAGTTACTTTTATAGAACAAAGTATTGAAAAAAAAATAATTTGTTCATAACAATTTTTTTTTATAAACAATTAAAAAAAGAATAGAAAAAAAGTTTTTTTCAAAACCTTGAAGAACAATAGAATTTATGATTAAAAAAAAAACGGTTCCTTAATTTTATTATTTAGTTGCAAAAAACGATTGTTAAATAACAAACGCATTTCTTAGCAACAAAAAAATTTTTTTAAGAAACCATTTTTTCACTAAAAATCATGATTTTTTTCAATTAACATAATGCAAAAAAAAATTTTTGAATTGCTTATAAACAATGTATTTGTTTATAATAAATTTATTAACAATAACTGTGAAAAAATTTTTAAAAAATGATCGATTACTTTTCAGCCATGAGACATTGAAACAATGGAAAATAAAAAAAAATTTAATGTATTTTCCATTAATTTATAATTTTCAATTGTTGATAAAAAAATAGTGAATAACAATTTTTTTTTTTTTTGGCAACAGTAATCTATTTTTTTGCCTATTATGGATAACTTCACCAAAGGAAAAAAATGCCAGGGTTTTAGTTTAATAATTATAGGGATTTTTATATTATCTTTCAATTCAGAAAAAGTTATCAATTAACAAATTTATAATTAACGTTAAAATTGGATGAAAATTTTTTGACTGTGGATTATTGTTTATTGATGTATCCCATAAATTACATGATTTTTTTCATTTCTCAATATTTACATTTAATATGTTTAAATATTTTTTTTGTTTTTATGTCAGAGTGACGAAAGGCGCGCATAAGCCGGACTACCCGCTTTTGGCTCTATTTTCAGAGCTCTGTAAAAATTATGAATAATCGAGATACAGTTTCGGGAGTCGGGACTTTATTTACGCAAATTCATTGATTTTTTCAAATTTTTTTTCAAATTTTCAAAATTTTAAAAATTCTCCGAGATATTACGAAAAAACTAAAGCTCCATTTTTTTTTTCACTTGATTGTTTATAACTTTTGTAATTTTCATCGACGCGTTTTCGGACTTTTCCTTAAACTTTCTAGGCAAAAATACGAATTGAATGACACCTTGGTCGTAATTTTTGGACAGGGCTGAAAAATTTCATCAAAAAGAGCTGAATCGAGTACATGTGAACCAGACTATTACTATTTTCAATAAACTCCCTAGGTGTTTAATATTTCTGACCGATTTCAATAAAATTTTGTTCATTTTTGAAACGGAAAAATGTACCAATTCATTACCTTCCCGGTATATTTGAATCAGGTACCGTTGATTATAGTAGAGTTTTCTTGTTGCTAGGTTGTTGCTATGTTACTTGTTTATAAACAGAACTTTGTTATCAAGCTGTGTTTGCGGTGAAAACGTGTTTTCTACCCCAAATATAATGGAGGATATTTTGAAAAAAGCTGAACAAGCAAGAGAATCATTAATTCCATCGAAAAGTGAAGCCGTATACCAAAAAGAATACAAGATATATCTGGACTGGTTGACACGGAAAAATGTTATGCCAAAAGATGTCACTGAAACTGTATTTCTGGCATATTTTCAAGAACTGGTAAGGAATTTTCTATGTTTTTCGGTAGATTTGGTAGTAATTGTGTTTATTCGTTTCAGTCAGAAACGTATAGTCCGAATTCTTTATGGACTAAATGGTCAATGCTAAAATCGATGGTGACTATACATGAGAAACGAGATATCACCAAGTTCAATGAACTACAGGGTTTTTTTGAAACGGACGAGTAAGAGTTATAAGCCGAAAAAAAAAAGGTACCTCGACTGTAGTGAAGAGAAGCTCCAGCCATACAAAAGAAGAAATTGTTTCCAGTGGCGGAAGTAATTTTCAGGGAACATTTCAAAATTGTACATTTATTATTTGTAATGACGTGAATAAATAAAATATGGTTCAGTTTTCATTTCTATTTATTTTTACTTGTGAAAGGTAGAGGGAATTATAAAATCTATAATGTCCCAAGGGAGTTATGACCCTCTTTATTGATAGCGTAACTATGACGATATAAACTTATAATATCCCGGTCAGAAATAATAGTTATTTATGTATCAAGGGAATTAGGAGGGCCTTAATTACCGATGGCAAAGTTTGCGTCCCGAGGGCCTCTGGCCCGAGGGACAGCAATTGCCTGAGGTAATTAAGGCTCATTAATTCCCGTGGTACATAGATAATTTTATTTCTGACCGATTTCAATAAAATTTTGTTCATTTTTGAAACGGAAAAATGTACCAATTCATTACCTTCCCGGTATATTTGAATCAGGTAGCAAGAGAATCATTAATTCCATCGAAAAGTGAAGCCGTATACCAAAAAGAATACAAGATATATCTGGACTGGCTGACACGGAAAAATGTTATGCCAAAAGATGTCACTGAAACTGTATTTCTGGCATATTTTCAAGAACTGGTAAGGAATTTTCTATGTTTTTCGGTAGATTTGGTAGTAATTGTGTTTATTCGTTTCAGTCAGAAACGTATAGTCCGAATTCTTTATGGACTAAATGGTCAATGCTAAAATCGATGGTGACTATACATGAGAAACGAGATATCACCAAGTTCAATGAACTACAGGCTTTTTTGAAACGGAAGAGTAAGAGTTATAAGCCGAAAAAGTCTGCTGTTTCATCTCCTAAAGATGTTATCAGATTCCTAAAGGACGCTCCTAATGATATTCATTTATTGCATAAGGTAATTTTGTTCTTATTTTCCTTTTTGTGCGTATTTATTTCCTTTTTTTTGTTATAGGTTGTTTTGATTACGGGTTATTTTGGAGGATGCATATGAATATGAAGATATCGGATATAGAGGACCGGGATTCCGTTATGGTAGTGAACGTACCGGAAAGTAAAACTGGTGTATCGAAGAAATTTACAGTTGTGGATGAAAAAGAGTTCTCCGCTTTGCCTTTATTGAGACTTTATATGTCTTTGCGTCCTAAAGGTATTGAACGATTTTTTTTGAGCTTCCGACAAAATAAATGTACATCTCAGCCAATTGGAAAAAACATGTTTGGGAAAATCCCCAGCAAAATCGCAATGTATTAGGATTGCCAAACTCATCTTCCTATACGAGACATTGCCTTAGTCGCACTTCTGCTACTGCTCTAGCCAATGCAGGAGCAACTATGACTAACTTAAAAAGACACGGAGGTTGGAAAAGTTCCACGGTGGCGGAGGGGTATTTGGAGGATAGCATCGAATTGAGAAATAAAACGGCGCGTATGTTGTCTACTTTGTCATCAGAAGAGGCAGGTACCTCGACTGTAGTGAACAGAAGCTCCAGCCATACAAAAGAAGAAATTGTTTCCAGTGGCGGAAGTAATTTTCAGGGAACATTTCAAAATTGTACATTTATTATTTGTAATGACGTGACTAAATAAAATATGGTTCAGTTTTCATTTCTATTTATTTTTACTTGTGAAAGGTAGAGGGAATTATAAAATCTATAATGTCCCAAGGGAGTTATGACCCTCTTTATTGATAGCGTAACTATGACGATATAAGCTTATAATATCCCGGTCAGAAATAAAAGATATAATAAACCTCAATAAATTTAGTAACTTGTTGAAGAATTATTCGATTGAGAATTGTTTTAATAATTTGCAATTCGTAATATGTAAGTGTATCTGTGCTGTATTTTATTTTTATTTTAATTTTGTTGTTGTTATTTTAATAACAACGGTGTCGTGACATTGTTTTATGTTTACTTTGACGATTCCAATACATGTTATCTGTGTCTAATGGAATATATATGAAAAAAAAATCTCGTTTCAGAAATAAGCTTCACACAATCAATTTTTAAAATGTACTTCTAGGTCGCCATTCTCAACATGGCACACGGTGAGCCTTGAACTGCGAGGAAGCCACAATGTATAATGTTTCGTTACCATCTAATGAATCTGGAGCTGACGTCAGTATCAACGTGCCCCTCGGCAAATAGAATTTCGCCTCGTTGTTCATTTCACGTTCTCGAACAGAGTAACTACCCAGCTTTGTCATTGAAACGAGATATTCTCGCACATCTTCCACATCCCGATGTGTGCTCTATTAGGATATAGGATTTTGCGCCGAAGTAGGTATAAAATGGTAATTTATTGGGTGTTTACGTGACTCCGCTTCCATTGCAACTGATATTTATGCTCCCACCGTTCGGAAGAGACACATCCTTGCATTCCCATAAACACAAACAAAACCCTCCTCCAATACCTGGCGTAATCGAATGGAAAAATATACCGATTGTTCCTGCCGCTTCTTCGATAATAAAAACATCAATCTTACTTTTGCATTGGTATTTATGAGCAGGAAAATTTGAACGAAGATATCTTCATTTCTTTGTTGGTGGTATTGCCAGACTAGGAATGATCGATTATTCTCGTATCATACTTCAAATTAAGTCGTAGATGATTGTAAATTCACTGTGAAATGGGAGGAAAGCTACATTTTAAAACAGAAAAATTGTGAAAGTAATTTGAATGCAGGTTTTAATAATCAACTACTCTCACGTTGAGATAGAAAGAAAATATTTGCGAAGTGTCAGAGCAACAGATCTGAAAAATTCGGTATACAGAAGAGTGTTCTCTACTACGAGGGAAATCTCTATGAAACGCCCATCTGAAAAAACAACAACCTTCAATAGTAGGTTGAACCTTAGCCAATCAGAACCAGGCAAGAAGGTCCTACGTCGACTTCATCGAATCCCTAGCACGCAATTTTCATTCTGACGCAATGAATCGACTTGTTTTATGTTGTCAAAGATGCACTGATTCGAAAGGCGCTGATTTCGATTGAATTGAATAAGTATTCAAAAAGATATTACAGTTTGAATTAGACTCAAACAAATGAACAAAATGTTTCGATCAACCTTTGCTACTCTGATACTCCTGTTGTCTCCAACACACCCTCCAAAGCATCCCTTATTATGTATGAGGTTAGTGGAGAGGTTCAATCTGAGATTAAATTAGGACAGTAGGCAAAGACTGAGGGATACAGAATCCCTCAGCCGCTGCCAGTTCAACATCAAAGGAAAGATTTGGAAAAATTGATGAATATTCTAGCAGCTATATTGGTTTGAAAAAAAACTTGAATAACAACTGTCATTACTATGCAGTTGGAGGTTCAAAGTCATGATAAAAGTACCAATGATCTCTCGGGTAATTTTTTTTTTGGGTTTCTACTGCTCTACCTTCAGAAAAATATGGAGAACCTCCAAAGCAAGAAAAGAATAATTTCCATTGGAAGCATCACACATTATTGTTGAATGCTGGTTGATTGGGAAGCCAAAAGTTTTCTTTTGTCCAAAAAACCAATCTCTCCTGAAGATATCTATTCAGCGAATCATTTTTTTATAGATCTAATCTGCTCAAACCGAACATACTTGGATTCTTATTTCACAACACACCAAAAAAATATTTTTTGAAAGTTTCCTACACTAAATTAGTCAATTTCTACTAATTTTGGGGTGATAAAAACGAAAATAACAATGAAAAATTTTTATTAGCTCTGGTTTTTGAGATACACAGTACTTAATCTTAAAGAGTAGTTATACTATACGTGAAAAGTGAAAGTACATAAAACAATATTGTTATGTTTCTTTTAGAATATTTTAAGTACAAAATTAATAAAAAAAAACATTATTCTTAGTGTTTTGACAAATAAAAGAAGTTTGTACCACCAAATTTCAATTAAGTCCATCCGATTCATTGTAAGATCGCTGTCGTTTAGCTTGTCTTTTATAAAACACTTCTGGAGCATCCCTACACACAGACCAGCAGTAGTCTGCAAGCATTGCTTCATTCCAACGGCCCTGATATCTCTGTTCCATTGAGGCAATGTCTTGATGGAATCTTTCTCCATGTTCGTCACTCACAGCTCCACAGTTTTGTGGGAAGAAATTGAGATGAGAGTGAAGAAAATGAATTTTTAAGGACATGTTGCATCCAAGTTGGTGGTAAGCTTGAAGAAGCTCTTTAACCAATGCTGTGAAGTTATCATCTCTTTTGTTACCTAAAAACCCATGTACAACCCCCTTAACGGCTTCCCAGGCTCTTTTTTCATTTCCTGTTAAAATCATGTCAAAAGCTGGATCATTTACGATTTCACGGATTTGAGGCCCAATAAAGGTGCCTTCCTTGACTTTAGCATCACTCAACCTGGGAAACTTTGCTCTCAAGTACTTAAAAGCTTGTCCTTCCTGGTCCATGGCCTTCACAAAGTTTTTCATTAGTCCCAACTTAATATGTAATGGGGGAAGGAGAACATCCTTAGGATCTACAAGAGGCTCGTAAACCACATTTTTCTCATTAGGGTTTAGGTCTCGTGTAGGCTAGTTCATTTTTTTATAGTGAGATTTTCTATCCCGACTGTTCCACAGACACAAAAAACAACAGTACTTGGTGAACCCTAATTGCATTCCTAGGAGTATAGCAATGACTTTCAGATAACCACAGATGTGCCACTTGTGTTGTTCATATTTGATTGATTGGAGAAGTGTTTTCATATTTATTTACGTTTCCTTCATGTGAACTGCATGACCTATAGGAATAGAGGGTAGCTGATTTCCATTATGCAGAAGTACAGCTTTTAAGCTTAGTTTTGAAGAGTCTATAAACACTCTCCATTCAGATGGAGTGTGATCCAAATTCAAGCAGTCCATCAAACCATTAACATCAGAACAAACTACGAGGTTTTCTTTTTTCTCAAAAAAAGGAAGCAAATCTTTTTGACGCTGTCTGTACTGAGATATTTTCACATCATGTTTTAGAAGATTCCACTGTTGTAGTCTTGACCCTAACAGCTCAGCCTTCTCCTTAGACAAGCGAAGATCTCTTATAAGGTCACTCAACTCTGCTTGACTAATTCTGTGCGGATCACTAGACCTATCGCTTACCTCAAAATCAGGGTCATAGGATGTAGAAGGATGGGTTGCTCCTTCTAAACAGTCTTCATCACCTTCCTCTAAAATTTCATAGTTTTGGGGTGGAGAAGGGACTGGCAAATTGTCTGAGTGTGGTACAGGCCGAAGAGCAGATGGGAGATTAGGGTATTTAACCGTTCCTCTTTTCTTCAGAGATAAACCTTGCTTAATGGGAGGAGTTAAGCAGAAATAACAGTCGTCTGTATGATTGGTAGGCTCACGCCAAACCATAGGTACTGCAAAAGCCATTGCCCGGTTTTTATTTTTCAGCCACTCTCGCAATATGACGGAACAAGAATTACAACATATATGAGGAGCCCATGATTTATCTTGGTCCCCAACTTTCACACAAAATAATGTTCATAGGCTGTCTTACCGATAGGTGTCATTTTACGTTTCTGAGCCTTAAATGTTATTTCACCACATATATAGCAAAAGCTATCGACAGAATTCACACACTTTCGAGGCATTTCAGATCAGCACTTAATTTAATTTAAAAATCAACTTCACACGATAATTTCAATAGCAACCACGTGCGTACAATTGACAAACTCACATAGGTTATGTTTACTACTTAAGAACAGCTGATGAGAGGGGTGTTATGTAAACAAACATGTGTACCAACTGTTGGTGATGAAATATTTCATTTGTTGAAAACTCAATATACATATATGTAATATAATGATACTATATCTTGAAAACAAGAGCTAATATATAATTTTTATGGTCACTTTCGGTTTTAACACGTGGAAATACATTAAAATCATCTAATTTCAACCCCGAAACAAAAACTTTGTTGTGTTGTGATTTTCAGTCACACAAGTTATCTGCTTTCAATGCTTATTTTCCTTCACTACTTCATGATTCAAGAGCCTTCATTTCCACCCTTTCATTTCCCAGCTCGGTCTGCATTTATTTACAATAATAAATACCGATTTCACAATTTAAAAACATCAAAGTTGTCGTTGCTGGACAGAGAAACCCCATATCTATATCCGAAGTCCTTTGTCGAATGCCGGACGAATTCATGTTCACTTATCAATTGGAATATCGCTGTCCGTTTTGCATACTAACAACGCCTAGCATATCTGTTTAATCTTGTCCTCGGTGTTCTGAATGCAGGAGGATAGACTGGTATAATTCGAGGATTATTATTGTTATCAACATACTGGACTTTTTGTGTGGCTGTGTACGTAAGTGGACACAAGCAGTTATCTGGCATACCGCTATTTGAACAACACGAAGTATTTGTTCATAATTCCATTGGAGTTATAATTATCATTGGGAAAAGTTGTGAGCCTGGAATGAATTAAGCAAATTGAAACTTTTCCAATTTATTCTGCTCAGAGCTGACAAACTCCAAATAAATAACTCCACACTGCACATGTGATATCTAATTCTTTGTTGATGTTTTTGAGTCATCTGAGAAATTAATTTCTCACAATCACTAAATCCTCAGAAGTATGTGTTTTTCCCTATCTTTCATGACTCCAAATAACATTTTTCTTACGAAGACCATATATGTGATGCCATCGCTTTCAGTTTCTCAGGTTCATCCTTCAAGAACAATTGAGTCCAGTAATGTATTCGTGGTTCAGCCTAGAATAACTGATGAGACCTTCAGCAGGTCGAAACAGCGGTTTCTGGTGCTAGATCACATCAATAGGAACGCTGGCATTCGGCCTGTTTCACTACTACCTTCGTAGGTCTATTGTGATGCTTCTTGGTTATCATAGCTCTTTATCCAGCTCGATCTCTTTAATGACACTTCACAGCCTCAATATTGGCTCCTTTATATAGCTTATAGCCTATGGTTTTTCGTTCCTGCATCTCCTTTGCCTCAGCCTTGCTAACGCTTTGCATTCACGTGTAGTGCGATTTCTTCTTTCTTCCTCCTCGAAGCGATGGCATCATATTGATAAGATGCTATCGCTTTGAGTTCCTCAGGCAGGACGAAACAGCGATTTTTGGTGATAGATTGAATTGGTTAGATGAGATTTATAGGAGAGTTGACTTGCGGCCTATTGTAATGATCCTAGGTTATCAGAGCTCTTCTTCTAACTTGAACTCCAAAGTCTTGATATTGGCTCCTTGGCCTATGTGTCCTCGTTCCCGCATCACCCATGCCTCAGCCTTGCTAACGCCTTGCATTCACATAGTATGTGTAGTGCGGTTTCTTCTTTCTCCTTCCTCAATTCGATGGCATCCCATTGATGGGATGCTATTGCTTCGAGTTTCTCAGTCAGAACGAAACAGCGGTTTCTGGTGCTGAATTGAATTGGTTAGATTAGATTGATGGAAAACCTGACATGCGGCCTATTGTGATGATCCTTGGTTATCAGAGCTCTTTACCTGGCTTGATTTCTTTAATGAGACTCCAAAGTTCGATAATGGCTCCTTGGCCTGTAGTTCCTCGTTCTCGCATCTCCCATGCCTTAGCCTTTCTTTCGCTTTGCATTCACATAGTACGTATGGTGCGGTTCCGTCTTTCTCCTGGCAGAACCTGCATGGAGTTTTTTACACCAGGTACATAATGCTCCGTTAGTAGACCTACCACTACCAAACAACATTGCGATTGTGGTTTATCATGTTTTCTGTGAATTTTGGCGAGGGTTCGTTCATGAACTTGTCTGCCTGTCCTATTCTAGGAAGCTTCTTCCACCGGTTTGGTGATTTGTATCCAATTCATGGATGCAAGCCAAATTGGATACGTGTCTTCACCAGCCCACATGGCCTTGATGCAACTTCTCACTGGATAAAGCATCGGCCTTCTTCGTGTCCACGTATCTGAGCTAGGGTAGCGCTATTGAGGGAATACTGTTCATTAAGAGCGCTAAAAGAGCTCACTAGAAGTCACCAAAAAAATTAGAGGAGCTGAGCGCCTTAATTACTGTCTAGCTGTTGGAGAATATAGCAATGGTTTCGTTTTGAACCTTCTTCTTGAGCAAATCTACTACGCTTCTAGTGCTAAATCAACAATGCTTTCTGAGTTGTTCATAAATTGCGTTGCCCTGTCATTTGATGCAGTACATTGACCACAGTTATGAAAACATGTCCCAACGCTTCTTTTTCAATACCTGCAGCTCATCTAACAAATCATACACCCCTATATCATTCAGGTATCTAGATTCAACTTCAAATATTTCTATGTTGCCATGTGCCGATGTAATTTTCTTCCTTGAACCAAAATGAATCCCTTCCAATTGACACACCTGCCATGTTGTTGATGTGGTGATACTGATCCCGATGCAGTGATTCATCAGCCAGTAATATGTCTTTATTATACTTTTTTCGTTTATATCTCAAACGATACTAGATACTAGAACCATGTCACATAGGTCTTCGCTAGATACTGTCCGATTTTGCTAGGTTCAGAAAAAAAACTAGCCTGGATTACCCTTTTCTTAGATACGAATATGTATACCAGAGTTAAAGTTCATTTGTAAGTTGATTCTTTTCTTAGTAAAATCATCTTGTAATTCAATTCCATATCTAAACAGGTTTATTTCTCGATGAAAGTGAAAATATAGTAATTCAAGCTATCGTACAACAGAGAAGAAGTCATTTTACAGATACCTGTTCTGAAACAATACAGAAACAACAAAGAGTTCGAGGAGATTTTGAAGGAGATATATTTTCAGTATTTTGTACTTATTTTCTACCTCAATCAAATATTAACACAACCGGTTACAAATCAAAGTAAAAAAAATCAAAACTAGCTGTGAGTTGCAAATAGTCGACCTATATGAAATCAATTAGTTCGGTTCTTTTCGAAGCCATCGCTAATAACATCCTTCCAAAAATCTCATTCATTTTTTTCATGTCCCCGCAAAATTATTTGAACACGTCCGAAAAATAGTTGTTTGCCACATTAAATATATAATGATGGCGAGTTAATGGAGTGAATTGGGGCATTGAGCGAGCCATGTGCGAAATTCCTCGTAAATTATAAATCATTGTGTCCGGTTCGACCCTGTTGATCTCGATGACAAAGCGCTGATAGGATTTAGGAGACACAGCATCGAAAATGAGTCTGGTCTCGCTGAACTGCACTTTCATATATGAGCAGTTTATGTAGTCTTACTGAAAATGGATTATTATCGGAATTCAACCGTTTCCCCAAACATTGGAATACTGAACATAACGTTGAAATTTATAATAATCCAATCTTCATGATGTACAATATGCCTAGGGCAGGGTTTCTCAAATATTTAGGCACTGCGACCCCCATTTAAGGCTGAATATTTTGTCAACCGACCCCCAAGTTTCAAGTCAAAAACAATATCCAAAAACTATACTAATGGCTGAGTTTCATCCATAAAAATCAGTAGTGACTATTTAAATGAACATCATTCTTTGTCAATTGGATTACTTCATAATGAAAGACGGTAGTAGACCTCACTGATTTCAAACACATGCAGTTAGTTGTTTTACATCCTACACCTGTCAACAAAGTTTCCCATAATGATGAGTCAATAAATTGTTTGACATTGGAAGATGACATTGATTTGTGTATTACAAAACAAATTGAAGACATTTGAAAAATGTTACTACAAAATGAATTGTATGTGCACTGAAAGCTCTTATATGAACTAGCGACCCGCCCGACTCAGCACGGGTGCAATGCTGATATTAAATATAAAGTCACCCAGCGGGAACTTGAGGGCGCGGATAAACAGTAATTTTGTTTTATGGACACAGCTTTTTCACCCCAGTTGGAATATTCAAAAATTCTTTGTTATTGCACATCTATAACATAAAACGAATCTACATACAAAATTTCAGCCTCCGAAAATGAAGCTGTACGATAACAGTGATGAAAATGTGCCTTTATTCAAAGGAAGCGCCTTTTTCTTGTTGCTGATGCTCCAGTTGGAATAGTTTAAAATCCTTTTTCATTGTATATCGTCGAACCACCTGGTTGGTAGCCGGGTGGCTTGACGTGGGTGCTTTCTTCACTCAGTAAATCGATCGATGTGTGAGAAAATGGTTCAAACCTCAGGCTTAACGCTCGATTTCCACTTGCTATCGTTCAACCCGTGTTAGAAATCACACGTTGAAAAGTAAGACCTCGTTAGTCCTTGACTCGCACAAGTTTCAACTTCTCAGAGTTGTCGTTCGTAGGGGTGCGATAGCTGGTTAACGGAGAAAACATATTTTTAAACATTTTTCGAACATAACAGGTACCTACATACAAAATTTCGGCCTCTGAAAATGAGGCGGTACGGAAAAAGGATGATGAAAAGGTAACTTCATTTTATAAAATCCCCTTTTCCTCCGCAGCTGGCGCCTCAGTTTTAATATTCAAAGAGCATTTCTTATTGAACATCTGATACATAAAACAAAGCAGCATACGACATAATCGAAAAAAAAGGTTCAGTGACACCTCCAAATAATAATGCGCACCATTCAGATGCAATAGCTCCTCCACAATCTTTTCTGGATTCTCCGAGCCCCATTTGCAAAAATTTCAATTGTTGACGAGCGAGAAAAAAGCTTATTCGCTGAAAAAAATGTCGTATAAAAAATCGGCGATGATAGCCTGTTGCTCTAGCTCTCACTCAGCATATACAATTGTTGCAAAAATTGAATTTCACATGGATGAAGGTGCAAATCCATATACAAAATACTCCACAATGGGCCGTGAGGCAGACCTAATTGCTGAGGACGCCAAGGAATGGACAAGTTTGAATTATCCGCCACACTTTAACTAACAGAAGCATATTTTCGCCAGCGCGCACATTGCGCACTGACCACACATCTGTTACGATGTTGATGAATGATTCATATTCATAAATGGCAAACCTTTGACTATATAAATAACACTTCAGATGTCAGATATTCAACAACAGATAGTCTTGCAAGACCGGCGATTCTGAAACCACTGAATGGATAACTGTTTAGGAATCGCTATACCAGTGTATATATATCTTATTCTGGATGAACGAGAGCAAGAGTTTCGTCGGTGAGAAAACTTTTTCAAACCTACTGAAACATTGAGATAGGTGAATATGTATTCCATAATTTCATTTCAAAATAATATTTTTTTCATTATATATCTATACCATCTCGATACAGTCATCAGACTTATTAGTCATTGAGCTCTTTGATGGATTCGGCCCAAACTTGATGAAACTCCATAAGGTATTCAAAAAACACTTCATTTTGAAATTTTCACCGTGTCTGCCGTGTTGCGTTTTACAAAAACGCAACACGCCAATTCGTGTTTCGTTACCTAGGAAAATTTTATTTGTTATGACCCATTTTATTTTGTCACCTCATCTTTGCACCTGCGCTAGTTTAGTTTCTTTGTTTATAATAACACTAGCTGACCCAGCAACCTTCGTACTGCCTTAAAATTGAATCAGGGATAATGTAGTATTCCAATAGTAAAAGAATTTTTCAAATCGGTCCAGTAGTTTCGGAGCCTATTCAATTCAAACAAAAAATCTTTTCTCTTTATAATATTAATGTAGATTATTGTAGATATTACCTGCTGAAAGGTCAAAAAGGTACAGGTACGAAACAAGAAATTTTGGGGCAGATGACGACCCACGAATTGACGAAACAAGAACAAATCATTTTGTATACGAATTCGTTTAAACTGTGTTTTTATTCACGTGATAGATAACTCATTCGTTTTTACATGATTTGTCAATGATGTTATTGGGACAATGAACTGTATTCATTATTATCATCATATATTTCTGCGAACGGTTGCTTTTGGAAAATTCCTACTTCTATGATGAAATCCTGAACATTCCAAAGTTCAATTCTGAAAATATCTGTAACGCTGATGTACTCCTAATTCCTAATTGGATGAAATTTTGAGATTCTAAGTAATGGCAGTCGGTCTTTTGATGAAAATTAATGAAGTGTAAGGAGACATGTTTTCTTGATTCTGTCTTTATTTTAAGGAAGGCACCTGGTTCTGATGGAATATCCATGTAGCTCTTAATTAATGACTCCGACGAACTGAGGCAGTATGATGTTTTGACTCATTGGAGATAATTTATCCTGGTCTTAGATCTAGAGTACTCTTCATAATTGTGGAGAATTATTTCAGATCGAATAGGTGAGTCAAATACCATTCCTTAAAATGAAACTACGATGAGTTTCTGCTGATTTCAAACACTTTTTCAACTGAGTCATGCTTCGGAATGTCTGAGCTTTCATTGTGCGCCCCTCAAAGTCAGTAGAAATCATTTTCGAATATCGCATCTTTTTTTTTCTCGCTGATATCGCGCCATGCTTTAGCAGAAAATTATTTTCACTAGCAGATTTCAGAAGCTATTACGAGGGAATATATGGAATATATTGAAAAAAAAATCCATACTGAGAAAGGAGTTGCATCAATTGAAAGCTACGTTCAATTTTTTTTCAAATTTGGTATCAATTCTGAATTTTTCTTGTTGTCCATTATCAATTAATGCATTTCTCGAAAATTTTTCTATCAATAAATTATTAATATCCAACAAGCCTGAGGTTTATGAATCTCAATAATAATTATTATAAATAATGATCACTTCAGATTTGGAGATAGGCCTGAGGACAATGGGAGGAAATTATAATGGAATGAAAGTCACGGAGTTTGTGTTCAGTAAATCTATGAGAAGGAAAACCGTCAAGTCGCTTCAGGCTTCTCAGCTTTTGTTTGTATGCCTCCTCTTCGTATTCATGAAGCAAATTGAGTTTTTTAGATTTTTTTCTGTTTTGTTTATGTTCAGTAAACATTGTGAAAGATTTCTAGAATCCTTGAAGAGATTTTGTCTTTAGCAATATCAGAGAAAAATCGTGAAAAACTTGGAATGGAAGATGAAATCGAAGTGTCAATCTCTCTACTCAAACTTTGTTTGAGTAGAGAGATTGAGATGTTTGAATGAAGAGAATAAAAATAAAAAGTGTAGAGTTTCCAAGTCACGTTAGTTCACGATGTTTCGATTGTTAGTATCTATAATCGTCTTCGAGTGATGACTGGACTGGTTTCTCCGAGAGATGACTATTTATAGGTAGTTCAAATACTTTCACTTATCCCTGCTTTCCATTTTCCGCTTCACTGGTTCCGTGGGAGGTGACCGTTTGGCGGGAGTTGGCCATTTTTCGCTTGATGATGGGTTTCCATATGTTACGTATTTCTACGCTGGCCTGGCTGAATACGTTGTTGGACAACATGTATGCGGCTTCCTTGATTTTTTTCCTAAGCCAATGTTCCTCTCTGTGCAAGATCTCAGCTTGGGACCACTCGATGTTGTGTTGATGGGTCCAAACATGGTCTGCTATTTCTGATTTGCTGGTTTCCCCTCGCTGTGTGTGTTTCTTGTGCTCGGCAATGCGAACATTCAATGGCCTCTTAGTTTCACCAATATAGGATTTTCCGCACTCACAGGGTATCCGGTGAATGCAATTCTTGGAATCGCAGTCCGCGTTTGGTGGCCTGGTTTTCGTGAGGCTGCTACGGATAGTGTTACCGGATCCGAAGCAGGTTCTGATGTTGTACTTGGAACCAATTCTTCTCATCCTCTCCGATAATCCTCTGATGAAGGGAAGTGCAAGCACTGGTTGTGACGGCTTCTCTTCCTTGCGAGGCTCCTGCTGTCTTCTAGCCAGAGTCTTTTTTATCATCGCTTTGGAGTAGCCTTTCCGATGAAGATCATTTTTGATGATGTCTAGTTCCTTCTCGAGACCTTCCTCCGTATTACAGAGCCCAAAAGCACGGTCTAATAGAGTCTTGATGATTCCTCTTTTAGTCGATTGATGGTGGTTGGATTCGTGGTTCAGATACTGTCCCGTATGAGTGTTTTTTCGGTATACAGATGTTTCCCACTTAGTGTCGGTCCTCTTCACCAAAACGTCTAAGAATGGCAATTCGTTGTGGATTTCCTGCTCCATTGTGAAAGTGATGGAAGGTCTCACGCTTCTTCGATAAAAATCAGCCAAAAGGGTGAGGGAGCTGGGCTCCAACCTGAATGAACTCAAGACGACGTGCAGTTGTTTCCTTTTTCATTGAGGGCGATAATTATTTGACACTACTTCAAAATGATGTCATTCCAAGTTCAGCAAATTCATATCCTGATCCAGGAAACTCTCAAGTGGTTTTAGCAGGATCGAGCACCACCATATTACCAAGTTAATGTCTGGCAATACCTCGATACAACATTTCCCAATCGGTAGATAGGGAGGCGAGGATCGATTGAATGGCCAGCGCGATCACCTGATCTTTCATCATTAGATTTTTTTATGGGGATATGTGAAGAGCAATGGGTACAAAACTAAGCCTTCAGATTTGAATCACTCCAAAGAACGAATTACGCTTGCGATTAGGTCGGTCACGCCTGATATGTTGAATACAGTTTTATTCGAGATTAGGATGTTACCAAGACGTTCGCGGTGAATATTTCGAATATCTACTTCGTTAACATACATAGGTCTTTTCAGTATTCTACATTTCATTACGATTTGCATTACATTTCAGTTTTTGAGTGTTTTTTATTGAATTGAGGTAACCACATGATTTGTATTTATTTTATCTCAATCATTTGAAAAAACTTGGAAGCGATACTATTTTTGAATAGAAAATGAAAAGACCTCTCAAACGATATGTCACAAATATATACTTCTCATTTAAAAAATTGTGATTCGTAGGGGTTGAAATTTTACGTTGAAGAATGTCAAATTATTATTTACATTTGACGTGTTTCGAGATTTTTTTTAATATGTACAGTACCCGAAATAATTTATACCATTTGGCTTTTACACGCTGTATATATTTCACTCTCATCAATGAATTCAACAGTCTCTAAAAGACCATGAATTCAGTGGTGACGTTATCTACCAATCTAATTCACTCGAAAAGTTACTGAGATAATGGAGAAACATTTTCAATTACGTGTTAACGCTGCCGATTGCCTTTCCAATGTCAAGTAAAATACACCGTAATTCAATCGAATATCGCCCCATTGTTTCTCTGACAAAAATTCCCCGATAAACTTCATCGAATTTCCGCAATAGTCCGTCTTGTTCGGAAGTGGGTCATACTCTTCCTGAAAACGTATCCAAGCATTATTTGCGCTAATGGTGCAGAAATACGTGAGGAAAACTAGACAAAAGGCTGTAACAATACAACACAGCATTTGTTACGAATGACTGGCGTTCAAGTTTCGTGAAAAGATCCCATTCGTTGCTGTATCAGCCTTGGGAGCTTTTATCTGGGAGTTTTTCAACCAGCAGAGGAATTTCGTATTGAATATCGAGCCAGACGATAGCAAAGCATGATGCACAATATTCATCAGTTGAATATTTCTTCTTGCATTCATTACAATGGGGAGCTCAGCGGGCCTCGGTTGAAATGTGATGCCTATATTCTTGATTGGTTTCTTGATAACCCAGGGGAATTTTTACAGGTCGCAAAATATTTCCTTTATCAATTTTAGAAATTCAATATTCATTTCGAAGTTGTTCAATGGACTTTGAATAATATTTCATCTTCGACAATATCTTTCAAGTTGTGTATTTGTTATTTCTTAGAATAGTAACACTTTGTCATTGAGATTTCATCTTCAACAATAAAGTACATTTTGATTTGATTTGATTGCAATAATTGATAGTTACGCACAGCGCCATCTGTTCGCAAGTAGATCAAGCAATAATTGATAGTTACGTACAGCTCCACCTACCCGCGAATAGATCAAGAAATAATAATTAGGTTACGAACAGCGCCATCTGCCCGCCAATAGATCAAGCAATAATGCCGATAATTCTGTCAAAACAGATCCCGATCTAGAGAGTTACACACAAACATGCATACAAACAATCATACATACATACATACAGGTGAAGCTAATATAAAGCGTGTAAACAATATTTTATATCGGGAGTTTTCAGGTAAGCTAAGAGGAGGGGTTGTTGAATGAACAAGGTTACCAACTATGAAATTTAATACTGAAGATTATAGAGGTTGTTGAACTTACAAATTCAAAAATGGAGACCTACATCTTTGCTCGTTTAAGAGTATTCATTTCGGGTTTTTAATTGACTTGTGAATTGCCTTGGATTTCAACGAATTCATTTTCTTCCCTTCATTACATATGTGTAGGATTGTGTTTTTATTCTTGTAGATGTTCATGCGCTGTAGATTTTTTATCCAAACAGACGTGTTCATGAAGCCTTGCATCAAAATGTCCACTGGTTTGGCCTATATATACTGTTGATTATTCACCACACTCATCCTATATATACCTGATTTTTTCATTTTCCCGTTTGGGTTTTGCATTGAACAGAGTTCTGCCTGAATTACATATTGTATGAAATTCTAAAAGAATCAAAACACAAGATGAATGAAGATAACCTCAAATCCTACACATATGTGATGAAGGAAAGAAAATGAATCTGTTGGAAGCCATGGAAAACAACAAATCAATTGAAAACCCGGAATATATACCCCTAATCGAGCAACTCGATTTATGTAGATCTCCACTCTCGAATTTATAAGTTTAACTATCCCTATAATGTTCAGTATTGAATTGTATAGTTGACACCCTTGGTCATTTACCTACGTCTCCTTCTAGCTCACCTGAAAACTCCCTATATAGCAAAGTTTTCAGATTTCGCATTCTAGTTTTGTACTTGATACTGGGGTAAACCCGAAACAGGTCGTAAAAATAAAATATCTAGTGGAAATGGAACAAAAGTGTTTTTATTCATTTCATCAAAGTGATCACGGATTTCCACAGAATAAACAAGTCATCATCACACATATTATTACCTCCTTTTTATGAAAGAAAAAACAGTGGATCCATCAATACACGAGTACAATATATGTTATTTTTCCTTTCATTATTCATTGTGTTAGAGTAACATTTGGCGAAATATACAAAAATCGTGGAAAATTTCCAGAAAAGAAAGAAGGCAGTTATTTTCAAAATAAAATTTTCACGAAGATGTGTAGATTATGCAACGAAGTAACCTCCAGGCAGAAACTAAAAAGGCTTGAAAAAAATTGAATCAGATATTGTTTAGAGGATTGCTACACAATATTGTATATGAAGGAGATAACATTTCACTTACATGGCGGAAATCGATGTTTCAGAATGAAACACTTGCCTTATTGTATTGTATTGTATTGTATTGCCTTATTATATTATTATCATTATTATATTATGTGAAAACGACTTCATTCAGTTACTTGACTGAATTTCACTACATCAAAATTTAATGCATTTAAGTATTTCAATAGTATATCATCATGGCATGAAAATACGCTTTTTATTATTTTCATGTAATCGGAAAGTAACACATCTGCTGAAAAGTCCAGAGCCTGGGAGAACGGTATTTTTTCCCACTGAGAAGTAGTGTGAAATTAAAACAAAAAGTTGTTCTCGATCCATTGTTTTGAAAATGAGAAAAGTTGTCACTCTTAGCACAATATCTCACAAACTTGGAATATGACTGGAATATCATGAAATTTCAACAGCTTCCTGTCGTAGGTAAGTTCTAACTGAAAAAGCGATTAATGTAATGAGACTAGCGCTATCTATGTGTTAGGCCCGAAAGTTTCCAGTCCAGGTAGTATATATGCTATAATTTGGCGAATGAACTGGTGATAGTTGAATACATTGACGGACATGTAGATATTTTCATTAATCATTTCTATTTTCTTTGCCATCCCGGAAAGTTAGATTTCAATAGAAAACCATGCCTATTTCAAGATGAGTTATACAATCGAATCAGATATCATTCACAAAACTACTGCACAATTAAGTATATAAAAGAGGTAAAATTTCACTAGCATGGAACACTGTCATCCTCAATGGCGGACATTGATGTTTCGGAATGAGACACTTGTCTCATCTAGATAACATTTCAAGATGAAGCGCTTGATTGAATTTCAAGCTCATATAATTTTTTTTGAAAAAGAGAACAAAAATCTAAATGGTGCAACATTCTTTCACTAAAAACGCTTTCCACTATTTTCATAAAACCGGAAAGTATTTATGCTATTATTTGGTGAATGAACTGGTGATAGTTGAATACTTTGGCGGGATTGAATATATTTTTATTAAATAATAATTTTTATTTCTTGACTATCCCAGAAAGCTTAATTTCAATGGATTATTGAAACCGTACATTCTTTCAGGAAGCTGAGTCTATTCCATTTTGAGTACTTCTTTCTTCATCATCTTGTGCTTAAAGCACAATACTCTGTTGACGAATTTCTGCAGAAATGAAGTCTTTCTCACCGACTGTTCAACAAAAACCAGCTACTTTCAATATGTTTTTGAGTATAATGGTGCTAGTGATTTTAATTTGTGTATACGTTTTTGTTTACAGGTACTATTCTTCTGTTTACAAATAGTCCTTTTTAACTTTGATGGTCTAGTTTTAATTTTAATGTTAATGATAGGATTACTGGTGTATGTCTTTGTGAAGCACATCTGGCGTATTACCTGAGATAGTTTGTTACAATGTAGGCTTCTGTATCGTAATTGAACACTTTCTCAACTGATAATTCGATTGATTGATTGATTGATTCACATAAATCTCAAACAATTGATTACTGAAGTTTTGATCAAAATTGGTTCAGTCATAACGAGAATCTAGGTAAAAAGATATCTTTCCATATATTCCACTGTAGAATTTCCCATGTTATTATTTTATGGTGTATTTCCAGTTCTGCATTAAATGTTTTTCGATTGCAAACTTTATTCATGAAATATTATATTGTAATAAATCTGAAGCCGGCCCTGACCGTTATCTCAGACACCAAACATATGACTCACCGCGAAAGGAATGCGATCGACGAATCGTCACGAAAAGAATAGATGAGTACCGAAATCGCTGGAGGTATCTAGAACGTTCGTTACCAATATAAAAGGTCGGGTCCTCGCTCAGAGCGGGAGTCTGTATCTAGAAAGTGAATCGTGCGTTTTAAGAAAGAATTCTAGCCGGGAAGATGAATTAAGCGTTAGTTGCTAAGTGTTGTATATAAATTAGTTGTGATAGTGAAATATTGTTGAAAATAAATTTGTTTAAGACAGTTGATTCTTTAATTCGTTACAATATCATGCCTTTGCCATCTTTATATCATAGTATATATATTTTTTTAGAAATTCATGAAAATAATCAACATTCTTTCACACTTTCTCACAACCATGAATCTATTTGAAAATCTGTTTTTCCATTAACCAGCAGTCGCCCCTACGAACGACAACTCTCATATATCGAAACTTTTGCTAGCTGAGGACTAAAGAGGTCTTACTTTTCAACGTGCGATTCCTAGCATGGGTGGGACGACAGAAAGGCTCGCGTCTTGAATCATTGATTCACACAGCGGTTGATTGAATGAATTCTCTAAACTTGAGAATGTATAATTAAATTTCGTCAAACTTCAGAATCCAACCCTCTTTTTATTGTATATCGACGACTTTGGATTCCACGCCATCGGCTACGGAGGCACATCTTCACCGGCAACAGGAGGTTGCATATCTAAATGAGGATCTAGAAATGATTTCGAGTTGAGGTTGAATTCAATGCCACAAAAACCCAGGCATCGAATTTCTCCAAGAAGATAAATGAAACCGAACCGGATATAATAATGTTAGGTCAGACAATTTCGCTTTCTGCTTCGATAAGTTTGGTGGGAGTTAAAATGGACATCAATATGTCTTGGACAATCATGTCGCTGAAATTGCAGAAGCTGCTTCTCAAAAGCTTGAAACACTGTTCCAAACCAGATAACTGTACACACCTCAGCAACTTTTGGTGCTTCATAAAGCTCAGATCAGACTTTCTTTGGAGTAATATCCTCATGTATGGAGCTCTGCCCCATAACATACTTTGTAGTTGCTGGATTCCATCCAGAAAAGAGCCATCCGCCTGTTTGGAGACGCGAACATCACGTGCAACCTTGATAGCCTAGAACATCGAAGTAAGGTTGGAGATTTGTCTCTCTTCTATAGATACTTCCACAGAAGGTGGTATATTTGATTCCACCAAGAGCGGAACATATCAGAAATACGCGACGGACTGTGGCTGCTCATCGTTTTAAGATGCGATAGTTGTATATAATTATCACAAATAAGAAGAGAATGTTAGTTGTTTATTTTGGCATTGAAGATATAATGTTGTAGTGTCACAATATTGTTAGCCTCTTTGTGAAATGATTTGTTTTTACTATATTTATCATTATTTCACTATTTTGTTTTTCATTTGGTTACGTGTTCGTTCACCCATGAGTATATGTAGATGTTCACAACCTAGTAATGGAAATAATACTGTTTCTTCATGTGACCTGCTACAAACATTGTTGTTGAATAAAACATCCATGTATTATTTTATCTATCTATCTATAGCTTAGGACTACTTTATTATTTGCAAGACAGCAATAGCAATAATCGGCCTATATGAAAGTTGCCCAAGCAAAATGTTTCCTTCACAATATACGAGTACTGATATTGGAAATTCAGGAAATATAAAAAATGTTTCCTAAATTTTCAGTTCCCTTGCGATTTCATGAAAAAAATTTCCTGAAAACTGTTTTTAATCTTCGAACATCAAGACGTAATGAAAACATAATAAAATCAACACCTCATACATCTTTTGTCCATGAATAATTCCTCTGTTTACGTCTCCCAGAGCCGAAGCTCACAAAGCTGCGACAAAAAAGTATTTGTCATTACCACAAAGACTCTGAGACGAACTCGAAAGACATTGAAATGGTTAATTAAAAAGGGACTATTAATAGCCCGGCTCCTAATAACTTCGGAAAACATTCTGAACAATACGATTTATCAAAGTAATGTCATTGTTTGCAGTTTGTCTTTTGTTACTGGATGAAAAGGTTTTTAGAAAGGAGTCGGTTTATCGACGAGTTGTTAAGTCTCGCAGTGACTCCATAAAATTTCATTGAGAGGAGCATTAATATTCGAAATAAAGCACAAAGTTTCTCACAAAACCATTACGTTAGATTCGAATGAGTTATGTTTACTTTTTTATCA
This sequence comes from Leptinotarsa decemlineata, assembly GCF_025532065.1. Taxonomy (NCBI): domain Eukaryota; kingdom Metazoa; phylum Arthropoda; class Insecta; order Coleoptera; family Chrysomelidae; genus Leptinotarsa; species Leptinotarsa decemlineata. The sequence goes on along the minus strand of NW_027412688.1, from coordinate 2,834,678 downwards.
GGCCATACAAACACGGCTAGTGTCGCCAGTTCATTTTTATGATAAGCGGTAGATTTTGTGACAAAAAACAGTGCATTGGTACAAAAAACAGTGAAAATTATATTCGATTAGTTCAAACTAAATACATAACTTACACTATTTACAGTCATAAAATGGAAAGAAATAGAAAGTTAACACATCATCAGTGTGTTTTAACTGTCAAACAAAAATCAAAACAAGCTCTGGAAATGAATCCAGAGATCTATTGCAAAAACAGTAGACGTGGCAACAATATACACGGCGTTCCTCTCGAGCGATTTGTTCTTCACCTGTAGTAGATTGATTCGTAATATTCCGCAATCTAACTTCTTTGTGAGGAAGTCGATCCTCTGGAGGCACTGTAAATACTGTGATGGATATTGCTGACTCCACTTCTATATTGATATAACGATTATTCATGTGCTCCTAATCACAATTATCCTTGGGCGACCATAACAACTGTCATAGTCAAAATAGTGAACGTTGTGGAATTGTTTATTCTTTGATTTTTTTATTTACAAAACCAAAACAGGTTTTTTACTGTACATACCTGGACAAGCAAAAACAAGTCGGTGTTTTACAGACTTCCAAAAAGCATTCGATCATATAGACCATCGTGTCCTTCTCAGCAAATTGACAAAATTGGGACTCTCTAACCAACTGCCTACTCTAATTGAATCACACGTTAAAAGATAAGACCTCGTTAGCCCTTACCTGGGAGTGACAGCTGATTAACGGAAAAACAGATTTTAAACATATATCTGGTTGGAAGAAAACAATTCTTCGAATACGAATCTTTCAAATCGACTCAGAACGTAGTTACATCTGGGGTACCACAAGGTTCTGATCTTGGACCTCTTTTATTTTCGATTTTTATTGATTACTTGGCAACCTCTTTGAATATTCCTAGCCTACTATTTGCAGACGACCTGAAACATCGATCATAACATTTTGTTGACACGAGTTGACCTTTGAAAAATAGGAGAGTTATCCTTGATATAAAATTCCTGATTGAATTAGTAAACAACAATATTGACAGTACGGTTCTTTTACCCGAGATCAATTTCTTAGTACCAAGAAATGACGGTCGACACGATCTGAAATTCTATTGCAAAGCATCACGCACAAATGTTATGCTACGATCACTATTGAATTTTATGTGCAGTAGCGTCAAAAAAATCTATGAACATTGCGATATTCATTTAGATTCTCTGAACGCATTGGTATCATGTATCCAATATCACTTTTACTAATACTATAAATAACATTCGTGCCAGTACTGCTGCATTGCATGATTTATTGCTTTTTGTGTTTTATACTCAATTTTTCATTTCTCTTTTGAAATTCTACGTATAGGAATATTTTATATATACTTTTTTTTTAGCATTTACTTTTATACATTTTTATATTCCATCAGTTTTAATATTTATTTCATATATACTCTGTAATCATAGCATTTCCTGTAACTGGGTACTCCTGTTGGAAATAAATGTTTTTTTTTTAATAGAGACTAGTCTTCAAATTTTAAGTTTTTCAAATATCTATAATTTTTTTTACACAAATCACTTTACTACGATTCAGAAAGATGGATTAGGGCAAACCTATCAAGAATTGTTTTCATTCAAGTAAAGATTCTCCAAACTCACCTCATTTAAATTGACCATATCCAATTTCAATTTTATCTTAGTTTTTGAATCATACTCATTTTATCATGATCACTATATTCAATGATGATATCCTTTGACTTCCCATAAGTATATTGTATACAGTATGCATAAATCAATATGACCTACACGCCTAAAATATTTCAGACGAAGCGGCGTTGTCGCTTCTACTATAAAGTAGCGGCTTCTTTGATTTTTCAAATGGAACACCCCGTATATAATATCATATATATCATATCTGAACAAAGTTAATCTAAAATTGGATGTAGAGCTCAAAAATGTTGAAATATACAGGGTGTTCCATTTGAAAAAATTGAGTTCCACACATTTTTTCATGAGATCAAAGTATCTGCATTTTTTGAAGACCCTGTATGAGGCAAATGAAAATATGACTCGAAGTGAAGATCCCCATAGTATCACTCCACTCCATTTCAAATTTGATCGTTTTAGTGCAAGAGAGTTCAAGATCATCAGCATTTATAAAAGTTCATGTTTGGTAAAAAAAAATATCGAAATTAATTCATATCTTCTAAACGGTAATAGATAGGTATAGGAAAATGGTATATGAATTTGTTGACAAAGTGATAATGAATCATAATATGATATTATATATGGGGTGTTCCATTTGAAAAATCAAAGAAGCCGCTACTTTATAGTAGAAGCAATAACGCCGCTTCGTCCGAAATATTTTAGGCGTGTAGGTCATATTGATTTATGCATACTGTGTAATTTTCAGGTTGATCCGTTAAATAGTTTGTCAGAAACGGCTAATTAACGCTCATCATGAAAAGCCCTGTATATACATGCATATAACATTTTAATTTTAGATCTCTTTTTTGAAAATTTCCAAAATTTTTTCTATAAAGATGGAGACGTGAAAAATCAAAAAAGTTTTTTTGATAGAGCTGAAGTGTGTTTTACAAAAAGTAAATATTTGTAATTCAAGGACTGTATGACTGCACGTTAACAAAAAAAAGTCCATAGGTTTTTATACGACAAACACAAAAGGCCTTCATGGAAATTGAGATTCATCGAATCTTTTCATTATCACCCCCAAAGTAATCTCCTGAATTTTGGTCATTACTACTATTTATTTGTCTATTATTCAACACCACAACTTATGTGTCTATGACAGGAGAAAAACTCAAGAAATGTTCATGACTGAACTATCTCAAAAATTAATCATAACCATGATCTGCTGATCATGAAATGCCATAAGGCGAAGCGACCTTTGACACGCTAATTATAAGCACGCGCCGCCCCCCCCTGGTCGGCACCGCCGCAACCGTTATGTACATGCTATTCAAATCTGTAATATTTTCGAAAACATTCATTCGAATTACATGGCGTAAAGGGATGCTTTCACCAAAAACTATTACAATAGACATTTCTTTTATACTTTTTTATACATCGAACTTCGCCCTTCATTTTCTCAAATATATTTCAAAGGATTATTTTTATTTAAATGTACTGAAAAAGAAAATAATGAAGATGTTATTATCATTATCATTATTTTTATTATTATTATATAGTGCACAGTGTATTTGAGGTACTCAAATGATTAATTATTGCTGCATTGCTTGATATCGCTTCGTAAATAAGCCATTATTTCTCGAGGATGAAAAATGGTAATTGTGGATTATCTCTGAGAGATAGACATATACTATCGTGGACTTTTTATAGAATTTTTCAATATGTACAATAGAGCAGTACATTTTTTTGTCTATCTGGTATGGTTCAGCCAGCGTTTGCAATGTAAATGCATAAAATGTGTTCATTCATAACATCACGTTAGAAACCTCTGAAATTATCAGTGTTTCTCTACTATGTTAACTATCACGTTGATTGGTCATACCTCTTGTCCACTCAGACGTTTGTAACTGATTTTCATAGATGCAATTATGGAAAACACTCACCATTATCCAGAACTGTATCAAATGCTAAAGTTAGATATGTTTCCGTGAAAGGAATCACACGTTAAAAGGTAAGACCTCGTTAGTCATTGGCTCGCAAAAGTTTCGATTTCTGAGGGTTGTCGTTCGTAGGGGTGCAACAGCTGGTTAACGAGAAAACAGATTCTAAACAGATTTGAACTTTATGTTCTGAACGGTCTTAGTATTGTACAAAAAATATTGACGTCATATACTACATTGAAGTGAAACATTCTATTCATCCGTGTATTCACCTAAAACGCTAAAAACTGAAGGAATTGTGTTATAAGTTATAATTTCATAGAGCAGCATCATTCTAAATATGAGTCAGGGTGGGTAAGTTGGTCGTTTGTATGAACTTCTGATGTCATTTTTTCATACATGTGCCATAAACTTTTTCGAAAATAATTATTTATAGAAAGAAATCAAGAATGTTTTCGTCAAAAAAATTATTTTATGAACGTCACACGAATGTGTCAGCGAAGATAAATCACCTTGTAAAGCCCGGTTTATAGTACAAACTTGTCGATAGGTATTTCCTTCAGAATGAGCAGCGTTCCGAATTTTATGGCATATGTTGCGAATTTTGTCGCAAGTCTGCAATTTCCAAGAGGGTCTGAGTGAGAAAAGTAATGACCGGAACGCGGCGTTCGTGAAAATTCTTTCTAATTCTAACAGACTGGAAATGGCGGTACGTGTTCAGAATGAAGCAGTGAATATAATCCTTCAGGTGGAAAAATTTAATATATCTGCACGGGGATCTCTTCAAGATTATTAGTTTGTAGAGAATATTGAGTCGGTGGCCTAGTGTAGCATTGGATACAGGTTTCTCATTTTCAGCAAACATGATGTCATTTTTCCGTGTAGATTTTCATAATGACTTATTTATCATGAACAACAAAAAATGTCTTATCGAACTAGAATTGTGGGCCAAATTGGACAATTTTGAAGGAAAACTTCTGTTTTCAAACAACCTGTATATTCCTGCATTTTTCAATACAGCTCAATATTACTTGTAGCACTTGATATTCTGCTGGAGTCATATTTGAAATATAGAGCTTTTAGGTTTTTTCACACTATGACCAAGTAGGCGGCGATAAAACGGAATGCAAATCTTCACTGGTGGCTGAAAAATTTTGATTTAAGCAGTAAAGGCGCTCTTTAATTAGTGGTTTTCGTTCAATACTCAAACACATTCGCAATGAAGCATGAGAATTTTGGAAAATAGGATACGATAGTATGTTTTATATAAACCGGGTATAATGCAGAAGCAGCAGGTAATCACGAGAGGTGTTAGAGAAATAGTCGTTTTGGGAGCTGTTGAAAATAATTCCAAAACATTAACGCGAAGTAAGAAAATATTAACCTACTAAGAACTAATTTTAGAAGGATTTTGGAATAACACAAATTCTAGCCATACTGGACCAGAAGAGTTCATAAACTGAGACCAGGAGGCTTTGAACCAGCATGACTTTTTTCCAGTGGCTCCTTTAAAGACGCACATTTTCAAAAAACATGCTGAAACTCACAAACGATGATAGATATTCATATGCGACTTCACCATTGAGTTTATCATAAAATTCAACTCTCAGGCATAGTCCGTCAGTTAGTATTCATCTATCTAGTTTGACAACAGGAGTTTCAATTCAAAAATGACCAAATGATACTCTGTACATGAGATACTGATAAATTGATGGATGTAGCCGTTACTACATGGTAGGAAATCATAATGAAGAAAAGAGAAATGAAACATTCTATGTTTTTAACACTTTTATTTGTAACTAACGTTACTGCAATTTCATCCTATACGGACATTTTTAAACTTATACAATAAACTAACAATGATTCATTACATTAGCCATTATATACCACTCCTGTAGGTACTAATAAGGGTACGTGGCTCGTTTGGGTACCTGAATTTACAGTTTGCAATGCGGATGTGCCAATTTAAAAACCGGCGAGTAAAGTAAATAGATTTGATCATTTAACAGGTTGCACCCGCAATGTTTATGCTTGTGAATTTCCAACGATTCTAAATAATTGAGTTTGTAACCCTTCTTTGCATAGTGCAAAATTTCCGTATCGTTTAGATTCGGCAACTTGTGGTTGCATACCAAAAAATGGTTTGAAATCGTCGAACGTATTCCAAAAACACTTTATTGTGAGATTTTCACTAAATTGTTTTACAAAAACGCAACACGTGTTTCGCCATACAATGGCTTCATCTGGCGTGTCTTTCAACACGCCAGATGGTATCTGGCGTGTTGAAAGTATCAAGTATCGGCCGATTCCATCATATATATGAAATAGTCGAATCATTTGTTCCTAGTCTGAAGGAGCTTTCATGTTCAGCATACCGTTTTTGGAAATTTCGGCCGCATTGTCCCACATAAACACTATTACACTCCGGACACTTTATGAATTCCAACTTGTACACCTCATGTTTGGCATTGAAAAGGAAATGGTCTGAATGCCACTTCCACGTTGTTTTTTCCGGAGAATCCCGCAATCAACTCTGTTCTTTTCCCAAAATATGTTAGAGTTACTCATTTCTTGATTTCTGGTTGTTTGACCTGACGGTATATTAATCTGTAAGTGAATTTCCGGCTATCCAGAAGTTAGTCAGGAAACGAAGCTGTAAATTCAGGTACTCAATCAAGCCAAGTACCTCTATTAGTACCTGCAGGGGTGGTATATAATAGCTAATGTAATAAATCATTGTTAGTTGATCGTATAATATTGAAAATGTCCGTGTAGGATGACTGCAATGATAGAAAGTGGTAAAAAACACAGAAAGTTTCATTTCTCTTTTCTTCAATATAATATTGAACATTTTCGGAAAATATTGAATGGGTCCATCAAGAAGTTTTGGCTCGCGAGTTTGAACATTTTCGTGATTGACTTCACAAAATTGTGAAGTTTTTTTTTTTATGAGAGGAATTGGGCAAATTTTGGATATGCGGTTGGTTACCTCGTTCACGGGCATATGGGGCGTTGACAAACATGTTGTTTGTTTTCCACTTCAGCCTAGTTGGAGAAATGATGCTCTGAAGTAATTCGATTTTCAATCATCGGAAATCATCGACTTAATGATTATGATAGACACTTCTTTGCACTGACAAGTGGCCCGAAACCTTTAACACATTCAACTTCCTTTCCGTGTTTCTAGGATTATTTTTTTAATAAACTTGATGTAATTCCACCGCTAGATCAAATTGTTCTGAATAAGTGGATGGAAATGAACAAGAAAAATCAATAGTCGATTTAATCGGAACAATGTTACAGAAATATTTGAAATATTTTTTTTTTTTTATTTAATCGCATCAACCATTTTGGTTATTAGCGAACAGTATTTTACAAGCATATTTACAATTTGTTTTTGATATGAATAGCTTCTATGAACGAAAGTACATTATCTGTATTACAATTTGTTCCTAAAATAGTTTCTAGCGTTCCTATCAGCCTGTGCAGATTCCTTTGAGGGGCGAAGTTTAGGCATTCTGTCAGGATATGTTTAACAGTGAGTTGTTCATTGCAGGTTTCACACATCGATTGGTTGGTGTTTTTGAAAAGATAATCATGGGTTAATCGTGTATGACCAAGACGTAGACGTGTGATGATCATTTGATCTCTACGTTTTTTCGGTAAATTTGTCCACGGTTTTATTGATGATTTCACTTCCCGAAGTTTCGAAATTGATTCACTCCACCGATTTTGCCATGCCATTTCCACCTTCTTTTTAATGGCATACTGTAAGTCACTCAGAGCTACTTGATGAACTATTTCAGCGTTATTACTATTTATAGCCTCTTTTGCATTTCTATCAGCTTCTTCATTACCTATTATTCCTATATGTGATGGGATCCATATAAATTTAATAACTGTTTCTCTCTGTTGTGCTACATGAAGTTGTAGTTTCACATCAGCTACTAATGAATTGGTGGGATATAATTTTTGTATACTTTGCAGTGAGCTCAGCGAATCTGTCAGAATAAGGTATTTGCAATTTTTGTCTTCAGTTGAGTTGATGAATAAGAGAGCTCGGAATATAGCATAGAGTTCACCAGTGTATACCGTGCTAGTGGAAGGTAGTTTGAATTGGAGAAAGAAATGTGGTCCTACAACTGCTGCTCCTGTTCCCACAGTTGTTTTGGAGGCGTCGGTATATATTTGTGTAAAGCCTTGGTGATTCTCCAATATAGCTCGTAGGTTGTTTTTGAATAATGTAGAGTTAGTTTCATATTTTGGGAGATGACTAAGCTCTGTGAGGCATGTTGGTTCAGGTAAGGTCCATGGGGGAGGAAGATTGAGTGGATATGGGTAACATTCCGGGAGGGTAAGATTTAGCTTGTTGATATTGAGTCTGACTCTTTCGTAGAAAGGTTTTGGGGATCTTGGTTTACTCTCATACCACTGACTGAATCTGCTAGCTATAGTATTGTCATAAGTAGGGTGTGCTGGTTGAGTTTTCAGCTTCACTGCATATTTGAGACTCAAGTATGTCCTTCTGTCTTCTAGTGATGGTTCACCGGCCTCACTGTATAGACTTTCTATAGGTGTTGTGTGATGAGCTCCCAATGCTATACGTAGTGCAGTATTATGTATTACATCAAGTTTTTTCAGTAATAATTTATTTGCAGAACTGTAAGCAATTGAACCATAATCTAGTTTTGATCGTATAAGAGTTCTATATAGCATTAGTAATGTTTGTCGATCCGAGCTCCAATTTTTGTAGGTCAAGGTTTTTAATAAATTGAGCCTTTGGTAACATGAGTTGATGAGATCTCTGATGTGGCTTTTCCAATCCAGTTTTTGATCAAATGTCATACCTAAAAAAGTTATACTAATTTCCTGTTTCAAGCTCTGCTGGTTCAGTACAAGGTCTGCTGCCCTATTTTCAGTATTTTTCTTTGAAAATAATATGTATCTAGTTTTGTCGGATGAAAACGTGAAGCCGGATATGTTCGACCATTGCTCCAGATCTGAGATAGCTTTTTGTGTCATGGTGAATAGGTTTCCTATATTTTTACTTTTTGTGTATATCACAAGATCATCTGCATAGATACGTGCCTTTGAAGGAAGTTTTAGGTTTTGGAGAATGTCATTTATGGCAATGATGAAAAGGGTGGGGCTAATGACTGAACCCTGAGGGATGCCGTTTTCAAGAATCATCTCATGAGATAATACTCCGTTTGTTCTAACTCTGAAAGATCTGTTGCCAATGAAGTTTTGGATGAATGATAAACAGTTTCCCTCAATGTTCCACATTTGGAGCTTATGGATAATTCGATCTCGCAGTGTTGTGTCGAATGCTCTCTTGATATCAAAGAATACTGCAAGGCAAGATTGTTTCATAGCAATAGCCTCATTAATATCGCTTTCCAGATCTATTATGTTATCCATTGTTGATCTTTGTTTTCTAAATCCGCTCTGTTCTGGTATGATTAAGTTGTACTTTTCCAATGTCCACAATAATCTTTTATTAATGATTTTTTCTAACAATTTGCTCATTGCGCATGTTAGAGATATGTGTCTGTATGAGTCAGGGTTCGTTTTAGGTTTCTTCGGTTTCAAGATGGGTATGACGATTGATTTTGACCAGATTGTTGGGAAGTTACGTTTTGTCCAGATTATATTGAAAAGTTGAAGTAGGTGTTGGTGGGCACTAGCTGGTAAATTTTTAAGGAATAGTACAGGAATGTCGTCTGGTCCTGGGCTAGTATCGCGAAAAGTTAGTAATGCTTCCTTGTATTCATTCTCCGCGATTGGTAAATTCAGGAATCTTTTTCCAATATCGTCGAGTTTTTTATTTTCTGGTTCATTTTTTTCCTGGTTTTGTACATGTGAGGCATCTACAAAAGATCTTTCTCTGTAGGTTTTAGCCAGCTCTTCTGCGATTTCATGGTCATCATAAACTATTTTTCCTGGTGTTCTGAGTTGCTTTATTTTACTGCATGTATTCAATCCTGAAATCTTTCTAACCTTCGTCCAACTTTCATTCATGGAAGTCGAGCTATTGATAGTCGAGATATAGTCGTTCCAGGATTTACGTTTGGAGGTTTTTATTATCAGTCGTGATTTAGCTCTCAGTTTCTGATACTCCAGTCGATTGTTCATGCTTGGGTTCTTTTTGAATTTATTGAAGGCCCTTTTACTCGATTTGATTGCTTGATCACATTCAGCGTTCCACCATGGTACTGGTTTATGGTGATTGATATGGATTGTCTTTCCGATGAATATTTCCGCTGCTTTCACTATAATTTTTGAAAATTTGCTTAGAGACTCATCAATATCATGATTAATATCACAGGAGGCCATTTGTGCATCGATTTGTTGTGAGAAGTGATTCCAATTAGCGGATTTCATATTCCATTTAGGAATAGGTGCAGAAATTTCATTAGTCGTTATTTCCATGTTGGATATCAATAAAGGAAAATGGTCGCTATTGAAAGTGTAGTCGAGTCTATTCCATGATAGTCTCGGTGTTAAACTTGGATCGCATAGAGTTAAATCAAGTGGGGTTGATTCTCCTGTTTGGACGTTAAGTCTCGTAGGCGTACCGTCGTTCAGCAGAGAGAGATGAACATGTTCCATAACTTCTTCAATCATTCGTCCTCGTTGGTTGGTGTATGATGAGCCCCAGAGATAATTATGAGCATTAAAATCGCCAGTAATTATACGAGGTTGTGGAATTTGCTCTAATAAGTTGATTAAATCTTTTTTTTCTATTGTTTCTCCTGGTGGTAAGTATATATTACAAATATGAATGAAGTTGTTTCCTTGTATTTGCACAGCAATAGCTTCCATATTGGTTTCAATTGGAATTTCGGCTACTTCTATTGTATTTTTTACCAGTATGGCGACTCCCCCACTTGCTTTGGATGGGTTGTTTCGATTTTTTGAATAGTTTTCAAAATATTTCAGGGCTCCTTCTTTGCCGTCTTTGAAATTAGTTTCTTGGAGACAGATTACATCTGGGTTTTGTTGCGATGTCAAAATTTGAAGCATTGGTAGGTTATTGTAATAGCCGTTGATGTTCCATTGCAATATAGAAGAAAATGAATTATTTAGATCGAATGTGGATACGTTTTTTTTTTTTTTTTTTTTTTTATATATATATATATGTTTTTAGTAAGTGGTGTCTTGCGAGGAGTCACTTTCAATGTCGGAGGGGTTAATCTCCTGTGTTTCGGTTTGGAGATGAGCTAATATCTTTTTTCTAAGTTTGGTGCATCTACTTTTAATCGATCTTTCATTAAGGTAAGGATGTATCTTCGTGAGCATATCAATCAAGGCCGTCATGTCATTTGTATAGTTTTTTATTATATTAATGGGTTCTGAAGATCCGTAGATATTGTCAAGTAGATCGGTAATTTGGGTGTAATTGAGTATAAACGGGGGAGCCTGTTCCGATATGAAGTTCTTGGCTGACTGTGCTTGTTTGTTGGCGGAAACAAAGTTTTTATTGGTTTTGTGTTTTTTGCTATTTTGTGGAACTTCTGGTGGCTTTATAAATGTAATCGGTGTGTCACTAGTCTCAAGTTGAATATTTGCTGTTTCGGGTGGGGTGACAATTTCCTCGAAAGTTCTTTTGTTGTTGCTTTCCAATGGTATACGTTCAACAATATCTTTTTTGAGTACTGAACTATTGATTATTTGCTCAGTGCTCACTGAGGGTAATTCTGATCGGGTGCTTTCAGAAGTGGTATCATTTGGTGCTTTACAGTGTGCTGCTGTATGTCCCTGTTTTTTACATCTAAAACACGTGAAATTATCCTTTGATAAAAATATTCGGTAGGGGGTGTCGTCATGGTATATTATTAATGAATCAGGGATTGGGTTTTCTTCTGGGTTTATAAATATTTGTCTTCTGAAACTGTAGATATGATTGTATTCAGGTAGAGGAGAGTTAATCTTGAGAAAGGTCATCGGAGAAAGAAGTTTAATACCTAGGTTTTCTAGTTCTCTACTTAAAATTTCGTTGGGGATTGTTGGACAAACATTTGATAGGACTAGTCTTTCAGATAGGGTTATATACCTGCGAGCTTTCAGTCTTACGCTGTTAACTACTATGGTGCCTTCGTAGTTGTTCATGAATCTCTCGACTATTTCTTTATTTGCCAGGTACATGCATATACGGTTGTGAGAAAGCCGCGAAGAGAATAAAATATTCCTTGGTTGAATTATTTCTCCTAGTGAGATGAGGTAGTCTTGTAGTTGAGCTCCTTCTACTGATGAAAATATGATGGCTTGGTCTTTCGTTGGGTATTGCTGATGAGCAAGTGTTTCGGAATATGTTCTAGTAGTTGAGTGTTCATTTTGGGAACTCCTGTAGTCAGAAGTCCCGTTTGAATTTTCGTTCATTTTTAAACTTAGTTCCACTAGAATTGCTGAATACGGATCTGTCCTCCGAAGATCATCGTTGAAAACGGCAGGTAATAGCCTTGCTGTTTTGATTTGTAGGTTATATCGGTCGGAATGACTCGATTCAAGTGATGAAATGTGGATTTCTGTTTTGTTTTATTTACCTGCGTCAGTACAATGATGTTAAGAAGTAAGTGCAAACTCCATCGACATTCACCGTATTTTGAAGAACAACCATGAGTTCATTTGAGTATGGACATATATGGATTGTCTTCACTGACGAGATATATAGGAGGTCGAAACAGTATTTTGTCAATACAGCATTTTTTATAAAACATAACCTTCCAACAATGAATTCATCAGTCGAACATACGTTGAGAAGAGTACCAAAACAGTTCAAGGAAACGGAAAATTAATTTTCCTCAGACTTACTCTATTACATATTCATTCAATTGAATTGAAATTCCACTTGGCATAATAAATGTTGTGAAACTATTGTCTGCACATTTCGACTGTCATAAATTTGTACTTTAGTCATTCCTTTGCTATATTCTAAAAGCTTCCACTGTCAGGATGAGGCATTTCATTGGGTGAACGTATGTACATTACCTTAAAATACATCCGTGAGCTTGTCGTTAAAGGATTTTCTAAAACAGCATATTCAAGAAAGAGAGCTTTCAAGTCGAAATGGAATTTTAAATCTCTGAGCGAAAGCTAGCAAGAACTTTTTGAGGAGCCCGAAAAACAAATGAATAATCATGGGAAGCCCAAAGGGCATAATCAAGTGTTTGAAAGGGAAATTAATATAACTTTGCCGTGAATATTATTCGAATTGTTGAAACAGTCGAGTGAAGCAGCTGGAAAAGAGTTTTTATATGATTTATATGTTTGCCTTTGAGATGGGGCGCTGGCAGACGAAGGGTTGAACTACATTAAAAAGGCGACGTGGGTTGTGTCACGAAATGAAGAGTTTTTGAACCTATGGAGATAATTGTGTACCTCTCGAGTGAGTCGTGTTTCTCATAGGTCTTCTGTAAATCAGTTGTGATAATTCCAGATTGTTAATACAGGCTTACAGTTCGGAAATTGGTCACATTCTCTATCTTGATTCATGGACAAGAAATTACTATTTTGAAATGAATTCTAACACGCCTACTGGAAAACAATTACTTCCCACACAAGAGACATTTTTTGTTTAGAATGAAACAGGCTTTCGGAAATGAATTTTTAAACGGTAAACAAATAAAAGACAAAAAGTTACATTGGAAATAAATTTTAGGGGTTGCGTTTTCCACCCCTTACAACCATGGGGTAAACCAAATGTCTTTTTGGTAGTACAAAACGTCAGGTTAATTTCAATATTGTAACTTTTTCAGTGCTTGTGAAAAAAATTGTTTTACAAATTTTATGTATCCCCTTTAAGGGGCTGTATCTTAACGAGGGATGATTCAATGAGAAAGTTTCTCTATATGAAAAATCTTTTTTTCGATGAGGAATCATCTCCTTAAATGTTTTACACTTATTCAGTTACACCCTGTATACATTTGAACTCCTGGAAAAAAATCAGTTTCATCCGACTTTATCAGTATTATAACTATGAAAAGTATGATAGTTCTTTCATTATTGATGGAAATCAAAATAAATATTTTGATTTTGGATAGATAACCTACAATCATGTTATATTGGAACATTTCCGAAAACTTAACTTGAACATGGATTGGCATATACATTATTTCGAAAATTAGTCACCAGTATTGATGGTTTTGCGATGGTTTTGTAGCCAAACTTCCAATCGTTCATTGTTTGATATCGAAACTGAACTTTCTGGTGTAGCAAACAAATTGATTCTTTAAAAAAAGTATATCACCATTTCCGTCAAAGTATTCAATTATCACCAGTTCATTCACCAAATTATAGCATAAATACTTTCTGATTACATGAAAATAATGGAAAACGGTTTTTTGAGACACTTTTTTTCTCTTTGCACTAATAACAGTATCCAACTGATACATAATATGGATATCAATGAATTGAATACATCACGTTCAAGGTATAATAAAATTCAATGAAATAATTGAAAGAAGTCGTTTGCACATATTATCAAACAAAAACGTGAGAAAGAGACCGGGAAATTGAAGTATCACAATAGAAAAGTATAGTGGCTGAAAATATAATTTTCTTTATTGGGAATATCTTCCATTCTTTCGAGTACATCAAAAAACTTCCATTGACAAACTGTTTTTTGCCTCATAAAAGGCAATTTTCAATGAACGATATTATTCAGTGCCATATTTTGGCGAAAGAACTGGTGCCTAGGAATTAATATTATGGAGAAAGTTGAGGTGTTTTTCTTCTTTGTAGGGTAAAATAAAAGTCAGTACTCCAGTCATCGTTGCTCAACGACCATAAAGAGAACCAACAACACATTTTCTTTAACAAAACTGAAAATGCAAATAATTTAATTCTTCCACTGAAAATATGAATATTTCTAACTTGAAACATTCATCTCTCTACCAACGTTGGCTACTTTTCTGGCTAATGCCACGACATTCATCGAAGACGTAGATCGTGAGATCTAATGATATACATACATTTTCTCTATTCTGCATCCTCTCCTACTCTCTGAATGCCTCATGAGCCAAAAACAATTTAGCTACGCAAAATGTCGAAATTGAAATCTATACACTAGACACTCTGAAAAACGAATAAAAAGTATCATTTTCGTTTCCGTAATCGAATCAAATCGCCAACAAACGAAAGCTTAAAGTTTATCCTAAACCCGTCACGTCTGGCTTCCCAATTTAATCGCATGAATCAAATGGCCGCAAGTCCATCCGTCTTGCTTCTCAGACATATACAACAAAGTATTCCAAGTAATTACTGAGAACGACGGTTTAATTGCATTCGCAGAAAGAAATAGAGGTTTCCGGAAAACTCCGTTGCTCCCATTTTTGTTTATCCCATTTATACCTTTCCCTTCAATTGTATACAACGTGGAAAACATTCGTAATGGTGTAAATCTATAATCAAAAATAGATTCAAAATATCCTTTTTCTGAAAATTTTAGTCTGTCAGAGCCAGAGAAACATGAATGAAGAAGTGAAATCGAGTCCTGAAAATAAGTTCAAATAATGAGGTATATTTTGTTAAATATACCTATCAGATATAATATACTTGTGCCATCGTATTCCCCAATCCTCAAAAAAGTTCTCATGAGTATTTTCTGGTATGTCCTTGAGCTTTCCCAGCGAGTCGATCTTAGGAACAGAAAAAGTCACAGGGCGCCAAATCTGGTGCATATGATAGCTGGAGTATGATTACGGTGTTGGTTTAGGCTACAATACCGGACATTTTATTCATATTGCTACTTGCAAGCTGCACATAAGTCCCTGATTATAATTTCAGTAATGTAGCAATTTTAAAATCAGGGTAATTATAAAACGGGTATTCTAAAACACAGCTCATCTGTAATTTCTCATGAATATATCGCACCCTTAGAATGAAAGTGACTTAATTCAAAAAATGCAGTTTGTGGTAAATGAGCAAGAAAGTTTTCAAAAAAGTATAGTATTGAATACATCTCAATATAACTCTTTTGTGTTCCGACGCATTAGATCGATTTTTAGCAGATTTATGGATTAGCCTTTTGAGTACACCGTGGCCAAGTAATTTTGTATTTATAATATTTTTAATATATATTTTGACATTAAATATAAAGTAGTTACAAATTGAGTCACTATTGCAAAATTATTTTTGAACTTTTTGAGATTTTTTATGAGTTAGGTCTGTTTATGACGCATATTGGAGAGCGTTCTGTTGACATAATGAATAATAAGTCATTGTTGTACTGAGAGTTCTGTGAATATAACGTAGTAAATTGAAATGCAAATTTTTTAAAATCAAATGTATCTATTTATTTCAAGTCTTTACAACAGTCTTAATAACTTTTCATTTAAGTCTTATCATTAATGAGGTTGTAGTAACTAATTGCCTCTTTTGACTAGCAAATAACACATTATTTTAGAAACATAGTCTTAGATTACCCGTAATTTACATTACGCTTACAAACTAAAAAATCTTATGTTTAATCAGTTTAGCAAACAGTACCTAACTGAAAATCACATAAAAGAGTTACTTTTGCAAATTATAAATTAAAATTCACATACTTTGATAACAAAACAAAATATATCTTTAAACTTATTAATGAAAAATAACATTCAAAGTCAAAACTCTTAATAACTGAGAATCACATGAAAGAGTTACTATTTCAAACAGAAAATAAAAATCACATCCTTATATAGCAGAATAAAAAATATCTTTTCAATTAGTCATTAATAACGACGAGTAAGATTTGTAGTAAAAACTTTGTTTTAATACGGTTTTTTTACTCATTGTTAAATAAAGATTGATAAAAAGCAGCGTAAACATTTGGTATCAAGTTTTTTTTAAGTAACTCACGGAGATCCTTTTTTTTGTTAGTACTTAACTCAATCCTTTCCGAATACAGTTTTCTAAGTTCCAATTGTTCTAGTGTCGGCATTTTCTTCCTTTTGTTTCTGACGTTAAGTATTTTAAAATCATCTTTGTAAGAAGTCTTGTAATAGATCAGAAATGGATCTTGTTTCGTAAACTTCAGCAATTTAATATTATTCCAGTTACACGTTTCTCTATCTTCATTTTCTGAGAAGTTGTAGCCCCATTGAACTTGTAGATCTTTTAAATCAAAAAAATAATGAAAATCAAGTTCGTGAACAAGAATTGGGGATCCATTCTTCTTAGCACTTCTCATCAAGGTGACGTATTGTTGAGGAATGTATATGGGACCAGACTTAAGACTCTTTTTCACTTCTTTCTCTATTAAGCTATGCACGCTGTCCCCTTCATTTTCTGTATGGCCTTGTATCAAAAATTTATGAGTTATGGAATGGATGTTTTCAAAATACACAACCGCAAATGAAAAGAAACTCGCTATAAATTTATTTTTATTCTGGCCACCACAGTTGTCAGAATATAAAATGACATCTATTTTTTTTCCTCCGGATCGTGCATCAATAGATTGAAGGTAGTTGAATAAGCAAGATCCTAATTCGTTTGAGCCTCTCTTACCTTGAGTTTCGTCCCAAAAATAGCAATTTACGCTTTTATAACAGCAATACTTAGAATCAGATTTTACTTCCTTCGGTTTATCCAACTCTACTATGGTAAAATTGAAACTGTTGAGCCTCGATTTATAGTAAAAGGCAGAAATATCGCCCGTTGGACATTGCATCACAGCCTGAAGATCAAAAATTGCGCAAACAGTCGTATCACTGACGTTTTCGCGATCTGTTCGCTTTTCCTCTCGGGATAAAATTTTCTCTTTCAAATGGGTGTCATATTTTCCTTGAATATTTAGTCTGTTAGCTTCTGGACATAGTAAGTATTGATTACATAAGTCGCATTGATCTTTTTTTGGCTTGAAAAAGCCAATATTGAACTCAGTAGTAAATATCTCGTAGAACTTGTTGAACTTTCCGTAGGTCTTATCATTTTGCTTTTGATTATCAACATAATCTCTGTATATTTCTGTGATCGTTCTTGAACCATCGATGTACTCTCGTGTTGTCTGTGCTCTTAAATAATGAGACTCTATCCGGGGAATAGAATTTATGTGGTCTCTCATATCTTGAATAATATTTGCGTCAACTTTAATATGTCTGTAATGCTTACCTCTTAAGTCTTTCTGCACGAAACCTTCAGTGTCTCTCTTGCTTTTAACGGTGCGAATCATGCGATCAGAAATGTCTAAAGTTTTCAAAAAAAATGTTTTGCACACTCGCCGTTTCTCATTATTTAGAGTGAAATAGAATGCGTGGTTAAATTTTCTTGGATTTTCAGCATTAGAGTAACGATATTTTGGAGATATTTCGGCCATACTTGAATTGATAAAGGAGCGCTGTAGATCAATTTCATTCAAATCCCAGAATTTTTTGAAAAGACTTGATCTCTGCTCTTCGCTGATATTGTCTCGACATTTCAACCTACACCTTTGAGAACACGGTGGTTTTACGGAGCGTGCTTTGATTTCACGTTTTGATTTAGAGATAGAAGTGTATGCTTGCCCACTATTCCTTGCAATTTTAGCGGACGTCTGTTTCCATTTCGTGGTATCCCGTCTCCTTTTTCTGCTGTTGGAAAAATAATTGTTATCTTGATTAGTGTTTTTGTCGCATTGTGCACTACTGCTACTTGATGACGAACTGCTGCTAGATGAAGAACTGCTGCTAGATGAAGAACTGCTACTGGATGAACTTATAGAAGATGAACTACGACGGGAAGATTTTTTTTTTGACAACAAACTACGGGCAGGTGAATTGTTAGGAGGAGACGTCTGACTGTGAGATGAGCGGGAGTCAAAATTAGTTAAACTCTCACGACTTTTGGAACCCTTCTTCTCTGGCACAATTAATGTCGGATCGCTATCGCTTAGGTCCACATCGTTTTCGCCGGAGTGTAATGGTGACATCTTGTATGTATCCATTGGAGTCGATTTTCTTCTGAGGTGAGATCCAGATGAAATCTTCGATGATGATGATGACATGTTATTTATTTCAGGATCAATGATGGCTTTCTGTGACAGAGTTTTTTCCACGTTACCCTCGTAGCTGTCATTAATTACTTCACCTACATCACGATCTAGGTGGACGTGTGTATGTAAGTCCTCAATTTGAGACGGAAGTGTTGTGTGTAGTAATGAGCATTCATTATGATATACAGCATCAGAATTAGGTTGGTTTTCTTTATCGCAACTCCAGTCATTCGGAATAGGTGGATTGGTGATTGTTACACGATACTGATTTTCTACCCATTGAGCAACATCGCTATTGAGACACTCAACTAAAGGCTCCCTGTCTTGTTTTTCTTTTTCATCAGTCTGCAATTTTGGAGGTGTTAGTCCCATCAAACTAAACATCTCTTGAACTCGTCTTGATGTTGTCATTTCAACTAGTAAACTTGTGAAGTAAAGTCTGAAACAAAACAAATTTATTAAACTGTAATTCATCGTTTGGATTTAAACTCTCTCTCTATTATAGTCGATCCTTCATTACTAAAGATCGTGATCATCATTCTTATGCCCAAACAATCGGTTTGTTAAAATACTTAGTACTTAAATCGGTACATAACGTACAAAACTTTTATATTAAGGTGACGTATTCAAAAAAATAGCCAACTAATCCTTCTTATTTTTACTACTAAACAGGCTCAATATTCAGAATAACAAAAATAATAAGTATGATTTTAGTCAAAAATAGACCTATTCGTATAAGAGCCGTTTGTCTTTAATTATTATTTTTTACTAAATGGACCTAATCTGTTAATGGTCACTGAACACTATAACATATTTTGTTCTATACAGACCTATTTTATAAATGGTCACTTTATTACAAAAAAATTGTTGTTACCTACCTTCACAGTATTTGCAATAAACAGACACAATTCGAGATCCGCCGATGTTTTACACGTCCACTAGAAAACACTTCTGACTTAATACTAGTTCTGCCTCTTTCACACAACATGCATAAATGAATAGCGGGAACAGTAAAAGAGACCGAAACATGCGCTGTCCCTGTTATACTTAGAGATAGGTGACTTTTTCTTTACAGGGTTATAGAGTTTGCTTTATAAGGTCAGTTTATGGTAAAATCGAGTATTACAGGAATTTTGAGTTAAGTCACTTTCATTCTAAGGGTGCGATATGGAATGACTGCGAAATGAATTTAATCCCCCAATTTTATTATATTGAGATTCTACACTAACAATAGAAGAATTGGCACAATAAGAAAGTTATTATGACATTTTCTAACTGCACATAATGGGATAATTATCCTGTCAGTAAGAAAAACATATTTTTATATGACCAACTTAAAATGAGGCTGATATTTGATATAAATGAAGAAATCACTATAATTTTCAGAAATCTTACAGAAAAAATCCCCTGATATGAAAATTATGAAGATATTTGAAAATATTTGCCACAAATATCAATATAATTCTTATGACAAATATACTCCTCCACAACCTATGAATATTTGAAATTATTTTGTTCTTGCACATATTCTCATTGAAGAAACAAAATAATTTTTCTCGCCATTATACTTCATTATCATATGACACAAAAAAATTAAAAAATATTTCTCATTTGAATTAGCAAGTTAGAAGTTTCGATTTCGATGGATTTAATTAACATTGTTTTCATAAGGTAGGTTCCATGAAAAAAATCAATATAAATTTGCCACAGAGTCAAGACTAACTTATAAAGTCTTTCAACTATAATATTTGGATTTCTAAATGAGTTTTTATTTCATTCCACTTATGAAAAAACTAAACAAATTGAACACAAAAATTCATGAAAGAAACAAAAAATTGACATGCAAGATTATTCATCTGTTATTCAATAAAAATCCAAATAGTTTTTGTCAGAAGTGATACATTTCCCGAACAACCATGTGGTAATGACTCCTGATGCACAACGCCATGGTGATCGAATAAAACAGTGAGCAGAACCTTGACATTTTATAATAATAATAATAATACTAATAGGTCTTTATTCCCATAATGATACATTAAATGAACGGGAAAGGCTGAAGATCAGTTGGTTGCACCAAAAGATGCAACCTCTGTTTTTCATCTTAGGCCATCGGACTTGACGTGCTCTTTGTTGTCTAGGCTTTCATAGATTCTTCCATTAGAAGGATTAGACTTTGATTTTGATGTCACAACCATATACTCATGATTCGTCACCAGTTTTGACTCTTTCAGGCAAATCTGAAAATCTGAATCACCGTTCTGAGTCACCTGGTAGAAATTCAGCAATTTTGAAACAAATGTTGTTGCCAAACTTTATGCACATTTTCTCCATAAAATTGCATGGCATGATCCAACTGATAAGCTGACATCCTCAACAACTTCTCTAACAATGATTCAACTATTCTCCATAACTATTCTTTTCACTTTCTCAGCATTTCCAACAGTTGATGATGTACTGGGCCGTCCAAGACGAGCGTCATCATTCACGTCTTCACGACCTTCTGTGAAGAGCTTGTACCATTTGTAAAAAAATTTCTGACTCAGAGTACAACCAACATATGCCACTGGCAACATTTCAAGTGATTTTGAGCACTTTGATTCATTTTGTTCGGTAGCAGAAAATCTCCGAACTTGCAAAACATTTCCAACTTTTATTCCTCTCATCAAAAAATTGAACATGCTAAACAGCTGAAACTGTGTTCGAATCGGGCGTACCAACATAAAAAAATTCAAAAATTGGTAAGCAAATGTACTTAGCCTGCGAAATTTGACCCTTTTCTTATTGTGATTGTATAATTGTATAATTGTACACTACTTCGGAGAGTTGCTGAAGTCGGTGTAAGTGGTGCGATGCTAAAATGGATCGAATCATATTTAAAAAACAGAACTCAATATATCTTTATAGACGGTTATTCATGTGATGTATGCTGATGATCTGAAAATTTATCTTCAAATGAAATCATTGTCAGATTGCTTGAGAATTCAGAGTGACATAAATAATTTATTTGAATTTTGTAAACAAAACGAATTATATCTCAATTTTTCCAAATGTAGTTGTATATCATTCACCCGCAACAAAAATATTCTTACATATTCATATCACATAAATAATATCTTGCTGTCACGAGTTAATACATTTAAAGATTTAGGAGTTATTTTTGACTCCAAACTTATTTTCGATAAACATATAGATTATGTAATAAATAAGAGCAGTAGAGCTCTGGGATATGTCAAGAGAAAATGTAAATTCTTCAATCAAACAAAATCAATACAAAATCTCTATAATGCTTTTGTATTAAGTAAGTTAATGTTTGCATCAACCATCTGGAGTCCACAGTATAATATATACATCGATCGATTAGAACGTATTCAAAATCGATTTTTAAAACTCGTTGCTTACAAACAAGGTATTCGAATCACTGAAAACAGTGATACTTTGCGAATTAGACAAGACCTCCAGTTAGTATCGTTGGAACATAGGCGTAACATATCAGATATTTTATTTTTACAAAAAATAATAACAAACAAAATAAATTGTCCATCGTTATTATCAATCATTTACTTAAATGTTCCAAATAGAACAATGAGAGCACATGAATTATTTAATTTACCTTTCAAGAGAACAAACTGTTCGCAGAACTCTCCTCTATGTCGATGCGTTAAATGGGGTAATTCTCTCGCAAACTACTTCGATATTTTTAATACTTCTTTGCTTACTGCCAAAAAAATATTGAAAGATCATTTTCATAAATTATAATTAATACATTTCGTCAATAACTATTGATCAGTTTTTATTGTTATTGTATTTGATTTTAATTCATCCCTTACTTTAGACACTGTGTACATGTGTAGTATAGATATTACTATAATTTAATATTAATTTGATTATGTGGATACTGTAGGGGATTTTTTTCTGTTTGTATCCCGAATATATAAATAAATAAATAAATAATTCACCGACATTATCGCATATAAATTTCTAATTAAATTAGAAGTTGGGATAGAGATTCTGAAATTATAATTTATATGGTGAGAAGCATGAAGAGGGAAAAAAGTGGAATTTTGATATTTTTCTCAGGACGAAACACAAGCACTCAAATTGTGGATACAAATACCAAAAAATGATGTGTTCGATCAATTTGGTATGATATAATTCTATAATGGAAGTTCATCAATATTTCGTTAGTTTCTGTTATAACTATGTTGATTCAGTATATTGGTCTATTCACAATGTGAACAGGAAATTATTCATTCGTGAAAAAAATTCCAGATAGTATGACGTTTTTGTAAACTTCCTAATGAACTGATATATAAAAGGGGATTCAAGAATTAATAAGAGGAATTTGGAATGCTTTTTTGAATATTGTACTTGTGAAAATGATAATTAAAAAAATGGGACGAAATGGAATATAAAAATCAAAATTGACGAATCGTTAATCCTAACCATATCAAATTCAATTGAAAATGATTCCACATCTGATTTTCGTGGCACAAAGGACATAGAAACAATTCATATGCAAATAAAGAGCTCTCTGATTTCAAAAGTTCAGTTTTATTACAATAACGTTGATGATTATGGAACCTTGAAAATATTGATAGGTTATAAATATTTTCTATCAAACATGTATGAATTGAATGTTCAAGTTATAGTTATCAAAATGTATTCCATGATCTAAATTTGAACAAAACTACTGAATCGAGTTCATACGAACTACTAATCATCAGTTAATCCATCAGTATATGCATGAGATCAAACATGTCGCATCCAAATTAATATCAGCTCGTTTTCAATTATGGATAATATTTCTTTGGTTTAACCCGGATATGAATATTCAGTTTACACACCAGTCGCTGAATAAAGTGATGATTGAACCACTATTGAATTGGAACTATCTTGTTGACGAAAATTTAGCAGAGAATATGCTTTTCACAGTTGAATTCCTTACTCTAACGATATAACAACCCGAAGGATGACTGATTCAATAAAGTCTCAGGTACATTCATGGATACAAATGAATTGATTCGTGTTCGTAGAAACTGTATGTTCTTCTAAAAATAAGAGAATTCATTTCATAATGTAGCAGTTTTTCCACATTATATTGATATACAAGGCGTTCCAAAGAAAACTTGACCCCCCCTGTGAGTCAGAAACGGACATGTAATCGAAAATTTCCAGAACACGTCAATTCAAATTCCTAGGGGGGCTAATTCTGATATGAAAATCATACCCGAAACTCCACCACCCTTCGGTCAGCAAGTACCCCCCTCTATTTTTTTCAAATATATTTCGTCCCTCTGTTACCTCTGTAATTTTGTTCGAAATTGGTTCATTCGTTCAATAAAATGAGCGACAGCGAATTTTCTGTTTTTTCTTAAATAAAACGTTCAAAATTCAATTTCCTAATAACAAATGGACCATTTTCAAAAAAAATTATAGAAGCAATAGAGGAACAAAAAAAAGTTTCAAATGATGTATCTTTCGACCCCCAATAGGGGGTTAGTTGCTGACCGCAGGGGGGATGAAGTTTCGGGTATGGTTTCCATATCAGAATTAGCCCCTCTAGAAATGAAAATTAGCGTGTTCTTTGGAATTTTTGATTACACGACCGTTTCTGACCTACAGGAGGGGGGATAAGTTTCCGTTGTAACGCCCTGTATATGATGTAGAGAACAATATCCTAAAAATGTTCACTTCCTTATAATACCTATATACCTACTATATAATCAATATGCTTCATTTCAATCCTACACGAAAAATCATTACCAGAAAATCACGCATTGACAAACATATAAACATTGATTAAACTTTTAATTTTTCAGAGTCGTAGGTACCACATATTTCATACAAAAATCTCGAAATTTCAGTTTCTTGAGTTGACATGTATCTGGCGGTTGGTTTTCAGTCATTCAGCGTTCTTTTGGTAAAGATAATATATTTGTTCATTCAAAATAAAATTCTTGAATCAAATTACAATTTTCATATTGTATTCATCATATTTTCATATTGTTCATATTGTTTTTCATATTGTTCATATTGTATTTACAAAGTCTGTTGGAGAATAAAATAAATTGTCATTTTTCTCAAAAGCTAGTAATTTATTCATCAATTTCAATTTCATTTCATTTCCAAATTAGTCTTCCTGAGATGTTATATACTTGTTCCAGAGTTTTTTCGAATATTTGAAGCAGTCCTGATATCCTTTTATTAGTTTGTCCTTGAACTTTCTCACAGATTCGGTTTTTATCTCCTCAATCTATACACATCCATGTATAGAGTTACTTATTTTCAAATTGATTACTTCCTTCCTTTATTTGGAAAATTCCCTCATTCTTTTTTCTGTACCAAGATGGAGTAGTAGAAAGCCAAACACTTTCTTTCCCAAAAACCAACTCGTTATTTTTAACATCTCGACACGTGTTTCGATCATCTTCAAAGAGAAAGATTAAACTGAAATAAACTGAAATATAAACATGTCAAATGGTTGAAACTTTAAAAATATGTTCGAAATGAGTGTACCAACATAAAGGAATAAAAAATCGCTAAACAAATGTACGTAGCTCATGAAATTTGAACAATCACATTATTTCTTGAACAGACATCGTACAACTATTGGGGTGATATTTGTTGATTTCAAGTCACTTGTTCTCCTCCATACTTGAGGCATGAGGTTATAATCACCAACAAAGGAGATAGATGGCCTTCAACCTAGAACGAAACAACAATTTTTCTAGCTGTAAACGGATCTATCCCTTTTCGCCTTATGTGTACGTAATCATATTTTTCTCTAAACTGGTTGGTGCATTCATCCAGTTTTCATTCTATAGTGAATGGAAATATTGTGAAAGTATCATTGATTCATTAGTGAATTTTTTCGGTGGTATTCGGTTAGGAATTCAAACACCTACATTTCTTTAAACTAGATGTCCTCTATAAAATTACAGTCCACTTTTCAAACGTTCCATAACAATTCGGAAACTTCCTAGGAATGAATGATTTGGTAATGAATGAAAATTAACTGTAGCATTAATTAACTTTCGAATATGACCCTGCGAATCACTTCTAATCCATTTTCACCAAGATGAGGAGGATCAAAAAAATGGTGGAGAAAAAATGCAACGAAATGGGTGACTCACCATTTCCGGCTCGATATCGAACTGAAGAAAATTGACTTTCCCGGCAATTGACATGCAATTCATAGTTGGCCGTACATGAGCTTCTTCATTCATCTGTAAAGGTGGAAAGTGTCCAATTCTAATTCGTCCTAGAGATGACAATATCTGTTGCATTGATTTTACTGCGATTGTTTTTCGATAAAACACCCAAAACTGCCATGATGAAAGAATGATGAACACTCCAATAATAAAACCCAAGTAACCAAATATAATATCTATAAGTTGATAAATCTGAAAAATATCAGTTTCGGGCATTCGCGATTAGGTTTTGAATCGCTATATCATTAACTAGATTATCTCGAGACGAACCGAGTGAAAATATTAACCCTCGTCTCTTGATGGCCTAAACTCGTGAGAGAAAGTAATTGCGATAATCACTGGTCCGTGAACAGGCACAATTTCAGATGATTCGGAGAAAAAGAAAGGTAATAAATCATTTCGATAATTTAATTGAATTCCTATTGTTTCTTTAATTTGGGATCATACGAGAATCACAACAGAAGCGTCTGGCTCAATTTTTGTAAAGTTGCGCTTTGTTTGATATTGACATTTTCATACTTTCCGCTTCGATTGACTTCAGGAAAATAAAAAACATGAAACATCAGAAAACTGCGAAAGTAATAACCACCTGCAGCACAATGTTGATGTTATTTAGGCCCTATTTTTCTTCTACAACTGCGGTAGGTATTGAGAGGGAGTTGTAGAATCGTTAAAATTTACTAGTTTCATTTAATGCTCGATTGCAACTACAATCCCCATATAGATGAACTCATGATTCAACATCAGACAGCGCTGTTTCGACCTACCAAGGTCTCATCAGTGGTGCTAAGGTGAACCACCCAATTGTATCAATTAGGATAAGCCTGAATGTGAAAGCCATGACATAGCCCCCTATGAGGATGGCATCTATGTGCTAGCCTAAAGACTCGGCCCCCGAATAATGAAGATAATAGAGGCTTTCCAAGCTATCTAGGTGTCTTGCAGTGACAGCCGCAGCGGCAAATGGAGGACGAATCTCGTTCGTGATGTACAACAAACAAATTTCAATTCTGGAAAATACTTCAATTTTTGGCCAGTTACCGAATGGAATATTGCTGATTTTGTTAGTGTTATGAAGTTGGAAAACTCACCGGGTATAGGAGAAATATTCATGACTATGATGAAGAGTATCTTGATCTTCTCGGAACTTTTATCCTATTATATATCTTCAATGAAAAAAGCATGAATAACTGCGGAATCATCTCTTTACTGGCAAATTTTAGTCATTTTCTAAAATGAATTGTGAATTACCGAATTTAATGATATGTCTATCAAAAATATCCAAACAGAAATCCAGTTGAAGTATCGACAAGACCTTTTGTATTCATGAGAAAGTTGAATGAGATTCTAGAGTGAAAGAGTTTATAATTGGTGTAATTTTTGATCTATCTGAAACTCTCCATTGAGTGACCATACCATTTTCTGGATAAATAAGAACCCTGTTACGTTTTCCCCGTGGATTTCAAAATGATCAACTGTATTGTACAATTGAACTCAACACTGCTATACTAACAGTACAATTCCTCGGTATGAATGAGTATTACACTCGGGGCTAAAATTCTCATATGCAACAATAGTAGATACCAAACTCAATTGGTTCATAATTGAAGCGATCCCAGGTAGAATTTGTGAACCAATTACACTATCAGTTCTTGGGAAGCAGGTCAATTTTTCAATATGGATGAACCTACTGATATTATGAGAAAAGGTTGAACGATGGTGAATGGTCAACCTTCCGTCGGTTGTTCAACAGGGAACCTGATTTGTTTGAAGGTGATTGACAATGTTTCATGATGAATTCCACTAGTTCGGACTTCCATTGTCTACTATATAAAATGATTCGAAATCCCTGAAACAACTAAAAAAGAAGAATTAAAAATGAGATAGCTGAATAAATAAAAATAAAGAAATGAAAGGAGAAAGAAAATAAAAAGTGAAGAGATTCCAAGTCACGATAGTTCACGACGTTTCGATTGTTAGTATCTAAAATCGTCTTCGGGTGATGACTGGACTGATTTCTCCGAGAGATGACTATTTATAGGTCGTGCGAGTACTTTCACTTATCCCCGATTTCCATTTTCCGCTTCACTGGTTCCGTGGGAGATGACCGTTTTGGCGGGAGTTGACCATTTTTCCTAAACCAATGTTCCTCTCTGTGCAAGATCTCAGCTTGGGACCACTCGATGTTGTGTTGATGGGTCCAAACATGGTCTGCTATTCCTGATTTGCTGGTTTCCCCTCGGTGTGTGTGTTTCTTGTGCTCGGCAATGCGAACAATCAATGGCCTCTTAGTTTCACCAATATAGGATTTTTCGCATTCACAGGGTATCCGGTAAATGCAATTCTTGGAATCACAGTCCGCGTTTGGTGGCCTGGTTTTCGTGAGGCTGCTACGGATAGTGTTACCGGATCTGAAGCAGGTTCTGATGTTGTACTTGGAACAAATTCTTCTTATCCTCTTCGATAATCCTCTGATGTAGGGAAGTGCAAGCACTGGTTGTGACGGCTTCTCTTCCTTGCGAGGCTCCTGCTGTCTTCTAGCCAATGTCTTTTCTACCATCGCTTTGGCGTAGCCATTCCGTTGAAGATCATTTTTGATGATGTCTAGTTCCTTCTCGAGACCTTCCTTCGTATTACAGAGCCCAAAAGCACGGTCTAATAGAGTCTTGATGATTCCTCTTTCAGTCGATTGATGGTGGTTGGATTCGTGGTACAGATACTGTCCCGTATGAGTGGGTTTTCTGTATACAGATGTTTCCCACTTAGTGTCGGTCCTCTTCACCAAAACGTCTAAGAATGGCAATTCGTTGTGGATTTCCTTCTCCATTGTGAAATTGATGGAAGGTCTCACGCTGTTGATGTGTTTCAGGAAGGCGTCTAGTTCAGTATTCCCATGGTTCCATATTATGAAGGTGTCGTCAACATATCTCAACCAGACTCGCGGTTTCTTGTGGGCTTCTTCAATGGCTAGAATTTTAAACCACTCCATATATATGTTGGCTATGACTGGTGAAAGTGGCGAACCCATTGGCAGTCCCTCATCTTGTGTAAAGAATTCGTCCTTCAGTTGGAAATAACAGTTACGAACACAGCATTCTAGTAATTCCATGATTACTTCTATAGGAAGATTCGTTCTCTCTTTTAGGTTCCCGTCTTCGGATAGCTTTCTCTGTAAGATTTGGAGTGCTTCTTCGACCGGAACGTTGGTGTAAAGGCTTTCCACGTCGAAACTAACTAGTTGATCTTCCTGTGTGACCTCAATTGACCCTAGTAGTTCGACACAATGCCTTGAATTCTTCACGAAAGACGATGTTTTTCCTTGTAATGGTTGTATTGAGGCAAGTAAAAATCTAGACAAGTTTTGAGTAGCCGAATCTCTGGAGCTGATGATCGGTCTAAGCGGAACGTCCTTCTTGTGGATTTTGGGTAGTCCATACAGGTGAGGGGGCTTACTGTGGTGCGGTGTTAGCGATGATCTTTCCTTGTCCGAAAAATAGACTTGATGTTTTTTTAAAATCTGGTACAACTTCCTTCCGATTGATACAGTAGGGTCCCCTACTACATCGAGTGGTCCCAAGCTGACATCTTGCACTGAGAGGAACATTGGTTTAGGAGAAAATTCAAGGAAGTCGCATACATGTTGTCCAACAACGTATTCAGCCAAGCCAGCGTAGAAATACGCAACATATGGAAACCCATCATCAAGCGAAAAATGGCCAACTCCCGCGAAAACGGTCATCTCCCACGGAACTAGTGAAGCGGAAAATGGAAAGCGGGGATAAGTGAAAGTACTCGAACGACCTATAAATAGTCATCTCTCGGAGGAATCAGTCCAGTCATCACACGAAGACGATTGTAAATACTAACAATCGAAACGTCGTGAACTAACGTGACTTGGAATCTCTTCACTTTTTATTTTCTTTCTTTTTTTTATTTTTATTTATTCAATTGTTCTATTTTTACTTGTATTTTATTTCACTATTATTTCATTTCAGGTTATTTCACAACTATTCATTTTTAATTCTCCTTTTTAAGTTGTTTCAGGGATTTCAAATCATTTTATATAGTAGACAATGGAAGTCCGAACTAGTGAAAAGGGAACCTGATTATTTACTCTAATTGATTTTCAGAGACTCCAGAAGGTTCAACTTCTGTCCCTAAGCTTCTACATGGAGTATGTCCTACATAGTGTTAAAATCGTGATCGTTATCCAAAAGGTGACTACATAGGTGGAATTGGTCTTCTTCAGTTCAAAAATTATTTTGTGGTTGGAAATTCTCGTTTTAAAATTTTTTGAACTCCTTCCTACATACAATTTCGGCCATGATCCGCTTGTTGATTTCTGGACTCCTGATCTGTTATCCTTGTCTATCTATGACTTGTTCTTGTCATACCCAAGGAATTATCAGTCTTATATGCAATGTTGATATTTTGTTATTCAATAGTGTTTTTGAAATATAAATGTAGTTTTATCCCAACACCAAACCGTTATTTTCAACACCCCTACATACGTGTTTCAATCACCAAGTGATCATCTACGGGAGGAAGATTAAACTTCCTCTTGATGATGATCACTTGGTGATTGAAACACGTTTCGAGGTGTTGAAAATGAAGGTTTGATGTTAGAATAAAACTCCTCATATATACATTACTACATCAAAGATTCCAAATAGTGCAATACCTACTAGTAGTAGTCTTTCTATTTCATACGATGTTTTTCCGGTATATGTAAGTGTCTTTAGGTGCCAGTATTATGTTTTATGTGAGTGTATACTTAGTTAATATCTTGTTAAAACGTTTTTTATCAAGGATGTGATGCATTACATTCGGGTTGAAGTTGTTATTCACTACAATTTCCAAAATTAAATTTTGGAAAATTGTATGCTGTTGTATAGTTTTTCTTTTTTCGAAAAACGTTTACCTTTCAGTTTGTTTTTTACATGAAAGAATAAAAAGAAGCCATTCGATGCCAAGTCAGGACCATACGACGGATGACTCATCAAGTTAATGTTTTGGTTGCTTAAAAATGCAGTTGTTTGAGCCGATGTGTGAGAGCTCGCATTGTCGTGTTGAAGAGTGATCCGTTTTCGGCGGTTGGTTTTTCAGATTTCTTGGAAGACAGCTGGCAAACAAATGGTTGTGTACCACTCAAAATTGACTGTTCTGCGTTGTTCTAGTGGTACGGTTGCAACATGTCCAGTTTTTCTGAAAAAACAGGCGACCATTTGTTCGGAAATGCTTCGTGCGCCAACAACTTTTGTTGGCTCCTCTTGTAACACCCATACAGTCGAGTGCTGTTTACTTTCGGGCTCATACGCGTAAATCCACGATTCATCACCTGACACGATGTCATAGACGTGTTTCGAAGCACCGCGATCGTATTTTTTGAGTATTTTCTCGGACCAATCGACACGAGCAAAACAGCAAGTGAAAATTTAGAACGATTATATATCTATTTTTCTGTGAAAGAATCCTCTAAATATTCCTCATGACTGTAGTAACATTTGTCCAGTAATAAGTTTTTAACTTTCTTACTGAACAAAGTTGAAGAATTCAACCTCTTTATAGAAAGTGGCAGTCTGTTATAAAAATTTATGGCATTTTATAATGGAGATTTTTTGAAATGATCACTCTTATGAGAAGGGACCCTCAGAGCAGTAGCATGGCAAGTATCACGACCGTGAATGCTCAAGTTCGTTATATACAAGTCAAGGTTCCAGTGCACAAAAATGACACATTTCATTATATAAATTGCGGGTGCAGTCAACAAGCGTTCTCTTTTGAAAACGGGTCTACAACTTTCTTGGTACCCAAAGTTGAATATCAATCTTATCTGTCGTTTTTGAGAGATGAAAACTCTAGAAAATTCCTTTGCACATCCCCAAGCTATTATGTTGAAACTAATGTGGGAGTATGCATTCGCAAAGTAAACATTTAGTAAACCAAACCTATCTAAACAATGTTTCAACTGTTTGATCGAATAATAAGCGGAATTGAGTTTACTGCACACTTTTTGTATGTGATTTCTCAACTTCTTTTGATATTTTTATGTCATTCAAAGTGACTACATTACAACAGAAATCCCTCCTGACAAATGTTTTCATCAGCACTGACTTAGATTTATTTAAAATCAGTTTGTTACGTTGACACCAACTGCTGAATTCGTCAATAACTATATTAATTTTCATCGATAATTCATTCTCATTTTTTCTAGAAACAATGATTGTAGTATCGTCAGCGTACATAGTTATGTGATAATCTGATATGAATTCAGGCAATGCATTGATAAAAGTCAAGAATAACAATGGACCCAGAACAGACCCTTGTGAAACACCTAGTTTCACATCATAAGGAACTGATGTAATTCCATCACATTAAACCACCAAACTACGGTTTTCCATGTACGATTCTATCCAACACAACACATTATTGGGAAAGCCCATTACTAATAATTTTTTCAATAGAAATTTGGAAGAAACAGTATCGAATGCTTTCCATAGATCTAAAAAAAGTGAAAAAACCAGGTTGTTATTATCCACTTGTGCATAAATATAGTTCAATAGTTGATAAGATGCATATTCAATTGATTTACTCTTCCTAAAACCATGTTGATTATTGCAGAATAGGTCATTTTGTTCAATATACATCAAAATTCTATTACCTATTATTTTCTCAAAGAGTTTTGAAAAGGATGAAATCAACGAAATCTGCCTATAATTGTCAATTTCTGTTATCCGACCTTTTTTGTGCAGTGGAAAGACAAGAGCCCTCTTCAATTCATCTGGGAAAAAACCCCCATAAAAGGACTGGTTGAGCAAAAAAACTAATGGTTCAATGATTATATCAATAACTTGCTTTACAGTAACAATAGACATATCATCAATACCAGCTGAATTTGTGTTCCTCATATTATTTAAAGTTTTCAAAACTTCAAGCGGTGAAAGTTCTGACAGATCGAATTCATTTTGAACGACAATATTCTTGGCAAAAGTGCATGGTAGAATTAAGTTACAACCAAAATGATCCGAAATTGCTGTTGCAGCTGCTGAAGAGAAATGCCTAGCAAACAAATCTGCAACCGTATGTTTATCTTCAATTTTTTGATTGTTATATTTCAGAGCTATCCATGCTGGATTTTTATTTTAAGTTTTTTTCCCAAGTTCATTATTTATGATAATCCATACTTGTTTAGTTTTATTGTTGGAGTTATATATTTTTGCATTATAATAGTTGGTCTTTCCTTGTTTGATTTTCAATCTGTTACTTTTTAGTTTTGCCCTATAACTATGCATCATATCAGGGTCTACAGTGTTACTAGAAGAAATAAGCCAGAACATGTCTTTTAAGGTTTTTCCTTCTCGTATGATATCATTTGTTATCCATGGCTTGGAAATTTTTTGTTAGAGTTTTATATTTTTGATAGGGGCACGAGACATTGAAGCACCATGAAATCTGGTCCAGAAAATAAAAAAAAACAAATTGTCACATCCTGGTAGTATAATTATATCCAGTCGACAGACATCAGGCAACCACTGACACTAGTGAGAGGATATCTGATTTTGTGATTTTGGATATTTGATTTGAAGTTCCCTCTCTCTCTCTCTCTGAGTTTTACTGGCTTTTTTATGGCGCATTTAGCCAATTCCGAGTTGTAGTGCTGCATATTGGGTGAGATGAAGATATACCAGGCAATGTGAGTTTTGAAACCGGTGAAAATTCATTTTGTTGAAGAATGTTTCAAATATTAACTCTCCCCATTATTCACATCATCTTCGCGACTTAAGTTGAATTCATTTCAACTCTCTTTCTAGCATTCTTTCACGGAAATGTGAATAGCAAAGCAATATCGCAACTTTACAAGAATTTCAGGTCAGTTGATTCCCGGACTAACGCAAAAGTTAATCCAAGAGATCATCCGGAGAAAGTATTCGGCATATCGATATCGACAATCGAATTCATTTCTCGGATGTCAAACCGAGGAATTTTCACGAATCATTACGCCACCTGAATTAATTTCGGAAGTTTTCGTTGAGTTAACTCGAGCACATTCCTCATCGCCAACTCGAATTCATTCGACGGTTTGATGAGATTCTGGAACAAAGTTGAATTTGCATTCAATCATTGATTCCGATAGTGAGGCGTTCCGGATCGAGAACATCAGACACAAAAATGAAAGTGGGCAGATCAGAGGAATGGGATTTACAGAAATTCAGGATAATATCGCCCACATATTTTTTCTACAATGGATTTTTTGAGTAATTCAGTGAAATAATCATCTTGCAGGAAAATAATGAGAGACGTATAGCAGGGGAGCCCACGATGCAAAATGGGGATTTACTCGAGCGTCATTGAAACATATTAGGTTGCAAAGCTGAGATGATAAGAAGAGAAAAATGTTATATAATATACAGGGTGTCCCTGGACTTCCTCTTTTCCTCTCGGGAATGTATAGATGGGGTCAAAATATCACCAGTACTTCATATAACTTTTTTTTCTAAAAGTCTTCGTAACCAAGTTACGGGCCCTCGAAGTTACAAAATGAAAAATGTTTTTCTTTGATAACTTTTCAAGTGAATATTCAAAATCATCCAAATTTTGGTAATTGACTAAACAAATGAATTCCGTCGATGAGCTTTCATGCAGGAGTCAGTTGTTTTGCTACAAAGTCAGGAACGGACTACCCCCGATGGTCCACACCCCAAAACTTTGAAATGACAGATATTTTTCAATATTTTTCAACAAAATAAGGTTACTTGGACAATTTTATGAATAAAAGTACTCGTGTGGAAAGTCGATCGGAGCAACGAGTCTTGATAAAAATGTAGTTCTACTCGACGACATCAAACCCGCTCGTCCACCATTATTTGAAATGAATAATTATCAAAGCAGAAATAATAATGATAACGTTAATTCAACAACATTTATAACAGGAATAATACAAAGTATGCTAAAATGAAGTCGTAAACAAAAAGTACAGTACCTATATGGAAGTTTAAGTCACAATTGTGATAGCAGATATTTTTTCAAAAGAAATATCAAGTTCTGTAGATTCGTGGTGTTTTTAAACTAAGAAGCTACTCTACTATGAAATATCGAATTCATTTCATATTTTGTATGTACATAATACGTGTGGAATAATCACGTTTCGTGTTGATCAGTTATCTGAATCTCATGAAACTCAACATTCGAATGTTTCAAATTCTTCTTCACAGCTAAACTGTTGAGGAGTTTCACTGATTATTATAATTATACTAATAAAAAGCAAACGAATGAACTACAAAAACGGCTGCACATGATCAGGTGAAAAATATCCAGGGAATAATTATGTTCCATTTCTTTCACAGATGTTGACAAAAAAACCTTTTAGAAAGTTTTGATAAAAAATGAGAAACTGGAATGCGATTTTGTTTTGTTGAGTGGTGCGTTGTCATATGACTATCATTGTATTGTCAATATTCTATAGGATATTTTGAATTTTTTTGATATGGCCGAACAGTTTACATTCAATGAATATGCAGATATGCATGTATTTTATGGACGAGCATTTTGTAATGCTGCAGAAGCTCGTCGTCTGTATTCCGAACATTTTCCCAATCGAACGGTACCGTCAAGAGAAACATTCGAGCGTGTCGATCGCAGCTTGAGGGAGACAGGTATGTAATAATTGATAATTAATTTGAGCACGTTGTTTTATTTCGATATTATTGTAGGTACAGTTTTGCCAAAACGAGGTGGTGAGGGCGCTCCTAGGACTGTACGTACCGTTGTATTGGAGGAAAATATTTTGGAAGCCGTCGCTGATGATCCTTGAATGAGCATCAGAAATCTATCAGAACAGTTCCATACATCCAAGTCCACTATTCATAGAATAATTAGGGAACAACTGCTCCACCCATTTCACATCCAGAAGGTACATGCCATGACACCTGAAGATTTTCCAGCACGACTGGAATATGCCAATTGGTTCATGGATAGGCAAAGAGAGGATATGACTTTTATTAATCGAGTTTTATTCACTGATGAAGCAGGTTTCAGTAGAGATGGAGTTATCAATTCTCATAATCTTCATATATGGGCCGAAGAAAATCCCCATGGGATATTGCAAACCAAACACCAACGGAAATTCAACGTGAATGTTTGGGCTGGTATCATAGGAAATCATCTTATGGGACCATTCGTTCTACAGGACCGATTGAATGGAGAACGTTATTTGGAGTTCATTCAGAACGATTTGAATGGACTTTTGGAACATGTTCCATTGCAAACCCGAAGAGATATGTGGTTTATGCATGATGGCGCTCCTCCTCATTTTAGTTTGATTGTGCGTGACCATCTGAACCATATCTTCCACAATAGATGGATTGGTAGAGGTGGGCCATATTCATGGCCATCGCGGTCTCCGGATTTAAATCCATTGGATTTCTTTCTGTGGGGGCATCTAAAAAGCCTTGTTTACGCTACACCTATTCACACAAGAGATGCATTGTTGAATAGAATAACATTACATTGTGAAGACATACGAAACGACCCTGGAATGCTATTTCAAGTACAGAGAGGGTGTCTTCGCAGACTAAGAAAATGTATAGAGAGAGAAGGTGGTCATATCGAGTAGTTTCTGTAGCGGATTTTTCATTTCTGTTTGCTCTTGAGGCTCTTGAGTTTCGTTAGTTAAACGTGTTTGCATTATAAAAATTCGTTATGAACATTTTACCTATCATTTCCATTTTCCTTAAAAACTAATATTTTCGAATAACGGTAGACATCTCAGGATAAATGTTGTTGAATTAACGTTATCATTATTATTTCTGCTTTGATAATTATTCATTTCAAATAATGGTGGACGAGCGGGTTTGATGTCGTCGAGTGAAACTACATTTTTATCAAGACTCGTTGCTCCGATCGACTTTCCACACGAGTACTTTTATTCATAAAATTGTCCAAGTAACCTTAATTTGTTGAAAAATATTGAAAAATATCTGTCATTTCAAAGTTTTGGGGTGTGGACCATCGGGGGCAGTCCGTTCCTGACTTTGTAGCAAAACAACTGACTCCTGCATGAAAGCTCATCGAAGGAATTCATTTGTTTAGTCAATTACCAAAATTTGGATGATTTTGAATATTCACTTGAAAAGTTATCAAAGAAAAACATTTTTCATTTTGTAACTTCGAGGGCCCGTTACTTGGTAACGAAGGATTTTAGGAAAAAAAGTTATATGAAGTATTGGTGATATTTTGACCCCATCTATACATTCCCGAGAGGAACAGAGGAAGTCCAGGGACACCCTGTATACCTTTTCATTGGTGGGGGAGGCGGCTATAGATTTTCAAATATGTAAAAAAATACTGTTGCATGGACATACTCGAGCACGTCTGATATTGATAGCATCAATGTCCTACGTATTTTTGATAATGTTGATATGTTAATTTGATCGTTTGCTTGATGTGGGTGGTTGTACGTAAGGGTTAAAAGTGAAAAGAAAAAAAATTAATCAAGCGCGTCAGATTTTCTAAGGGGGTGTTAAGTGCAAAAAAAAATGCTCTCATTCAATAATCTGACGATTTCGATCTGACGCAAATTCGCGGCCATTATTACAATGTGCAAAAAATATTCGCCATTTTGAAATACTCAAGCGCGTTAGATTAAAATATATATGGTTCATCTTTATGTTTCAGACGTGCTGTCTCATACTCTGACGATTATCTAGAGGGATTCGCTTAATCTCACAAAAACAATTTTTTTTTCAATTCATTGAACTCAATTATTTGAATAGCTCAGGAAATAGCATGCAAATAAATAAGTGTATGTTTTTTAAGTGGAATACTTGTATTTATAAGAAAATATTTTTTTTAAATGCTCAAAAAAATTTAATTTTGTAAAATCAATTGATTAATTATTGAAGAAAACAGAAATGAAACTTTCTATGTTTCTCCACTTTTATTTGTAGCTAACGTTACTGCAGTTTCGTTCTATAAGGCCATTTTCAAACTTATTCATTGTATAAATTTGAAAATGTCCTTATATATTGTATAAGTTCGAAAATGTCTTCAAATGACGAAACTGCAGTAACGTTAGTTACAAATAAAAGTGGTAAAAACATAGAAAGTTTAATTTTTTTTTTCTTCATTATGATTTCCTACCACGTAGTGACGGCTACATCCATCAATTAATTGATTAATTAATTAATCATTTTCATCTTCATCACGAACGTGTCTCTGTGATCAGCTGTGATGGCGTCATGGCAACAGAATTCAGAGTAGAGACGGAGTGAGGAAGTAATAGATAGGGAAGAAGTGAATAGAGAATAGAGGAATAGAAACTTGGAGAGGGAAATATAGGTATCACACAGCTGCTCGTATTAAACTTCATCGACGGATTTTTGTTATTTCGGCTTATCCTTGAATTATTTCCTTCAAAATAAAAAAAATTGCTAAGCTCGAGAATGTCGAAATGACGTTATTCAATTCGTACAAAATGTTTCTAATAATTGTGATGAAAATATTGAATTTTATAGCAATAATTATTTAATCAGGCAAGATAACTTCTCATTTCGATTTGCTACTGAAGAAGCTATTCATGAAATCCTGAATGATATTAAAAGTCAAGCTTCAGGGGTTAATAATATTTCAATCAGAATTTTGAAACTTTGAAACATAGATAAATATATCACACATATCATCAACTGTTGTTTTGAACGTTCATATTTTCCAGACTTGTGGAAAATGGCCATTGGGAAACCCATTCCCAAGAATAATGATCCAGCTAGTTATTCTGATCTCAGAATTATCAGTATACTTCCAACCATGAGTAAAATTTTTGAAAGAGTCATTCATTTACAAATTAATGAATATTTCAATACCAATAATCTGTTATCACCATCGCAATGTGGTTTTAAGCAGAGTTTTAGCACGGCTACAGCTCTTGCTACTGTTACACAAGACATTGTTGAGGGATGTGATAAGGAAATGATTAGCACTCTGGTACTACTAGATTTTTCGAAAGCATTCGATACCATCAATCATGAGCTGATTTGCATGAAACTCAAGAATTATGGTTTTGATAGTTCTGCCTTATTTCTCATCTGGTCTTATTTATTTGGTCGATCTCAAAAAGTTGTTATTGATGGTCATCACTCCTTACCTCTTGATATTCTATCAGGAGTACCACAGAGTTCCATTTTGGGACCTTTATTGTTCATCATTTATACTACTGACATTATCTCGTCCATCAAGAAATGTAAAATACAGGCGTATGCTGATGACATACAATTATACATGCACTTTAAAATCGATGAGTGTGCTGAGGCACAAAATCTCTTCAACACTGATCTTGATTTGATCAATGGGCTATCGAGTGATCATGATTTGAAAGTTAATCCTAATAAAACAATGATGATGCACT
This sequence comes from Leptinotarsa decemlineata, assembly GCF_025532065.1. Classification (NCBI taxonomy): domain Eukaryota; kingdom Metazoa; phylum Arthropoda; class Insecta; order Coleoptera; family Chrysomelidae; genus Leptinotarsa; species Leptinotarsa decemlineata. The sequence goes on along the minus strand of NW_027412688.1, from coordinate 2,795,523 downwards.
TTGTATCGCGGAAGAATCGTAAATTTGCAGAAAACAATTTCCGTTTAGAACTAGGTCATACTATCTTGACTCCTGTCGATACAGCTAAAAACTTAGGGATCCTGCTTGACACTGATCTTAGATTCACTAGTCATGTTAAGAATTTAATGAAAAAAGCTTATATGTCATTGAAACTGTTATACTGTAATCGTTTTATTTTGAGCCAACCTCTAAAAAGAATGCTCTGTGATAGTTTGGTGCTAAGTCATTTCAACCACTGTAACTTCATATATGGGCCATACTTATATGAGTCAGATAAAAAAAGAATACAAAAAGTGCAAAATTTTTGTTGCCGCCTAATTTATGGACTTCGTAAGTATGATTCAATTTCTGAAGCCTTCAAAAACTCCCGCTGGCTCAATATGAAAAACCGTATGATTCATCATTTGGGTTGTTTTATCCATGAATTGATCACCCTTCCCCATTCTCCTCTTTTAATTCAAAAATTAATCCTGCGTGAAAATATTCACTCAAGAAACATTAGACATAAAAACAAATTAACTATGCTACAACATCGCACTGCACAGTTTCAGAGATCATTTCTTTTAGTTGCTGTAAAACTCTATAATTCATTGCCTGAGCAATTGAAGAGATTCAATATCAGGAAATTCAAATACAAATATAAAAATTATATCTATGATAGTCAGTAATGTCAACTTTTGCTTTTTAGACAACAGATCAATTAAATTAAATTATTTATCAACTATCTTTAGAAGGTAATCACAAATTATTATTTTATTTACGGTTCTCATTTCGTACCATCAGTGTTAATTGCTTTTATTTTTGTAGGTTTGCGTGCATTATGGAGTGGTGCTTGTTGGTTGAGTTGAAGTAGCTTTGAGCTAGACTTCGTCAAGGAGTACCAGAATCTCCTGTAACCTATTTTCATTTTCAAATATATCATTTTCAAATATATCTTTGTAGTGTTTTTTTTGTATTATCAATAAAGCCAATTTATTATTATTATGATTATTATTAAGTAATCTAATAGACGAATAACAGGCAATTACTGACCGTGACTTAGTTCAGGAGCTGTATATACCAGAAGAAAAAAAAAATATTGGGATATGGAGTTACAAAATCACATGATATTAGAACATACAAAAATATCGAAACAGCCCAGAAATGAATTATCCAGTTGATAATTAAATGTGGAGATTCTTGATTTCAAGGCTGCGAACAAACATGCAGAAACTAGTGTGAATTCCATCATATGGTCCGTGAAATGCTCCACGTCACACAGAAAACTTTGGATAAATATCGCAGAAATAAATGGAAACAAACGAACGACAAAGGCGTTTTCAGCGCGAGCAAACAACTCCAGTTTACGACTTTATATTCAATTGTATTCGGGAAAACATCTAGCCGAAAAGAAGTAAAATAGATAGTGGAATGGAGACCAACAAAGGACGTCTGTACACAGTGGGTAAACACCACAATTAATCCAATGAATGCGGAGAGAAATGTATAACGTATTGTGCAGTCGGGAGGTTTCCCTAATAGAATGTGTCTTAATCTATTCTATTCTCTTAGGCCAGGAATTCGCTTGCTGAGACACACGCCTAAATCTCTCTGAATAATATTAATCGGCTTTGTAGCGAGGTGTTTCTGTGGAATTTCCCGAAGACACTGATAGAGATATATAGTCTGTCGAGGAAAGTTGTTTTCACGGCTTGGTCTGCTCTCGCTTAGGGGGGAGTTGATATTTTCTATCGCGGTTCATGAATCGGAAAGGACAGATGAAGATTGCCATGAAAACAGCAATTGTGACGATATTCGTAACACCAATAAAATTGGATCATTAATCTCATTTTCTTTTGAATTGGAACTTCTGGCGTAGAATGAAACGATCGAAAACACTTTTAACGTATTCAAAAAACACTTCATTGGAGATTTTCACTGAACGATTTTACAAAAACACAACACGTGTTTCGCCATACAATTGCTTCGTCGGGCATGTCTTCACTAAATAATTCTACACATTCAATGCTGAATATACCTTATTCTACAATTGGTAGTACCTTTTTTTTCTGTAGGGTGGAAACTGCTTAGGACTAGGTCCTTGGCCTATAGTAGTCTATCAGACCTAGTACTGTCGGGCGCTACTCCGACAAAAACCACCCCTGGCGCTATCCCATCCCTGGAACCATCCGGAAGGACATACTCAGAGCTGGGCGGCAAAAAATTTCTTATACTTCCTAGATAACTAGAGACCTTGTTCTGCCAGTATCCTTCTCTCTTCTCTTTGATGTTCTCTCTCTTCTACCTCTTTTTGTTTCATTATTCTTTCGATGAACGTGCCAGCCGTTTTCCAGCCCTCTCTCGAATTTAGCATTTCTCTTACCATGGTATCGATGTCCGCAACCCTTCCAGTCTCCTGTTCAAAAATACTCCTTTCTCTGTGCCATCTGTCACATGCTATGATAGTGTGCTCCACGTCGTCAAGCCTCCCACAGTAAATGCATAAGTCATCCTCGCTCTTGCCTATTTTCTTCGTAAATTGCCTGAAAGAACCGTGCCCTGTAAAAAACTGTGTGATGAAGTAATTTACCTGTCTGTGTCTGCAGGCCAGCCAAGACTGGACATCCGGTATTACCCTTCTCGTCCATTGGGCATTTATTGTATTTGTGTCCCACCTATCCTGCCACTCCTGAACCGTTTTCCGCCTCTCGGCGTCCTTGTGTTTTTTATGGACATCCGCTATCTCGTTCAAGCGAGACCTTTCCCTGACCAAGAGGTCCATAGGGGGTATCCCAGCTATCACGCAGGCCGCCTCCCCTGACACTGTTCTGTACGCGACAATCACTCTGACGATCATTTTTCTCTGCCTTGCGTTAACCATTCTCTTATATTTTTCCACGTCCATCACTCTTTTCCAGACCGGTGCCGCGTATAGCATCACGGATTGTACCACGCCATACAGCAACCTTCTTTTGCCGGTAGTGGGACCCCTCATGTTGGGCAGTAGCCTAGACAGGACGGCTACTTGCCTGTCCGCCTTCTCGCAGGTCTTGCGGATATGCTCATTAAAGATCTTCTTGTCGTCCAGCCAGACTCCAAGGTACTTTACGAACTTTTTAGGTGTTATCCTCACTCCCTGTAAGTCAAAGAAGATGTTGTCCCTCTTTCTCGGGCCTTTTATTATGATGGCCTCAGTTTTCTGAGGCGCGATTTCAAGGCCATTTGCACTCATCCATTCGCCTATCATTGCGAGCGCGGTGTTCGCCCTATTCATAAGGAGGCTTGGCTTCCCTGCCCTCACAACCAATGCTAGGTCATCAGCAAAAGCTGCTGTCGAGCATCCCTCCGGAAGGTCCTGTCTCAGCACTCCATCGTAAACTACGTTCCACAATGTTGGCCCCAGTATGGAACCCTGCGGGACACCCTGTGTCATATCTTGCTGGTGCCTGCCACACACCAGCGTTCTTCCTGAGAGATACTCGGACATAACATATGTTTAATAATTACTGACTCCAAGTTCCTGTAATCTTTGTAGAATTTTTCCCCATTTCGCGGTGTTAAAGGCATTTTTTACGTCTATGAGGATGATCGCCCCCCACGCTGCCCCTCCCTCGTAAGCTCTTTCCAGTACGAACGGGACTGCCTGGATTGTGCTTTTCTTCGGTCTAAAACCATGTCTGTCTCTAAGCTCCGCTTCTAGTCTTGCTTCTAGTCTTGCCTTCAATTGGTAGTACCTACATTTCAAGTACCTGGGTTTTACCTAAGTTTGTAATGAATTAAATTACCTGTGCTAATGTCCTAGTTTCCATATTTGAAAAAATATTTAGTAACGGAGAGTTATTCAATTCTAATTGACCATTCAGTAAATTACTCGATTTCTTGAATCTATTGATTTCGAAACATTCTAGAAGATTGAGTTTCAAACTCTTCTCCTCTAAATGTAACACATCGTATTCATGATTCAACTCATGTCTTTCTGCTAGAAGGTAATAGTAACAATGATTTTTGATTAACCCAAATCTTCAGGTTTCAAACTTCAAAACTGACAAAATTCAATACAATTTTTGAAACCCTGTTTTTCCCCCTTTGGGGGGGACATACCTATTTCCGATAATTTACACGCTATACAAAGAACCTACCTGCATATTTCAAGATTCTAGGTTCAGTAGCATCGGCTGTACAGTAATATAAGAGCGAACAACAGCTAGTAATTTATATTTTTACTTTTAAAATACAGTTACTGAAAAAATATGCCAACTTCACTAAGTAATAAATAGCTTCGAGAATCGAATTATGTTACCTATGAAGAAATTTGAGAAAGTTACACAAACGTGACGACATCTGCCCTTACTCTTCTGCCCACATTCGGGTCGCGTTCTCGGCGATGGCGCTTCATCGCTGAGACTGCCCCTGTATCCCCACGGATCGTCCCCCGACGTCTTACAGTAGACGCGACGCGTAATGGCTTACTGCGATCTCATGGTGATAACTTCCAAACGTTTCGTCAAAATTACTTAGTGCTAAAATTTGAAATGTGCATTGTAAAAAAGTATCCAATTTAATTATATTTATGTCTAAGTATTCTGCATACAGTGGCTACCACATGAGAGGTAGATATATGCTATCGCGGACTTTTATCTAGAACTTTCTGAGATAAACAATCTCACGATACATTATCTGCATGTAAGTTCTATGGTACAGGCAGCACACGCCGAGATATCTTTCAGGGTGCAAGAATTTTTCTGGCTTACTCAATACTCATCGTTATATTATGACCAAAATTACACAAAACCTTTGTAAATTGTAGGGTATATGTTAGTTTGATGTACAAGCTGTATTTATGTAAAGTATCACTTTTATATTAGTTTAGATAGATTGTGTAGTTATCCTGTGAATGATATCTGATTCAATTTGATAACGTATGTTTGGGGTACAAATTTTTTTTCTATAATTCAATGTTCATTAAGAAGAAGTTGTTTCGACAGAGCTCTTTGTCTCAGTTCATGTGTGGAAATCACTTTCTTGCATAATCTACATACCTTTGTATAGAGTTCATTTCAAAATTGATTGCTTTCTTCCTTTCTTTGAAAAAATCCAACTTTTTTGTATAAAAATGAAGGGGTAGTCAGCCACATTTCTTTTCCACAAATTAACCTGTTTCTGTAATTTTATGAAAACTCAACTGGATCACAAAATGGATTTTAATTCCAGTGTTGATTTCCAGGTTATTTACAAAATATATATCTGCAAATTTGAAACATTTTGGGAAACACCGTATTTGCCTTACTTATTCAACCCAAAAGAGAATGGTAAATTGGATTATCTTGCAGATATGGTTTATAAAGAAACATTTCGTGAAATATAAGTCATTTTCAACTTCGGTTCCATTATGAGTTTACTGGAAATGTATACTTGATAAAAAAAAAGTATTTTCGAAACTCTTTTTCCATTAAATTTTTAAGATTCGTGTCTGATATCGCAGTTTGAATCTGCCATAGGCAGTGTGGACCAACAAAGACTCAGAATCCATGTTAAGTATTCATTATGTCGTTAAAAGTGAAAAGTGGCCCGATGTTTCTTCCACTGAAGATTGTTCCACACGTGCAATGTGAGACTAGTTGAGACACTTGAAAAACTTGAAAAACTATTGCCGTAGAAAAACTTTGTATTACTCACCGACTACCTGCTATGGTTCATGACAATTCTTTTACCTGGAACAGAAAATAATAAATTCAGCGACAAAAATAAATTTCATTGTTTCTCACATTAATGAAATGAATAAAAACACTTTTGTCTAATCATAACTAGTTAATTTTATTTATACGACCGGATTCGGGTTTAACCTCATTATCAAGAATAAAACTGAAACGTGAAGTTTGAAAACTCGGTTATATCGGTAAGATATAAGAATAAGTAGTTGAACGAAAGGTAGTTCAATTTTCAGATGAAAATTAGGGTATTCTGTAAAAAATTGAAATTCCCATCTCTTCACAAAAAGAAATATGTGAGCCTTCTATAGGAAAAAAGAAAGCAATAAATTTCGAAATGAATTTTTTTACAAAAATTCAAAGAAGTACCTAACTTACTGACAGAAACTGTAAAAAGCACTCTTGAAACAACTATTTTCATAGAAACATTGAATTACACGAAAGAAAAATAATTTCGAAGATAAAATTTCACTTACATGGAACGCTGCCATCCTCAATGGAGGACATCAATGTTTCGGAATGAAATCCTTGCCTTATTGTCACTTCAGCATCAATCTGGATGACATTACCAGATGAAGTACTCAATTGACTCATCACGGCTTTATAATAATAATAATAATAATTGTCTTTATCATTTTCAAATAAATATATAAAAAAAAGAACAACAAATTCTGATAACTATCCTAGATATTTTTGAAAATAAAGGGCGATGTTTATTTTTGTTGAGTGTTAGATACCATCAAAAATATCCTTCCGCTAAACCCAAAAACAGAGATGTGTTCTAATTTGATACATTTCAGTCACTCATTGCGAAAGCACTCCTCAATGAAAAGTATCTATTCCAGAATTGAATTGTAGAATGGAAACGAAAAAAGAAAATTAACTATTATTTCAACTTGGTATTGTGTCTTTTAGTGTTCGTCACCATTAACTATTGCTATACATATCGCATATGATTTACGATGACTCATATAGATATGTTTACGTACCTAAAGCAAATTCAAATCCAAGATAGAGTGGATGTAAACATTGACATGCCCTACACACGTGATATTGAAAATCCCAAGAATTGGCCAGGGTCGTATTCAGAACCAATATTTCGTTGATCGCAAAAGCTATATCATACTTAGGAAAACTTTTTTATAATAACTAGTGAAATGCACAAGTTTTGCAATTTAACGGGAAAAATGCAGATAATATGTGTAATATAAAAAGATTTTCATCGGATTTTTCACAGCGCCCTCAAGCATTATATGAAAAGAGACGTAATTATTTCTTTATTGATAATTTTTATTTTATGTAAAATCAAAAGGAATATTAATCAAAATTATTCAACTGGATGAATTTGTCTCTTCATCAGTAGTGTCATCCTCACCAATCTGAATTATCAGTGGCTCGATTTGTGCCTCCATTATGTTATCAAGCTTCCATATCTTTGTCTCGACTCCCGATATCACATGCCGAACACACTTCTCCCATTTCTCCGCTGTGACTCTTTTCAAAGTACTTTGAGATCTGCAAATTTGAACGTGGTGTTATGCTGAGCTACAAAATTCTTCACATCCGCCCATATTAACTCGATGGGATTGAGCTCGCATTGGTATAGAGGCAGGCGAAGGATAATTTTGTTTTGGCCTGCTGCCATCTCATCGACTATATATTTTTGATATTCAAGCTTGCGCTCCTTGACAATTTTCAGTAGCTGTACTCTTAGCATTAAGTCTTCAAAGCTAATATTCTTTGATCGCAGCCAATTTTGGATTTCAACCTTCTTTGAAGACGTTGTCGGAATCTTCTCTAACCGTCTCGAATGATATGGTGCATTGTCCATTACAATCACAGCATTATCCTCCAGATGGGATAAAGCTTTGGAAAACCACTGTTCGAAAGATTCACCGTTCATTTCTTCGTGATAATTTCTTCGACTCGAAACATCACAGCCCTTCAGCAACATGTGCCGATGTGACAAATAATAAGCCGTTTGCCTTTACCTGAAATCATGAAGAGGTATGTAAGTAAATAAAACAAATACGAGGGTTACTTTTCATATATTGAGATTGAGGCAGGTCTTAATATAAATATAAGTTTACCTGATGGATTTGTTAATCCGGTGGATAGTCTATCTAGAAAGGCCCTCCTAGGTCACAATTCCTCCGAGGTCACAATTCCATCTACCCATACTGTAGGGGTAGTATGACCAGCATTAACCCAGGTTTCATCCATATAATGAATTGTTCTCTGTTGTTCCCTATAATATTTAATTTTGGTCAAATACTCTCTCCTCCATAACACAATTTTCTCTCTATCCAATAATAAACTATTGCGCCCTCGTTTTTCCATACAAAATTCAAATGTTTCAATACTTCATGAAATGTTGACCGCTCAAAACTTGGCAATAAAACATCTTCATTTATTTCTGTGAGTACTTTGTCTATCGTGGGTATTTCATTTCTGAAAAAGTACTCATGCACTTTCCTCCTGATTACATGTTCATCAGCATCATCTATTGATTTTATAATGGTTTGACGATTCTGATTTGTATTCGGTTTAGAAAAAGTATGAGTCTGTTTATATTCCTGTAAAACATTATGAATCGAAGCGCAACACACTCCAATTTTATCGGAAACTTTCGATACGACTTCGTCGACAGTCGATGTCTCAAATTCTTCCATCTCTTTGTTGAACACATTTAAAATCACTTCTTTCATCCCAACACTCAAATGTCTTTTTTTATGTCGTTTCCTGGCTGGACTCAGAGGATAGCTCATAGTGTCATCAGCAGTGTCTGTACTGGACATCTTGGAAAACAATTTTAAACAATATACTATAACGCACGCCACACAAACACGCAAATGACTGATTACAACCCTGTGCTGGTAGCGAACTCGTACCAAGAAGGCGAATTCACCAATGAACGCTGCCCTTTCCATCTGACACTGGGCGATCACGTGAACATCACGCTTCGATTTTGTTTTGTTTTACTCTATCTTGGATTTGGATAGACTTTATGTACCCTCAAAACACGTGTATCGACAGTTCGGAGAGTAAATGATCAATACAGTGAATTTCCCATCAAAATCTAAATACTTCATAAATTATTTTATGTGAAATTTCAGCACTGAAATATTCATTTCTGATAATGCAAAAAATGAGTCTTAAAGTTATCTTTGAATTTTGCGACACTAGGGTTTTTGAGTTCTTAAGGAAATAAGTTGTATATACTCGTCAACTAAACGAGCCTCTGAAAATTTCTGTCGACAAAGAAGGAACACTCAATAATCCCCAATTTCTAATATTTATGTTGTGTATATCAGTGCGATAAATAATTTTGCGATGAAGATACCCTGGTTTTATATTGACAATAACGCTATGACATAGATTAGCAAAATGTAGCTGTTCTAGTTTATGCGAAATTATTCGCCGTTTTCGTTCTTCAAGAAACAGACCTAGAAATGAATTCTCAACTTTCTGATTTTTTTTTATATTGTACAGTTGAATTAGGCTCATGCATAGCATCCGCGTAATTGTATAATGATGAAACTGGTGTTTCAGAGAGTATATTTTTTATGTTTATTGAAAATAGACGTCGGTTTCCATAAATCAACTTGATGTTAGAATAAGTACGCTATATCAACATTTTGATATGTTTTTCGATCCTCAAGCCGGAATCTATGACACGAATGAGTCAAACCTAGTAGAAAGCCCAAATCGTTTCTTACCAAAAATTATTTCGTCTCAAAAATACACCCTATTCAATTTAAAAATTGAAATCATTTCACTTTCCGTACTTTTCAGTGAGGACCTCAAATAAGCGTATTCTTGTCACGAGGTGTAAATCAAATCTTCATCAAACGCATCTGCTGGAACCGATGACAAACACAGCCTCATTATTAATCCATCAAAGCTGCTGGGAACTACTACTATGGCCGGCTATTCAGAGTTAATAGATGAATTAAAAATGTATGCCTTAATCAACGTTGACTACTTCGTCAAACAAAATAATTTTTCAAACTAGAAAGCACGCGGGTTCATATTTCTACGTACAAATTGAATTGCCTTCTTCAAATCCACTGGTGACCCATATATATTATTTACCGAGATGAAATACACTGCAGGCCACGAAAAATGGCACGTACGTACAATTTAGAAAGAGGAGTTTGTGATTGGGAAATGAATCGAAATATTCTCATATTGGATACTACATAGGCTGGAAAGTCTCGGGCCTAACTCATAGACGGTGCTAGTTTTATTGGATTCAACGCTTTTTTAGTAAGTACTTACCTTCAGAAGGAAGCTGTTGAAATTCCTCTACTTTTTTTTTCTGAATTTGAATTTATGCATTGAATTAGGATTCCCTAATATAAAGGTTAGCTCAATTAAAATATAATATAATCTACAAAATTTATATAAATAATACAACTTTATATACATACATTATTTGAACTGAACAAAAAGGAATTTTTCAATCTCCATCATGACTATATTTCAACAGTTCGCTCTTGGAAATCTTTAATGATAGAGTAGATTTAATTGAATAAGGTAAATCATTGAATCGGACTATTTCTTGTATTTATTATATTTATATGAATGAACGAATTATTGGTCCTTTCTTTTTTGAGGAAAACAGTAATGCGCAGAGGTTTCTGGAATTTTTAAACACAGAGTTTTGGGATGCTATTCACGAGCTGCCAAGCAATGAACGATCAAATTTAATTGTCCAGTTAGATGAATGTTCAGTTCATTATGTCAGAGCGGTGAGGCAATGGCTTAACGAACATTTTCCAAACAGATGGATAGGCCGTGGTATTCCGTTTATAGAGTGGCCACCCAGATCTCCTGACCTCACAGTTTTGGAATTTTTTCTCTGGGGACTTCTCACACAAAAGGTTTACAAAAACCGCTCAAGAGATAGAAATGAACTTTGTGCAAGAATTCGACAGGTATGTGCAGATATTAGCCCTCAAGAACTAAGGAACGTAATCAGAAACATTCGTAAGCGCTACGGCACATGTATCGAAATACATGGTGGATTAGTAGAGGTTACTAGAATATGAATTAGAATGAATTGTTGCACTGAATTGAAACATTTCAATAATTAGTTATTAGTTACGTTTATTAAATTTTTTTGCTTCATTGTTAGTTGAATTGTGTGAATGTAATTCCCTTATTTTCATTAAAAATATTTACGCTTTTTATTTTTTTCTTCATCTGGCGGCACTTTATTGTTGAAATCATAAAAAAAATATTCTCATGGCTATATCTGTTGATATAGGGTGTTTTTGTAACTGTTAGCTGTGTGAGTTTTCGAATTTTTGAGTTGTGATAACTTTGTTAATAATGAATATTTTTCCATGAAATTTTGGTCACACCTGTTTAGAGGCACTTTGAATCCAGTGATATTTTCAATAAAAAAATCGCTAATAAAAAATCCCGATTTTCGACTAAGAAGAAATATCGTAGTATGCCCTGAAACTTTAATAAACATTTCAAATTTTGTCCCAAGGTTCACAACTTCAAATTTTAGGGGAGTGTTTCCATTAAAAATGGGTCACACTGTATATGATGAGAAATAATCGTTCGTTTCCTATTTGATGAATAATTACTTATCCATTCATAAACCATCCCCTCAATCCCATATCTTCTCAGCTTCTGAAGCAAAATACTTCTATCAATCGTTTCAAAGGCCTTTTTGAAATCTAAAAAGACAGCTACAGCTTCTGTTTCATTGATAAATTCAGATAATGATAACTGTAGTGATGTTTCACAAGAATGTTTTATTCCAAAACCAGATTGATTGATAAACATGATTTGATTTTAGTCAATAAACTCTAATAATTGATTATATAATGCTATTTTTTAAACCTTCTCTGTTGGCGATAAAGTATTCATTGGTCTAAATTCACTTAATAATAATAAAAATAATAACAATGTATATTCATAAATAGCGAAAAAAAATACAGACCTTTTATTGTTACAAAATCGAATATCTAATAAAAAAAAACTTAGTGATATGAGGCTTAGAATAAACAAAAATCCACCGAAGCTGATGTTATCAGCTTGTGTGTGGTGACATATTATTCTGGTGTGATGTTGACGAATCAAATGTAATACAGTCAAATTAATGGAAAAGAAAACAAGGGTGAAAATGAGATTATAGGTTAACCAAAAGAATGTGTTTTCAACTAGCTTGAGAGTTTCGGATATAGCTCAATTATAAAAAGAGCAGTAGACGAAAGTTGGAACAAAAATGGCTTAAGAAAAGTGTAAACAATATAATTTTTTTAAGGAAATAATACTATATAAAAATACCAAAAATTTCATAAAAATGAAATTACTATTCAGGACATCATAACGAGAGAGTATTCACAGAATATATGAATTTTACCTATAATATGTTGTGGAATAAGGATAATTAGTACAAAAGAATCGTTTTAGACTTGCTTTCATAGTGTTTGTAACTTCAAGTATGGGTATAATGGTACTCATTTTCAATAATTCGAGCAATTGACCATTCTGGAGCGATGTATTGATTAACTTGAGGATTGCATGACCAGCTGTTTCAAATACTTGCTTTAACATTTTAGAATTCAAGATTTCAAAGATACTACATTTATTATCTAATGACCCAATTATATCATTCAAATCTCTTAAGGTAATCAATCTGAAGGTACTGAAGGACAAATATAAATTATTATCCAAATTGAACAATGGTTCGGAATTCTCAATACCTTGAACTTTGCTGTTTACAAAGTAAAGGTTGAAAGTTTTGGCCACCTTTTTTTGTACTTACTACGCCTCAAATGAAATGAATAAAAACACTTTTGTCTAAATACCACTAAAAAATTTTATTTATTCGACCGGTTTCGGGTTTGATTCCATTTTCAAGTATAAATCTCCCCTTCATCTTCAAATTCAATTAGATTTGGAAATGTACCATCATTAGTACACAGTAAAAATAAAAATCTCAAAGTGAAGAACATTATTTCGATTTGAAGAAATATGAGCAATATTTCTTCATGAAGAAATATTTTTTTAAACTGAGAAACATATTCTCTCAAGTTGAATTTGAATAATGATTTCAAATAGAATGAAAAAACGCTTCTTCTAAGAAAAAAAAATACTCCACCAAGATTGTGCAAATATTTCAATAGAAATAATCACATTAGCTCAAGAGAAGTAAGTATGCATTCTTTAGTCTGAGCAAAATTATTCTCGAAGCAAAACGGTTTTGGGTTTTGAAAGAATGATATGTTTACTTGGAACATTATTCAAATGTCACCGTATGAGAAATTAATAGTTTTCCTTTGAAGAGAAGCATTTTTCATTGAAACGCTTCTATTTGTATGAATCGAATAAACTCATTTACTTCATCAAAGATGAACTTATGCCTCTGTTTATAAACCGTCTCTCTCATTTGGATGTATTTAGTTACTTGAATCCAAAGTATCTCATCTGTAATATGAACAGCTATAAGCGGTAAGGAAAGAAACTAAATAATACATTACATATTATGATTGGTTTATTTGAAGCAATTGCAAATCATAAATATTATCCTGAAAAAGCATGTGATAAAAAACAAAACGTAATAAAGAACTGAATTTTCTTTTCTAATCTTTGCCTAAATATCAAATTCCAACCGCACACTGTTAAGAGATCATACAATTATACAATTAACATAAATAAATATTCAATAAGAAAACATATATAAAAAAAGGGACATATTCTTGGTAAACTGCAAATTTACAAATAAAATGAAATCGAAGCCTATAAACAACATTACAACTCAGACTAGAAAATGACTAGAAATGTTCTGCATTCTGCTTTTGTTTTTCCACAATTGCCGGAACATCACTTGGATTCTGAAACGAAAGAATAAATCAGCACATCATCCTTACCCACTATTTCAAATATTTAGAAAGGTAAAAATATGAAAACAGCAGAATTTTTTTTCCATAAAACACTGTTTAAGTGGGTTTATTTCGTCAAAGTCTACCACTTTCTCCTCGGTACTACGTATACAACGCAGTACTTACTGATATAGCGGAGTTTTATCCAATTATAATACTTACCCATAAAATATCTTTCAACTGTGCAAGACCCCAGTTTCGTTAAATCTGTTCCATTATGGTAGATACAAAATAATCGGAAAGAAATTTCACTGCCTACAGACAAATAAAACACTTCCTCCTCAAAATCGCAACACACCAACATCACTTTCCAACACATACTGGCGCGCACGCGATGCTAACAACGGAATTCCCCTCTCCCCCCTCACTCAAGAGGGTTATAGAAAGACCGGAGCACCACAGGTTTTTTCAAACTGAAATGAATGAAATACTCCTTTAAAAGAAACCCTGTTCATTCTATACAAAATTTCTCATCTTCAGTCGATCATAATATAGTTTTGTATATAGATTCACAAAACTCTTGTTATAAACGAATTGAGTTATTTGAAGGGATACAGTTTTGAATTCGAACAAATAATATGTGTTCAGATCAAGTTGATATTGCTCTCCATTTGAAAAAGTTTTTTTCCCTTCAAATAGGTGGTGGATTTTGAGATGATATTATATTTTCTTGATTTAAAATAGTTCATCTTCGCAATGATATAATCAAACGAATAATGTCGTTGAAAGGCCAAGAAATTTTATTTCTTTGTTGAAAAAAGTGTGATTTTCTGGTGGAACATGGCGATGTTGGCATGAAGTAATAGTTTTTCCAATAGAGATAAAAATTTCAAAGCAACCTATGATCTTCTTATAAAGAAATACTTTTTACTGTGTATTAACAAGGTTTTCCACATCAAATGATAATTATTCTTGTATCTGTCTATATTACTGAATTTTTTTCATTTTCTACTACTTTCATTATTTTCAAAACAGTGGATCAAAAACAATTTCGTGTTTTGATTTTACCCTGCACCTTGATGGAAGAAACACTGTTCCAGCGAATCAACGGCTTGAAAAGTGTTCAATCAAATGTATGTTTGATGACGTGGTCGTAAAGACATCGATGATGCAGAACGCAGTAGACGTCCAAATGAGGCGATAACATCAGAAAACAAGAAAAAAATCTACAAAATCGTTTTGTATCATCGATAAGTCAAGTTGCGTCAGTTATCTGACATTGTTAAGATATCAGAGAAAGCTCTTTTCAAAGTGGGTGCAGCGCGAACTCACTGTTGACCAAAAACAAGAACGTTTTGTAAATTCTGGACAGTGTTTGCCATGTTCAAACATAACGAACCGGAATTTTTGAGTCGATATTAAATGAAACATGGATCCATCCATAGTAGGACGGTAGCCGGTCGGGTTGTCATGGGGGCTTTCCTCCACTCACTGTGTGACTCGGTGGTTCAAACCGCAGGTCGGACCATCGAGTTTCACTCGCTATCGTCCAACCCGTGTTAGGAATCACACATTGAAAGGTAAGACCTCGTTAGTCCTTAGGCACGGTATCAGTCACAGAAAAAACTGCACATCTGAAGTTCAACGCAAATTATTGCTTTGATTGTGTGTTCATCACTACTGATAATCAGTAGACAAAATCGAGATTTTATCGACGAACCAATCTTCGCTGTGTACACACATAATAAAAATTACAATGGAAATTGGCTTGCCCACATTCCTAACGTAATCGATACCATTCCCGACTGAATTATTTCAGAATTGCTGACTTCTCGCTAAATCTGCAAAACCTGTGCTATATAATTCTCGACAAATATTGCTTACTAAACGTTTAATGAAATATCCTCTTCAAAATGCAATGGACAACATCGCCACGAATATTGATTTTGTATGGGAAATTTAATAAAAAGAGGTCGCATAAAATATATATTTCAGGAAGCAGAATAATCGCAGCAGGACATTCCATCACACTACCAAAATGATGATATTTTTACACAAACATTTTGTGTTTATCAAAACATATTCAGTTTGTGCTAGTTTCTCTCAGTGTACCCGTTGATGGATATACCTCGAATGGTGTTCGCTGGTGTTCCCCAAGGTTCCACATTGTCTTCCACCCTCTTTTTATTGTATATCAACGACTTATTGAAAAAAATCCTACATATTGGAAAGCACATTTGTCTCGTCATTCCATTTAGATTTCAGAACATCGACTGCACATCTTCACCGGCAGCAGGAGGTTGCATTTCTTGATGAGGATTTAGAAGTGATTTTAAATTGGGGTGAGAGTAACCAGATTCAATTCAATGCCACGAAAACCCAGGCATCGTTTTTTTTCAAAAATATGAATGTCTCCGAACCGGATATAATGATGTCGGGACAGACAAGTCCACTATCTCAGAATCTTCATTTTATTGTGTTGACAGTTTCCTATACAACTTTATACACACATCGAAAAAGTCTAGGGATATTTTTAAAAATGGCAATAATTTTTTTTTAGATCGCTTTAGGGAAAAAAAAGTTGACGGGTAATTATTAAACGAATGTAACTTACAACAAAATTCATTAAATGGTCAAAAATACTGAGTTCGCATATAAGCAAAACTAAAAAAAAATATGGCTCTTCTTTGGCACCCCGAAAAAAATCATAACACAAAAAAAATTGAAATCAGTACAAAGTATGGCCTCCACGCTGGTTTATTACGGCCCTACATCTATCGTGCATCGACAAAATGAGATTGTCAATGTTTTGTTGAGGTACATTTGCCCATTCAGCGATTAAAAGCTCTCTCAATTGAAACGTTGTGTGAATGTTCTCCATATGCGGAGTAATTCTTCGTTGAAGCATGTCCCACACATGCTCGATGGGATTCAGGTCCGGTGATTGTGTTGGCCACGGCAATACATCAACTCCTTCGTTGGTGGGCCAGTCAGTCACTAGACGCGCGACATGTGGACGAGCATTATCGTGCATTAGGTGGAAGTTTTCACCAACAGCACCAGCAAACGGACGAACGATAGGTAGAAGAATGGTGTCGAGGTACTGTCGAGCTGTGAGGAAGCGATTTGGAAAAACGAGATCGGTTCTGCCGCCGATCATGATTCCGCCCCATAGCATTACTGTACCACCTCTGTATGTGTGGACTTCCTGGACGTGTCTCAAACGTTCATTATTTCCAGGTCGTCTCCACAGTCTTACTCGACGAGAATCTGGATGAAATCCAAATCTGGATTCGTCTGTAAACAAAACTGTGGCCCAATCATTTGCATTCCAGTTTTGATGTTCTTGACACCACTCTAATCTTCTACCGCGATTGCCTCTCGACAAAGGTGGACATCTGAGTGGCCTTCTGTTGTGGAGATCTGCTTCATGCAGTCGATTTCTGACAGTATCACGACCAATGGTTACCTGGTGCGTCTGCTGCAACACGTTAACCAACTCAGGTGCTGTGATTGTCGGTTGTCTTCTTGCGGTTGAGACCAAAAATCGGTCTTGAACTGCAGTTGTAGCGCGTCCTCGCCCTGGATGTTGTTCGGCTGGACTGCCAGTTTCATGGAAACGCCACCACAATCGACTGATAACACTTTGGGAGACCCCCAAACGAAGAGCTACATCATTTTGTCTCATGCCACCTTGAAGAAGCCCTACAGCTCTATTCATCTCAGCCAATGGTAAGTGATGGCGTTCCATGTTAAAGCACAATATTTCCAGTTTAATTGCTGAGCAAGAACTGCATAGAATGTACAAACTCGACACTTTCAGATTATTCATTTCAGCCGAAAACCTACAGTTTGTAAAAAACTTGATAAAAGATTAGTTACCGTTTTTGCAGGCTTTGTTCAACCCAAAGAAATCTACAGGGTGGTCGAGTGTACCAATTTAATCGAAATTAAACGACCTCATGCATTTATTTTTATGATATTTAGTATGTTATAAAAATATCCCTAGACTTTTCCGATGTGTGTATATTATATTAGCTTTATGAAAATTATGTATTATTTATATTTGAAGTACTTAATACGAAATATGACATTATGAAACTATTACTATGATTCTGATGATTTTGTTATTTTGTGATGATACTGCCTGGCAAAACTATAACACAAAAAATCTCTACGATTAGTTAAAATTAATAATGTCAAAGTATGATTTTAAATAATACACTTTCGATATTATTGGAGTTTTTTCCAGTGTTTCGATCACCAAGTGATCATGTTCAAGAGGAAGATGAGTTTGATCTTCCTCTTGAAGATGATCACTTGGTGAGCGAAATACTTGTCGAGGTGTTGAAATTATGGCTTGGGGTTGCGAAAAAAATTTCAGTAATATTCAATACTACACCAAAGGTTCCGAAACAGTGTATCACAAATACACTTTATTATTATCTATGAATACCTCAAAACCTTGGAATTCATTCTGATGATTCTCAAAATCTCTATGTGAAGCCAGGCACAGAAAAGATCCTTTCAAAATTTCATTTTCCATGCACAGAATCAGTTCAAGTTCAGAACGCAGGCAATGTTACCACCTGCTCTATCGGTCCGTTCAAACATATACACGTAACCCACTGATTCTGAATGAAACATTACTGAAAGTAGATGTCTCTGTCTGTAACTCACTTCTCACTCAACATGAAAAAGAATAAAAGTACTTTTTGACGTCAATTTGTGCACTGAGAAGTGTACAAATTGACATCTCAGATTTCACTCATGATGATTGGGATTGTAAATATTTTCCACGCATTGAAATATTCGACATTCAACAAATGATTTCAAATAATAATTCATATACAAATATACTTGTATTGAAAGGGATATATTGATTTTCATACTTTCATTAATCCAAAAAACTAGTCATTTCTCCCCATCAATCGGAAGCAAGATAGGGCACGTTATGTGTACATTGGCGTCACTTTTCGAGCAACCAATGTGCGTTCAAATTCTTCCATCAATTTGTCACACCGTGAGGAATAATGAATCTTTACACAGCCAACATACACTGGGGAAAATATACTTACATAAGATTAATGACTTGGTTAGAAAGATGGGCACGAAATTGTGTTACGGAAACATGGGTTAGATATTTTGGAGTATGATGAATAAGATATTAAATTTCCAACAAAGGTCGTTCTGTGGGAGAAAAATATAGTTTTCATCGACCTCTTCTTGGTTTTTTTTACCTTCCGCAAACTCATTTAATATCTGTCGAGAAAATTTCGAAATTGAGTCGAACCAAAGAAGAAACTGCAAGAATCTTCAGTTTTTTTTCCAGTTCTGAAGACGGAGGCAGATTTTGACCTCCGAAATGTTGGAATAAGTATCTGTATAATTTCTCCGCTATTTTTCTTCGTGAAAAATACTTTGAGGTCACGGCATAACTCATACGGATGAACTGAAAAGTTTACCTTTTATACACTTGTATGAAGTTTTCCATTACAATTTTTCTTGGATTGTGAACCGTCAAAATATTCAAAGAATATCCATAAATAGATATCAAAATAGGACGTAAGAGGAAATAAGATATTTGCAAACAATATCATCGGTGTAGTATTATGCTTTACATAGAAAAACTAATGTCATATATAAAAATGGATGTTTGTTGGTTGGTTGGTTGATTGGTTGGTTGGTAAGTGATGAACTTCTACATCGCTCAACCGATCGTGATGAAACTTGACACGTATAAGTAATTTTTCAAAGAGAAGGTTTTCAGGCTATCAATTTTTCTGTAACTCGCCATTAGATGGCGCTGCAGAACAATTTTTTTGAATGCACTGTTCTATGACATTGGAACAGCAGCGATACAGCAACATAGTACTAGTAGAATCTAGTTTTGTATCCACTTTCTCAATTGAATGTGATAATTCAAAAACGAGATATATGCTATGGAGTTGCCCCTGGATGGAATTTATCTAATGAATAATCGTGCAGATAATTTGTTAGCGTTCTCAAATATCAATGGCTGAAGTTCAGTTCAAGAATAGTGATTCAATGGAAAGAATTCATTGCACATGTGAAATGAATCTCAAATTAATTTGTTATCGATCTATCGTAGGTTGAAATTCTATTTTCTTTCACTTCACGTATGCCATCAACATGTCGTTTCACATAATTTAAAGGGAATGTATGAAGATGAAAATTTCCCAGAACTTTTCACAGGTGCAATTCATTGTTTTTTCCTGGTTTCCTCAAATATTTCTTGAACTAGTGACTTGACGGTACTATTGAAATTGAATGTCTGCAGCCGTTTGTAGTAATCGGAATGTTGTTGATAGGTATCAACAGAATTGTTAGATTTTTTATTACTCGGTAGGTCCAGTGTAGTATGTTTTACTTTCGTTTCGGCTACGTTATTGATTTTGAAATTACCAGAATTGTTACTGTGGCAATTTTTCTCGCCCCATAATTTCAAAGCAAAGCGCCCTATCAGAAATCATCAAGGGACAAAATATCCTCAAAAAAGTCCAAGGAATAGTCCCTTTATTTTCAGCCGCATGTTCAAAAAACACCCTGTATTATATGTATTTGATACAACAAGTCGGCTTCAGTATGATTGAAGTAGTTTCACTAACATCTGATAAGTTACAAATACCAGTGATTAATGTCGAAATCAGGAATATCATCATAAAATGATTTCAAAAACTACACCTCACGATTTGATTTCCAGAAACTTCATTTGAAAATTATATCACAACATGTTTCGCTAGCATAGTAGCTTTGTCAAGTGATTTGAATAGTTCAAGTTGTTTTTTACACTAATATTTATATACTACAGGTAACCATAATTGAGACTACTTCCAAAAAATTGCCTAAACCTCTACCCAAATTACCTGTTCAATTATGATCACCTGAAGCATATTACTTCACATCTACATCAATAATAATTCTTTCTCGGTTTTTAAGAAAACAAATTCACCATTATTCAAATCTAGTTGGTCATTCATTAGAAGGTTTGAATTTTCAAGTTTATCAGTTTCAAACCTTTATTTCCTTTTTGCAAAATTTCGAACTCTCCATTGAAGATATGATTTTTTTCTAGAAGATGATTTGAATATGTTGAATTTGTTTTCTTATTTACATAGCTCGTATGATGTTCCTGGATTTGATGCCTCAATTTTCTGCCAGTTTGACCAATATATACTTTAGGGAACGTTCCACACTTCAATTTATATATTTCTCCAATTTGGATGTTCTGTTTTTATCATTTTTAACTCACTTTCCCAACGTATTACTTGTTTTATATGCAATTTCAATATCTCGTTTCCTCAAAAATGAAGCCACTTTTTCCGTTGGTTGTCCAAAATACGTTGAAGTTCTATAATTTTGATTATCGACCTTATCAAAACGTTTCGAATCGCTTTTGCGTAGACTTTCTTGGCAAGTATTTTGTTCATTAATTCGGCTTCAAACCCATTGTTAACCGCAATTTGCTTGATGATACCAAGTTTTTTATTGAAATCATCTATTGAAAGAGGAACATTGACTAATCTGTGTATCAAACCATTATAAGCTGCTACTTTGTGTTGATATTAGCAGGGAAGCCCACGATGCAAAATGGGGATTTACTCAAGCGTCATAGAGACCTATTAGGTTGCAAAGCTTAGATGATGAGAAATGTTACATAATATATACCTTTCCATCGGTGGGGGAAGCTGCTATAGATTATTAAATATGTAGAAAAAAACTGTTGCATGGACATACTCGAGCGCAGCAGAAATTGATGCCATCAATGTCCTACGTATTTTTAATGATGTTGGTATGTTAATCTGATCGTTTGCATGATGTGCGTGAATGAAAATAAAATTTAATCGAGCACGTCAGATTTTCTAAAGGGGTGTTAAATGCACCAAAAAAAGGTCTCATTCAATAATCTGACGATTTCTATCTGACGCAAACTCGCGGCCATTATCATAATGTGCAAAAAAAATCGTCATTTTAAAATACTCAAGCGCGTCAGATTAAGATATATATGGTTCATTTTCATGTTTTAGACGTGCTGTCTCATAATCTGAAGATTATCTAGAGGGATTCGCCTGATCTGACAAAAAATATTTTGAATTTTTTTTTAATCATTGAACTCAATTAATTGAAAAGCTCAGGAAATAGCATGCAAATAAATAAGTGCATGTTTTTCAAGTAGAATTCTCGTATTTATAAAAATATACCTAATTTGAAAAAATGCTCAAAAAAATTAATTTTTTATAATCAATTGAGTAATTAATGAAGAAAAGAAAAATGAAACTTTCTATATTTTATACCACTTTCATGTGTAACTATCGTTACTGCAGTTACTTATACAATATATGAGTTTGAAAATGTCCTTATAGGGCGAAACTGCAATTACTTATACAATATATGAGTTTGAAAATGTCCTTATAGGATGAAACTGCAGTAACGTTAGTTACAAATAAAAGTGGTAAAAAACATAGAAAGTTTCATTTCACTTTTCTTCATTATGATTTCCTACCACGTAGTAACGGCTACATACATACATTATTTGACTAATTAATCATCATCTTCATCTTCATCACGAACGAGTCACTGTGATCAGCTGTGATGGCGTCATGGCAACAGAATTCAGAGTGGGGACGGAGTGGGAGAGTAATAGATAGAGAAAAAGTGAAAAAGGAATAGAAACGCGGGAAGGGAAATATAGGCATCACGCAGCTGCACGCATTAAACTTTCTCGGCAAATTTTTGCTATTTCGGCTTGCGGAAATCGTCAGATCATATATTTTTCGATATCCTTAAATTATTTTCTTCAAAATAAAAAAAAAATTAGCTACGCTCGAGAATGTCGAGATGACGTTTTTTTACAACTTTGCTGCCCTCCCCTTTCTTTACGTCACTCTCAAATTGTCAGATTACTGGAATATACACTTTTCAGAATGTAATTAACTCACTCTACCTTAATCTGACGCGTTCGAAAATTTCTGATGATCAATTTTTTTCAACTAATCTGATCTGATCGTAATGTATAGTAATATCCGTATAGGACGGTTTGTGATAAATTGAAAAATCATGTTTGTTGTTCCTTCTACTAATTGTTGAGTCCAAGAAATTGATTAAGTTGTCTGCTTTTATTTCAATAGTGAATTCAATGTTTTCATGAATTTTGTTAATATCCCAATGAAAAGTATCTAATTGCCTCTTAGTACCTGTAAAACATGCCAAAACGTCATCCACATATCTATGCCAATACAAGAAATGCCTAATCAAAGGATGTTTGAAGATCGACTTCTCTAGATTATCCATGAAAATTTCTGCAAGTAAGGGGCTTAATGTATTTCCCATAATTGAACCTTATGAGGAGGAATAAATATTGTTGTTGAATTGAAAATAATTTTGTTTGAGCTACAACAACGAAAGGTTAATTATTTCTCGTTTTATAACTGGGTTCACTCTATTTTTATCTAATAATTCTATCACTAAAGTAATAGTATCATCAGGAGGTATGCTGGAAAGTGGATTCTGCACATCAAAGAATAGTAATTTTGTGTTGTCTGGTAGAGGTATGTTCTCTATTTTATAAATTAAGTCATATGAATTCCGTAGACTGAATTTTGGTTTTAAGTCACAATGATTCAATATGATATTGATAAGCCTTTCTGATAATTTCACTGATGGCACATAAAATGAATTTGACAAATAATTAATTTATGCCACATTCAGGCTTATAGAATAGTCAAGAGATCGGTTAAGTTTATCTAAGTCTGGAAAGTAAGTCAAACTGATAGGATTATGAGTCAAAGAAAATGTTCAACATTGATTCATTATAATAATATCCAATTCTTAGCTGATCATTTGAATATAATATTATTATTATAAATATTTCTCATGTTGATCCATAGATCCAATGATCCATAGATCAATTCAGCGAACAACACTCATATTTGAAATGCGATCTCCACGCTATCTTTCAGTCCAATTATCCGTCCATTGTGCTCCTGCCCTGTTCTTCAGAATATTCAAAGCTGTACTGCTGCTAAATTAGTAAATCGAAACAACGTGCTACACTAACGAACTGATTATCCGATGAATGGTAGTTGTTTGAGCCGGAAATTTCCACCACTCTTCACAATTTCGAAATCATTCACACCGTTATTGTATCGGAAAATTCAATTATGTCATCACCGGATGTTGATGATTATTCATGGCTTTACGAATATACATAATACGGTTCTTGAAGTAGAGTCAGAGATATTCTTGGTTAATAGAAGAGTGTCCGACCTAAACATGATGATAATATTAATAATAACGACAGCCTGATGTAGTCCCTCTCGACCACCAGAGCAAGACGATATTTGTCATGGAGTTCAGCTTCCGGCGAAACAAATATGGTCCGAAAAGAGGAGGAAAAATGGAGGAGGAAATATGCAGATGGCTGTCGTTCTGGACTCACTGCGCTGACTCAGGGTACATGATTTTCAGACCTATTGATCACTTATCCAACAGTGGAAGTGGTTATTGGTTAATATTGCTGGCGCGCCCTCTTGGATGTATCGGGGCTTCGGGGGATAAATCCTACCAGTGCAACATGGAACAGAATAATAGTAATGACATTGTTGAATTTCATTGGTTCGGATTCTATTAGACTGTTCTTTCGGACTTTGTAATATGAAGGAAGGTCTCGAGAAGGAACTAGACATCATCAAAAATGATCTTCAATGAAATGGCTACCCCAAAGCGATGGTGGAACAGACTTTGGCTGAAAGACAACAGGAGTCTCCAAAAAATCTATTAATATGTTATAAGCAGCTCTCTCCAAAATTTTTGAGAATGTGGGCAGTAAGGAAATTTTTCTGTAATTATCTATCATTAGGGGGTCGTCTTTTTTGAACAATGGAAATACAACAGCAGTTTTTGTTACAGTTTGAAATTTTCCCAACTGTATTGATAAATTAATCAAGTGCGTAAGTGGAGATGAAACAGATTCACAAATAGTTTTGAAAACCTTCGGAGATATCCCGTCTATACCTGAACTAGATTTGTTTTCCAGAGAGACCACAATATTTATAATATCATTTTCTGATAAATATGGTATATAAACACTATTTATTTGACTGGATAAATGACTGTTTACGATTTTATCGTTTCCAAATGCATTTGCAATCATAGCAGTACCAACATTTGCAAAATGCTTTACAAAAGTATCTGCTATAACCTGTTTATCAGTATTCACCAATTTTCCTAACTACAAGCAAATTTCTGAATTATCTCTTGTTGTCTTACCTTTTATATACACACATCGAAAAAGTCTACAGATATTTTTATAACATACTAAATATCATAAAAATAAATGCATGAGGTCGTTTAATTTCGATTAAATTGGTACACTCGACCACCCTATACATTTCTATGGGTTGAACAAAGCCTGCAAAAACGGTAACTAATCTTTCATCAAGTTTTTTACAAACTGTAAGTTTTCGGCTAAAATGAATAATCTGAAAGTATCGAGTTTGTACACTCTATGCAGTTCTTGCTCAGCAATTGAACTGGAAATATTGTGCTTCAACATGGAACGCCATCACTTACCATTGACTGAGATGAATAGAGCTGTAGGGCTTCTTCAAGGTGGCATGAGACAAAATGATGTAGCTCTTCGTTTGGGGGTCTCCCAAAGTGTTATCAGTCGATTGTGGCGGCGTTTCCGTGAAACTGGCAGTCCAGCCGAACAACATCCAGGGCGAGGACGCGCTACAACTACAGTTCAAGACCGATTTTTGGTCTTAACCGCAAGAAGACAACCGACAATCACAGCACCTGAGTTGGTTAACGTGTTGCAGCAGACGCACTAGGTAACCATTGATCGTGATACTGTCAGAAATCGACTGCATGAAGCAGATCTCCAGAACAGAAGGCCACTTGGATGTCCACCGAGAGGCAATCGCGGTAGAAGATTAGAGTGGTGTCAAGAATATCAAAACTGGGATGCAAATGATTGATGATGTTTACAGATTTGGATTTCATCCAGATTCTCGTCGAGTAAGACTGTGGTGACGATCTGGAAATAATGAACGTTTGAGACACGTCCAGGAAGTCCACACATACAGAGGTGGTACAGCAATGCTATGGGGCGGAATCATGATCGGCGGCAGAACCGATCTCGTTTTTCCAAATCGCTCCCTCACAGCTCGACAGTACCTCGACACCATTCTTTTACCTATCGTCCGTCCGTTTGCTGGTGCTGTTGGTGAAAACTTCCACCTAATGCACGATAATGCTCGTTCACATGTCGCGCGTCTAGTGACTGACTGGCTCACCAACGAAGGAGTTGATGTATTGCCGTGGCCAGCACAATCACCGGACCTGAATCCCATCGAGCATGTGTGGGACATGCTTCAACGAAGAATTACTCCGCATATGGGGAACATTCACACAACGTTTCAATTGAGAGAGCTTTTAATCGCTGAATGGGCAAATGTACCTCAACAAGACATTGACAATCTCAGTTTGTCGATGCACGATAGATGTAGGGGCGTAATAAACCAGCGTGGAGGCCATACTTTGTACTGATTCCAATTTTTTTGTATTATGATTTTTTTTTCGGGGTGCCAAAGAAGAGCCATATTTTTTTTTAGTTTTGCTTATATGCGCACTCAGTATTTTTGACCATTTAATAAATTTTGTTGTAAGTCACATTCGTTTAATAATCACCCGTCAACTTTTTTTCCCTAAAGCGATCTAAAAAAAATTATTGCCATTTTTAAAAATATCCCTAGACTTTTCCGATGTGTGTATTTATTATTCTCCACGTTTCTTTCATTTTATTTGTAGCCTTATTGATTTCATTAGTATAAAAAGCACATTTCGCATCTTTCATTTTGGATTTATATTCTCTTTTTTTAGTTGAGTACGACTCTCTCACTATCTCGTTTCCGAAACTCATCATTAGCCAATGCAAATCTGAAAGTTCTCGCCCCATAGATAAAATGTCATTTGAGATCCACAAATTTGCTGATACAGTTGTTTGTTTGATATTTGTGAGGGGAAAGCTGGCCTCAAAACACCATTTGATATTTTCTAAGAATTCACGGTAGCAATCGTCCAGGTTTGAGAGTAAATAAAGTTTCGACCAATCTATCTTGTTAACTAGAAATTTAAACTCATTTGAATTTGAATGTTTCATATTGCGTATTATCATAGTGTAATTGCTAGGTACATTTTTCCGCGAATAATCCAGTTTCTGATTTAGCTTAAAATAATGACCACAATGATCACCCAAGTTGAAATCAATTATTTCGCTGCTATAAACATCTGATGAAAAGTTAGTTATCAAGACATCTATGGTACCAACATACAAGATTCCATTTTTGTCCCTAAATTTACGGGTAGGAGCATTTGTTGTCATAGTAAGGTATATCAGCAACAGAGTTGAAAGAAGGAATGCTAGAAATTTCTTTCACATAGCATCTTACTAATCGAGTCTTGGTAGAGCGCAACATTCAAAAGCTTTCTCGTCTCAACATAAAACAGTCTCTATTATTTAAAGTGTATTCATTTATTTATAGTTGGCTGAATATTTTTTGTCTCGACATCATTTTATACCCCATTTATAGTTCTCCTGTTTTGTTACATTCATTATATCTTAATCTTCAATAACTTTTTTGTAGAATCTAATAATGTCATATGTTTTTATTTGAATGTATATTGTCCTATAATCGAATTTTCTGTTGGGCAATAAAGATATCATCAATGAAATATTAGCTCTTCGGTTTCATTTCAACCTACACTACAAAGTGTTTTTCATTTCTGTAGGAAAACCACAAAAGTTTAGCCAGTAAAAAATCAGCAAGAAGTATCTTCCAAACACTTAGACCTATGCAGCGGATGAACGCCACTCGGGCCCTATCAAGTATCACCAATGGATTCTTTGAACACACCAAGAATGTGGGCAAACTTTTTTCCATACTGGTGGGAATTCAATGAACCACACCTACAAACAGAAGGAGGAAGAATCTTCAAACCACTTCCATGAATTGAAATGAGAGTAATGAAAGTCAACTTGCACTAGAACTACAAAAAAGCGTAGGATTCAGAGAGATCTGGGGAGAATCTAGAAGACTCCATGGTCATACTTAGTTATCTGAAAAAAATTCTTTTCCGACCATACAACTTATGTACCAAAGGCTTGACAATGTTGATATACGCATAGCTGATCAAAAAGAACCTGAGGAATTCGTTGCATGAGCGCACCCGGCTCACCTGAGCCGGGAATCTGGAAGTAGGCAGATCACAGCTCCCACTTGGTAGTGATGTCGATGTACACCACTTGACTTGGGAGAGCATGTCGAGAGGTGACCATGTGATAGCTTATTATGGCAAACAGTTCAAACATCTTGAAAGTGTGCAATAAACTCAACTTCGTATATACGAGACATAGGAAAGTAATATACTCAACAACAGATATCACATTTAGAGACAACAATCCTCAGAATTAGAATGAATCCGCAGATAGAAGTTGTACGGATCATCGCCATATAAACTTTGGTTTCTCATACTTTGAAAATATCCTATTAAAATATGTGAGAAACAAGCTGGTTGACATACATATAAAGAAGTCCTGAGACTTAATGGACTCAATGGACTTTGAGATTCTTTAGACTCTGTACGTATAATATACAGGAATAAGATAATTGATGAAAATCCACCAAAAGTGCAAGAAATCAACTCAAAAAGACCATAAACTGAATACAATAAGGACTGGAGAAAATATAAGCGAGAAAGTAATGCAAGGGTTTTAAACAGTTCCAAGCATTTGCTAGACTTTAAAAAATATCCTGGGTCATGTCTCAAATAATCCTTATCAATGAAGCCGCGCTACTGGGCCGCGCATGCCTAAAAGTGAGTTGGATTTTTTTCATTTCCACTTTCAATTATGCAAAATTCATCGCCAGATAACGTAGTTATGGGTGCATAGGATTTCTGTAGTAGAACTTGGACTAGATGGACTGTGAAATCCTTCAAATTCATAGTTGGCAGCAAATCAATCATCGAAAACTTCATCTGTAGGTACGATGAACATGAAATGAAGTCACAGAATTAGACAGTGAATCGAGAGTGTTCAAAAGCACAAGAAAAGCGGGTATATGAAATCAATTCAAAACTCAAAAGACCTGAGAAAATATAAGCGAGACTAATGAATGGGGCAAAGCAAGGTGGTTGAACAATTCCAAGCGTATGCTAGATTTCGCAAGATCCTCTCGATAAGGTCCCAAATATTGTGAAACTAAATACATGAAAGTACTAAAAAAATTAATTTACCTTCCTAAGATATTTACTACTGCACATGGTAATCTCTTCAAAAGAAAGAGATAGATTTAATAGTATTCTATGTGATATGCTGTGAAAGGGGATATGCTTTTGTTTGAAAGTGATTGACAATGTTTCATGATGAATTTCACTAGTTCGCACTTCCATTGACTACTTTATGAAATGACTTGAAATCCCTGAAACAACTAAAAAGAAGAATTAAAAAGGTATAGCTGAAAATAATAATTATATTAAGCAAAATACACCCGAAATGAAATAATAGTGAAATAAAAATACAAGTAAAAATAGAACAATTGAACAAAAATTAAATAAAAATGCCTGGCTGAATACGTTGTTGGACAACATGTATGCGGCTTCCTTGAATTTTCTTTTAAACCAATGTTCCTCTCTGTGCAAATTCTCAGCTTGGGACCACTCGATGTTGTATTGATGGGTCCAAACATGGTCTGCTATTCCTGATTTGCTGGTTTCCCCTCGCTGTGTGTGTTTCTTGTGCTCGGCAATGCGAACATACAATGGCCTCTTAGTTTCACCAATATAGTACAACAGCAGAACCTGCTTCAGATCCGGTAACACTATCCGTAGCAGCCTCACGAAAACCAGGCCACGAAACGCGGACTGCGATTCTAAGAATTGCATTTACCGAATACCCTGTGAGTGCGAAAAATCCTATATTGTTGAATGTTCGCATTGCCGAGCACAAGAAACACACACAGCGAGGGAAAACCAGCAAATCAGGAATAGTAGACCATGTTTGGACCCATCAACACAACATCGAGTGGTCCCAAGCTGAGATTTTGCACAGAGAGGAACATTGGCTTAGAAGAAAATTCAAGGAAGCCGCATACATGTTGTCCAACAACGTATACAGCCAGACCAGCGTAGAAATACGTAACATATGGAAACCCATTATCATGCGAAAAATGGCCAACTCCCGCCAAACGGTCATCTCCCACGGAACTAGTGAAGCGGAAAATGGAAAGCGGGGATAAGTGAAAGTACTCGAACGACCTATAAATAGTCATCTCGCGGAGAAATCAGTCCAGTCATCACCCGAAGACGATTGTAGATACTAACAATCGAAACGTCGTGAACTAACGTGACTTGGAATCTCTCAACTTTTTATTTTTATTTTCTTTTTTCATTTCTTCATTTTTATTTTACTTTAATTTTTTTTATTTCACTATTATTTCATTTCAGGTTTATTTTGATTATTATAATTGTTATTTTCAGCTATTCATTTTTAATTCTCCTTTTTAGTTGTTTCAGGGATTTCAAATCATTTCATATAGTAGACAATGGAAGTCCAAACTAGTGAAATTCATCGGGATATGCTTTCATATGCTGATCAATTCATTCAGGGCGCAGCATTAACAAATATTTGGAAAAATGTATGGGCAGAGGTTCCTCTATTCTGAGAGGTACGATCCAAACATTGATTGAGTCGCAAATGCCT
Organism: Leptinotarsa decemlineata; assembly: GCF_025532065.1. Taxonomy (NCBI): domain Eukaryota; kingdom Metazoa; phylum Arthropoda; class Insecta; order Coleoptera; family Chrysomelidae; genus Leptinotarsa; species Leptinotarsa decemlineata. The sequence continues at coordinate 2,765,182 of NW_027412688.1, read as the reverse complement.
GTTAGATTTTTCGTTCTTGCTATTCTTGTGATTGATTTTCATGTTCGTTTTTGTTAGATTCATCACCAGCTAGTGCAGCTATGAAAGTAAAGGAATTATTCAGTGGAATACAGTCAGAGAAAAATCATTTCATACAATTCAAATTGATGGACAGAATCAAAAAAACATGGCAAATATTCGGTAATTATAAAACAAAGTGCCACTTCGCCAGTAACAATTCATCACAGAATATCAATCAAACCTAAATCCTCATCAGCGTTAAACTTGCACCACAAAATACGTATGAAATGTTAATCCTCCTACCCGCCAACCGGATTCTCATGAATACCCGATATTCATGAGATCGTCGAACGGTTTTTGTGTTCTGATGAATTCGGTTTGATTGTCAGCATAATCGGGTCTATTTCAGTGTCCTTGCATTTGGCTATAAAGGGATGCTAACGAATTTGAATGAAGCCGCAGAGAATCTACTGAAACTACAGAGAGGAAGTGTGTGATGATGGACATTCTTGTTCAGAAACGTCATTTGTGAATCTGATTCTTTTGATATCAAAATCCACATCAGATTCAAGCCATTGAATCCAATTTTTTTCACAAAGGATTATTCGGACTCATAATCACCATTTTTCAACATTTTAAAAATATTGTTTTTGTACATTATTTTCATTTTGGGGAAGTCAGCCTTACAAAATAAAAAAAATCAGATGACATACCGATAAATACAATTGGCCCTGGAATTGAATTCAAGAAAAAGATACCAAATGAAAAAAATCCAAGAAAGTATGGTTTCTACTGAGAAAAAGAATCATTTGACTCAATTCCAGGTATTTTTATTCAATAATCTTCAAGTCAGCCCGGAAAAACTTCCCTATTAAATGCTGTCAATATTTGGCGAATTCTCGCCGATACCTTGACATAGTTTCCTTGATGAATGGAAGCTGTTAGCTGGAATGGAAAGGCCAAACGGGTCAGCTTTGATTATTGTAAGATATTCATTATAGATACACTCTGTATGTACATCGAGCGGTGGTATATTGTTTTTACGGGAATGTTTTTTTTGTATATATTTTTTATATTGACATTCCAGTCAGTGGGAAATGGAATATGAAAGTGAAACATCTTGTTTGATTATTCCAGAACAAATATTTATATTAATATTAGTTGTGAATATTCTGAGTTCCATCAAATTATTGAGTTCAGTATATTACAGTGGCGACGAGGAAATTAGTGGTGAATTCTGTCGGTGGTATGGCAGATAAAATAATGCAGTATACCGGTCACATTCAGGAGTTTTTACCTTCAGTGTCGGACTGGTCGATTTATAAAAAACGTTTGCAAAACTATTTTACGGCAAATTCGATTATTGAAGAGGATCGTAAACGTGCCATACTTTTGAGTCTTTTAAATGAAGAGGCTTATAAGTTATTGTATGATATGTGCATTCCTATGGAGCCCGAAAAAAAGTCCTATGCGGAAATATTAAAAATGATGGATGGACATTTTCAGTCAGTAGCATCGGTGTTTTCTTTTCGAGAAAAATTTTTCGAGTCAAGGAAAATTACAAACGAAACCCCAAGAGAATGGGCAGCCCGTTTGCGAAGTTTAGTGTCCAAATGTGAGTTCGGAGGTGCTGTGGAAATTGAAAACGCGTTAGTGAACCGTTTTGTAATAGGTTACGAAAACGGACATGTGAAAGATAGGTTGTTTGAAGAAAAAGCTACGGTGTCATTTTCATCGGTAGTGGAAATTGCTTGTTCAAAAAGTGCTAGTAAGCCATCTTGCTTTAGTGCTGTAAAGAAGGAACCGGAAATTTATTTCAAGGCAACGAAAAATTCCGCGCATGCTCGCCCTTCCACGTCTAAGTCAGCTGGGCCACAAACAGGTGAGGTCAACAGTTCCAGCGGAGGAAGAAAAAAAGTTCAAGCAGCAGGAGGGAGTAAACTTTCCAAATGTACTGTTTGCGGTCGTCGAAATCATGTATCAGATAAGTGTTTTTTTAGAGATTGCTATTGCCATTATTGCAATAAAAAGGGCCATCTAGCCCCATTGTGTCCAAATAAAAAATCTTTGAACAAATCATCGGCCGGGAATAATTTTTTAGAATCAGAAGAATTTTCTTTATTTAATGTCGATGGTAAAACTGATCCAGTACTGGTTGATTTATTCATAGATAATAAAAAATTTACTTTTAATTTAGATACAGGTGCTAGTTATAGCGTAATATCTGAAACATTTTATCAACAAAATTTCATCGGCAAATCCATTCAAAATACAGAAAAAGTATTTAGTCTGTATAATGGTCAGAAAATATTTCCTTTAGGTTTCATAACATGTGATATTACATATAAGGAAAAATTTGCCACTTTGAATTTTTTCATAATAAAAAATGGGGGTCCACCTTTACTGGGGCGCGATTTCTTTAATCTGTTTGATCTATCAGTTTATAATTTAGAAGGAGTAGACCTCCCCAAAGATTTAAATTTTTTATTGAATAAATATAATAATTTATTTTCACCGGGACTGGGTAATTTTAATAAAGGCAGAATTTCAATCAGATTGAAATCGGAATCTACACCTCCTAAATTTTTCAGAGCACGACCATTGCCATTTGCAATGCGAGAAAAAGTGGAGAAAGAACTAGAACGCTTATTGAGCTTGGGTGTTATACAACCGATTGATTTTTCGGAATGGGGAACACCCATTGTTCCTGTTTTGAAAAAAGACGGTTCTGTGCGTCTCTGTGGAGACTTTAAAGTCACTGTCAATCCGTTTATTGAGGTCGATTCTTACCCGTTACCCAAAATAGACGATTTATTTGTTCAGTTACAAGGTGGTGTGCATTTCACTAAACTTGATCTCTCTAATGCATACCAACAAGTTAGTTTGGATGAAAAATCCAGGGAACTCATGACAATTTCTACTCATAAAGGATTGTTCCGGTACAACCGTGCTCCTTTTGGAATAGCGAGTCTTCCGGCAAAATTCCAGAAAATTCTAGAAACACTTCTGCAAGGTCTTAGTGGTGTAGTTTGTTTTTTGGACGATATTTTAGTTACTGGAAAAGACAGACATGAACATTTATTTCATTTAGAATTAGTATTATCCAGACTCCAAGAAGCAGGATTAAAACTTGCTTTAGGCAAATGTCAGTTTTTTAAACCAAAAATTACCTATTTGGGCTATGATATTGATCAAGAAGGTTTACATACATCTGAAACAAAAATTTTTGCTATTCAGAATGCGCCTAGGCCTACCGACCTAACCACATTAAGATCTTTCTTAGGTTTGATAAACTATTATGGCAAGTTTGTCAGAAGTTTGTCAACATTGTTGCATCCATTATATAATCTCTTAAAAGAAAGAACAAAATGGGAGTGGTCGGAGGACTGTGAATCTGCATTCATAAAAGTAAAAAATATTTTGTCTTCGGCACCAGTTTTGGTACATTATCAACAGGAACTACCCTTGCGCCTTATTACGGATGCAAGTGACTATGGAGTGGGAGCATTGATAACACATGTAATGTCTGATGGTGTTGAAAAAGTCATCGCGTATGCTTCAAGAACATTATTAGAAAGGGAAAAAAAATATTGTACCTTAGAAAAAGAAGCATTAGCGATAATTTTTGGATTATGTAAATTCCATAATTTCCTATGGGGAAGATTTTTTACCTTAGTTATAGACAACAAGCCATTGTCATATATTTTACATCCAAATAAAAGTATACCCCAGTTTGCAGCCAATAGACTGCGCAGGTGGGCACTTTTATTATCGGCTTATCAATATAATATAGAAGTAGTTCAGTCCGAGGAAAACAAGGCGGATGTTTTATCAAGACTTCCTCAAAGCATAGAAGAATCCTCTGTTGAGGAGGTAGAGTTAAATTACGTGACATATTTTTTGGGGAATGAACATTTTCAAATTGACTTTAAGATAGTTTCAGAAGCCACGGCCAAGGATGAAATTTTATCTTTAGTTATTAAAAAAATCAGAGAAGGTGGGATTTGGCAAAATTCAGATGAACGTTTGCGAAGTTATTACAAAATTCGAAACGACTTAAGCATTGAATCAAATTGTTTGTTGTGGAATAATCGTGTAATCATTCCAGCAAGTTTACAGGCAGATGTTTTAAGAAGTCTTCATTTATCCCATATGGGCATCATTAAAATGAAGAGCCTCGCTCGTTCATATTTTTGGTGGCCTGGCCTGGATCACAAAATTGAAGAAATTTGTAAATCTTGCGAAAGTTGCTTAATAAATAAAAAATCTCCCGATAAAGCAAAATTACACCATTGGCCATTTCCTAACAAACCTTGGTCTAGGATCCACCTAGATTTTATGGGACCTTTTCTTGGTAAACAATTCTTAATCATTTTAGATGCTTTTAGTAAATGGATCGAAGTTTTTCCTATGACTTCGATTACTTCGAAATTGACAATTGAAATATTAAGATCTTGTTTTGCCCGTTTTGGACTTCCTAATCAAATAGTAACTGATAATGGTACTACTTTTTGTTCGGTAGAATTTAAAAATTTTCTGTCGAAAAATCAAATTACGCATACCACGAGTCCTCCTTTTCATCCTTCCTCTAACGGAGCGGCGGAAAATGCCGTCAAAACAGTGAAAAATGCACTGAGAAATGCTTTCGGCAAAAATAGGAATATTTGCATTAACTTGGCATTGAACAATTTTTTATTCGATTATCGAACAACTCCGCATTGCACTACCCAAGAGAGTCCGGCGAAAATGTTATTAGGTCGTGATTTGCGAACTCGTTTTGATATCTTGTTACCGAAAGATCAAACAGAGATAAGAAATCGAGTGTCAGTGGCACAATATAATCAAAAAATGTATCATAATGGTAAGAGATTTTTGGTGTTCGAACCCGGGGAAGAGGTGACAGTGCGGGATTACCGAAAACAAAACTCGAGAGAGTGGATAAAAGCGGAAATTGTAAAGAAAATTGGCAAAACAATATATGTAGTACGAGTGCCAGATTTAGGTAATGTACAGTGGAGACGTCATTTAAACCAAATAAAAAAATTTCATTTTCGTTCGTCTTCAATAACAGAAAATATTAAAAATGAGGAACATAGTTCAAATGACGGACAACCAACTGTTTCTTTAAATAGTGACAATTTAGTTAGCAGTAGACCAAGACGATTAATTAAACCTCCAGATAGATTAACTTATCAATAAATTTTTTTTTTTTAATAATGAAATACAACTTTTTATTTTTTTTTAAGGGAGGAGATGTAAGATATTCATTATAGATACACTCTGTATGTACATCGAGCGGTGGTATATTGTTTTTACGGGAATGTTTTTTTTATATAAATATTTTTTATATTGACATTCCAGTCAGTGGGAAATGGAATATGAAAGTGAAACATCTTGTTTGATTATTCCAGAACAAATATTTATATTAATATTAGTTGTGAATATTCTGAGTTCCATCAAATTATTGAGTTCAGTATATTACAATTATCAAGAAAGCTTTTTGTTCTGCAGGCGGCCTGAGTATGTCATTATTGCATGAGAAAGGTTACAGAATGATTTACTTCCGGAAATAGTTTTTGTTGAATAGCTACTCGTGGGTAAAATACTATACAAAATAATAAACAATTATTTGGAGGGCTACAAGGTAGCATTCTGGGTCCCTCACTCTTCCAGATTTTTTTAATAATAATAATGTTTATTTTCGATAAAACACAAATTACAACACGTTTATGAATTAAAACAATTTTTGAAATATATATATATAGTATATATATATATATATATATATATATATATATATATATATATATATATATATATATATATATATATATATATATATGGAATCTGAAGTTTTCATGGATAGGAATATGCTGAACTGGTTTTTCCGGGTATTTGATCCGTGTATGTGAAATTAGAGATAATATCACATACACGGATCAAATACCCGGAAAAACCAGTTCAGCATATATATATATATATATATATATATATATATATATATATATATATATATATATATATATATATATATATATATATATATATATATATATATATATATATATATTATATATATATCTATATGTATATTTGATTGATGCAACCAATTTTCCTTTATTTTACAAAAAGGATTCTGGCACTCCTCAAACTGTCAAAAGCGCTCGCAGATAATTAATAGAAGATATAAAGCTTCAAATCCTTTTCGTAATATTTAATATTCAAATATGTATATATATATATATATATATATATATATATATATATATATATATATATATATATATATATATATTTATATATATGGATATATATGGATATATATATATATATATATATATATATATATATATATATATATATATATATATATATATATATATATATATATATATATATATATCCATACAACAATGTTCCAATGAATTCACCCAATCTAGCATAAATAGAATAATGTACTTTATACTTCAATCCAAATGTTATTATCCTACATTCACTTTAAAAAAGCTGCACAGGTAGAAATTTCCAAAAATAATTCTTTACAAGTCAAAGTTAGTAACAGCTTTTATCACTAGAACCACTGACATATGTCATGTCAACTATCTGTCAATCCTTCCAAATTAATGTTTTGTGAAATTTCGACATGTGACATTATTCTTCTTCAAAATAATTTCAAACTGTAACGTTTTTCACAAATATTTTATCCAATATTAGACATCCTCTAACCAGTTTTATAAATGTATTGCATCAATGTTCATCCATCATGTTGTGTCCAATATTTTTCAAAACCATCGTATGAAACATCCTCAAAAGGTTGTAAGTCTAACCATTCATAATTATATATTAATAATACTTACATCCTCAAATTTTAGCATCCCTGATGATGGAAACAATTTATTAAATTTCCGAAAGCTTGGACAAACTTTAAAGAGTACTCTTTCATTTGCTGCTTAGCCCCATTGTTGGTTCCATTCCTAACTAGTCAGCAACGATTACCTTCTCCTCTATATATATATATATATATATATATATATATATATATATATATATATATATATATATATATATATATATATATATATATATATATATATATTATATTAATTACAGAGAAGTAAATTTGTAACATAATCTTGGTGGGAAGTCCATATCGAGTAAAAGGTTACAATAAGGTAAATGCGTCAAATTAGGGTAAATGTATCAATTCTGTGTTTCTAAGTCTATATTGGGTAAGTGTGTCAATATCGGGACGATTCAGCAGAAACAATCATAAGCTATTTCAAAAACTTCAGGTTGATAACATTATTGAATATTGTTCTACCAGTTCTGTTTATCCATGTTTTCACATGACGCTTGAAAGAAAAATAATTTTTAATAACTTTTATTTCATCTGGTAGCAAATTAAATATTTTCGGAGCCAAGAATTCTACGGAACATTGCCCAATACTCTTTTCACGGCACGGAACATTTTTATAATTCGTCTTAGTTCTTGTTTTATATGTATATATGTTCAATGGTTTGGAGAGAAATTTTGTTTTTATTCATGGAAGTTAATATTCTTTGGCAGAATATTTGTCTAATATCAAATATATGGTTTTTGGAATAAAGTAGATCCGAGAAATACCTCATGTTTTTTTTTTAATATTATTCTCAATATCCACCTTTGTATTACACTCAAACTACTTAAGTTATTTTCTGCCACCCCACCCCATCCAAGAATGCCGTAGGATAGCTGAGACTGGACTAGTGCAAAATATTGGTTGGTATTGGTAACGATTGAAGATGAAGCAAAATATAATATTTTGAGGTTTTCCATGTTCAAATATGACCAATGAACCAATTGAATCAATGAACCAATGAAAATTTTATATCCAATGACATGTATATTCCACCAAAAGATACATCACAGTATTTCGCAGAATTTTTTGTCAGTGTGTACTGTACCGACGCGGGTAATTATGAAACAACTTTCAAAAGTCTTCCGGACGTAACTAACGATAACCTGTTTTGAAATCTGTTGCACCCCTACGAACGACAACCCTCCGAAGTCGAAACTTGTGCGAGCTAAGGATTGACGAGGTCTAATCTTTTAATGTGTGATTGCTAACAAGGGTTGGACGATAGCAAGTGAAAATCGTTCGTTCAGACAAGGGCTTGAACCACCGACCTACACGGCAGTCAATTCGAGTGAGTGAACAAAGCACCCATGTCGAACCGCTTGGTTACTGACCGACCTTCTCGATAACGATACCTTCTCAATAACATCTATAACTAAGGAGTCTCGTAGTGGACAGACGTGCCGATAACGTTCGTTCACAAAGAAGGTACACGGATGCCATGTACTATCGCGGGGCTTCTATATATGTTGTGATTGTCTATGTGAAAGTCATTAATATATAAAAGTTCATGTGAAAGTATAGTCAAAAATGTTTAGTGACGGACCCCTTTATTCACACCGGTATCCAAACCGGGGTGGTTCGGATAACTACGTAGAGGGGGTCATGTGAATTCAAAAACCCAAAGGTCTCCCGAAGAGGAGGCGACCCAATAAATATATATGTGGAAAAAATTAAAAGGTCTACCAATCAGGAGGCGACAGTAAAAAGTCATATTGTTTTTATAAAAAAAAAGTTCGACAAAAAAGGAGCAAGACCTCTGCGCCCCGCCCCCCCCCCCCTTGCCCCCTCCCCCTTCGAAGATTCCGTCAAATTGACGTCAATTTGATAAGAGGAGCCCGGACAAATGCGCCCGAGTGGGAAGCAATGTCCATTAATTTAGAGAGCGAGAGAGAGATGCATAACTAAATCGGACTTTGATGATGCAGTAAAGGAATTGAAGCCAAAAAAATCTGCAGGTGTAGATAGTATACCGCCGTATACAGCACGGGTTTATGTTCAACAGATCTTTGTTTGAAGGTGGTTGACAATGTTTCGTGGTGTATTTCATCAGTTCGGACTTCCATTGTCTAATATAATATAAATTGATTTGAAATCCCTGAAAAAAATAAACCGAAAATAACAATTTTATTAAAACAAAAAACTGAAATTACAAGGAAATAACATACAAGCTACAACCAGAAAATGAAAAATTGAAATATTAATAAAAACTTAAAATTAAAAAATATTATTAACAAAAATGAAAAATAAAAATTTAAAGATTCCAAATCAAGTTACGTCACGACGTTTCGATTGTTAATATTCACAATCGTCTTCGGGTGATAACTTGACTTATTTCTTCGAGATCTGACTATTTATAGGTCATTCGGCTGCTTTCACCTCTCACGTATCCCCTCTTTCCTCTTTCCGCTTCATTGGTTTTAGCGGGAGATGACCGTTTGGCGGAAGTTGGTCGTTTTTCGCTTGATAAGAGGTTTCTACGCTAGCTTGACTATATGCGTTGATGGACAACATATACGCGGCTTCCTTGAATTTTCTCCTAAACCAGTGTTCCTCTTTGTGGATGATTTCAGCTTGAGCCCGTTTGATATTATGTTGATGAGTCCAAACATGCTCTGCTATTCCAGAGTTGCTGGTTTCTCCTCAGCAATGCGAACTTTCAATTGTCTCTTAGTTTCACCGATGTATGATTCTCCGCACTCGCAGGGTATCCGGTAAATGCTACTCTTGGAATCGCAGTCCGCGTTTGGTGGCCTGGTTTTTGTGAGGCTGCTACGGATAGTGTTCTCAGATCTGAAGCAGGTCCTGATATTATACTTGGACTCGATCCTTCTTATCCTTTCCGATAATCCTCTGATGTAGGGAAGTACAAGTACTGGTTGTGGCGACTTCTCTTCCTCATGGAGCTCTTGCTGTCTTCTAGCTAAAGCCTGTTCTGCCATCACTCTGGAGTAACCATTCCGTTGAAGGTCATTTTTGATGATGCCTATTTCTTTTTCGAGACTTTCATTTGTATTACAGAACTTGAAAGCACAGTCTAGTAGAGTCTTGATGATTTCTCTCTTAGTCGATTGATGGTGGTTGGATTTCTGGTTCAGATACTGTCCTGTGTGAGTGGGTTTTCGATATACAGATGTTTCCCACTTAGTGTCGGTCCTCTTCACCAATACGTCTAAGAAACACAATTTGTTGTGGACTTCCTTCTCCATTGTGAAATTGATGGAAGGACTTACGTTGTTGATGTGCTTCAGGAAAAAGTCTAGTTCTGCATTCCATATTATGAAGGTGTCGTCTACGTATCTCAACCAGACTCGAAGCTTCTTGTGGGCTTCTTCAATGGCCAGAGTTTCAAACCACCCCATATATATTAGCTTTAATCGGTGAAAGTGGCGATCCCATTGGCAGTCCCTCATCTTGCGTAAAAAATTCGTCTTTCAGTTAGAAGTAGCAGTGTCGTACACAGCATCCTAGTAATTCCATGATTACTTGTATCGGTGAGTTTGTTTTATCTTTCAGGTCCCCATCTTCGGATAGTTTCTACTGTGTGATTTGAAGTGGTTCTTCGACAGTTGGTTGTAGCTTGTATGTTATTTCCTATAATTTCAATTTTTTGTTTTAATAAAATTGTTATTTTCGGTCGATGTTTTTATTTTTTTCAGGGATTTCAAATCGATTCATATTATATTAGACAATGGAAGTCCGAATTGATGAAATGCAACAGATCTGTCAACAGAAATCTGCTTTTATATACCAACGAAGTAAATAACTCCTCAGAAAATAAGGTTCAACTTGGCACAATATTCATGGATTTCAGCAAGGCCTTCAACAGAGTGGACCATAGTGTTTTGCTACAAAAGTTATATCGATTTGGACTTTCCGATAATATCATCTTTTTAGGAGCTATCTTCAGGTTCGGTATTTTGTGTTTAGGCATGATGAAAATACCTTAGACAAATTCCATGCTTCTTCAAGGGTACCCCAAGGTTCAAATTTTGGGCCCTTGTTCTTTTTGTTATTCATTAATCATTAATGACTTGCCAGATGATATCGAGCACTCAAAAAATCTGCTTTTTGCCGATTATGTGAGGTTAGATCAGTCGAGTTTGCTCCACCCTACAGAAAGATTTGAACAGTTTATTGGTTTGGATTGTTCGCTAAAAAAGTGCATGAATGCAAAGACTTAGCCTATGATTGCAAATTATCATTCAAGAAACATATTGAATTTATAAAAAATACCGCAAATCGAGCTTTAGGATTCATGACAGACTTCTCTTTTCAGTGACATAGATTCCATAAAAGTACTCTGGTTCACGCTAGTGAGATCTAAACTGGAATACAGTTCTGTAATTTGGAATGGTGAATACCAAATAACTTCAAAGGAACTGGAAAAAATACAGAAGAAATTTCTAAGATACCGTTAAAATATGAAATATCGTAGTAAACCCGATTACAACAGCATCATAACATCACAATTGAGAACTCAATTTGATATACCCTCCTTAGATTCTAGGCGAAAAATATTTGCACTAAATTTTATATATAGAATTATTAATAACAATCTAAATTCCGCAGTCTATCTCAATTTTTGATTTTTATTCCGTAGACATGTTGAGGATTTATCAGTTTAACAATTAGTTTCTCTGTTACTTCTCATTTTATTTTTTTTGTTGTGAGTTGTAATTAGTGCTCGTTGTTAGATACTAATTCATCCACATATTATATTAAATTATTTTACATATCATCTCAAGTGATTGTATATCCATGTATATTTCTTATAAGTCATCCTGGTAATGAGGCCACCAGGCCTGTTAGGGTGAAATGAATAAATAAATAAAATAAATAATAGTAGGGGTCTGACTATATGATATCCACGTAATTGAAGATGACACCTCCATCAATTTTTCATCCACATACCCGGGAATTTTATTGAAAATGATGAAGTCAACGATACATCATATTTATGGATGATTCTGCAGTATTTCACTTGGAATACATACAAACAAAACAAAATGTATGCCCATCATAATAGAACTAACCTAGAGCAAACAAACTACGTTTTAAAAAATCTATTCATATCGAAGCAAACTCCTCATTCAGATGTTCAAGATATTTTAATACATGAACAGAAAAGCTATGAAATGGTATCATAGTTACTGAATCCAAAAAATACTAACAGGTTCTAGAAACTACAAGATCCCTCTATGCGTGACATCTCGTTATTTAACAGACGCACTTCTCTAAAATCTATGTTGAATAGTCTAGGATATCTACTAGTTCATTATACCAGACACAGGCGTCTGAATATTCATTTGGAAAAATATGGTTTAGTTTTGAACCCAACCAGATCAATGAATTACTTCCGTATCCTTCCCGTGAGGACAAAAACTCCTTAAATACTGTCTTTGTTGGAGAAATCAAGGCTTCCTATGATTCAATATCAGGAATTAAGGGTACATGTTTTATCGATTGTCTCAAAAAAAATTAAGTAGCATCTAACGAAAGAGTCCAATGACTCAAGGTGAAATCTGTATTAGCTTTTATAAGCAGTTCATTTATGTGTATCCCTAATTACAATTTTCAACAACGCTTGTGCTTGAAAAGTTGGGGAATATGTCTATAGTTCCATCTGTTTACATCATCTCTCACCTGAATTTATTATAATCAGTAAATCCAGGAGGACCATCAATTCTATTCTCCTCTCAAGTGTGGTTCAGCCTGACACCACTGATGAAACCCATCGCGAGTCGAAACAGCGTTGGTATCGAATCATAAATGCGTTTTTTGGGTTCTGGTCGTCAATGAGTACCTCATTAAACAGTTGTCAACTTTCTCGTCTGCCCCGGTATAACGAAAATAGTCAACTTGTAAGTAACTGATTCTCAATAATTTCTTCATTCGGTCTTTTCGAACCGTAATCGAAGTTCTATTTGTTTTTTCTATTCAGGTCGAAAGAATCGGAAAACTATTACTCTTTGTCGCCATCGCCGGAAATCACATTACATCACATTATCGAAGTCCGGATCATTATTTGAAATATAGCGGTCTTTACGTGAAGCCGAGAAAAAGTTTTATCCGATATCATTCGGGTGCCGTAGGTGCTCATTGCTGAACGGGTTTTTTTTTCTGCCGAATGATGCTTTTATTCGGCAATTAGACCGAGATTTACCGGTATGCTGGAGAAATGGCCAGGAGGTGGTTGAATTCATAGGCGGTTCATAGAAAGTGAGTAAACGAGACGATGCTTGATTCAATTAACTTTCATGCTTAAATCTCACAAATTTTTTATCATGACGTTTCATCTATACGAACGAAACATCTTCAGGGCATACAATTTTATATCACCTCACTGTTGTCAATGAATGTGCCAATGTGACCATCATATTTGTCACATTGCGTATAATTTAAATATATCTGTGAACACCTCGTTACAAAATGGTAGTTTTCCAGTTGATCTAAAAACCAGTACAGTTACGCCTATCGGAAAAGTTCCAAACACAAAAAAATCTGATGAATATCGGCCAATTGACACTTTACCTTGCGCTGAAAAACTGTCAGAATCAATAGTATAACAACAACTGTGGGAATACTTCAATAAAAAAAATACAAATCACAAACCAATATGCGGACTCACGTGAAACAGCACTTCAGCTCACGTTTACTGAATGGAAAGATAAAATAAGTAAAGGCATGTACACTGTATCAGTATTTTTGGATCAAACATGCGTTTCAAACAGTTAATCGTAAAATATTAATTAAAAAAAATACATTGAAGGAAAAGTATTTGATTGGATCAGTGATTAGCTTACAGGAAAGAAACAGGTAACCAGAATTGATGAGTTTGTCTCGACAGCAATAAGCGCAGACCACGGGGTTCCGTAGGGAAGTATTTTAGGGCCATTGCTATTCTTAATCTACAATAATGATATCAGCAAATGTAATCAATGTGATTATGAACATCATTTTTCTGATGAATTCAAATATCTAGGATTCATGTTGGACAAGCATCTATCAATGAATAACCGTTTCACTTACATACAGAAAACATTTTTGAAGAAATCATATTTTTTCACAAGAGTGTTCCAGCACTTAACTATGCAATCACGGATAACTGTATAAAAGACCATAATACAACCACATTTCGAATATTGTCCCTCTCTTCTTTACACTGGTGATTTAAATAAAATGAGAACACTACAAAATCTACAGAATCGCGCAATGAGGATTATTTTGATATGTGACCGGAATACCCATATATCTTTAATGTTAAATACTCTAGAATTGTTATCTATAGAATGTAGGCTTACATATTTAACGATGATTTATATTCACAAAATGTTGCATAACCTTCTACCTTCATATTTCGACAAATTTGTGATTTTCGATGATCAAATCCATCACTATAACACTAGAATAAGAAATAGTTTGTATCTAAGTAATTAAACAAAAACGTTCAACACTAAAACATCAATTTTTGAAGGATTTATCAAGTATAACAGTCTATAGTATTTCCAATACCAATTGGAACAGCACAGAGAAGGAATTCCTGCCTCGACATAGGCGACGGCATATTATTTTTCAGTGGTAGTTTTTCAGTTACTCATTCTCACAATCGTAGCAATTGATCACCACATGAAAAAGTTATCTCAACTGAATTTTTCCACCATGGTAATTATGAAAAACTTCAGAATTCAAGGTAGTTGATTTCCGAGTCGATAACTCTAAAATACAATGAAAACACAAATAATCACACCGAATTCTCGTCAAACATATATTTACAAAATAATAGAGGCCAACAAAATTGCTAGGAAAATGAAAATTCTCCTTCGCTATATTCGGATGAGGTGGAATCATCATCGGGTTGATTAACGATCAGATTTATGGAACTTTGCACATAATATTTGTTCTCTTCTTTTATAACGTGGGCCACACAGTTCTTCCACACATCACTATTACCTACTGCATTCACCACTCGCCTTATATTGTCAAGCACGACAACATTCAAAGTCGGTGACTGATTACATTTACGCAAGCTTTCTTTCATTGTGGCCCGAACCATTTCAATTGGATTGAACCCACAATAGTATGGAGGCTAACGTAAGAGAATATGACCACGTGTTTCACACATCGAATCAATAATATACTTTTTTTTTAAATTACGTTGTTTTATGGTCGCCAGTAATACTTTTTTCGTTGGAATCTTTTCGGGTATTTCCATGTCATGATTTCGCATGAAATCAACAATATCTGCTTTTTTTGTGTCATTGTTTGGTATTGTAGTCAATAACCGAGAATGATATGAAGCGTTATCCATAACAATAATCGAGTTTGGAGAAATATTTGGGAGAAGTTGCTCACTGAACCAGATTTCGAATAAAGCCACAGTCATATCTTCGTGGTAATCAGCGGACGAATCTTTTATATTTTTGGCCGACAGAAGCAAAGCGTTAGGTACGAAACCACTTTCATTCCCGGCATGCAAAATTATAACACGTTTTTCCCTTGAAGGAGGTGAGTTCAAAGCACAATACTTGATTTCGTCTACCCAGCCATATTTGACAACCTCATGGTAGGTAGTTTCGTCGAGGTAGATTATATGTTTTCTGGATTCTCGGTAGCTTTTCATCCACCTCAAATATTCTTGTCGGAGTTGAACAATGCGTGTCGATTCCATTATGACCTTCCGATTGTTCAATTTTTCATATTTGAAACCACAAGACAATAAGACACCTCGTAGAGTTTTTAAATATTTGTAATTGTAATCGGGATAGTCAAGTAATTTATACCAAATCATTTTCAAGTTTGGTACTTCATTTTTTTGGTATATACCATAAATTGTTCGCCGAATCACATCTTTTGTAGCACCATCAACGTTTGCAAATTTTTCATTCCTTTGTTTTCGTTTCATTGCATGGTCAATGACATCCCCTATTTTAATGACTCGAAGAACTGTCCAACGAGATACTTTCGTTAACTCGCATATTCTATTCACAATAGCATTCTATGAAGTGTGACAGTTTTCCTTCTTCAAGCATTCATGAATATTCGAAATTACTCGCTGAACTTGAACATGTAAGTCCTTATTTTCAAATCCCGGATCCCTGTCGATTGACACAGATTCCTCACACGTAATGTTATCATTTGTTTCAAAAGGTCTCCAAGAAGCCATATTGATGAAAGTACCCAAAAACACGAAGATTTTCATAGAAATCAGTTCACACGATGAGATTGGAACCTTTGGTGTAAAAGTTGAAAACTTTCTCTAGAGATCAATTTGCCTAACACCAAACTGATAATTTGGCACTCGACGCGTGTTTCGCTAACACGGTTA
Source organism: Leptinotarsa decemlineata (assembly GCF_025532065.1). Lineage (NCBI taxonomy): Eukaryota > Metazoa > Arthropoda > Insecta > Coleoptera > Chrysomelidae > Leptinotarsa > Leptinotarsa decemlineata. The sequence continues at coordinate 2,748,958 of NW_027412688.1, read as the reverse complement.
GCATCTTCAGGAGAAGCAAATTGATACTGAATTTAAAGATTAGGGTTAGCTGTTTATATACCTGAAGTTTTTTGGTTCGATGTGGACTTTGTTTGTTGAATGATGATTATACTAATTGATTTTTCGGTAATTAACTAGTGGAACCACTACCTGCAAATCAATTTGTTCACATTTTAATCTATTGTTGACAATGATTGTCAGACCAATGATCACTCAAGGGGCAATTGTCTGGTGGCTGAAAGCTTTACAGAAAGTCTCTGGCTCACAGAGACACGCTTGTCTGGCAATCTGTGGTGCCATCAGTACCACATCGTCAGTGGCCATGGAGATCCTTCTGGAACTACCTCCTCTCCTCATTTTTATGGAGGGAGAGGCTAGATGGACTGCTTGTACACATCGCCAATTGAACAAAGCAATCTAATTCAGAGTACCGTAGACTGCTGGCCGACACTGGAAGTCACAGTATTCTGGACATGACCTCTGACAGTATGCCTCCAACTGTTAACTACGAACTGCCTTATACAATACTTTTCCCGAGTAGAGAGGATTGGATCCTCCGGATGAAGAAAATTTTAAGAGCAGATAGTTGTTGGTTTACAAATGGATCAAAAACACGTTCTGGTTCTGGTGCAGGTGATTTCAGTTGCAGACCCAAGACAGATACATCAACCTGCCTAGGGACCTATGCGACTTTATTTCAAGCGGAAATCTATGCTATTGAATTGAGTGCGGCGAGATTGGTAGAATCCAACCCCACACACAAGTCAATAAAAAGGTTTTTGGACAGTCAAGCGGCGTTGGAACTCTTGGCTCCCACGACCATCCTCAATAGGAAGACCCAACACATTGTAACTGGTCTGGATTCCTGGCCAAACTGGCATGGAAGGCAATGAAGCTGCTGACTCCCTTGCAAAGGAGGGTGCTGCAAGAACCAGAACCTGTCATTGGCATTGCTTCAGGTTTTGCCAAACAAACATTGAACACTTGAATGACAAGGAGATTTGAAGACTTCTGGCAAAATATTCCAGGATTGACTCACTCCAAGGCGTTCATTCACCCTCCGAAGTTTGAAACCAAACAGTTGTTGGACTACAGTATGGATGAACTACGATACCTAAAAGGCCTCCTTACAGGTCACTGTCGTCTGAATCATCATATGCAGAGACTTGGACTGTCGGAAGACAGTGTGTGTCACCTTTGTTTGGAAAATGATGAAACAGCAGAGCATATACTGTATACCTGCCCAGCTACGGACCGAATCAGGTTTCCAGAGTTTTGTAGAACCACATTTCTACCATCGGACCTGAAAGATCATTCACCATATGAACTAATCGGCTTCGTCAAGTAGCTGGCTTTATTTGGTCGAGTTTGAATAGGTGTGAGCCACAATAAACCCTTACGGGTTGCGGTGGAGGATCGAATACGCCCACTCACTCTCGACCTAACCCAAGCTAACCACCTGCAAACGTTTGATCCGTTACATTTCACAAAAAGGCCATTCAACCCAACAGCACAGGACTAATTTATCCAAGACCGTTCTGTAACATACTCTACTGAAAAAAAAATCATAATACTTTTTCGGTATATCTCAAGCTCGGGGTGTTGTGAATCTTCCGGAAAAATATAGTGGCTCATCTCTTTTGTAGTGTCCCCCTGGTAACGCCCCAGATCGGTTCTCCAAAATCAACCTCCGAAACGGCAAAGTTTGTCCATGTTTACAGTTGTTCGTGTTCGTGAGCGGATCCAAACTTTTTTCATCCGATCTGAACGGCGTTGCATGGAAGATTTATTTTTATTTACCACTCGAATCTATTCGACGTACTATTTCTTTCATAAGTTATTGCAGAGAATTTAAATCGTGTGGCACGAAGGGGTTTTCGTTATTTTCTCGATTTATATGTATTGGGAACGAAGTGGGAGTTTTACTCAATAAAATTTTTGGAAAACTCAGACTTAGATTCAGTTGTACAAATTGAGTTCAATTCCCGTTTAGCTTGAACCTCACTCAACCTGGTTTTATCGACCTTCATATACAGGGTGTATCTTAAATGATGCCATCGGCTTCAGGTGGTGATTGCTTGTCTTATTGTATGAAAAATAAAATATATGAACGTGTGTCCGAACTTGTTTCGTTTCCAAATAACGGGGTGTCACATTTTTTGTAGAAATATTGTTTTTTTATAAATAACTCACAATCAATTTTGTCGATTTCAATAAACTACGTGTGTTCGTTATGGATAACAATGGACTTCGGAATTTTAATTCCAATGGCGTCGCAGAGGGTTGCTTATGTTAAAAAATAATTGTACGCCACTGTTTTCGCTGAGTTTGACATTGTTTGAAATAGCCCAACCTGTGTAATGCATTATTTCAACCTTGTTAGATTTGATAGGTAACTGAACCAGAGGTAAATTATTTGTACCTCTTATTCAATTTTGACTTCGATTCAAGATTCTTCAGAAATTAAAATCATAGAATCATAGAAAAAAAATTGTTGCGCTGCTAGAAATAAGAATAATAATAAAGAATTAGGATTTCATTTCAAAAGCTTTTAGTGGAACTTAGATTGGGAATTCCACGACGTAAGGCCTGCAGTTTGGCTTTCACTTCAATAAAATAATACAATTGTCTAGACAGATTAAAGAAGGCGACAGCCGAAATAGGGGTTTTGTGAAAACTGCAAAGACATGTTTTTCATTGATTTTAGTGATTTATTGATAGTCACCTCTAGTAGAGAATTTATTCCATGGAATTGACAAATTCGACCGTAATCATCAAGTTTGAGTTTTGATATTGAATAAATGGGAAACTTCTGAGAAATAAAGCTATCGAAAAAATCCAATATGTTCCAATAAATGTTCGATATCATATAGTCATATTCAGCTGTTAAGAGATGAACAGAACTATCTTTGTCAGTCTCAGACGAACAACGAACCACTTTCAGTTTCTTAATCCTTCAGGATTTTCGGGTCACCATGCGTTTATAGAGCACAAAGGATAAGTTGTTTTGTTATTGAAGCAGCAGCAAGCCCAACAGTCGGATATACTAGTGGCTGTGTGGTTTTATGGAAATGCTGTTTTGTTATCGAAGTTTCGCCTATTCAAGAAACAAGATCAGTTCGTTACATTGTTGCCGTAGGTAGGTTAACCGAGTGAGTTTTCAATTTGGAAGTTATACCGCTTAGCATATTATGATTGGCTATTTCGCCTCAGGTATTCGAAACGTGCATACTGAGGCAAACAGTTTATTCGACAAGAATTTATTTTTCATGGCACTGGACAAGTTTCAACTGAATTCGATTGTTTGAAATGTAAGTAACTGGTAAATACAGTTGACTCTACTCAGTACAATATCGATGTCACCCTAAATAAAGGTGACACCCAACCTTTTTTCAGAAAAATGATTGGATCACTAAACTAGTTAACACAATGAACACAATCTTTCGTTTCCTTATTCCTCATTCTAGGGTTTTGTTAGAGTGAAAAAAACTTTCCCAATTTGTTCTCATCGAAACTGATAATGAATCAGCCCTTTTCTGATATGCCCAACGGCTTTTTAACGTCCAAATGAATTTTTTCGCTAAGAAACATCCAATTCCTCCATAATAATTCCCTCTCAAGTGTAATGATTACTAGTTTGTGGCACATGAAAAATCGAAATGTCGCGACCGAAACAAGCTCAACTCTCGTCTAAAGCTGCCGCCTGAAGCTCAAGGCTTGGAGAACATATCAGCCGTCTTGTTTCATTTGTTTCAAGGCGGGCAATAAAAAGCACATGAACTATGCGAGACACGGGAAATGTGGAAAATATGTTAGGGTATTCGCTGAAAAGCCTGTCTTCTCCAATTTCACACCGGATGCTTCAGAATTCGATGCACCTGGCTTTTTACTCACGGTAATATCGGAAAGTTAGGAAAATGATTCATGTTCAAGATTTGGTCAAAATTTGGGACAGTATGAGCTCATCATTATCGAAAGAGAGTAAAAATTTATCAGCAGTAATGTCGATTGTCACAATACATGAATGTGCATTTTGTACAAGAAAAATTTTCAACATAGCCACATGATTATATAAGGTTGTTTCAAATGTTTTGTTCGTTCAGATGTCCTGTGTTTTTGTAGCTCCGTATCTCCATTTATATTCATTCTACATTGTCGTGGTGTATACTGATCGATAAAGAATATTGTACTATACAGTGTGTAAAAGCCAACTGGAATAACTTCATCATTTCTGCAGCTTTGTATCTCCATTGATATTTATTCTATTGTCGTGGTGTATATTGATCGATAAAGAATGTTGTACTATACAGTGTGTAAAAGCCAACTGAAATAACTTTATCATTTCTATAGCTTTGTATTTCCATTGATATTTATTCTACATTGTCGTGGTGTATACTGATCGATAAAGAATATTGTACTATACAGTGTGTAAAAGCCAACTGTATAGTATATTTCTGCATTTCTGCAGCTTTGTATCTCCATTGATATTTATTCTACATTGTCGTGGTGTATATTGATCGATAAAGAATGTTGTACTATACAGTGTGTAAAAGCCAACTGAAATAACTTTATCATTTCTACAGCTTTGTATCTCCATTGATATTTATTCTACATTGTCGTGGTGTATACTGATCGATAAAGAATATTGTACTATGCAGTGTGTAAAAGCCAACTGTATAGTACATTTCTGCATTTCTGCAGCTTTGTATCTCCATTGATATTTATTCTACATTGTCGTGGTGTATATTGATCGATAAAGAATGTTGTACTATACAGTGTGTAAAAGCCAACTGAAATTACTTTATCATTTCTATAGCTTTGTATCTCCATTGATATTTATTCTACATTGTCGTGGTGTATATTGATCGATAAAGAATGTTGTACTATACAGTGTGTAAAAGCCAACTGGAATAACTTCATCATTTCTGTAGCTTTGTATCTCCATTGATATTTATTCTACATTGTCGTGGTGTATATTGATCGATAAAGACTATACATTCGATAGACTATACATTTTAGTTTTTGAGTGCATTTTATCGAATTTCGGTAATCACATGATTTTGATTTATTTTATCTTAATTGTTGCAATAAACTTGGAAGCGATAACATTTCAGAATGAAGATACCTCTCAAATGATATATCACAAACTATACTTCCTATTTAAAAAATTGGGAGTTGTACCTGTCATTCGAAGTGGGTTGAAGCTAGGGGTGGCATTTTCACGTTGGAGAATGTTAAATTATAATTTACATTTGACGTGTTTCGGGATTTTTTTAAATATGTACAGTAACCGAAATAATGAATTTATTCCATTTAGCTTTTACACACTGTATACAATGATGCTGTTGATTCTTCTCCAAATTTTAATTCTTCAAATCAAGTCAAAGTACTGCCATTTGGTAATCCAGGACAAGAATTTGGTGCAGACTGATGCAGCTTCCATGTGGTTTCAGATGGTTTGAAAAGTATTGGAATATTCAATAAGCTCAAAAAGTGGGTACCCCACGATTTGAACGATCAACAGAAATCGTAACATCACAGGTGACGGATCGTCACCTGTGATGCAAAGTGGATCCTCTACGACAACAGAAGATGTTCAGGACAGTGGTTGGACACCGCTGAATCACCCAGGCACTTCCCAAAGGCGAAAACCCACCAAGAAAAGGCCATGGTTATTGTATGGTGGTCAGCGGCTGGTGTGGTTCACTATAACTTTCCGCAACCGGGCCAAGCCATCACAGCAGAGTCCTACTGTGGAAATATCGACGAAATCTACTGAAAAATTGCGTCAGCAGCAGCTGGCACGCCACCCACCATACTCCCCAGATCTGTTTGCCAATCAATTACCGTATTTTCAAGCACTCCGATAACTTTCTCACCGGTAGAATCTTCGCCAATGGGACCAAATGTAAAAGCTGGAGAGACAGATAGAAAACACTTTCTCTTTCGTTGCCAATGTTGAAGCTTCAGTTTGTGACTTTTGAGACCTTGTCTACTATAATACAATATGTTTGAATGGGAAGGGTTTTATATTCAGAATTGATTAGTTCCTCAGCTTCCTAGTTCTCCCTTTCACAGAAAAAAAATTTGGGAAACTCACAAATGAAGATATAAGTGTTCACGAAGAGTAAAAAGTAATTTACGAATAATTCAATATACATGTGACAGCTGTAATATTTCATTTGCCCACTTTTCATTTTCTACAGTTTGCGAGACAATCTGAACACAAAGAACCCCATCTTTCATTTTGAATAGTGAATTGTAACATGCTAACCATTTAAAGTTTATATTTTCATAGATCTGGGATTCTACTGAGCAGTCTGCCACAGTAGTACTATAAATAAAAAATAATCAGGATGCTGATACTTATTCAAAGTCTACATTGTTTATTTGGAATATTTTCATTCATTCATACGTCATCATATGTCAACTAGTGCTCTTCTTCTTTTTTTCAGTCATAGAATTGAAGTAATGATAGATAATAATTTAATAGTGAAATTTTAGGAAATCATATTTTGGAATTATTAATTTTAACTAATCGTACTATTATCAGGATTTTTCTACACAGCCAGACAAAACCATAACTGCACAAAATAGCGTAGAACGTTAAAATGGTGCAAACATAAAGAGTGTACCAGCACAAAAATAACAATATAGTAGGGACTACTGATAGCTTAAAAACGGAAATAAATTTAACACTATGAGGAAAACGTCTTGGACGTATCTGGCTGCTCTGTAAAACATAAGCCTGAGGTGTCTACTGCTGGTGACTGTCGGAATTCCGGATCTCAAGAATCAGAAGAGCCATCAAGCTTCCTTGATGGTTTCTGGTGAAGATCAGAAGTTGTAAGGTTTAGTGCATGAAACCGTAGGCTAAGACCCTGGTACTTTGTTATATTTCCTATTGAAACCACCATTAGGAAGAGTAGAAAATTTCACAACCTTGACACTCTGGTTTCTTCATCCGGTGACAATTTATATTCAATTATGATAATTCATTCATTTCAAGAGTAGGGATGCAAAAAACCCATTAAAACTCTCAATAGAACCATATTACTTCTTGAATTGGTTTTATTGAAGTGTCTCTCATCTCAGTATCACTCAGTTGGTCTACAGTGACAAGTATTGAAAAGGGGTACAGTTTTTCCAGAAAATTATTTAGATGGCGTCCAAATAAGATTTTACAATTTGTTTACCCTCTTCAGCACGTATGATTGAATTTCTATAAAATAATCAAGAACCGACCTGCGCCTTTGCCTCCGCAAATCAAGAGCTGGTCATTCCAAGTGGGCATAGGTACCACTTTCTTCCTCTCGATCAAGAAACAAGGAAGAAAACGGTTCATATCCTTTCTTTGGAATGATGGATAATGCTCTACATTATTACAATTTTGAAATCAGGAATTTAAATTGAAACATACTTTAGATTGACTTGTGCAATTATCGGTTCCATACTTACTTGACTGGTTTTTATTATCCCTACTCCATATTATCGATTCATACTCATGATTTATTGATGGGTAACATAATACTCAATTCTCTGTAACGAAGGCCTGGATGGTCTGGTGGGAGCCTTTCTTAAAAATATAACGCTGTAACGATCTATTCTGTTTTGTTCTCGCGATGTTGTTATTCAGTTTCTCCATCAAAATATATCATATCGAATCCATTGACATGTTGAAAATTGAATTAGCGGTTCTTTCTTGCGTGAAAACTCCAGTCGATCCGAAAACAGTAAAAACACCAGGCGGCCATTCCAAATGATCTGATTTTGCATCGTTATAGATTTGTGCTGATCAAAAAATAATGTTATGGCATCTGTTTGTTGAGAATAAGACATGTCAGACAAGCAAATTGAGAGGAAGTATCGTTTCTTTATTAGGTACGGAAATAATCCATGAGCATATTCAGAACAATAACTTTGAATATATACATAAGAAAATATCGAAAAAACTATATTTTTTCAGAAGAATAGCACGAAATTTGTCAATGCAGTCCAAAGTAACAGTTTACAATACCATTATTCAACCACACTTTGATTATTGTGCGTCATTATTATTTTTATTCAACCTCAATAAATTAAATATGCTACGAAAACTACAAAATCAAGGGATGATAGTAATCTTGAAAACAAATCGCCGTACTCCCATAAAAAGTATGCCTAATTGTTTGAATTGGTTATCAGTTGAAAGTAGACTCTACTATTTTATAATGACTCTAGTATACAAAATTGTAAATGGAATGGCACCAGAATATTTTAAAGATTACATCAAATTCAATAAAAACATTCATAATTATAATACAAGGAATTCCAATAATATACATATAAACAGACCGGCATTCGGAAGTACCATGAATTTTTCAATTTTCAAGGGCTTCCACGAGTTCAATGAATTACCTGAAGGAATAAAAAAATATCCATTTTGAAAGATTTTAAAAGAGCACTCAAAAAATTTTCTTAAAAGTAATAGAATACAAATTGTATAGTCATGTGGAATTATTTGGGACATTATTGGCTATCATTTATTGTTTTTAATTGTTTTCAATTGTTCGCCTGGGTATTTGTATCTGTAATAAAACCAAATATCACTGTTTTAATAATAATTCAATGTATATATGTACCTATATTTCATTATCTATTTAATTGTCACTCAACATATGATACTAGTGTTATTAATACACTTAATAACACTAGTAACATATATCATGATAACACTGCTAGTGTTATTAATACATTCATATATATGTATATTAGGTTTCCTATTTCAATAAAGATTATTATTATTATAATTCTTCGGAACTATTGTGGTCATAAATATTAGGTTACTTCAAATGTATTTTTCGTTTTTATGAATCTACTTCAGAATGTGATCTCTAATTTTTCAATTCAAAATAGGCGCCATTTGAATCAACGTAACACAATTCAATTGATTCCGTCAGCACAAAAATTGTGTGATGAGGATTAGTTGACAAGGGACGGTTTTGCCAGGTCCTGATTGACGAAGGTTCTTCCGGTAAGTAGGTAATCGAAATGCTTGGGATGGTAGTCGATTGGCGAGAGATCCGGAAAATCTGGTGGGTGAGGCAGATCTTGGACGCTCATTTAATTTTCGGACAGTGATTTGTGAAACGGGCGGTGTCATGAAGCATGATCGAACCTGTTGACCAGTGGCTGTTGCTGAGGACGCAAGTTTTGGTACATTTCGTCCATTTCCCTACAAAAAAGTAGTGTTTTGGTTACGCAATAAAAAAAGAACAAACCTAGAAATGTGACAGTTCCTGTCAATCGTTTAAAACGTTTCAAACCATTGAAAACCGCACACGAATAAGTAGCTGCACGCACTAAATGAACTGTCTCGAAGAATATGTGAACCAAAGCATCTAGAGCAGAGGTTCTCAGACTTATTTTGTCTACCGCCCACTTCGAGAATTAATTACTTTCTAGCGCCTCCCAATTTTTTTTTTACTTCACTACATCTTGAGAATCACAATCCTGTCATCATTTTAATGATTAAATTATGTGTCTCATGTAAAAATAAAACTTTCTGATGAGGGTAATGTCAACCACCATTTTGTAAAATTAGGAAAACTTTTATTCAAGTTATTAAAACAAACATTCCAATTTGAATTTTGAAACTAATCTAATGTAGAGGATGAATTTGATGATTTTCAGCTTTAGGCTCGAATTTACTCAAAAACAGCTGTAAGTCACCGCGTTCGGTGATCTGCAACCGATTTCTTTTTTCAGTTAGTAACGTTGCAACAACACTGAATCCACGTTCACACAAATACGATGATGGGAATGATATCAAAAATCGTTGAAAGATGGACCACAATCCAGGATACAATTACGGGATTGGCTTTTGTAGCCAACATTCTTGGTATCCATTTTTTAATTTTATTTTTATTTCCTTGTTCGTTATCAGTTCTATGAGTTCTTCTTTCACCTGAGGTGATCCTGCTGTGTCGACATTTGGAACAGGATCCAACACCCAGTCCGGTATTTCCAATTTTAAAATGTCCTGGAATCGTTCTTCGAAATCACTATTGAGGTTCTTCAAATGTTAGCAGTAAACAAGCAAGTCGTTGTTGTTGTAGGATATATATATATATATATATATATATATATATATATATATATATATATATATATATATATATATATATATATATATATATATATATATATATATATATATATATAAATCCTTTATTTAGTCAAAGACTAATAAATTATACATATAAGTGAATAACAATTTTAAAGAAATCGATACAATCTAAAAATTATAGTATTTTTTTTGTTTTTTTTTTTTTATTTGTAACTTGTACAATGTCATTAAGCTGTAATATACTTATATTAAAAATAATTGATTACTAATTCACATCTCACCTCAAATATATTGTAAAAAAAAAAATGTTACTACAATATAATTCCATCCGTTAATAGGTGCTTCTTGAGTTTGACTTTAAATATACTCAGACTTTCAGAATTTTTTACATAAACCGGAATATTGTTGTACATGGTTACACCTTTAACAAAAATAGAGTTTTGGCTATATGTTTTGCTAACCAGAGGAACACGAAGATTACCTCTACATCTAGTATCGTGCTGATGAACATCCTGATTGAGAACTAAGATACTCTGCAAGTATTCAGGTGCTATACCTCTTTCAATTTTATGAATGAATATAAGGGAGTGATATAATAGATAAGTCTTAACCGGTAACCAATGAAGAGTATCGAGCATAGAATTTATTGACGTGTCACGTGCACAACAAAGAATAATTAGCATAGCTCGATTTTGCAATTTTTGCAAACGGCTTAGCACATTTTGATTCACCAGATAAAGCACTGTTGCACAGTAGTTGAAATGAGGAAGAATAAGTGTATTATAAATTATAAGTTTACTCCACTGAGTGAGATGCGGAGAACATCTCCTCAAATAATAAATTTTCATGGCAATTGTTCTTATAACATTTTTTGCATGGTCATTAAAATACAGTTGACGATCAACCAAAACCCCTAAATATTTAAATGTCTCAACCATTTCTATCTGGACACCATCGATTGAAAGTTTTGGCTCTGTTTTCATTACTTCCCTATACATTTTATCTCTACTGATTAACATCCATTTTGTTTTGTTTGTATTTATTTTCAATAAGTTTCCACAGCAATAATTTTGAATGGCTTCTAAACTTTCGTTGATTGCATTGAAGCATGTTGAATGATTATTTCCAGTGTAATAAATAACAGCGTCGTCAGCAAAGAGGTGTATACAACATTCTTTCACCACCACCAATATCATTTATATAAACTAGAAACAATAAAGGACCCAGAACACTACCTTGAGGCACTCCTATATTATTATCGAGTGTGCCAGATGTAACATGGTTAAGTCTTAATTTTTGCTTCCGGTTATTCAAATAGTCTGCAATCCATTGTAATGCTGCATCTACAATTCCAACTGACTCCAATTTCTTCAATAATCTGGTTCTGTCAATAGTTTCGAAAGCCCTTTGCAAATCCAGAAAAACGGTCACTGTTATTTGATTTTTTTCTAAAGTGTTCTTCCAATCGTGGAGCACACATTGCAGAGCAGTTTCACAACTGTGTTTATTACGAAACCCTGACTGAACACATATAAGGGCCTTATTACCTTCCAAGTGATCCACAATTTGATTGTAGACCGCTTTTTCTAGTACTTTTCCTATAATTGGTATACTGCTGACAAATAAGGGAAATTGCGGAACTCACTTCTGCCGGTATTATTCTTGCTTAAGAGCAATTTAGCTACAAAAGCAGCAATGACATTTTTTGTTCAAATCAAATTCAAGTCGTTGGAGATTGACATCACTGAATATTTTTTACAGGTCTGTCAACTACGCAAAATCATTCTTTGAAGTGATGAGGTTGTCGTGCAATTATTTGTCTTTGTTTTTCAAAAACTCTATTACATAGTCAAGTAGATTGTGAAATTGAATCAGACAATTACCTCTTGATAACCAACGCACTGCTGTGTGAAATAGCAATCTGTTGAAATCTTCATCATTAGCAACACAAAGCTGATTAAATAATCTGTCATTTGAAGAGCTGTTTCGAATTTTATTGACTGCTTTGATGATATATTGCAGGTATTGAGAGAGGCGCTCACTCAAATTTTTCGCAACCAAATGCAGCATTTGGTTGACGCAATGTACCTACAGCGAGCACATCTGAAATTTTATTTTGTAAGTGCGCTATGAAGCCTTTGTGACGTCCTGTCATAGCCGGAGCGCCATCCGTAGCAGCTGAGATAATATTCTTCAGTGGAAAATGTTTCCAGTGTATTATATATAGATTCTTCTTTTGTATTCGTCTCTAAATTTCTGGCAAATAGTAGTTCTTGATATATTCTTCAATTTTTAATAAACCTTACGTATAACAGCAACAATGCTTCATTGGTTGATAAAGTGGACTCTCCTAACTGAATTGAGAATTCAGAAGTCTTCAGATTATTGTACCATGACTCTTCAATGTTTTCAGTCATCTCATCAATTCGTCTTTACACGGAACTATTGCTCAAAGGAATTTTTCGGATAATATCTGCCGCTTCTTTTATTGCCGGTAAAATTAAATCCTCTCCAGTAGTGTGAGGTTTACTTGTTTGAGCAATTAGCAAGGAGATATTGTAGGAAGTTCGGAGTCCGTCGTCGTCTTGCTTAGAAGCAAGACGAAAAAAGTTCCAGCACAGTTGGCTAAGCTGAGTGTTTTTCTTTCAGTTCTTGGAAATAAGTCACACTTTTGTCTTTTTAATTTTAATGCATTTTATTCAAATGATCTTGTAGCCTTGTGGGTTTCATCGCTTCATTCGATAATGTTTTTTGACAAAGAAAGCACACAGGCAATTAGCCATCCCCCCCTTAAACCGCTTCAATGCCCCCCAATCTTCTCTGTGCCCTTTACTGCCCCCCTATAGGCATCCAGTGCCAACAAGGGGGCATTATCGTCCACTTTGAGAAAGACTAACCTAGAGGAAGAGCTGAAACATCTTCAAGTGATCTTGAGATTGAATGAATACAGTGTACAACGAGATCAACAAAACTGGAGAGTTCCACGGTTCAAAACGGAGAGGAAGCTCAAATGGTTACACGTGCTTATCTACCATATATCCCTTGGATTAGAGACAGAATAGGAAAACTCTTGGGGGAAATACATTAATACGGTTTTTAAACCCACTAAGGAAATACAACAAAGCCTCAGGTCGGCTAACGACAAAAGAGACCCACTTTTAGCAGCAGGGCGGTATAGCATACCGTGCACTTGAGGAGATATATACATCGGAACCACCAAAAGATATATATACGTTGAAAACAATTTTTATTTTGAACCGACTGATGCGATAGAGTTGAGAGCCACTATACAATCAATTAAAAATAAACGAGCGGCGGGAATTGACGATCTCTCTGCCTCTCTATTTGACAATATTCCAGATGATGCTCCTAATATCTTAGCTGAACTTATAAACCGATACTTCAATCTGGGCCTCTTCCCAGAGTTTTTAAAAATTTCCATTGTGGTCCCAATTCATAAAGGTGGGAACAGTAGCGACCCATCGAACTTTAGGCCTATAACTCTAATTCCCACCCTGGCCAAAATAATCGAGAAATTGGTGCAGGAAAGGTTGCTAAGGTTTCTATACCGAAACAACATACTAAGCGAAGATCAATTCGGATTTCAAAAACGCAAGAATACGAATGATGCCATATTGGCGCTAATGACCAAAGTCTACAAACGAATTAATGAAGGGCAATCAACCGCGGTAGTATTTTGCGACCTAACCAAGGCGTTTGATTGCGTAAATCACCAAATTCTGTTAGACAAACTTGATTATTATGGTTTCAGAGGAATTAGCCTGCAGTGGTTTAGATCTTACCTGGAGAATCGTAGCCAGTTGGTAAAAACTGACCACTATTCACGTATTGGAGCTACTAGATGTGGTGTGCTTCAGGGTTCGGTACTGGAACCTATTTTATTTTTGTTATATGTCAACGATATCTCCCATTTGAATATATCTGGGAGGTTCACGTTATTTGCAGATGATACCACTATACTTTGGCACAGTAGTGACGAAACATCTTTACACAATGTCATACAACGTGATCTCGAAACAATAAGAACGTGGTTTGGCAATAATCTCCTTGTACTCAACATCTCCAAAACTAACTTGTTAACCTTCAAATGTGAATTGGACACAATAATTCTTGATTCAACTAATATTGACAATTCCCCTGCACAAAATTCTTGGGTCTTCATATTGACAGTAACCTGAGATTCGATGGACATGTTAAAAAACTGTCTTATGTTGCCTATACCCAAAAGTCGCCTCGTAAAGGACTCTATTATATATAACGGCTTGAAAATATAAAACTACCTTCCAGCAAGAATTAGGGAAATCACGAATTATAATAGATTCAGAGGTAGTGTGAAGGTTTTACTCTTTGATCATCCCTTCTATACCTTGGATGAATTTTTTATAGCCAAATTATCTGAATGAACTCATTATCCATATCTGTCATTGCTGAGGCTCAATTATGTGAATATGTATGTATGGATGGGTGTATATAGATATATATATATATATATATATATATATATATATATATATATATATATATATATATGTACCATTATTTACTCTAATTTGATCAGATCCTGTGTTTATTTGTGTTTATACATCTGTGAGTGTTATTTTAACTATATTTTAACATACATCCATGTACGACAACTGACTTTGTCAACAAGAATTGTATTCTTTCGACAATAAAGCATATTCTGATTCTGATTCTGATATGTTTCAAATACGTTTTTCCGTTAACCAGCTGTCGCACCCCTACGAACTACAACCCTCAGGAGTCGAAACTTGTGCGAGCTAGGGTCTAACGAGGTCCTACCTTCTAACGAGTGATTCCTAATACGGGTTGGGCGATAGCAAGTGAGAATCAGTTATTCAGCCTGTGTCTTGATCCACCAACTGAATCGGCGATCGATTGAGTGAGTGAAAGAGCATGGAAAAAAAACTGCTAACTAGACCAAAGAGACAAGTCAGCTGTGGCAGATTACGCACTCAGTGAGAAAAACAGCGGGTTTGGAAACACGAAACTCATTGCTCTAGACCAGGGATACCATAGCCTACTGGTACGGGAGGCAATAGAAACCCACACACGGATAATTTCAACAGGATAGAAGAAGGTGTGAACCTCACTCGAATATGGAATCCCATTCTGAGGAGTTCAAGATTAGCAAACAACATGACGGCAGGTAGAAAATGGTTTCATTGAGAATTTACTTGATCCAGACTCAGGAGACATATGAGCAACATCGGTCTGACAGAAGAAACCCAAAGCAGGTTCTGTCAATGCGAAGCGATAGCAAGACTGAGACACACCATATGCGGGGAAGGGATACCAGCTAATGGAGGGGTCAGTGTCAAGGCTATGGAGTATCATTAAAGAGATCAAGCTATTCAATGAGCTCTAGCAACCAAGGAGTACCACAATAGGTATGAAAATGTCGTAGTGAGTCAGGCAATGTGCTAGCTCCCCGACAATCTAATCTAATCTACCGTATACAGATACAGTTATCAGCATACCAAGCAACCTGAGTCAACATAAACATACTTCACGCAGTTGTATTACCCAATCATTGGTAATAAACTCAAGATGTATAAAACTCCGAGGAAGCTAGCGAAACGTCAGAAAGAAATCTCAAAAATCGACGGCCATCAAACTCGATAAACACTGAAATCCTCGGCCGCGAATGCTTTAACCATTTCGTCATATTGAAGAAAAGCACAGAATATGCTCTCTGTGAATTCCAGAGCCTTGTAATGAAACATCTGGACAACAACAAATTTGTGATGGGCCTATTTCTAGACTTCTCACGTGCTTTCGACTGCGTCGATCATAAACTACTAATTTCTGAGTTATCGAGATATGGTGTCATGGGAGTACCCCTGCACCTTCCAGAGTATTTTCTGAGCAATCGAAAGTTGTGAAACTTGATCAGTCTTACTCAGATACCTCACACATACCTCAAGGAGTTCCGCAAGGCTCGATCCTGGGACCATTTTTTCTATGTAGTTTATGCAAATGACCTCATAAGATACCTCAACATGAATAACAACTTTAATATACATATGGTGTGTTATGTCGATGATACTATTGTACTAGTAGCCCAGAACGATCTGAATGTATTGAAAATTGTAGCCGAAAATACTCTGGAACATGTACTGAAGTGGTCAAAAAACAATAATCTGAATTTAAATACATCAAAGACTAATGCTATGTTAATTACTCTGCTTGGGCATAATCTAAACTGCAGACTTTTTTATGGTACCCCCCGTGAAATAGAAATGTCAACATCGGTTAAAATGCTGGGTAAAACTTTTGACGCAAACTTAATCTGGACCCCACATATTGACAATATATTCACAAAACTGAGAAAATCATGCTACTCTTTGAGGTTTATGGCAGATCATTGTAGTGAAGAGATGCTGCTGATCCTGTATCATGCTAATTTCCACTCCCACCTGAACTATGGCATTTTAAACTGGGGAAATTGCTCCTCTGTGAATAGTGTCTACTCTACAGAAATATGCCATACGAATACTGGCAAAACTAGGCTCTGGAAATTCGTGCAGACATTTTTTTAAAGAATTAAACATTGTAACAGTGGCAGGGACCTGTATTCTAGAAGCCTGTGTGCACGTTTACATAACTATAACACTAGAGGAAAACAGTTGCTACTACTAATACGCCATCGTACATAACTTTCACAAAAGTTATGAAGCGAATGGATGCGAAATTTTTAATATTTTACTCAAGACTGTAAATTGTAAAAACATATGTGTTCAAAAAATGACAAAACAATTCATATTACAAGAAAATTGTTACACTTTTGAAGACTTCCTCAACTAGATCTCAAACTTTTTTTGTTTAATCTGTGTGACTGTTATTTATTACTTATTGTGTATATACAGCTATATATAATATATTAGGTAATGCGCCCATTGACGTCTTTCACAATAATTTTGTCATAGTGTACATTAAACTCATTTGTATCATTGTGTACAACCTTATTGATTGAAAAAAACTGGTATTATTATTATCATTATTTACCTTTGGATTTCTCATGATTATTGAATTCCCAATTATATCCCAATTCATCCAATGATATGAGGGAGATTTTGACTTTATCAATTGCAAATTCTGCAATGACGGTACTAATAATTGTAGTGAAATTCATATTGAATTAATTGGCAGTGATGCTATCTGTAATTTGATCCTCACTCAATCTGTCTGATGATTCAAGAGTGATATCATCTTTATCAGTTGGAAGTTCTCCAAAGATATTACTAAAACTTTGTATTGGGAATGATATTGTCTCCAATTGGATGCAGTTTACTTTTGGATTTCTCATAATTAATGAGCTTTCAACTATCCTTCAATTTGTTTCCAGAGCTTTGAATGGGGTTGTCATGATAAAAAGTTAAATCGTCAACAAATACAATCTAGAGACTAATTGATCGTTAGAGCTGCTGATTCACCTTCAAATGAATATGGTATTATTTTTAGCATGATACACAAAATTGCACAATGAAAATAATCTGAAAATTGAAAACAATTTCCCGAACACATAATTGAAATACTCGCTCGCAAATCAAATTCTGATTCAGGGATACATCTGAACTAATTGGAAACGTAGTTTTCGAATGAATTTTAATAGGCACATTCATTTGATCACGACGGAGTTATTAGCTGCCAATAATAAATATTAAGTTTCGTAATTATTTCTGTGTGATGCTCAATCCAACAAACAGTGGTTTTCTGTTTCCCGCGAGGGTTCTCTTTGTGGTCATATGACCTGAACGAGTTTCGCTGTGATGGAAATCGTTATTGAATTTGCGACACGAGGTTCTCTACTTTCATACTGAATGGGATGAAAAGTCTTTGGCCTAACATATAGATGGCGCAGTCTCGTTATTCAATAGCCGGACTTTGTATTCGAAAAAACTTGATTTCATGTGATCTTTTGACCTTGGATTTTCTCCTAAACCAATGTTCCTCTCCGTGCAAGATTTCAGCTTGAGACCACTCGATGTTGTGTTGATGGGTCCAAACATGGTCTGCTATTCCTGATTTGCTGGTTTCCCCTCGCTGTGTGTGTTTCTTGTGCTCGGCAATGCGAACATTTTATGGCCTCTCAGTTTCACCAATATAGGATATTCCGCACTCACAGAGTATCCGGTAAATGCAAGTCTTGGAATCGGAGTCCGCATTTGGTGGCCTGGTTTTCGTGAGGCTGCTACGAATAGTGTTACCGGACCTGAAGCAGGTTCTGATGTTGTACTTGGAACCAATTCTTCTTATCCTCTCCGATAATCCACTGATGTACGGAAGCTCAAGCACTGGTTGTGACGGCTTCTCTTCCTTCGAGGCTCCTGCCTCTTCTAGCCAAAGTCTTTTCTACTATCGCTTTGGAGTAGCCATACCGTTGGAGATCATTTTTGATGATGTCTAGTTCCTTCTCGAGACCTTCCTTCGTATAACAGAGCCAAAAGCACGGTCTAATTGAGTCTTGATGATTCCTCTTTCAGTCGATTGATGGTGGTTGGATTCATGATTCAGATACTGTCCCGTATGAGTGGGTTTTCGGTTCACAGCTGTTTCCACTTAGTGTAGGTCCTCTTCACCAAAACGTCTAAGAATGGCAATTCGTTGTGGATTTCCTTCTCCATTGTGAAAGTGATGGAAGGTCTCACGCTGTCGATGTGTTTCAGGAAGGCGTCTAGTTCAGTATTCCAATGGTTACATGTTATGTAACCAGACTCGAAGTTTCTTGTGGGCTTCTTCAATGGCCATAATTTCAAACCACTCCATATATATGTTGGCTATGACTGGTGAAAGTGGCGATCCCAAAGGCAGTCCCTCATCTCGTGTAAAGAATTCGTCCTTCAGTTGGAAATACAATTTCGTACACAGCATCCTAGTAATTCCATAATTACTCCTATAGGTAGATTTATTCTCTCTTTTAGGTTCCTGTCTTCGGAAAGAAAATATAGAAAGAGAGAACAAATCTACCTATAGTAGTAATTATGGAATTACTAGGATACTGTGTACAAAACTGTTATTTCCAACTGAAGAAGGACAAATTCTTTACACAAGATGAGGGACTGCCAATGGGATCGCCACTTTCACCAGTCATAGCCAACATATACATGGAGTGGTTTGAAACTCTGACTTTTGAAGAAGCCCACAAGAAACCTCGAGTCTAGTTGAGATATGTTGACGCAACCTTCATAATATGTAACCATGGGAATACTGAACTAGACGCCTTCCTGAAACACATCAACAGCGTGAGACCTTTCATCACTTTCACAATGGAGAAGGAAATTCACAACGAATTGCTATTCTCAGACGTTTTAGTGAAGAGGACCGACACTAAGTGGGAAACATCTGTATACCGAAAACCCACTCATACGGGACAGTATCTGAACCACGGATCTAACCACCATCAATCTACTGAAAGGGGAATCATTAAGACTCTATTAGACCGTGCTTTTGTAATACGAAGGAAGGTCTCGAGAAGGAACTAGACATCATCAAAAATGATCTTCAACGGAATGGCTACTCCAAAGCGATAGTAGAAAAGACTTTGGCTAAAAGAGAGCAGGAGCAAGGAAGAGAAGCCGTCACAACCAGTGCTTGCACTTCCCTACATCAGAGGATTATCGGAGAGAATAAGAAGAATTGGTTCCAAGTACAACATCAGAACCTGCTTCAGATCCGGTAACACTATCCGTAGCAGCCTCACAAAAACCATGCCACCAAACGCGGACTGCGATTCCAAGAATTGTATTTACCGGATACCCTGTGAGTGCGGAAAATCCTATATTGGTGAAACTAAGAGGTCATTGAATGTTTGCATTGCCGAGCACAAGAAACACACACAGCGAGGGGAAACCAGCAAATCAGGAATAGCAGCCATTCTGCTATTCCCATCAACACAACATCGAGTGGTCCCAAGCTGAAATCTTGCACAGAGAGGAACATTGGTTTGGGAGAAAATTCAAGGAAGCCGTATACATGTTGTCCAACAACGTATTCAGCCAAGCCAGCGTAGAAATAGGCAACATATGGAAACCCATCATCAAGCGAACAATGGCCAACTTCCGCCAAACGGTCATCTCCCACGGAACCAGTGAAGTGGAAAATGGAAAGCGGGGATAAGTGAAAGTACTCAAACGACCTATAAATAGTCATCTCTCGGAGAAATCAGTCCAGTCATCACCCGAAGACGATTGTAGATACTAACAATCGAAACTTCGTGAACTAACGTGACTTGGAATCTCTCCACTTTTTATTTTTATTTACTTTTTTCATTCCTTTATTTTGATTTATTGAATTATTATATTTTTACTTGTATTTTATTTCACTATTATTTCAGGTATATTTTGCTCAATATAATTGTTATTTTCAACTATTCATTTTTAATTTTTGTTTTCAAGTTGTTCCAGGGATTTCAAATCATTTTATATAGTAGACAATGGAAGTCCGAACTAGTGAAATTCAGTGAGGATATTGTTTTCAATAGTGTAGGGTGTGCAAGAATATGTACGTTCATTTCCGAAAATCAGGAGTATTATTCGCTTTTCTGATATCAGCAATATTTGAGATGATACTGCATTACTCCAGACAACTATATTATAGGAGATATGACGGCATAGTGAATATCGATGAGTTGAAGCTTATTGTAGATTGGAGACTGAGAACGTGCCTAAAAACTTTGTAAATTCTGATGTAATCAATGTCACGTTACGTATACTTATTTCCGAGATCATACTATTTTTTTATAGAGTATTGCTCGAAACTGATTTTGTTGTGGTTAAGTAATCCATTAGAGACACACCAGTTACCGAATTTGTTATGAAGTTCGTTAACTTTCTCGTCAAATTCACATTCATTTTCACTTTGAAATGAAACAGATACATCATCAGCATATAATACTGAGCTCTCAATCAATAATGATGGAATTATTTGCTGAAGGAGACATTACCTGAGGCATATGAGAGAGTTTCGACTGAAAAATGGAAAGATTTATTATCTGGATGAAAGTAGGCTGAACGAAAAATATACCGTTGGAGAGATGTGGCAAGACAAAAACATTTCAAGCATTTCGGAATGAAGTTGTGATGAATAATGCAAATCATCATTCTAGAAAAGAATACCAACTAGTGCATAGAGGAAAGCAGATACCATGGAGTGGCTTTGGAGAAAACATTCTATTTTATTGAAAAAATTGTAGAACCATCAGTCATAACATTCAATGAAAATTCATCGGATTTATCTGATAATACCACACCATAAGTTTTGCTCATACCTAATGTTCTCCGTAATGAACTTACCTATCTATTATTATGTAAATATTTTGAATTGATATGTCATAACAATATCGATTGTATATAAATAAATAAACATAGTTATGAGTTTTAACGAGTAATTTTGATTAAATACCCAAACGCTCGCCACTGCAAGTATAAAACGACCCAAAAGCTCATAAAATATTCCGTTTATGACCTGCTTGCGATACAGAAAGAGAGTAGTCCTGGTAAACTATTATGAACCCGCCTATACCAGCTCTTACAGATAATAACGAAATAACAAAGCATTGTTTGATCATTTGGTTACCGTTTTGCATCACTTTTTACACTATTAGGAACCAGAGTACAATAAAGAAATATATTTAACCACACCTATACAGTTTTCAATTTCTACCAATTCCGTTAGATATTGAATTTCTCTGATTTCTGTACAAGAAACTCTCGAAAATGAATCGTTGAAATGGACTATCAATTATCACTCTCAAAAAGCAATCAACCTTCATTCATACGGATACCATTCAGATCCTGAACTTTTCAATCCCCAGTTCAATCTATGTTTAATTTCAACCGTTCAATCATTTTTTAATTCACTCGCCAAATATATAACGGAACTTCGGCATCAGCAATTGTTACGCAATTTTTCATTCCAGTTGCTCCTGAATAATCGACGAATCTCCTGAAACGGCTTTGTTAATAGATTTGGGACAAACAAGCGGGTTTAATTAGTATTTGATTGGAGATGACACTAATTATAAAGTTGGGACGTGTGGTTTGAAGTTCAGTGAATCATCAAAATTTAGAACAATTACCAGGCCTGTTGGTAGCCTAATATGTATTGAAATTAGCATTTGAACCATTATTTTCATCTGAAAATTTTGGAAATACAATATATCATCTATTCAAATGAGGTGTAACAATGCTCAGGTTCATCCAGGGTTCAATTACCTGCCTTCTTTGTTATTTGATAATGAACACCAAACATTGCGTTAGTAATTTTGGCCGGACAAATACAAAGAGCTGGCCCCATTACATCTCACCATTGCACATCATTATTGGTCCCATTGTTCATTAGTTACTGATGCCGACATGGCCTCCATAGTGTTGGATATTCGAATAAAGGGTTCCACTCACACAACTTTTCTGGTGAAGCACATTAATAATGTTGAATGACAGATATCTTTACCTGAAAAGTGATCTGGGCTCAGGGCAACTGTATCATGTCAAAGTTGAGACCTGTCAAATGATGCATCTCCATTGTAGTTTGTATCGAAATATTACAATCTATGGTTATAACTCCCCCACAATAAGGAGCCGAGGACTTCCGATATTTGGGTGTCTACTTGATGGAATAGTTTTGCGACGAGCATATTGAGTCATCTAGAGTTCAGTTCGTCCTCGATCATGAGAGAACAGGAATTGGAGCATTTTTATGCACTTTTTGGCTCATCTTCTGGAACGAAATTTTGCAAACCAAAGTCAGTGTTCAGTGAATGTTCAGTAATGGTTCTTGAAGATCGATCCACTAATAAGGATTTATAAGATAGAATGCATCAAACCCTACTGTAAGACCCTGTATTAACGTGTTGGCAGGAATTCACAAAGATAGAATTTTGGGTCCTCAGTTATTTCACGAGTTGAGTTTTTAATGTCGATTTTCGAAGACTATTTGGATAATCTACCTTTGGCTAACTATAACATCTGGTTTCAACATGATGGTGCTTCACCACACTATACCAGATGATTATCTAATTACCTGATTGAAAGGTTTGGTGATAAATGGATAGGGAATAATGGGCCGGTGAGGTGACCAGCAAGATCTCCAGACTTGAGTGTTATGGATACATTCTTATGGGGGTACAGTGAAAAATAGAGTTTATGGTCAGAGGGAATATCAAAATATTGAGGACCTTCAACACAGCATTGTTAGAAACTTTGAAAGATTGAGGAGAAGGAAAATTAATCGTGCAGTGAATAATTTTCGAAGAAGGGCACAGTTGTGGTATCATGAAAAACGCCACCATTTTGATCATTAGCTGTGATTTATGTTTGATGGTGGTTGACAATGTTTCGTGGTGTATTTCACCAATTCGAACTTCCATTGTCTAATATAATATAAATTGATTTGAACTCCCTGAAAAAATCTGTAGAAAAAATTAAAAAGATCAACTAAAAAGTAACAATTCTTTCAAACAGAAATCTGAAATTACAAAGAAATAACATAAAGCAACAATCAAAAAAATAACAATGAAAAAATTGAAATATCAATACAAACTGAAAATTAAAAAATATCATTAACAAAATTGAAAAATTAAAATTAAAAGATTCCAAACCAAGTTACGTTACGACGTTTCGATTGTTAGTATCCACAATCGTCTTCAGATGATAACAGTCGAAACGTCCTGACGTAATTTGGTTTGGAATCTTTTAATTAAAATTTTTCATTTTTTAATATTTTTAAATTTTTTCATTTTCAGCTTGTTTTATTATTTCAATTTTTCATTATTTTTTTGGTGGTTGCTTGTATGTTATTTCTTTGTAATTTCAGTTTTTCTCTTATTGAAATTGTTATTTTTTCGGTTATTCTCTTCAATTTTTTTACAGATTGTTTCAGGGATTTCAAATCCATTTATATTATATCAGACAATGGAAGTCCGAACTGATGAAAGACAGCTGTGATTTACTTTTGTCTTTATATTTCAGTTGATTATTCTTAACTGTTCAAAGTGCTATTTTCTTTGAAAAGGACGCAATGTCTAGTTCACCTTATACATACCTCATTTATCAAATTTTGATTGTTGAATCTGTCTCCGTATTTTTTCATTGGCTTTTCAAATGAACCAAACTCGATGAGATTTTGATCCAATAACTTGAACATAGTTTGATGTGGTTGTCGTCTTTTGGAATACAAGTTTTGATACATTCACGATGTTCTATCACTGTGTCTTCTATCATATCTGTAATAAGTTTGTATAATATCTCTCTTTTCTTCATTCGTGAAAGCCATTTTTCGCCAAAAATTCAATGACTTGTACAATAACAAAATGGCATTGAGTGTAACAAATTGATAGTCAAATTTATAAACATCAAATTCAAAGCCTATTATAATAAGAATAAATTTTTTCAATATCTTCAATTTTTCGAAAAAGAATGATCATTGAAAAGGTAAAAATCTGGTTCTATTAAAAACAGAATCAATCCAATTTATCGCCCAAAACAAAAAATAGAGTTGATGATGGTGGCTGGGAGACGAAACATCGGATAGCAAATCTGAAAACACTATTATGTGTCAGGAAAAAAGTGGCAACGTGGAAGTGCAATTTATTTTCAAATCCTTTCAAAAATAAAGCCAGATAAAAATAAAAACCATTTTCCGAAATTTCTGTTTTTTGCGGATATCTCCAGATATACTCAAAATTTCAGAATTTTCTCAACGGCATATTGTTAGTCAGGTAAATGCGCATCTTTGTCCCAATTTAATCATCTCCGCATCTCTCATAGTTTCCGAGATCCCAATGATAAGGATCGAATATGAAACACCCTGTATGTTTGTAGTGCCTTCTTATCAGTACGATCTACTGTAACAAATCTAGAAAAAAGGGACGATGTTTTACTGATATTTCTATAAATGGAGTCCAAATGAGATCATTCAATTCAGTCACCTGTTTCAATGCCTCCGCAAACAAGACTTAGTCATTTCCAGCTGGGCAAAAGACTATTTTATTGAGTAAAGGTGAGAAAATAGTAAGGCAACCTCATCATTCTTTCTCACGTCCTTCTGCTACCTGTTTTCATCATCAGTGTCTTGTACAAAACTTTTTGTGGACTCACACTCCCACACTTTATCCTGTAATCTTGTGTACGGAAATCTTAATTAAAGCTTTCTTCGGAACGCTGACCATCTCGTTACCATGAATATCTGAGAATCAGACACTTTGTAGTTTCAGGATATAGTATAATCCGATTCATCCAAGATAAATGTGATTATGTTTATATAATCATGTTACGGAGCGCCCAGGCTGGCAAAACAATGTCGCTTGTTATCGCAAAATGTACAATTATTCCCTACTAATCCAATTAAAGTATGAAATATACTCCCTATAGAAAGTCGTGTGTGGGAAATTTGTTGCGAAAATGGGATCTGTGACAGCTCGTCTGCTAAATTTTGTAACAGTATAGTCTAGTTAACAAGTACCGTTTCGCTTTCGACTTCGCCTTCATCAGAAAATTATGACTAGGTTGTCATTCGATTCCTAATTTCACCGGGAATAATTTATAATATCAGCTAAATTGCACGAACGAATAGTTTTAATGTTATAAATAATTTGGTTTAACTCATTTTTTGCGAATATCTCGAAAGCTATGGGAGATATTCAAAATTTGCAAAACGACCACTATAGAATGAAGAAAATTCTGAAAAATTCAACACATTGAATATGGAAATTGAGAAAAAAATCATATACTGGCTGTATAGTGAAATTCAAAAGAAATCTATTGACTAATAACTTTCATGCAAATTTTCCTCCTGATTACGCTTTTGCTTATTGAATTCGTTCTCGAAATTGTAGGCTTACGTTGAAACCTTGATATCTGGTATTTCAAACTTTTTTGAACGTGTAAAAGATCCTCGCTGGAGAAGTAAGAAACATTTTATTTTTCATTTCAAGGATTATAGAGATGCAAAACATAAATGAAGCATTAAAAAAATGAGTTTTCATACTGATAAAAACTACTCAAATATCTAGGTTTTTTCAATTTTCCATTTTCATTGTTTGAAAATTTGATGTGAAAGAATGCATTCTTCGAATTTTTTTGGGATTCCTATTATTTATTGCGAATAAAGAGAAATAAGTAACAGTAATTTTTGATTTTCTTCATTTTATAGCAAAACATAGATATTTAATTATATATTTGCACCAATGAACATTAAAATATCAATTTCCATTGAACACTATTTTTTATGAAATAAAAAATTTGTTTTTCACTTCTATTTTCATTTTTTTCGTTACAAATGGGAAATGTTTACATTAAGTTTACCACAATAAGTTACTGCGTGAAAAACAGTATTTTCCACAAAGAAAAATATTCTATTTATCAGTATTTAACAATTTTGCCTATCAAAAAAAATTATTAAGAAATAATACTCATCTTTTACGTTTCGGAGGCCAAAATCTGCCTCCGTCTTCAGAAACGGATAAAAAAAAACATTACATCGAATGTTTCAGTTGTCAATCAACAACATTGACATAATTTCATATTTCAAAACTTCTTTGACATCTGTCGAAGAAGTAAAGAAATAAGATGTCAAAAAAGGAATAACTACGAATATATTCGAATTTTTTATCCATTTCTGAAGACGGAGGCAGATTTTGGCCTCCGAAACATAAAAGATAAGTATTATTTCTCAATAATTTTTTTTGATAGGCAAAATTGTTATATACGACAAGTTACTGATAAATAGAAGATTTTTCTTTGTGAAAAATACTTTGTTTTTCACGCAGTAACTTATCGGGGTAAACTTCATTATAATTTTTAAATTATTCAGATTGTGGAAGGTAACAAATACCCAAAAAAGGTCGATAAAAAACTGATTTTTCCTCCACAAAAATGACTTTCGTAGAATATGTATTATATCTTATGAAATAAACATAATTATTATTAATTACAACAACAACATTTGCCCGAACGTACAACGTATAAGACAAATGTTCGAATTTATGAACAAAATACATAAATTACCGAACTCGTTTTCTCCAACAATATGATTTCATCATTAGAATCTATTGTGCCAATTCGTCGCGTATTCTTTTAGATTTCATTGAAATTCAGAATTACACTTCTATTCAAATTGAAACGGTCTTATTGAACGAATAAGTTTGAATTCTGATCCTGAGATATAAGGATGTGACATTGAAATTGATGGTACTCAAAGTGGAGTTTGAATTGACGGAATTTTGTCTCATTTTTTTGAGGTTATGTGAATCTCTGAAGTGTGGCAAATTGTTTTTATTTGTTCTCTTGTAATCTTCATTGTGTTGGTGAGTTCAATTTGATTGACATATTGACATTATATTTGAGTTATCCCATTAGACTTAGGGTCTAGTTACTGTCATAATCATAATATCGAATTGAATTATTGAACCTGTGGACTTCCATATGAAGATTCATACGAAGTTTTGAAATTCAGTCTCAGTCATATTTGAATATTCGATTTGGGCAATGCCATTGATTGAAACTGTGAGAGTGGTCCATAGCTAGACACTGAGAGTTACGTATGCTTCAAGGTGATTACATCTAGATGTTAATTTCATGACTGTCAATTTTATAGTTGTTGGAAAGGAACGATTAATCCTTGTGAAACTTTGTTTTGGTTGCTTAGCCTTCAATTTTCTCATAACTTCATCGGTTTGAAGAAGATAATAGTTGCTAAATATCGTTTTGTAGGCAACCGCCTCAAAATTTTCATCAATTCTTTGGTTTGCAGGAATCAGCAGAAGGAAAATGATTAAATGATTCAAAAGTTTTCTGAAGCATACAAAGGGTAACTTAAAGAATGGAAAAAATCCCTGAGTTCATTTTGAGAGTGTTCAGAGTTCAAAAGAAAAAATTGTTGATTAATCAAAACATGACAAGAGAAAAATCATGATAAATGTTTCTCCAGATTGGTTCATTTTTATTCGTACGAGCGTGTGTTTTTACCAACATGTCATTATGCGATTTCCGGCCATCATTTCCAGGAAGGTAGACAGTATTTCTTCGGCGCCAGCTTCCCAGGGTCGCCCAAGGTGATCCTGACAATACTGCATCCTTTGATTTCATCCCATCTCTTTAGGGATTGAGTATGGGTGTAACCTTATTTGGTTAGTTGCGCAATTGTCGAAGTCATCAGACCATCGTTGGTGCCACTGGGTCCTAAAATTCTCAGTCCAGCCGCTTCCTCGGCTAAAGAGTCGGCAATGCGATTACCTTTACTCCTGTCATGCCCTTCAATCAACCTCAGGATAATGTTGATATCTACCGAGGCTTTGGCTAAATCTTGGTGGCACTCTAGTACTAGCCCTGAGGTAACACGTTGTCTGTTCAAGTCTAATAGGACTTGTCTGCTCGAACATATGTTACATACCAAAAACTGCCTACTCCCCACCATACTCTCACCGGTAGAACCTTCGCCAATCACTATCAGGCAAAAACGTCCTACGTCGACTCCATCGAATCCCGAGTACTCAATTTCCATGCTGACGAAATTGATATGCCTGTGTTACGTTGACGAAAGAGCATTGATTCGAATGGCGCTCCATAGACTGAATTAAATGAGTATTAACTGTCATATTACAGATATTACATAAAAACGAACAAAACTTTTGAAGCAACCTGATACTTCAGGTGTAATCATGAGTCGAATGACAGCTAAATCAAAATTCTCTTTTGAACCGAACTCAAATTCTGCAAATTGGCATTTGTCAACTAGACTAAGAGTCGTGTGTGGGAAATTTGTTGCGAAAACGAGATCTCTGACAACTCGTCTGCTCAATTTTGTAACAACATGTGTGAACAACGCGATAGAGTGCTCGTATTAAGCTGTATAACAATAATTGGAATGCGGTTCACCCGCTCGGCAGAAACACGTGCACCAAAATTCGTATGAAAATTCCCAGGATGCTTTTAGCCCGATTAACATGTTTTTTGCGGATTTGTTAAGGGAAACTTCCCGAGGGCGTGAATCGAATTAACAATTTTTCCGGAATAATTGACGATGATCCTCGGTTTGTTCGGGTTTGCATTCATCCAAATAGCCTCCCATTGCACAACACTCATACGACGATTATGGAAAATGTATTCCGGGCTTGGAATTCGATGTTGAAACTCATTGAAGGCAAATGAAAAAATATTCATTGCTTACTAACATATAGATAGAAAAGTATAGGTATCTCTGTATCTGTAAAGTAGGGAGATTGCGTGTAGACTCACAGCACTTAGGCCACATGTGACCCATTGTACATCCTTCCGAAGAGTTGTCCTCCTAGGTCATCATCCATTTTGCCCTTTCCAGGAAGGTGGACAGGTCACTTGGAGACATCTCCATTATATCTGAAGGTGAAGGCCAGAACACACACCCTCTTATTGACGATAACTCCGAACACTCGCAAAGGATATGCCTGACACTGTCATCTTCCTATTCATACATCCTGCATAGAGGTGTGTCCACTAGCACCATATTATGGAGTTATTTCCTCAGTTGATAGTGGCCTGTCAGAAATCCTTCTGTTGAGCGTAGATTTTTCCTGGTCATCGCCAGATATTTCTTCGGCGCCAGCTTCCCAAGGTCGCCCAGGGTGATCCTGTTAAGATTGTATTCCTTGATTCCATCCCATCTCTTACGGGATTGACCATGTGTATGACGTTTGGCTAGTTTCGCAATTGTCATCAGGACGTAGAGATCACTGGGTCCTAAAATTCTTAGTACAGTCACTTCCTTGGCTAAAGAGTCGGCAATGCGATTACCTTTACTCCTGTCGTGCCCTTCAGTTCACCTCAGGATAATTTTATTATCTACCGAGGCTTTGGCTAAATCTTGGTGGCACTCTAGTACTAGCCCTGATATAACATTTTGTCTGTTCAAGGCTAGTAAGGCTTGTCTACTATCAGTGCAGATTGTTATGTTTTTGACAGAAATTCCTTTCCTGGTTATTTCTTTTGTGGCGATTGAGGTACCAGCCAGTTCTCATTCAACAACGCTGGTTGAATGAGAGTAATTAATTATATTGCCGCAGTTGTTGTTGTTCTCATGGCTCCTGTGATGTTTGATATAATTTTTGGATGGCCATTGCTTGTAGAACTTTCGGTCACCATGCAATGGCTCCGTACGTTAACATAGGTCTTATTATTGCAGTGTAGATCCAGGTGACCACAAAGGTGCTCTACTACTCTGAAGGTGAAAGTTCTATGTTAGCTTCCTGGCGAGGGTAGTACCAAAGTATTTCACCTCTTCAGAGAAATTCAATTTGCTTTTGAAAATTTCGGAAGGTTTTAAACTCGCTGAACTTCTTTTTCTGGTGAGAAGGATTATCTCAGTCTTCTTGGGGTTGATCGACAGTGAGTGTTCCTTACACCATGTGTGTATTAATTTGAGCACATACTGCGCTCTAGCGCACAGTGTGTTCACGGTCTGCAAAATAACTATGTCATATGCATATGCAATCGTGTAGAATTCAGCATTGTTGAGGTGATTATTCAGAGTATCCAGAACTATGTTCCAAATAAGGCAGGGTTTCTTAAAGTGGGGTCCATGGACCCCTAGGGGGTCCGTAGCATGTATACCAGGGGTCCGCAGTAGGTCAGTTGAATAATAGTCACAAAACATGAGTTAATTGAAGAAAATATTAAACTGGGCAGGGTTTCTTAGCAACGCAGTTGTTTTATGTTTGTTTCTGATTGTTTATTTACTATCACTTGCCAACTGGGATCGGTCACCGACTATATATTTATCTATGGTCACCGATCGTCGATGAAGGGAAGGCGGCGAGAGACGGCGCGCCGCGCCGCACGCACCGATGGATGGTGTGAGAAGTGCGGGGGACGCGCGGTGCGCAGGCTCTCTGCCGCTCTCCCTCACCCACTCACCCGCGTACGCTAGCAATACGAGTGGACGTGTTTATTGTTCTGCGCTGCACTGCGTACGGCGCGAAGTATTAAAACCACTGCTTGCATTATTTTTATAAGTTGATTTTTTCATAGTGAAAAGTTAAAAGGTATGTAACAAATGAATTTGTTATTTTTTAGAACACACAAACGTATTCAGTTACTTACTTATTTATACGTAACATTGTTTCAGTTTGTCTAAGAAAATGTCAAAAAAACGAAAGTATGATGACTCTTATGTTACTTTTGGCTTTACTTTCACAACTGAACGTGATGGAACTCAAAAACCACAGTGCTTCTTATGCGGTAAAGTCTTGCTAATGGAAGTATGAAACCAGCAAAGTTGTCGGAACATCTTAAAACTGTCCACCCTGGAAATATATCTGACAGTATTGACGAATTTCGTACTAAAGAAGCTCGGTTTGAAAAAGCCGGTACTTTACCTAAACTTGGATTCATCCCGTCACCAAAAACCTTGTCTTGAGGCATCGTACAAGGTTGCTTACCGTATTGCTCAACAAAAGAAACCACACACAATTGCGGAAACATTAGTAAAGCCTTGTGCACTGGATATTGTGGAACTTGTATGTGGTAAGGATCAAAGAAAGAAGGTGGAAACTGTTCCTTTATCAAACGATGTAATTCATTCCAGAATTATTGAAATGTCGTCAAATATTTTGAAGCAAGTTATTGAAGAACTGAATGCTTCACCATTTCCATTTAGTATGCAATTGGATGAAAGCACCGATGTTTCACAATGCAGCCAACTCTTGGTGTTTGTTCGTTACGTCCATCATGACACACGTAGTATCAAAGAAGAGTTTCTTTTTTGCGACTCGCTTTTAGCGACTACTAAGGCTTCCGACGTATTTGAGATGGTAAAAAGATTTTTCAACGAACATCATATCGATTGGAGAAGTAAACTAGGAAGCATATGCACTGACGGAGCTCCGGCAATGCTTGGTAACACATCTGGTTTTGCAGCTTTGATAAAAAAAGAGATCCCACATGTCATAATCACCCATTGTTTTTTACATCACGAACTTTGCCCACTTATTTAAAGGAAGTTATGTCGATATGTGTGAAAATAATCAACTTCATCAGAGCAAAAGCCTTAAACCACCGCCTGTTTAAAAGACTTTGTCAAGAAATGGGATCAGAACATGAAGTACTGCTTTACCACACAGAAGTTCGTTGGCTGTCAAGGGGACAAGTGTTAAAGCGCTTGTTTGAGTTGCGGGCAGAAGTGTTACTTTTTTTGAAAGATAAAAAAAATACACTTTATGAATATCTCAAGAGCGAAGATTTTTTACAAGGGCTAGCGTAGTTAGCAGATATTTTTTCTCATTTGAACGAAATTAACCTGTCTCTTCAGGGTCCTGCAGTGACTATCGTGGATGCATCTGAACGATTGAAAGTTTTTTATGTAAACTGCCTCTTTGGAAAAGGAGGACAGAATCCGATAACTTCGCAAATTTTCCGATGTTAAAAGAGTTAGTGACACAAGGTGACGGAAACATGACGAAAATTACATCAAAAATTCAAAATGAAATGTCTAAACATCTGGAGACATTACAGACGTCTTTTGAAGGCTATTTCAGCTCCGAACAACTCGATAAAGAAACATGGGTGCGAAGTCCATTTTTAATTGAAATTGACAGCATCAGCGATGAAGATCTGGCGAGTTTTGGTGTTCATTGAGTGAAGCTTACCCTCTTCTTGTCAAGCGAGCTTTGTCCGTTCTGATACCATATGCTACTACGTATCTTTGTGAGGCCGGGTTCTCGGTTTTAGTGTCAATAAAAACAAAAAGTCGAAATCGCTTGAACGTCGCCGATGACATGCGCCTTGCTTTGTCGAAGACAACGTTCTTATCGAGGCCAAACAGCAACAGCCTTCTCATTAGTTTTAGAAAAAAGAATAGTGCCATTATTACTACCAACTAATAAAAGTGGTTTTATAAACTGGCTTGTTTTCTTTACTTAAGATTAAGATATAGGGGTCCGTGGACTATTTATATTGTGAAAGTGGTTCGTGACTGCAAAAAGGTTAAGAAACCCTGAAATAAGGGGTGATAAGACCCCTCCCTGGAGATATCCTACCATGACCAGTCCTCTCACTGTAATGTGAGGTGTATAAGGTAATGATGATGGAATAAAATCGAATTGGTTTCTCGTGATTCCAAAAACAGTGAAAATTCCATAGAATCTTTTTCCAATCCCGATTTTCGGATGAAATAGCGAAGCATACCATGTCTGTTAAAAAATAAGGTGAATTTTCATTTTGCTTCAAAAATCTAAATTTTTTCATCAATTTCAATATGGCCTCATTCTGAGAAGTTTCCTTAAGATATAGTACAGTAGTGCCAGTAATTTTTCCAATTTTCGAATCAGTTTTGATATGTCCCTGAGCTCTCTCAGCGATTTTATCTTCTGAATCATTACAAATCTCCGTCCTTTTATGGGTCTCTTCAATCTTGGGAACAGAAAAAAGTTGCAGGGGGCGAATCTGTTGAATACGGTGGCTGAGGCATGACTATGGTGTTGTTTTTGGCTAAAATATTACAAAGAAGCAACGAGGAGTGAGCAAGTGCATTATCGTGATGCAAAAGCCATGGAATAATTTTTCACAATGTCGGACGTTTTCTGCGTATTGCCACTCGCAAGCTGCGCATAAATTCATGATGACACTCCTCATTGGAGGTGCATCCATGTAGCAAGAACTCCTGATGCAATACGCCACGGTAATCGAAGACAACAGTGAACAAAACCTTGACATTTGATAGAACTTGACGTGTTTCTTTTGGTCTTGGCTTTCCTGGGCTCTTCCGTTAGGACGGTTGCGACTTATTCACATTATTTATTCAACAGACCTTGTATTTGGACTCATCAACGTAACATCCGCTGTTTTCATCCAAAGATAAAAATACTGAATACACTGCGTATACGTTAAACAAAGCAGCATTAAACCAAGCTAGTATGAAGACATGCACTAATGGAAATCTCTCGGGCAACCATGCACATAAGGAGAAGGGAAAAAGAAGGAAAGTGCCCAAGAGACACGAGACTTTCTGATATTTTGGCGAAGGAGCCGGTTTCAACCGCGTCTACAATTTGGCGGATGCAGTAATATCAATTCATAAACATATTGTTGCTGATCCATATAACATACTATACATTAAATATTCATTTTCATAGCTCAACACCATTCGAAATATCATTTTGCTACTAGTGGACCTGTAAACAGGTGCACTGTTCAATACCCCAGTGCGACTGAAGAAACTACTTTGTAGTGAAATGTTGAGTTCATAGTATGAAAACTGATGAATTGTCATCATTTATGGATGAAATTAGAATATTTCATAACTCAAATAGTTTTAGCCATCTCATGAAGATGCCAACTTGGTTAGCTGAACGCGCATTGATAAAAATTATATACTCCCCATTGAAAAAACATATTCTATCAGTTGTTTCGTCAATAGGAATAGCTGATTTGTTTATGTTAAGAAAACAGCAGTCCAAGTTCCAGAACAGTAGAGCCTTTCCTCGACAATTTGCATAAAAATCTTTGACAGTATCAAAACTAGTTGATACATTTTATTGCATGATTTTCACTATAAAGGGTTTTACAAAAACCACGACATGTGTTTCGCTATACAAGAGCTTTCTCAAGCATGCTTGAGCGTATATATACTGAGTGACAATATTCAGGAATGTAACTGAATGACTGAACAACACCGGAAACTTGTTTGATGCCCCATTACAAATGAAACGAGGAATTCAGAAATGTAAAAATGTGAAAAAGAAACTAGAAGTCAGTAGTTAGAACACACGAGCATGGATCATGGTTCGTATGAATTGAATAACGATAATGATGAGAATGAAAATAATATCAGTTCATTACACTACAACTGGAATTCATCATCCTGCGGAAATACATATTTGCAAAATCATATATGATAGTTTCATCACTTTTCATCCTTCTAGTTCCATGTAAGTCAACTTTGTACCTCCATGAGTTTTCAAAATGTCTTGTTTGTCCCTCAAAAGTTTCAAATTTGAATTATTCCTATTGAAAAACACTTTCCCAATACCAGAACAAAAATTACGGTCTCTTGACGCGCGTTTCGCTAACCCAATTAGCGTCCTCAGGAGATCACTATGACTGTCAGTCATAACTGTTATTCAATAGATTCATTCAACGCCATAGGTTCCAGTATGAACTATCAACTTCAATTATTTCATCCCCTAGGTTAATATATCACTATGATCAATATTATTTTTTTTTTTGGGAAAGAAAGTTTTTGGCTTTCTACTACTCCATCTGATACAAAAAAATGGATGAGAGAATCTTCCAAAGAAAGGAAGGATTATTCAATTTGAAAATAAGTAACTCTATACATGGATGTGTAGATCATGCAAAGAAGTAACTTTCAGACACAAACTGAAAGAAAGTCCTCCTGAAACAGCTACTTTCATATAAACATTGAATTACACGGAAGAAAAATTCTTTCGAAACAAATACTTCTATATGAACACTGATCTACACATCCATGTATAGAGTTACTTATTTTCAAATTGAATAATCCTTCCTTTCTTTGGAAGATTCTCTCATCCATTTTTTTGTATCAGATGGAGTAGTAGAAAGCCAAAAACTTTCTTTCCCAAAAAAATTAATCACTCCTAAAAATATAACCCTTTCAAATCGATCAATATTACTATTACGAATCTCTCCTACATACAACCTTCAAGTAATTGATTTCTCTCTACCAAATTCATAGCTCAGATCCACAACTGCATCATACTGCTTCAATATTCGAAAATATAAATTCGATACAAATACATTCGAACGACTTCATTTCCAATACAATCTCAACAACTACGCTAATAGGATCTTCGAAAGCATGCAGTCAAAATATCCACAAGAGCCCTCAGCAGCAAATCGATCAGAGATGATTTTAATGAGAAACATCCCATAGACGGCGATGGGAATGTCCCGGAGATAAGCTCCTCAACAACGGAGGACACTCGAACCTGATGCAAATTCTATTGATTACATCCAATTTGACAATCTGTCGTTATCTTGAATGTATAAAGTGAATCCCAATCCCTCATGCTAAGTCTTAATAATCCCTGCTTCAGTCGCTATACAGATGACTAATTGGATTGCCTTTCACGACGGGAGAAATGAAATTTTGATTGCTTGTTAAACTCAAGATCGAATGTTTATATTGCCTTCATAACTTATAGGGCGGTCAACAGCAAACATTCGATTTGAATGAAGTATCCTTGTAGTGGTGAATACAGATATTTGGAAATGAGTGGGTGGTTCCTGAGGTACCCGGCACAGTTGAAACTCTCTGGCACACTCACAATCATGCAATTATTCTTCCCGGAGTCTGTGATACCGAGCAGTGCTTTTAATTTTCAAGTTTTGGATATTATCGTTCATTGGGTGGACCAGGATAACTTTGATGTTGTCCGACCTATCCTTGCACTGATGAGTGGGAAATAACTGCGAAACATGTCATGTCTGCAGGTGTTCATTCCCAGCCAAGGGGGCCTAATATTCAATTCTTGATCGCAACTAACACTTGCAATTATGTCCTCTTGGAGGATCATTGCGCAAGTAGATGTCAGATGTAATTCAATATCCGTAGGTATAATTAGGGGAAAAACTGTATTTATATTTTAACATAGTCTTCCTGCAGCTCTATGCACTTTTCCCAGTGATATGCAATGGGTTTGATACCGTTTTTATGATAAGAACTGCCTTGCTCCTCAAAATAACCATTCTCTGCCGACATCACTTCTACATCGTTGAAAACTTTTTGACCACTTAGCAATTTTCCCAAGTTTGGGAACAG
The DNA here is from genome assembly GCF_025532065.1 of Leptinotarsa decemlineata. Taxonomy (NCBI): domain Eukaryota; kingdom Metazoa; phylum Arthropoda; class Insecta; order Coleoptera; family Chrysomelidae; genus Leptinotarsa; species Leptinotarsa decemlineata. The sequence goes on along the minus strand of NW_027412688.1, from coordinate 2,712,039 downwards.
AAAATGATCCGAGGGGGCTAAATCTGGATTATAGGGTACATGAGGTAGCAATTCAAATTTCAATTCGTTGATTTTGGTCATCGTAATGATGGATTTGTGAGCTGGTGCATTATCTTGATGAAACAACAATTTTTTGTAAGCTAAATGCTGCCGTTTTTGCATGATTTCTTCACTAAAATGTTACAATAAGTTCGCATAATACTCTCCGTTGATAATTTCACCTTTTTCAATATAGTCAACGAAAATTATCCCACGGGCATCCCACTAAAAAGATGTCATGGCCTTGCCTGCAGATGTAACGGTCTTCGCCTTCTTTGGAGCCGAATCTCCCTTTTTAGATCAGTGTTTTAACTGTTTATTTGTCTCGGGTGTGAAGTGATGGGCCCATGTTTAATCCATGGTTATGAAACGACGCAAGAATTCTGTTTGTTGCTGTGAAACTTCGCCAAACACTCTAATGAAACATTTCCACAACACTGGTTTTGCTCGATTGTGAGCAAACGCGACACCCACCTTGCAAACAGCTTCCTCAAATCCAAATTTTCAGATAATACACGGTGTACCACACTTTTTGAAAAGCCTACTAAGTCTGCTGGCTCGCGAGTACCACTTTGCGGATTTTCTTCACCGTTTCTGGAGTCTCGTTTGATTTCTGCTGCCCGATATTTTACTGTTGTCACAGATTCACACAGAGTAGAATCCAGTTCATCTTTCATTTTGGTTGGGCTGAGGTCTTTTAAATAAAAGCATCGTACCACATAAAAATTACCACTTTTCTACATTTTCACAAGTTCACCGTACACGTTCGCTATTGATGACTGTCAAACAAATACGCAGTTTTTGAATTCGAAACATTAGCTTCATAGATTATGTACTTTCTGATACCTTGATATTTTTCGAACTACTACCGCCATCTTTAGGTGAAGCCACGTGCTTCTGAGACCCCCCTGGTATAATAGTTTTCTATGAAATTCACTATCATTCGAATGGAAGCCACAGTAGTGACAGCGATGTCATCTTCCATCACGAAAGAAGAATCAATACATGAGTTTTGAATAAAAATATTCTCCAAAGCGACCAGTTTCAAACCCAAGCTTTGAAATCGACTGGAGGACGAGATTCGTCCTCTGTCTCCCGCTGCAGCTTTCACTGCAAGGCAACTAGATGATCTCGTGATTCAACACCAAAAAGCGCTGTTTCGAACAGCGCTAGTATATGCATGATTGGAATCGAAACTCTCCGTCAATCGTCACTGAGACTTCGATATACTACATTCGTCCAGGCATAAAGGAATAGATTGCAAATTTTTTTTCTGGAAAAATTTCATAACAAGTGAAATTATCAACATTCACTGTATGCGGAAAACTGTTGTTCAATTTCGAAAGGTCTTCAATTTGATATTTATACAAAAAAAGTCTGGAAACTGTTTCGAGAAGAGAAACATACGTATAAGAAAATAAATATTTCGAAATAACATCTCGAAGTATTTATCTCTCTCAATTCACCTTCATAGTAGGTTCTGGTAAATGCCTACTTCTCCAGCTGATAATACGCTGGATATTGAATTCGACAGAAATGTATGCAGGATACCTAACAGAAGTTAGTCTTGCAGATGTTTCTCATTGAACCAGCAGCAGGACCAGTAGTAGATTACCTACAGACCGGTTTCGATGTATTACCTCTCACCAGTGCAGGAAAGATCCGACGCAAACGGCAGTGTGTCTGGGACTCGATTGATTTCAACTCAGCTTGACTGCATGTATGAAACGTTCGTCTAAGAGAAAGATTGTTAACTAGTAACAGCTCCATCTCAAGAACTGCTCATTAGGACAGATCTATCCTGCAGTGATATAAGGCAATACTTCGAAACCTATCAATAGGAGATCTATTCGAATAATTTCAGCATGGTCCTGCTGCATGCAAGATGTTATATTCGGGTTTCCACAAAGAATAATATTACTTCAATCAGACAGAACACAAGACGAAAGCCACAGTGAACAAGACTATTCTATTCTATACAGGCTGATTCACGGTGGATGGCACATTAGACGTTTCTGGTGAACCAGACAACGGATCACTTTGAAAATTTAATGGAGGGCATATTCGGACATTCTCTAGCCAACTAAAATATTTTCGACAATGCGGTGTTGCCGCTTCTATTAGAAAGCAGTAGCAACTTTGATTTTTCAAATGGAACACTCTGTATATAATATTTTTTTTGAAATCTCCAACAATTGCCCGACAACTTTTCTTGATATTTCCCTATACCTATCTGTTACCGTTTTTGAAATAAAAATTAATTTCAATTTTTTTCTTCGAAAATCATGACTTCTAGAAATGCCGATATCTTTTAGTTAAGAAGTACTATAATATCGAAATTTGGTTTGGAGTTAGGTGATACTTGGACACTTCCCACACGTCAGCCTAATCTCCGTTACTTCAATACAGGGTGGTAAAAAAATAATTTTTTTTCGTTTGCTTGAAAAAGTTGCTGAAATTTGATTATTTTAAATGGAACACCCTGTATATTATTGAAAATTCGGAAAGCTGCTGAAATTTGCTTTCTTTCTATGTATATCATACCTATACCTAACTAGTCAAGTTTCGGACTTATGAACATTTATTAGTGAAAATGTCCCTTCAGAATGGTATTTCCATTCGGTATTTGGTAAGAAGGCCATGATTACTATTTGACAGTAACGTTGTGACATTCTCCTAATAATATCGACATTTTCGTCACTCCAGAAGTTGCAAATACCTTCAAAACGATGGAACAAAACTATTCAAACGAAGTTCTTATGAATTTGTTTATTATTTTTGGACAGTGTGACAAAATTATCAGCAGAACATGTAGAAAGTTCAATGAAATGTATCCGAATCTACCGCCAATGAACCTCAAGAAATTTATACGAATTCAGAAGAATTTCAACGCATTTGGATCAACTTTAAAAGCACCAAGAAACTTGCCTCGACCCGTAACTTTCGAAGACAACCAGATTAATGTCTTAGCATATTTTCACGCATTTCCCGAGTCATCGATAAGAAGTGCTGAAAAAGATTTGGGTATAAAATATTCATCGGTTCAAAGAATCTTGCGAAGACATAAAATGCATGATTGTAAATTCACCAAAATTCAAGCAATGAAGCCTCAAGATCCTCAACAAAGAGTAGAATTTTGTGAAATGTTGTTGACACGCATTCAAGAAGATCCACTTTTTTTAAATAAAATTATTTGGACCAGTGAAAATCCTCACGTCACAAAAGAAGCCGGATTTCAAGAAAAATTTAGTTTTAATGTCTTCTGCATGTTGATGGACAACAAATTGAGGTAGGTGATATACGAGGAGTCATTAACATCCAGAAGCTACCTGAATATTTTGGAGAATACTGTAGACAGTTTCGTGGATAATCTGCCACTCGAAGATTATCGAAACTGTTGGTACCAACTAGACGGAGCTCCTGCACATTGCACAAGAGAAGTGAGCGCAGAACTGGATAGACTATTTGACGATCGATGGATGAAGCGCTTGGGACCATGAAATTGGCCAGCGAGATCACCTGATCTTAATCCATTAGATTTTTATTTGTGGGGAATGTTTAAAGAAAAAGTTAACAAAATACCCGTGCGTTCGAAAGATGAATTGTTAGAAAGGATTGCCCAAACATTTGAAGATTTGGATCCCGATGAAATCAGATCTGCCATCACGAAAGCAGTCAACACCCGCATTTTAAAGTGCTTGGAAGTGAACGGCCAGCGATTCGAACATATTTTGAAATATTCCACATGATTGTTTTACTTTTTTATAATTATTCATATCAATATTTCCAATTTCAAGTTTCTTGGTGCTTTTTTAAAGTTTATCCAAACATATTGAAATTGTTCTGAATTCGTATAAATTTCTTGAGATTCATTGGCGGTAGATTCGGATACATTTCATTGAACTTTCTACATGTTCTGCTGATAATTTTGTCACACTGTCCAAAAATAATAAACAAATTCATAAGAACTTCGTTTGAATAGTTTTGTTCCATCGTTTTGAAGGTATTTGCAACTTCTGAAGTGACGAAAATGTCGATATTATTAGGAGAATGTCACAACGCTACTGTCAAATAGTAATCATGGCCTGCTTACCAAATACCGAATGGAAATACCATTCTGAAGGGACATTTTCACAAATAAATGTTCATAAGTCCGAAACTTGACTAGTTAGGTATAGGTATGATATACATAGAAAGAAAGCAAATTTCAGCAGCTTTCCGAATTTTCAATAATATACAGGGTGTTCCATTTAAAATAATCAAATTTCAGCAACTTTTTCAAGCAAACGAAAAAACTGTATTTTTTTACCACCCTGTATTGAAGTAACAGAGATTAGGCTGACGTGTGGGAAGTGTCCAAGTATCACCTAACTCCAAACCAAATTTCGATATCATAGTACTTCTTAACTAAAAGATATCGGCATTTTTAGAAGTCATGATTTTCGAAGAAAAAAATTGAAATTAATTTTTATTGCGAAAACGGTAACAGATAGGTATAGGGAAATATCAAGAAAAGTTGTCGGGCAATTGTTGGAGATTCCAAAAATAATATTATATACAGAGTGTTCCATTTGAAAAATCAAAGTTGCTACTGCTTTCTAATAGAAGCGGCAACACCGCATTGTCGAAAATATTTTAGTTGGCTAGAGAATGTCCGAATATGCCCTCCATTAAATTTTCAAAGTGATCCGTTGTCTGGTTCACCAGAAACGTCTAATGTGCCATCCACCGTGAATCAGCCTGTAACTGCAAGGCCGATGTGCAATGCAGAAGAAATATCTTATGAAATGACATAAAACAAGGGGGTGTGTTCGATCATTCGCTAAATCATCACAGCTGTCATTCTTGACACAGAGCACAAACTCACCAAAAGTTCCGCCATTTTGGACGCATAGTTGAGTTACAGTCGTTTGATTGACTTGATGTGAGTTAAATTCTGTGTAAGGGGATTCTGCACCATCATTTACCACAGTGATATTTTTGGGCAGCTGAATTTAAACGTGGCCTTATGAACTCAGAAGACGACAGACGTTTAGGACATCCAAAAACTGCAACTAGAGACAACATCGCCAAAGTTCATCGAATGTTGCTAGACGACCGCCGAATTGAAGTGAGAGAAGAGATAGCAGAGGTTATGAATATGTCAAAAGAACGTGTTTGCCACATATTGAATCAACATTCAGGCATGAGAAAGCTGTCCGCGCGTAGGATGCCGCGTTATACCAAAAACTTTTTCGAATGAAGTTTTCCAATTCTCTGTTGGCGCAGTTCAGGTGCAATCAATCCCAGTTTTAGCGCCAATTGATTACTGTAAACGTAACTTAGATACACCATCATACGCCTGAAACAAAAATATAATCCAAACAGTGGACTACAAAGAAGGAACCGGCTCCAAAAAAGCAACAACTGTTTTTTCGGTTAGGAAAGTGGTGGCGACTATTTTTTAGGATGGTCATGGAGTTATTTTAATCGATTATCTTCAAAAAGAAAAATCATTACAGGAGTAAACTACGCATCATCTCTTGACAAGCTGAAGGCTGAGCTTGCGGGAAAACGATAACCTTCACAGTAAAAGAAAATATTGTTTTACCGAAACAACCCACCGTCTCACATCTCAGCGGTTGCCATGGAGAAAATCCACTAATTATGGTTTGAACTGCTTGACCATCTGCCTTACTCACCGGATCTAGCTCCAAATGACTTATTTTTGTTCTACCATCTGAAAATTGTGCAAGTAGGACTGATATTCCATCAAATGGAGAGGCAATCGCCTTCGTGAGCAATTATTTTACAGAGAAAAACGCCGAGTGATATTTGGACGGGTTACAGAGGTGGGAACATCACTGGGAGAAGTTTGTAGAGCTGAAAGTAGACTATGTTGAGAAATTATTTCTGTCGGAAACTTTTCAGACCACCACAAGGTTGTGGGTAGTGGTCATTGGTTAATTGCACTAGCAGAGCCCCCTAATGTATCAGGATTTCAGAGGCAGGACTCCAGCAGTAATCTCTCTATAGAAATTGAAACAATAATAACTGTTATGTCATTCCATTTTCTGTTCAGGTTCGAAATAATTCCTCATGAAGCCAGTTGAGTATACCACTACTCAGAACAAAGCAATGAGATGCAGCCAGTTAATAATTTTGTATACGGGTACTGCGATGTGTATCACATTAATTGAATCCCAATACATAATCAAGTGGCCCACATATCTGATAGCAAATAATTGTATTCGACGCTTTAGTAGGTATGATTGGTCATTATTTCCGTTATTGATACCGTATGCAAGCAGACCGTGCCGAATTATGTTTCGATAAGCGAAGGATTGTGATGCAAATTCGAAATCGAGACTGACGATCGGAGAGGGAAATTGATCAAGATTCTGCGGCGGGTTCGTCACGTCATATGTGTGATGAGTCTCTTGATGCGATGAACATTAACAAACCAAACTGAAATGAACCCCAGTCATTTGAAGAAATTATACAATATGATACATGTGTATCTTTCTGATTCTTTTACTTTTCTCGTCATTGTCTACTTTCATAATTTAAATTGGAAAATGAAAGGAAACTAGACTCTTTCATCTAAAAAAATAAGATGCAACACTCATTGAATTTTGACGCTGTTACGCTTCGTATATTCATTTACTAGTTGTTGAGTCACATTTAGTTTTGTGACGGACCATTTTGAACAAAAAGTTACTATATTTTTCCATTAACCCTTTAGTTAAAGACAGTTTTGAAGCTAGAAACTTCAGGTTTCTAGCTTCAAAACTGCTGAAATTTAATACAATCTTTGAACCCCTATTTTCCCCCTTAAGGGTGGAAATTCCTAATTCCCTTTCTTGATGCTTATTTACGCTATACAAAGAACCTACCTGCATATTTCAAAATTCTAGGTTAAGTAACTTCGGCTATACATGAATATAAAAATACAGTAACTAACAAAATATGCCAACTGCGCTAAGTAATGAATATCTTCGAGAATCGAATTATGTTACCTATAAAGAAATTCGCAAAACCAATACAACCGTCAACGACGTTTGCCCTCATGCGTCTACCCGCGTTCTCGGCGATGGCGCTTCATTGCTTAGAACGCCCTTCTACCCCCGCGCATTGTCTCACGTCGTCTTACAGTAAACGCGACGCGTAATGGCTCACTGCGTTGCCTTGAGTTAATCTTATCGTGAAAACTTTTGAACGATTCAACCAAATTACTAGGACGAAGTTTATCTATATTAAATACTCAAAACGACAATTGTGCCAGTTTGTATAAGACTTCGACAAATAATCTAAAATATGCATTGTGAAAAAGGATCGAATTCAATTATATTCATGTCTCGTTATTTTACATATAGTGGCTACCACATAAGAGGTAGATATATGTAACTCCAACGCCAAGATAACTCTCATGGAGCAAACATTTTTCCACTTTACTTAATATTTATCGTTATATTCTAACGAAAATTACACAAAACCTTTGAAAATTGTAGCCTATACGTTATTCTGATGAACTCATCAATATAATATCCAGTGGTCCCAAGCTGAGATCATACACAGAAAGAAAACTGGTTCAGGAGGAAATTCAAAGGAGCTGCATATATGTCATTCAACGAAGCATTCAGCCAAACAAGTATAGAAATAAGCAACATATGGGGACCCATAGTCGAGCGGAAATCGGTCAACTCCCGCCAAATAGTCATCTCCGCTAAACCAGTGAAACGGCGAGGGGTAAGAGGGGATAGGTGAAAGCACTCAAATGACCTGTGAATAGTTATCTACAGCATTCATGTTAGCTACTGTTGTTCCAATTCACAAAAATGGTAATAGAGCTGAGATGTCCAACTATCTCCCTGTTTTGGGAGATAGTTGGACATCTTACTTCAGTGAAATCGTTGAGAAGATAATAAAAAAGCGACTGGATTCATTCCTGAATGAATATAACATTTTATCTGATTCACAGTTGTGATTCAGAGAAGGAAAATCAACTCAGGATGCTATAAAAAAACTAACAGTTCGACTATACAAGGCTATAGACCTTCCATCGGAGTATTCTTAGATTCGGCAAAAGCCTTCGATACTGTTGATCACTCCATTCTATTGTAAACGTAAGAGGAGAGGTACAGTATACAATCTTATGAAATCATATGGAATGAAACAACAAGTGTGAATTCAAAACCACATTAGCAAGGAACAAACGACTACATGTGGTATACCACAAGGTACCGTGTTAGGGCCATCACTGTTTAATATTCACCTCAACAATCTATTCATTACAGGAGCTGAATGTAAAATGGTAAGTTTTGCGGACGACACTGTCCTGTTCTATGAAAGTGGCACTTGGCAGGAATTAAAACATAAAATCAAAAATGACTTTCCCAAGATAATAAAATGGATGAATTATAGATTGCTGTCAATTAATTTCGAAAAAATCATTTACTTACCTTTCAGCAGCAATAAAATTTGTTCACTGCACTTCAATTAAATTTTATACCGGTAATAACTTCACCATTATGTCAGCAGATAAAACTGGTATAATGATTGATGAGCACTTCAAATGGAACTCACAATTATAGATTATCGCTACAACTCAATTCTTCAATAATACCAAACTTCTCATACCTATACTACGAGACAAAAAAATGATTATTTAGTACCTTTCGCTTCAAAATCAATTGGCCAAAAATTCTATCAATATTTAGCACCCAAAGTATTTAATCTTCTTCCCGAAACACTGCAAGACTAAACGTCATAATTCAGATTCAAAAAAGATTCAAAACTATTTATAAAACAATCGCCTCTTCATTATATACGGTCAATAATTGAAAGTTGAAAGAAATTTTAAATATTCGTAATTTTATTCTAAGTGCACTTAGTATCTGTATATCGGTATATTCCAGTATTTTGAAACATTATTAACATTTAGAAAGTTCAGAACTGATTATATTATCTATATACAGTATATATAATTCGTTATTATATCACCTGCGAATAATTTAATGTGTATAAGCATACATGTTATATGAGAGTGTGTGTATTTGGGAAAATATATTTCATTATAGTCTGCATTAATAATTATAGGTACTTATGTTGATCAAGATCTTCAGATGATGTGGTGCTGCAGGTTTTTCCAGGTTTTCCTGCAGCTGAAAAAGCAAATGCGCCACTGGAATCAATGAAGTCGCCCCGGAGCGCCAATTAATTTTTATTGTTGTTTTTATGTTTATCGTTGTAATAATTAATAGTTTACTCATTTGAAAAAAATTGAATATAGCACTCTCGAATAATTTGTTTGTATATACTCATGATGTATACGCCCACACATGAGCACTACCTACTGCTTCCGTGGTATATTCTTGTTTATTCACAATAATGCCGCATTTGTTAAATTATACTCTGTAATTATTTTCCTTGTGTGAATAAATATTATTATTATTATTATCTTTTGGAGAAATGATTCAGTCACCACCCAAAGAAGATTGCGGACATTAACAATCGAAACGTCGTTAAGGAACTCAGTTTGAATCTTTTTATTTTTCAATAAATTTTTTTAATTTTGTACTTATTTTTATTTTCATTCTTTTTATTTCTTTCTACCCTGAGATCATTTTTAATTTTATATCTTGATTATTTAGTTCGTTTTATCGTATTTTCATTTCACGTTTTATTACTTAATACGAGTATAATTGATATATCAGCTGTTCATTCTGAGTTTATTTGTTCTTACATAGATTTCAAATCCTAGTAGAATCATATAAGATAATGGAAGTCTAATCAAAATTATTTCATCGTCTTCAGCATCATCATAAGAGGACGATGATGAAACAATTCTTCAAATCCAAAGTGCTGAGAAAATTTTGGTTTGTATACTTCATATCACTCTGAAAGTACGGAATTTATCTCTCTACTGAAAAAGTTGTCTACATCTTTATTTTCACTGTTGGGAATCAAACATTCATTCGATTCTCACTTGACATGGTTGCAAAAACAATGAGGAAAATGAAAAAATAAACAACACGTTTTCATAAGTTGTTTCTTATTTGTTACGACCGGTTTTGGTTTGTTCAACCATTTTCATGTACACTGACACATTCAAAAATGGTTCATCAAACCGGAACTGTTCGTAACAAATGAAAAACTATTTTTCATTTCCTGTATTCAATATGAATTTCTACAAAATAACCCGAAAGAGGTAAATGTGAAAACCTAAGAAATGTTTAATGACAATCATTTCCAACTATGAATATATTTCAAATTTGCCTGCCTGCTTGCCAAATTTAAACTCTTCATAGATACGATAGTAAGCGTAGTGGTCTCCTCGAAATGCGTTCTGGTTTAACCAAACGTCAAAGACTATCTCGTACTGTTTCCAGTATTTCGCTTCTACGCATCGTGTATTGCGCAATTCCCAAACATTTCCGGATGTAAGAACCAGAACAAACCTTGTATATCTACTAATACATTATTCTAATATATCGTTTTATAAGTATGTATGATATTTTATCTTCATTCGTTCTACAATTGATCTGCACCGAATAATAATTTCATTGTAAACGATTTCAAATAAATTATTTTTGGCTAGTTGCGGAACTATCCAAACGTCACACCCATGCTCTATCCCTAAAGAGAGGGGATGAAATCAAAGGATGCAAAGGATGCCAGGATCACCCTGGGTGACCCTGGAAAGCTGGCGCCGAAGAAATATCTGAGGATGAGCAGGAAAAACCTATGCTTAACAGTAAGATTTCTGAATGGCCCCTGTCAACTAAGGAAAAACCTCCATAATATGGGACTAGTGGACACACCTCTATGCAGGATGTGTGAACAGGAAGATGAAACTGTCAGGCATGTCCTATGCGAGTGTCCGGAGTTATCGTCAGTAAGAGAGTGTGTTTTCGGCGAGTCATGGCCTACATCTACCGATATAAAGGGGATGTTTCCGAGTGACCCGTCCACCTTCCTGGAAAGGACAGGATGGACGACGATCTTAGAGGACAACTTCTCGAGAGGATGTACAATGGGTCACATGTGGCCTACATGCTGTGGGACTACACTCACCCTCCCCACTCTACAGATACAGATACAGAATTATATCTACCTATCTATTCCTATTGCTTCGTGTAATAATTCATAAGGGGCATACGCCACTTTCCGTTGCTGAACCTTCAAGCAGCCCACTCTGTAAACAATATCATCCAATACCTCACTTAGCGGCTTCCAGTTTCCATTAGAACAAACTGGTGAATCGTCTTGTTCTCAGATTTCGATAGGATTGCCACATTCAATGCAATCAGGGGAATTTGCATAATAGAAGTGGCCCGGTCTCGTTATAGACATTTGTCTCCCTGCCGGCTAAGAATGTGGTCGGCGAATATTTGCCTGATCCTCGAGCAAATCCGATCGAATACCCACTATTTGCATTATCGACGTTTCGATACTAATATTTGCGTTCCTGCGGCGTAACTACCTGATTTATTTTTCCATTAATTCCACCGCGGATCCATAAATATTTATTGAGTTTGGGATGGGGCGCGATACAGGTGGAAATTTAGAATTTTCCCAATTATATGGTGAAGCGTTTTTGACCTTGCCGCGGATGTAATGACTTGTTTGGTACATGTGGGAATTTTGTGGTCAGGTTTTTTGCAATGTCACGCAACTATCTCCAAATCTTCGAAACGTGTGGACTTTTTGGTATAAAATTCGAATTCTGTTCATTTCAGTGAAATTTGAGAAATCCCACATACCTATTAACATAATAAATTTCTCCTCAGGAATTCAATTGTGTACAGAAAAATCATGCTTTAGTGAATAAAAAAACATTGTGGTAGGTTTTTTTTTGTGGCAGGTTTATAAGCTATTTAAGATTGGTATTAGAGAAAACATAAACCACCTTATAATGTATTTCCTAACGATTAGATATTCCTAGGTGGAACAGGATGATGTAATGTCCGATGAATTCCTTGTAACAAATGGTACACCTCAAGGCAGTGTACTCGATCCACTAACTTTTCTGTTATATGTGAATGATCTACCCAGTAATATAAGTAATCGTGCGATATACCTTCACGCAGACGACACTTCCATCATTCTTTCAAGTAAAACAACAAAAGAAATGCATAACATTGTAAACTCAGTCCTACATGAATTTGATGACTGGTGTTACAGGAATAGACTTATAGTTAACCTGAGAAAAACTTTCTGCATGGAATTTGCAAATTCATCTCGAAGCCTACATGACTTCAATTTTATTTTCCGGAATGAATCCTTGACATCCACAAGCTCAACGAAATTCCTGGGAACAAAAATTGACTCTCATTCCACTTGGCGAAATATAGAGTTCACATCCAACAAATTGAATCAATCCTATTATCTCGTCAAATCCTTTAAGGATAATTTAGATACTGAAGCATTGATATCAGTTTATTTCGCCAAGTTTCAGTCCATTATTCACAACAACATTGCTGTCTAGGGTATAGCAACTGAGGTGGAAATAATTTTCATAAAATAGAAAGCATTATTGAGGCTGATTTTCAATCTAGATTACAGAACGTCATGTAAAGAGATTTTTTGTCAAAATGAAATACTAACTGTTGCCTGTTTGTTCATTCTGAAAACATTGACGTATATTCATTGAAATAGAAGACAACATAATTGTCATACTAGAAATAACCGTATAATCATCACCCAAAAACACTATCACACAAAGTATAAAAAGTCTCCTATGTTTGCTGGTATTCGTCTCTTTGATATAATGTCATGCGATATGAAGACACTGCCACCTCAAGTTTTCAAAAAACAGTTGAAAGTGTTTCTATCAGAAAAATGTTTCTACACAATAGATGAATATGTATACTTGAAGTTGGTAATGTCAGATATATCGTAACATGTTGTTTAACTATCTATTCTATTTTTTACTTATATTTTAATATGTGAGTGTTTGTTTTACAAAGACCAACAAAAATCATTATGATACTGGGTAACATCAGAAAACTAGAGCACCGGAAGACGGATACAGTCATCATTTGAAACATATTTACAGAACAGACATGCCGTCATCTCATCATATCAGTCAACACCTGATTACCTCAAAGAATTACACTAGGGCCACCCTTATATCTCATTTTTTCACAGCACGGAAAAACAACAAAATCATATCTCACGCATGTGACACGTGTTATTATGTGAAAGTGGGCAAACAGTTCAGTTGATGTCTCAGATAACGTTGAATAATATTAACTCATAGCTATAATACTTGTTTCTTCTGATATCAAATGACCAAAAATCAAATCATTTTTTCTTTGTCGAAGGCTGGACTATTTCTAAACTTGATTCGAGTTTGGCGACACTACAGAAACAGTCGTACTTATGAATGAAGTCAGCTATTTAGGGATAGTCTAAGACCATCACTCAAAATTGCAAAATCCTAATGAATAATCGACTCAATATAACAATACACAAATTCTACACCCTCAGAAATATAATACAAACAAATCTATTGATGAAAGTGTACGATAATGCATATCCTATCTATATAAGGGACACCGCTCTCAACAGTGCATTAAAAAAATGAAGAAAAGAGAAATGAAACTTTCTATGATTTCTACCACTTTAATTTGTAACTGACGTTACTGCAGTTTCGTCCTATACAGACATTTTCAAACTATATAGTTTATTGTATAAGTTTCATTTCCTTTTTCTCCATTATGATTTCCTACCACGTAGTAACGGCTACATCCATCAATTTACATTAAAAAATCATCAAACAATGTAAAACCTGTACAGTACAACCAGTACAGCATGGCAAATCTAGCTGTGCCTTTGAATATCGGAAGCGTATTAGAGTGAGCTCATTAACATCGAAGAACTCGAGTAGTGAACATCGTGTTGGTACTGTAGTAAGTTGAAAATGCCTTCGAACAGTACACTGAAAAACAAGGTTCTCCGTGGATAAAGCAGAGAAACTGTGAACAATGTAATGAAATGTATGCAAACAGAGGCAACGTTAGATAGAATAAAAATAACTGTTGCGGAGGTGGAAAGTAATAGTGATAATAAGTAAAATTGTAACCAACATTGTAATTCAACTATGAATGTTCAAGAACGGGTAGCTGAGACCAGAACGGGTTCGCGTGCGAATTGTACGAAAATAAAATCAGAAATAATAGAAAAATGGTGAGGAAAAGACATGTTCAAATCTAAATAAAAAGGGAAGTTTCAAAAATTCGACTATTGTGACGGATGCTGCTGATTCATAGATTTTACGCAGATGCATAATCAATTTCCATATCGAAGAGAAACGAGTTACTACGCTTAAGAAAATTCAAAAAACTTATCATTCGAAATATTGACTACCAGAGTAGCAGGAAAAACAAATTCATAAACTTGACTTTTGATGATGGAAGGTGAAAAATAACAGAAAAATATTAACGAAATGCCAGCCTATTCGACTACTTAGTATAGAATATTTTTTTTAAATGCGGACTTATAGAAAAGAATGTCGACTTCTGATTCATATGAATGAAACATAATATATTCACGCTACACACATATCACGGATCTTGCTTGGCACATTTGATTCCGCCAAGAGTGGTACATATATAAGAAATACGCGACGGACTGTGGCTGCCCATCGTTTTGAGGTTTAACTCAGGACACCTCGAAGTTCACTGTTTAAGAATTTTCCTGTAGTGATTGTGTTTTGCTCTTGAAAAAATCAGAATTTGATAAAATCAGAACACATTCCCATCGCAACCTTCTCCAGGGATGAAGAGTCCATTGCAGAAAATCTACGCCACCTTCTATCCAACATTTATGTGTGAATCCGGCGGAGGTATTGCGTGAAGTGATATATCTCTCTATAAAGACGGCACAATGGCATAAGGGACATTAAAGTTTAAACAATGATTGAGTAACCTCGCGGGCATCCGATACAACTGAATTCCATTTCCGTTCGCAAGCGACGATGTGTTTGTGTACACTCTCAATTAAAGTATCCGCAAACCAGCCACCAAATCTTCGGATTTATGGCCGTCGGGGGCGTTTCTCTAATGAATAAGTATGGGACGTATCCGGGGTCTGTTTACAGGAAGATGCATAATTTATGACGAACTTTTCGACTGCATTCGCCTTTCGATTGATAACTTCTTCAGGTCTCTGATCTGAGGATTTTCCGAGGTTTAGAAATTCTCACATAAAAAATTACAATTGATTTTGAAGTCAAAGAGCACTTCCTTGTGGAATTTTGACGGAAAAGTTCACATAACCGCAACACGCCTGAGGAAGCTATTGTATATCGAAACACGTGTTGCAATTTCGTGAACTGATCAATGGAAATCACACAATGGAGACCTATCACCAAAAAGGGCAAGAACAATCTTCCAAATAACAATAGACCGCTCGCTTTTCTATCATTGATATCAACGGTATTTTCATGTCGTTACTATAGAAACGGCGGGTTGACTGTCCTTGTTTATCCTTCAGTGTCTGAACCACTGTGCATGCTGTTTTTGGCGTGTACATTGGCTTGGGATGTGGGTGTTGAGCAAACCGGCCATCGGATGCTTGCTATCACGTAGCCCCGCTGGAAACGGAAATGGCAGAATCACTTGTGGTTCTGGTATTCCCTAACTGAATGGCATCCCAACGATGGCTTGATCCTAAAGTGTGTGTATCCGTGCCAAGACGATGAATGACACTGAGCCTATCAGCTGTATCTACGGAACCCTCGAGATACCGGGCGCCCGGTATCTCGATTGACCTTTTTTCCCCCAGCTACCCGTGGGACTTTTATGGACAGTGTAAACTTGAAAATTCTTTCTGATGCTGAGTCTATACAGGAGATGGATTTTGAGCTTACGACTCCAACTGACCTCCCTGTAAATTCAGATCAGGAGCGAGTATACAGAGGAGATGGATGTCGAGTTTACGACTCCAACCCCAACCAGCAAAGTTGTTTTATGATTCCATTGTGTTGCAACAGTTTTATTTCATTAGTATTTTATAATTACTTCCAAAATGCTGATTGATTATATTAGATGATCGGTGAACACAATACAGTTGTAGGCAATGAAAGTGTTTACTAAATCTGTCATAGGAACGTTTATGAAATAAAATTGAAAACCCATCAAAAAATAGTCAGGAAATTATCACAGAAAAGTTTTTGCAACTAACTTATAAAACTTATTTTCCTATGAAAGTAAATTGTTATGTAGCAGTTTAATAACACTTTTCTGCGAGATTCTCATGATAGTAATGAAACTATTTCAAGCTAATTTTATAACTATTTCTTGTAGCTTTAATGAAATTATTTTATTGGAATACTTTCAAATACTATTTCATTTTCATTACCATATTGTCACTTCAATGATAATTTCCAAACTATTTTATAGTATGGTATATTAACTACAATTCAAAAACACTAATATAACTGTTATAAAATCAAATTGCTTTTGCTCATATATATTTGCTGCCACCAAGAATAAAATGCAACATTTAAGAACAACCAGCTGACATCGATTCCTAATCACAGCTTTGAAAAATTCTTCAAATTGTTATGTTTAGTAAGAATATTTTTGTTTACTTATATATATATATATATATATGTTATACTTTCAATTTGATAATAATTCCATTGTGTGAATACTGTAGTGGATTTTTCTGTTTGTATCCCGAATATATAAATAAAAATAAATAATAACTCAATGGCGGCCATTTTGAACATTTATTGGGGGGGTATATAATAGTTTCAAATTCAGTTCGAGGTGCTTCAAATAGACAGAGAAATGGCTTGGTGTTCCATAAAAAAAACTTTCTGAAAGCTTTGAGTCGCCCTGTATATTGGAAATACTAAAAAAAACAGTTAAAACTATCCCACCTAACCTAGTGTTTCAATTTTTTTGCGAAAAACAGGAAAAGGTTATTATAATGGTTAAAACCCGTCGTTTAGCCTTTATATTCGATGAAAGAAACTTTTAAGCCAAAACATCTCGACAGATAATATTTATCCAAACTTTATGTGAGAAATCCTTTATTCATACAAGCACTTTTGTAGAAACCTACAGCTTTAAAATTAGTCCGACTCTGCCGCATTACCATCACTCCCAGAACTATTTTATAGGGGTAACATAGTAGCTAAAATACGTTGCAATGCTTGCTACTGATACCAATTTATTTTACAGAACGACGCCATTTAAAATGATAGCGAGTTGAAAATATGAAATACCACACATATATTAGTGATAGTTACAGCTGGAAAGTACATAAATATTATAACATTATATTATTTAGAATAAAGTGAATTGAGTTTGTGACTAGAAAATTAATACATCGACAGAGTGAATTTTTGTACAATTAATAATTTTACCGGAAACATTTATAAATGAGTGGCGCGCTTAAATTTGGCTAATAATAGGCTATATATTTGTCAATAAAATTTCGTTTGCAATAAAAATATTAATCTTCGAAACACAAACAATGTCTTTAACAGTTTTATGAGTGCAAAAGTTAAATTTTAAAATGGCTTCAACCTTTCTATTTCTTAGTTTTCAGTTGGTGACATATCAATTATATTTTCCTAGTGTTAAATACGAAATTACTTCTTGCGTCTTCAAGAAAACATTTTTAAAACTTTTTTATTTTATTGTTATCGTTTTCGGCAGTATTATATTTTATAACGCCTACTTGGAACTACTAAAAAATTCTTATAAAACTGTCTTCTGATTTTTTATAAGTATCGCTTGAATATGTTGCAAAACTGCAGTAAGGGAAGTCTTCACAAAACTACTTTTTAAGAGTGTTAGACAAATTTTATAGTAACTGCCAAAATGTTTATGAAACTGTTTTGTAGTGTTTGTAAAAGGCCTTACAAAATATTGATAATAACTATAATGTTTTATAAAACGGTGCCAATTTCCTATTTATAGCAGTTTTATAAACACATTGAAAACATTTCTGGGAGAAATGTAGTTTTATAATTTGTTTCTCCGAAACGTTTCCGCAACTATTATAAAATACGAAATTGCTAGTTGGGACTGATCTCCCTGTAACTTTAGATCAGGAGCGAGAGCTTCTCAACTCTCCAACTCCTGATCCAATAACTGAACCTAAAAAAAAGGTTTGGTGATGCAGCCAGAAAACGACTGAGTCATCTCCTCCGGGGTACCTCATGAAACCGCCATGCATCAAATTCTTGAGCGGCGTACGCAGGTTCTGTCTCGGGTGAAGGAACAAACACTCCATCAGCAGGTTAGCAAACGTTTCGCTCAAGTAATGATTCACCAAACCAAGAGGCGAATCAGGTTTTTAGATTTCGGCAGAGCCGAACCTGACCTGAAAGACAACTCACAATTTGGTGGAGTGTGAATAGGTGTGAGCCACAATAAACCTTTGCGGATAGCAGTGGAGGGTCTAATATACCCACCCTCTTTGGACCTAACCTAACCTAAGTATAGGAACGGTTTGTTGGCACGCCGTGTTTTTGACTATTTGTGTTTGCTCGTAGTTGCTTCAATTTTAATTTAATTCCAAACCCAAGTCAGTATATGAGAGAACGTATGATCAATTTCGTGAATTGTGCGACAAGAAACATGAAAATGTGTTTATATGCTATTTTGAGGAAAAATAAAAAATTATAAAACCTTTTACGTTATGGAGTGTCTATTCAATGTTGAAAAGTACATTGGATGTCAAGGAAAATAAAAATGTAAGGAAGTTTTCAAAATTGGTCCCGCTCATTAAGAACAAAAGCGTCAGGTACCGAGGAAACGAATCAAAGTTTTATCAAGGGGTGATATCGATAAATCCATTTAAGATGCTGATAACGAAACAAATTTACCTTATAAGGTACAGTAAACTATTGCTAATAGTAAATGGTGATGAATAAATACGAAGCGACCAGGTTTCCCTTGAGCAGTTTATAGAATTATAGTTTTTAAATTATAAAATATATACATAGATATTACAAGAAGATAGATAGCTGCAGATAACAAAAAAAACATAACATAGATATTACAAACAAAAAAGCATATAATAGTATATTATGCAACGATCATGTAATGATGGTTATTAAGACACGAGCATTAACCGGGATACGAAACGAGCCGAAGGCGAGTTTTGTATGGTATATGCGAGTGTATTGATAACCATTACATGAGAGTTGCATACGCTATTTTTTCCAAACCCGATAAATAATGAAAAATTATAAATATTATATTTGTATTGAACACATTTACAGTAATTAACTCATATTTTTTTAAAAAAACACAAACTTAATGGTATTATCATGGATATATGAAAACTATAAAGATTCTAATTATATTTGTATTGAATATAACAACTGTAATTAATCTGATCTTTTAAAAATATTGGAGTCGACGGTATTCCTTCTATATCGCTGTTTTCAGACATTTTGATAATATAGGTAGGTAATATGAAAACTGATTTTGACAAATAAAGCAATTAGTTACTTAGGTTAGAATCTAGAACAAACAAAGGAACAGGATTCTTGATTGAAAAATTATGGGTTTCTATTGGTTGATAATCTGTATCGTTATGAAAAATCTGTATCATAATGGATATCATTATGAAACGGATTATGGTCATATAAATGTATT
This sequence comes from Leptinotarsa decemlineata, assembly GCF_025532065.1. Classification (NCBI taxonomy): domain Eukaryota; kingdom Metazoa; phylum Arthropoda; class Insecta; order Coleoptera; family Chrysomelidae; genus Leptinotarsa; species Leptinotarsa decemlineata. The sequence continues at coordinate 2,692,390 of NW_027412688.1, read as the reverse complement.
GTTAGAGTACGGGTGTAGAAAAATATAATTTTGTTCATGTACAGTATAGATACAAGTTTGCATATAAATTAGTAGGCAAGGCATAGTGTATCTCACTTCAAGTTTTTCCTATCTATTGATCGGTGTATATTTTCTCTCGGATAGCTATGAAGACAATTCTTTAGTTTTTTCAAGCAAGCCGAATGAACGTATTCAGATATAGTTATACTTTTTTATATTAATAGTAATTTCAATATTTTTTCTGTAGGTTGTCCTAATTTTGGGTATCAGCGGTGCTTGTCGCCATGAAGAATCATTACATTGATGCCATTGAATATGCTAGATCTATATTGATTGTTAAAATACATGATACGAAGACCTATTGCGCAAGAACGTTAACTGTTTCAAATTCTGATTATATTGAGAGATACCGCAAGTATAGAGCGCTACGGCCGCCTCATACAAAAAGTAACAAATAATTTTTGATATATTCGGGAGGAAAATGTTTTACCAAAATAAGGTGATGGATAAAAAAGGAGCAAATCCAAGCTCCATTGCAAAATGGCTTGGTCACACAGGTCACTGTTTCGGGGGGCAACATTACATACATAAAACGTCACGGTGGCTGGAAATCTAACTCCGCAGCAGAAGCATATATAGAAGATAGTTTGAATAACGAAATATTGAATTCATTATAACAGGTTTGTTCTGGTTCTGCGAAATTCAGGTTCTAGGACGTCAGGATCATGCGCAGTTGATATAAAGCGTTTATTGAGGATAATTTTGGACTGATGAATCCTCTGTTCTGGTTTTGACTGCGAAATGATCCTAAACTGTTTTGAACCGTCTCGAATCGTTCTTGCTCTCGAGGCTGAACTGTTGAGAACTATTCCCGTTGCTCATGCGCATTCATGTGGAAATTTGTTTGGGCTATTTGGTAGGATGTTTTTTTATTTATTTAAAATAAGTTTAAAATATGTTTTTCCGTTAACCAGCTGTCGCACCCCTAGGAACGACAACCCTCAGAAGTCGAAACTTGTGCGAACTAAAGATTAACGAGGTCTTACCTTTCAACTTGTGATTCCTAACACGGGTTGGACGATAGCAAGTGAAGATCGATCGTTCAGACTAGGGCTTGAACCACCGACCAACACGGCAGTCAATTCGAGTGAGTGAACAAATAACCCACTCTGAACCGCTTGGCTACCGACCGATTTGATTTGAATAATTGATGATTGAGGGTAGATAACATTGAACTGACTATAGGGATTCGCTACATAACAAAATGGACATGATTAATAGTATTTTCTCGTCTTCATCTCTTCATATATACGATAGGTGGCACAGTGGTCTCCTCAAAAGCGTTCTGGTTTAAACAAGTGTCCGAGACTATTTCGGACTGTTAGAGATTTTTTGTTTGTTAGAAACAGAACAAACCTAACATTAAAATCAACAGTTCAAGAATAACTTTTTAAAACGCTCAAAGGTGTGAACTCGTTTCCCCCTTTCCATAAAAGAGGATGGATGCATCTCCACTCACAAGCGATTTTGGTGAAATTGGTGACACGTGTGAATCATTGTATTCGTCCACGTGCCAGTACAGGGATGTCTGCAGAATGCTGTATAATGACCGCTGTAGGTAAACCCACTGTGATTCAAAAGTGCATATAGATTATAACGACAAGGAGTCACGGTGTTTGCTGCATAATTGTTCATATCTAATCCATCTAGAGGTAATTCGATGGCAACATTTATCTTACCTCTAAATTTTTCTGTTAGATAGAATCTTTTGAAATGAATGACTAAAATACGGAGAAACTTATGGGTCGATTGGGACTTTGTGCATTTTCTTCTTTCCTTGCAACTCGAACACGTCGGTTTTTCATGTCCATCCAAAGTTTCCTCTCTTGTGAAGAAATCCAAGCATTGTGACAAACTCAATTGACCAGTTCTTTGTGGTATGGGGAGTGACAAATCCCAGATAGGATCGAAGGTTACAGATGAGTGTCCACAGAGTGTGCACTTCATAGTGGATTTTAATTGATCAACGAAATTATCTATAATATTAGAGTTATATGTACTCAAATGGATCAGTCATGACTCTTGTGCTTTTTCGCTGTTGCCCAATTTTTTGTCAATCTCCGTTAAGGTTGGTTTAGATTTCTCAATAATTTCATTAACGTCATCATGTAAACCTTCTAAAAGATAACGAAGGAATTCCTGGGCGTCTTGAAGCGCATGACCCATGAATCGAGGGGCTAAACTCCTAATCTGACTTTTTGTGGAGACTGTATTCACTGCTATATCAGATGAATCTCTTTGATAGGTTCTGCGAAAGCTTTGATTAAAGCATCCTCCGTACTAGAAATATTAGTATTGATATCTTTCATGTATTCATCCTTTTTCAAATATTCCAGTAACCATCTCGTGTTTGATAAACATTGGATTACTTTGTTCATGAAACAGGAGTTGCCAATATTTTTCATCCCACTAGGCCCAAGGGTTTTCACTGAGGAATGTATCACTGATCTAATTGTGTTGTAGCTGTTATTGATACGTTCGCCACCGCTGTTTTCTTTCCAGTAATCACGGATGTGTTGATTCTCCCCATCATTGGACCAACGAAATAAGGAATTTGAAGTTGAATTGCTTGAAACTGAATTAGATACATTTATGGTAGTTTTTTTTGAATTTGTAAGAGGAAAATAATTCCAGAACTTGTTTATTTTCCTCTGCATCTTTAGGAAACGACCATTAGGAAATGATCAATCTGCTTATAACATTTTGCGTTGTTCATAGGAAATTTTCGTTTGATTTAAATTGTCCAGACAATGTGGAATATTTATATAAATTGTGGAACATATTCGGGAATTCATGTTGAAAGTAATTGTTCAAACCTCACTATCATTTATTATTAAAATAAATGAAATTGCTTCATGAGGAATAATCAATTGATAATTGACACAAATGAATCGTCCAAGGAGTAATATTTCATGTTTATTTTGTGAATTATTTAAGCAGTGAAAAACAGGCTATTTTTCACGGTGAAAAAAGTAAACATTTACGCATCAAAAGAGATGCAGAAATGTCGAGTTTTTTGACAGTTGCACAAAAAAATATTTTTTAAAATGAATCGAAAACGCAATATTCAATTGTGTTTCTGATAACACCTCGTTAATGAGCAAAAAAACACTACTCATTCCATCGAACTAGTATCTTCAATAAAAAAAAAATTATCAATAGTCCGACTTGAGTTTCATCACACTGTATAATGAATAAATCGAAAATGACTAAGTAGTCTCGCTCTACACACCGCATATAGAGTAAAAATCTTTTATTTACAGAACGAAAACCATCACAGATGTAAGGAAAAGTTTTACACCATCCGCAAAGCTCGCGTTCAAAAACGAAAAACAAGCTACCGGCTCTACTGAAACATAATTAGAAAACCGTTCTGTGAAGACCATCAGGAGCAATTTAATATCTCTACTCACCTCCTCCCGCCTATTAATGCGAACTCCGGGCAAGAAGAAGGTTTTCCGCAAGCGAAATGAAGTTGTGCAAATAGAATTCATTTGGAAGTAGTTGAAACCTTTCGTTTCGAAAGGGAGCGAAACTTCTCGGAATCCTAGTCAACTCCAGAATGCTATTCCGCAGAATTTGAGTTCGCTTTCAGAAAAAATTATGATCGAGTTATCGTTCGATCCATAATTTCACCCGGAGTTATTCACGATTCAAGCCAAGTTGACCGAACAAATTGAGTTAGAAGTTATGAGCAATTAAATTAAATCAATAAAGGAGTTGTTCATTTTTGGGAATAAATCAAAAACTATTTCAACATTTTGAACATTCATTCAAAACAATTATAAAACAACAACAAAAATTAATTGGCGCTCCGGGGTGACTTCATTGATTCCAGTGGCGCATTTGCTTTTACAGCTGCAGGAAAACCCGGAAAAATCTACAGCACTGCATCATCTGAAGATCTTGATCTTCCTCTCCTTCATAAAACAAAATGTAGGGTGTCTCCAATGGCTCCAATGAAGTTGATACATCGCCAGAACACTTAGTGACACGACTATCGTCAAACTTGAACCAGTCCGTTTCGTCTGTGACCAAGGCGTAATAATGACCAGATTTTACACCAGAACCACAGTGAACAATGACTGCATGAAGTTTATAATAGTAGTCTGCTAGATTGAAGTGTTCATCTATTTCGAACCTTCGTAAAAGTTTGGTGCTTCCGTCAGAGGTTGAGTTATGTTTGAAGATCATCAGTGTTATTATTAGATAGACTGGTGCCTCAGATATACTTGTTTTCTCAATAACAGTCAGTTGGTTCGGCGCATGTTTGGTAATACAGTCGATCATCACCTGTTAAAAGTTATATTTTCAGATGATTTAACCTTTTGAACATTTACTACAAAGTAAACAGGTGAGGATTTTTCCAGCAAGAGATTGACAAACACAAGACGAGATGGACTGTACGGAATTATTCAATCCATAGCGGTCAGGAGTATAGATTCTGCTTTTGTTTTGCTCACGAAGAGTATTCAACAAGAACCCCAAGAATTCAGTACAATGCTCTTGTTGTCCTAACGAGTATCTAGTGGACTTCAAAGACTCCAGGAAATCATACATTCTTACGAAACTGCAGCAGCATGAACAGTTGTTTGAGTCTGGTGAATAAATAGAAAAAATTCTCGTTCTTCATTAGAACCTCGTTCTTGAAATTTTTCGTCGTGAACAACACTTGTGAAATGCTATTCATGTAGCAAGTGTTTCCTAAAATATCCAATCCAATTTGTAAGGAAGAACATGTTTCACAGAATCTGCATAAGAACTATTTTTCAAGCTGCAATCGATCCTTCCAAGTGATGAAAGGTTTCGTAGAGGGATCGATTCGGCTCTTGCTTCATGAAGCTCTTCCACTGAAAGGGAACCAGTTCTACGAGAACTGCAACTCATATTTGGGGGGCAAGAATGACCTAAGTCCATTGACCGCACTGAAAAAGAAGAAGGCTGGTCAATCACTTACAAATTAACCTTGATAGGAGACTGATAAATAAGGGCAATGCATGATATCATCAAAATCATGTGAAGGAGGAATATTTCCAAGGACCGAAGCAGCAGTACCACGTTGAAAAGCAATACTAATTATTTCTATCAAAAAAGAGAACGGTGATCTTTCGTTACTTGACCTATTATCCTTCCGAATTCATGAACGAATAACAGAGACTCCAGGCCATAAACACCAAAAGTTTAAATCGCTACTGGATGGAACAGATAGTTGTTGTTCGAATATTCGGCTAGATGGGAAGCCGCGACCGTGTCCATGCAAGTGAAGTCCCATACCACAGGTTCACCGTATTTCCATGGTATCAAAGACATACCGTCTGGTCGTTTATCATCTTAGGTACCTAAGGTCCCAGTCGGTACTGGTAGGGTTCTAGAATTGCAGGAACATCGGCTGATACGATAGCTCGTTTCAATATGTCGTTCACTTGGTGATGTCGAGATGTACGCCCTACACTTCTCCTGCAACTCAAACCATGTGTACCTTTCTCATCAACAATACTACAGCAAAGACAAGTATGAGGCACAAATAGATAATCCCATCCTAAGTCTTACTGCTATTCTGGAAAATTCATCGTCTAACGGAGATATTTGAGATTATGAAAAAAAACATTTAAGAGCAAAAAGTCACCCAGAAAAAAACTAAAAAAACTGTAGTGTAATGTTTTTACTGTCATATCTAACGGCAGCTGTTCATGGGAAGCATTCAAATAATACTTCATTGTGAGACTCCCTACTACCCTGGTAGTCAATATCTCGGATTATGAATTTCTCCAAACGTAGGAACTCGTTTCTCTTCGATATAGAAATTAATTATGCATCTGCGGAAAACTGACAAATCAGCATCATACATCATAAATTTTGGAAGATTTCATACATATCTTTTTATTTGGAGTGGAACATTTTTTTTTCGCCATTTTCAATTGTTTTCATCTCTGATATGATTTTTCGTACAGTTCGCACACGAACCCCTGTGGCCTTAGCTACTCGTTCTTAAACCTTCAAAGTTAAAAAACAATTTCGGCTACTTTCGCTTCCAGAGCTGTGTCCACTGAGCATTATCAAAGACAACAAATAACCCACAGTTCACCTCATAGAATAATTTTTCCACTTACTGTACTAAGAGGATGTTCACTGCACGAGTTCCTTGATGATGATGACCTCTGGCTCCACTCCGCCGACTGATCTACTGAGCAGTCAGTATCCATAGGCACAGCTAGATTTGCCAAGATTCACGTAAAGATTTACGAGGAATTAGTTTTTTCACTGAATTTTCTACTTTTTGAGAAATTTTTCTACTTGGAAAATCTCCAGTCTATTTTTGGAGATATTTCAAAAACCAAACACCTCTTCTTAGTTATACACAATTTTATGACTATTCTGCGTAAAATTACAAACTGAATGATATGTCACTAGACTAGACTAGAAGCTTTTCCTCCGCCGAAATGAATTCGTGAACACAAAACTCATTCCGAACTAGAAGAAACGTTTCGTGTTAAAACAGAGAGCAATTGTAATTTCTCCTCAGAAACCGGCAAACAAACGCGAAACAGTCGACAGTGAGAAAACATTTCCGAGATTTTTTGCCATATTTCATCAGACCTCTCCATTTTGTTGACATATTCACTGACGGATAAAATCTGACACATCATTTTTCACCTGCAACTCATGTTTCCCTGTTTAACGATCTGGTTAGTCTTTGATGAATTCAGGACACGAACTGGGGGCGACTGTAATGAGAACCGGCTTGAAATATTGATTAATAATAGTAATTATAGTGATAGCAATAATAATAATCAGTCTTCGAAAGTAGTGGATGAGTACAAGCATGCTATTGGTATGAAATTAGGGATAGACAAATGTGCTATGGTTCATCTCTAAAGAGGACTATGAGGGGACCACAGAGAGGATGTGCAGCTCATAGATGGAAGCGTGCTACACCATCTGGAGAGACGTATACTTATTTCGAGGTGGAACAACGCCTCTCACAAGAGGTAACAGCAGTGGAAAAATCTCTCCGCGGCATGTATCAGCACAAACTCCGACAAATCTGGTCATTGAAACTGCCATGCCGTTTCAATCTTAATCTACTCGTTTAGAATAGCGGAGTGAACTCTGGAGAAGTTGTGTCAATTCGACGTAGAGTCCCAAAAAATGATGCACTTCCATAGGAGTTTATATCCCAAATTGTCCGTTTCACGGTTATACTTCCCCCGACAACAGGGAGGTCGTTGACTTTTGAGTGTCTATATGACAGAATGGTGCTGGATGGAGCCTGTAAAGTTGTCAAAAGTTCAGATTCCCTTCTCTGGAGCATTTCTCTTTAGGGCAGCTGTCCAAGCTGCTGATGAATTCGGTTTTGTTTTCGACACTGAACGAGATGATCACAACTCTGTTACTGAGTTGGAAGCCGTTCAGCAAAATGCGCAGAGATCAATTCAATTCTGCGGCAACACGAAGATGAGCCAATGAATGGGGTCTTCTTCAATAACATTAGAGACCTTAGCTTATCAAAGCGTCTGACCTTCGCTTTTCTCAGGTCGAGTCGGCTGGAGTCGGAAACTGAGGGGTTCATCATGGCTTGCCAGGATGGTGTCTCCAACACCTCAGTCTTACGCCACTGCTCTCAGGCTAATGCAAGCTAATACGCCTGATGTAGTCCTTCTCGACCACCGGAGCAAGACGATAATTATTGTGGAGTCTTCAGCTCCTGGCGAGACAAATATCGTCCGAAAAAAGGAGGAAAAACGGATGAAATATCCAGATTTCCTGTTCGAACTCTGCTAATTTTAAATTTCACTAGTTCGGACTTCCATTGTCTTCTATATAAAATATTAATTTTGTCGAGATCATCCTGTCAAGATGGTTTTTCTGATTATCGGAGTCCTTGGTGGAATGATGCCCTTTCTACTCTCGAATCACAAGGCAGAGATCTCAGCGGGACAAATGCAAAAGGGCTGTCATTCTTGGCTCACTGCGCTTGCTCAGGGAACATGATTCTCACACCCAATGATCACTTTGTTAGTCGAGCAAATGAAGAATGCTGTCATTATTGACTCAATGCGCTTGATCAGGGCAGTGAGCCGAAAATGCCAAGAAGCCAAATGTGCACATCTGTCAAAAATGGGCAGAAATGAGACAAGAGTTTCGAGAAAAATATTGTTTTTCGAAACGTGAGAATGAGTACTCATCAAATACTTGTCTCATTTTTATCGAAGTGTGAAAAGGCCGCATTTCGATTTTTCTGCCAAATTTTGACTCTGTCATTGGAAATTTCAAATTATGAAGTCGAAAAGTTGATTATTATAATACAAAGTTTTGGTATCATAGATTCTAATTCAAATCTTCAATTGCGATTAAAAATTGACTCATGAAGTCGAAATTTCGACTTATGAAAGCGGTTCGAAAGGAATCAAGAAATCTCATCATAAAATTCAAAATTCATACTTTGCCGTCTGAATTTCTACTAATAGAGTATGAATTTTTAGAAAAAAATACAACCTTACCTTTAAATTTTCACTTATAGAGATCGAATTTTCGCCTACAAAATCATATTTTTCAAACTTCACTCAACTCTAAATTTCGACATTTTTGAAACTAAACATCTGAATTTTCAGAGCTTAAATTTTGGCTTATGAAATCAAAATTTGAAAAAATTCTATTTTGAAATGGAAATTTCGACATTGTAAATGAAAATTTTTGAAAGAAAATTCAACTCAACGTCTACCTTTTCACTAACTTTTAATTCATTCAATCAAAATTTCGGAAATTTCACTTCTAACTCGATTTCAACTATGTGATTGAAAATTTTGAGATGAAAATCCAACTTCACGTGAAAGTGTCCACCAATAGACATTTCGGCTTATTGAATAAAAATCTCGAAAATTTTATTTCAAACTCAAAATTTTTCTTTGTAATTCAAAATTTCAAGTGGGAATTTCAACTCACAAATTTGAAAGTTCGACTTATATGGTCGAAATTTAATGAAAGTTGAAATATTGAGCTCAAAGACAAAATATCGAATACTGAAATGTGCTCCTCCATAATATTTCAAATGCAAAATTATCGAATATAGGATCTTGCAACAGAGACTTCTGAACTTTGACAATTGAAACGGCCATCTTGTCTAAGCTTCATCTGTCAATTGAGTTGTCGTTTTAGCTGAATTCGAATATTAGAAGCACTGAAAAAAAGACCCGTTTCTACAGGGTGATTTTTTAAGAGGTATAGGATTTGATTTTCAAAACAACACAAAAAAATTTGAAAAAATTGATGAAATCTTTATTGGAATCGATAGAACGATCAATATAATTCAATGTTTGAAGATGATTTCATGCAAATGTTATCCGCGGCTCCACTTTAGATGGCTCATGCGCAAGGTGCAATTTTGGCACTCTTACATATTGACCGGTATTTCACATATAAATGCTTCAATATTGGCTTTCAGAGCGTCAGTCGTTGCTGGTTTATCCCTGTAGACATGAGTCTTAACATGACCCCACAAGAAATAATCCAAAGGCGTTGAATCACACGATCTAGGCGGCCAATTGACGGGCCCCAGAACTTGAGATAAACTGTTCACCGAAAGCGGCTCTTAATTGGGCCATTATTTCGCGTGCCGTGTGACATGTGACACCGTCTTCTTGACACCTCAATCAGGTATGTCCAATTCTTTCATTTTGGGCAACAAAAAGTCGTCAATCGTCACACGGTAGCGCTCGCCATTCACAGTAACGTTTCGGTCATTGTCGTCTCGGAAGAAGTACGCCAAGATGATGCCATCAACCCATAATCCACACCAAAGAGTGACTTTTTCGGAATGCATCAGTAGGTCTTGCAATGCTTGTAGCTGGTCTTCACTCCAGGTGCGGCAATTTTGCTTGTTAACGTATCCATTCAACCAGAAATGAGCCTAATCGGCGGCGAATCGACATTTCACGGTCATCACGAACACTGGCGGATACAGCCGCAATATTTTCTTCGGTCCTCACTCTACATATGCGTGTTGGTGGTTTAATATCCAATAATGTAAACTGTGTTCGAAATTCAGTCGCAAGTTTCCGAATAGCTCCCTCAGTAGGCCGACGAAACTGCCCATAAATTGAAAGAAGTGCACGATGCACTCTCTTCACCGAGCATAAATTTTGATAATTAAATTCAATAATTTGCAAGCGTTGTTCATTCGTAAGTCGATTAATGGTTAAATTATAGACTAAACTGAACAAGTTTGACAATGAAACAAGATACGATTCACGCGTGATTTGAACAGAATATGTTACTTTGTGAAAAAGACACTGAATTCTCACAGTAACTTTTCGTGCATGAATAACTGGAAGTTTCAGTTTACCAAAAATGCATATTTTATCTGTTTCAAGCAATATTGCACGATCGACTTCACTGTCGTTAATGCACCACCTCCCAAATCCACCTCATTAGATTTCCGTTGTTAAACCAAAACCGCTGATCAAACTGCTAAATGTTTTTTCACGGGGTTCCCACCCCGCGACGCGGCATTAAGCACCAGCGCTGATCTGGCGCTTTTCAATAGAGAACGATGTTTACTTTCAATCTAAAGCCGGCAACATTACCTCAAACGAGTGTAATTTTCTACGGTCTGTAGAAGGAATTCGTCTACAGCCCGATCGAATTGACGCTGATAGATTGAGTTTCGGTGGTCAGCCAGATAGAAACCGTAGTGGATGAGTAAAGGACTTTGAGCGAGATTGTTCATTGAGGCGAGGCTGTGATTTAAGGGGGGAATTTCAGGTGGCTTTTGGAGTTAGGAGGGAACTGTTTCGACAAAAAATCACATCTACACTTGACAAGGAAATACTTCCAGAAGATAATCCGATAATGTACCACGGTGCAGTTACAATCAACACGGACACTTTCGACTGATTGATTTTTCAGAATTTTGCATTCTAGTCGGCGATAAAATAGCCAATTAAGAGCATTTGTACTTCATAATGTTCATATCCCGATAATCAATCTGTCACATTCATTAAAGTTTCCTTTAGATTTGAACATATTCAATGAACAACGACTTGTACAGCTGCCGGGTTGAATCATGGCCGCTTCACTTATTTCGAAAGGATTTCACGCTATTTCTCCCCGCATTAATTCATTCAAATAATGAATGGAGCATGAGAAGAATTGGGTCCGGGTACAACATCAGGACCTGCATTAAGACCCGGAAACACTACCCGTAGCAACCTCACGAACACCAGGCCACCAAAGCGCACTGCGATGTCAAGAATTGCATGTACCAGATACCCTGTGAGTGTGAGTGCGAAAAATCCTATATCGAAGAAACTAAGAGACCATTAAATGTTTGCATTGCCAAGCACAAGAAATACACACAGCGAGGGAAAACCAGCAAATGAAGGGCTCTTTGCAAAAAGTCCCTAAGTAACATTTTTGCCAGTTTGAACTAGTAGCGCCATCTAGATATAAATTGAATGTACTTTCAACTGGTCGCATTTTATAAAGTGACGAGAGGTTTCGTGCAAGAAAAACCTTAGTGTTGAAAATATACCTAACTTTAAAAAAGAACCGAAGTGATATCAGATACAGAAAAGTACGTGTTTTGTTATTTCCATTGTGTTGTTGTTTTCATGTAGAAGCCTTGTTTTTGCGAAAATGAGTGACTTTGAGGAAAATATATCAGGTGGATACTTTTGTTTACTAATAATTCTTATCCTCATAGTGAATCCATTTTCAACAGACGACGATGAAGAACAGCTTCCTTCGAAAAATAAAAATAAATAATGTTGTGACAAATCCAGCCACAATGTTCTTGTTTACTGAAAATTTTGCAACAAAGGCCCCTAATGAAATTATTACAGCTCTAGATTTCTATCTGAAGAAATACAAATTATATTGTCAATTTTTGCGACAACTGTTTTTCGCAGAATAAAAACATTTCAATTTTACGTATTTGGATTATCTTTGTGCATCTAGGCTCTTTCAGAAGATCGTGATATATTATTCTATTACAGGGCATTCAATGATGCCAATAGACCGATGCTTTGCCCCGATAGAAAAAAAATACTTGAGACTGTAAAGGTAGATAATCGTCACTATCATATAAAGCTTATCCAAAACGCGCACAATAGAGATCTTTTTGAAATAGTTTTTTGAAACATAGCTCATTGACTAAAAACGCTGATATTTCCGATGAATTCCCGACGTTGAGGGTGCGAGACTATAAACAGTTTTATGCGACTAAAATGAAACAATCAATTCCAGGAATTTCAAAAGTCGATCTGTAATGTTCTCTACAAATGATAAACCTAAACTTAGAGTAACTATGACAGGGGAGTATTCAAATTCTTTTTTTCTTCACAAAGTAGGATGTCAAAGACTTATTGCAAACTTAATTCCAATGAATGCCTATAATCATTTTATAAAGCTCAATTCTGAACTAGCCAATATTGAATTCATTGTTCAGTATATAGAAAACGAAGAAAATCGAGAATTTTATAAGGTGTTAGACGAAGCTTTCCAAGAAAACAAATCGTGGAAGAAAATAAATCAGACGCTGAAGATTGAGTAGAATATTTTTTTACGTTTTTTTTTGCTCAATTATCTTATGTGTTAGTATTTTGTTTTGCCTTGTATAATAAAAATGTTGACTTGGGTTACATATTATAGTCTGTTGAAAAAAATAATTTTTTTTTTTTAAAGAAGTCCCTAAGTGAAAATTTGTATTATTTTCCACAAAAGAACTGTATGTCACATTAGATCTCAAATGTGCCATATCATACCTGAATATACGTTTAATCTCTGATAAAAGTTGAATCTTTCAAAACTCTAACCACTTCATTTTCAGTATCTAACAATCCTCAGTATCTCAAAACAAGAAAAAATCACTTAGGGACTTTTTGCATAGAACCCTTCAAATCAGGAATAGTAACACAACATCGAGTGGTCCCAAGCTGAGATCATACACAGGGAGGAACATTGGTTAAGGAGGAAATTCAAAGAAGTCGCATCGATGTTGTCTAACAATGTATTCAGCCAAACTAGCGTATCTACACGCAACATATAAAAACCCCGCTAAACCGGTGAAGCGGAAAGAGAGGATGAGTGAAAGAACTCGAATGGGGAATGTTCCTCCTGACAAAAATCAGGTAGTTTTCATAAAAGAGCTCCAAAACAACGCATTTCAAACTTATCATTTCAAACTTTTTCTTCAAAAATGATTTAAATACTTAAAAAAGGAATGAAATAATGCATTCAACATTTGAAGAGATTCGTTTCTATTTCACCATTTGGCAACATCGGTTATAGCTGATAAAGGACAATAAATCTGTTACCTGTATGAGACAAACAAAGATGACATATTTCAGAGGCGTGCTGTTCTGTTTACTTATGTTCCGAGTTCCGAGACATTCTGTGACATATGGCATTTTGTGCACCTAACCTATCTTCCTTTATATAAATAAATAACAAAACAACTGTTGTTTATGTGGCTTGTGGAGGTGGTATTGAACTATAATCTATATTTTGCCTTAATTGATGATTTATAAAGATAATTTTTCTTTTTTAAAGTAGAATATCTAGGTACGTATAAATTATTTCAACTTGATATAGGCGCTGTTGCCAATATGTGAATTAGAAACAAATCCCTTTAAAAATTAAAATCCAACATTTGAAACATCAATTTGAATACTTTTCGAAGTGAATTTGAAAAACTCATGAATTGAACTCTACTTTATTTTGTTCAAACTTGCATTTGCTTTAATAACCCAAATTGAGGAACATTCCCCATTACCCATGAATAGTCATCTCTTGGAGAAATCAGTTCAATTAGTCCACACAAAGACGATTGTAGATACTGTAACGAATTAAAGAATTAACTGTTTTAATCAAATTTATTTTTAACAATATTTCACTAGCACAACTAATTTATATACAACACTTAGAAACTAACGCCTAATATATCTTCACGGTTAGAATTCTTTCTTTAAACGCACGATTCACTTTCTAGATAACTCACTCACTCCCTCTAGGGAATGAATGAATGAAAATCATATATTACAAGTTTTTACAGTTTTTACAATTTTTGTGTGTGTATGTGTTTGTGTAGGACCCTGCTATAGGCTTATGCCTCTTCAGGGTGGGTAGGTTGTGTGTGTGTTTTATGTTGGTGTTTGTGTTGTGTTGTTTTTGTGTTCCAGTTTTCTTCGTTGTTTTTTATGTTGATCCATGTGGTAGTCCGGGTTCGTTGCGGTGGTCGGTGGTCCAGATGTTGTGACTCGGTACGGGTTTTTGGGCCGGGGTTGTGCGTGTTTAGGATTTCGGTACTTTCCGGGGCGCTGCTGTCAGGTATCCGCTATTCCCTCTAGGGACGGGAGGCCGGCTTTATATAGCGGCAACGATCACTGCAGATCTCTCTCGTCGTTTCGGCACTCATCTAGAATTTTCGTTGCGGTTCGTCGATTCGTTCGCGGTGAGTCATATGTTTGGTGTATGAGATAACGGTCAGGGCCGGCTCCAGATTCATTAAACGTCGTGAAGTAACTTGGTTTGGAATTTCTTAATTTTTTGTTTTCATTTTTTGTTCAATTGTTCTATTTTCACTTGTATTTTATTTCACTGTGATTTCATTTCAGGTTCTTTTTGCCTGCTATAATTATTACTTTCAGCTATTCTTTTTATTTTCAATTAGTATTGGTTCTTTTAGTGATCTCAAATCATTTTATATATTATCAGACAATGGAAGTCCAAACTAATCAATAACCTTCAAACAAACTTTCGCACAATGTAATAAAAAATCTGTTCCAAAGCATGCCTCGTCGTTTGCAAGCTGTTATCCCTGCAAGATGAAGAAACACCCATTACTGAAGCTTCTTTTTGGAAAATGATGAAACAGCAGAGCACATAATTTGTGCCTGCCCCGCTGGGGACCGAATCAGGTTCTTAGAGTTCGGCAAATCCGTACTCACTCACTATACAAACTAATCGGCTTCGGTAAGAAGATGGGTTTATTTGAATCGATGTGAGCCACAATAAACTCTTGCGGGTTGCGGTGGAGGGTCGAATAAACCCACTCACTTTGGATCTTACCTAATCTGACTCAACCTTACATTTTTAATTTTTCAACGAAATGCATGCAAATGCAAGTGGAATTGTTCATTTCAACATATAACTTTGGGTAGTCATAATTTGACTTTTTTTCAGGTTTCGGTGAAATAATATGTGACATCAGGAAGATATGCTGAAAAATCAAGAAAATTTTAAATAACATCAAATCACGGAGCATTATTGATCATAATTGCGTTTTATTTGGGCTCTTATTTTCAACTAGTGGCCTTGCAGTGGAAGACAGAGGGCGAACCCCATCGGCAGTCGATGTCGTATCTTTGCAACTGACCGCTTTGAGGAGCCTCGTTTGATATTCGAAGATTGATTCTCTATCGATCCCATAGATGACGTATTCGTAAGAGGGGATTCTTATTCAGCCATAAGTAGTTATCTGTAGATACTTTCATTTGATTCAGACCACTTGATTTCACCGAGAGCAATACTAATGCTAGAAGTTAACAGCAAACTTTCGCCGCTTCTGTTCAATACAAGTTCAGATGGCTTTTTTGGGATAAAAACAATGTGAATTCATGTTTTCGCGTTCGCATATCCACGTCGTGAATAACCTCTACCAAATTTCCATGTTCCAGATAATCTAAATCTGATATAAAAAATTCTAAGAGTTCAATTATCAAGTTTCAACAAAGAAAGTAGAACTTCAAGTAGCGATTTATTAGATTTCCAAAGAATGAATGTAACGAACTACTTTCCTGAATATTAATGAAACGTATCTGTTATCCTGAAGAAATGTTCGTTGAAAACTTTCTGAACAACTATTTTAATTTTAAAATTCATCAAAGCATTATTGTAAATGTCTCAAGAACTTTTCATTTTCTGATTTAATTTCACCAAGTTCTCATAGATGGCGATGGAAATTCAAAGTCAAAGCTAGTTCTATTCATAATTTTTTTTGTAACACCAAATAATTACTTTTAATAATGAAGGAAGTCATAGCTGATGCACATTTTTGAGCATACTCAAATTGTGGAGCTTATCCTAAAAATAATAGATCCTTGACATACCTTCCATTGTTGACGATAAAATTAATATATTATATTAATTTCAAAACTGAAAAGTTCAAGTTGCCTTTTGTCTAGCGTTTCCTAGAAATTATCACCTAATTTATGGAACAACTTAATGAATTTCGCAGAATGAGCGTCTGTTATGAAAACTTTGAGAATTAGCTTTTCAGGACTTTCAGATAGTTGTAACTACAAAATTGTTCAATACTAATTGAATTGAAAGTTCTATTGGTTTGCAATTGTTTGGATAATTAATTTCATGAAATTTGTATTCCAACTTTTGGCATTATGAAAATAACAGTTTAATTTCTTAGTTTGTATCGGAAAGAGATATCTTCGTATGATCTAGACATTTTCAATTGATATATTAATTTCATCTTCTTTTCTCTGTAAGTCCTCCACTCTTTCTATAATATTGAAGTCGTAAAACAAAACACAATAACTTTTTACTAATATGAATGTCTCCTAAAAATATTACCTTTTCATTAAATGATTTCATTAAAAGATAATCAATGATCATTATAGAAAACTTGTCGAAGGCAATATTTTGAAATATTAAATTTTTTCTTCTTATGAGATTGAGCAATAAAGATAAGCGTTTTTTTGAAAGTGTTTGACAATGTTTCATCATTAATTTCACTATTTTGGACTTCCATTGACTAATTAATATTTTCAAATGATTTAAAATCTTGGTTACAGGTTTCCGTATAATGCATATCTCTACGCTAGCTTGGCTTGATGCAGCGTTGAACAACATAAATACAGCTTCTTTGAACTTCCTCTTGAACCAGTGTTCTTTTCTGTGGATGATCTGTTCAATGTAAAAGTTTGAAAATGTCCTCAGAGGAGGAAACTTCAATAACGTTTGTTACAAATGAGAGTGGTAAAAACCTAGAAAGTTTCAATTCTCATTTTTATTGATGATTTCCTAACTCGTAGTAATGGCTAAGTGATAAAAAAATAACCCAATTCAGCGTTCTATAAAAAAATTCATTTTGGTGGATTCACGAACAATATTATCATTATGTGATGTCCCCCAGAAACAATCAGTTCAGTCCGTTTCGGATCGAAACCTCGTTGATATTCCTCACATTTACAGAAAATAACTACTAAACTGTCCTTCCCCAAATAATCTAGGTAGAATTTATTTTCCTTCGGAATCCCAAGACGAAGAAAAAATGGAATACATGAATCGAACTGGAATATATGGATATCCCGACCCTGGATCCCAGAAACAAATATTCCAATGAAACCCGAGTCAATTTATGTAATGAAATGGAAATCCAATAAATCGCCGAATTTCAATAAGGACACAATCACATTTATACCCTTTCCAAGAAGAAGACTACATAGATACCAAGGATTCGAGTTACAGCAACTAGGACAGTATAAATATTTTCCCATTATCATTTAAATTTCTGTTATTTCACGAATAATAATAACACTTCAACACTTTTCATTCAAAACCATACATTTTTCTCTAACACATTCACATATACCATTACTTGCACCCCTCTTTTTCCACTCACTTATTAGATTGTGTCATTGCAATGATTCTAAAAGACACTTGAGGACAGTAAAGGGCAGTAAGGACAGTAGAGGACAATAAATGTTGCTATTATTCCAACGTAACGATATAAAACTTGTTTTTCATTTCAACTGTTCAAATCACGACGATTAGATTTCGTTATTGGAACGATTATAGAAGACAGCAAAGGACAATATTGACAGTACAGAACAGTATAGGGCAGTGAGAACAATAGAATACAGTTAAAGTTGATATTATTAGACGTGACAGTGTGAAATTTGTTTTTCATATCAACTGTTCAAATCATGAAAACGAGATGTATTCGATTTCGTCATAGAAACGATTCTAGAGGACAGTAAATGACAGTATGGAGAGTAGAGACCAGTAAATACAATAGAGGACAGTAAATGTTGCTATGATTCCAACATGACAATGTGATATTCGTTTTTCATTTCAACTGTTCAAATCACGACGATTAGATTTCGTCATTGGAACGATTCTAGAAGACAGCAAAGGACAATATTGACAGTACAGAACAGTATAGGGCAGTGAGAACAATAGAATACAGTTAATGTTGCTATTATCACGACGTGACAGTGTGAATAACGACGATGAGGTGTATTCGATTTCGTCGTTGAAACAATTCAAGAGGACAGTATGGACAGTAGAGGACAGTATAAGTCAGAAGGGACAGTAGACAACAGTAAATGTTTCTATTATTCCAACGTGACAATGTGACATTTGATTTTTATTTCAACTGTTCAAATCACGACGATGAGGTGTATTTGATTTCGTCATTGGAACGATTCTATAGACAGTAAAGGGCAGTAAGAACAATAGAGGTCAGTTAGGACAGTAGAGGACAGTGAAGATTGCAATTATTCCTCAGAAACAGTAAATAACAGTATGGACAGTAGAGGACAGTATAGGTTAGTAGAGACAGTATGGACAGTGGATGCAAGTAAGGACAGTGAATGTTGATATTATTTCAACGTGACTATTTGAAATTTGTTTTTCATTTCAACTGTTCAAATCACGACGATGAGGTGTATTTGATTTCGGCATTGGAACGATTCTATAGACAGTAAAGGGCAGTAAGTACAGAAGAGGGCAGTTAGGACAGTAGAGGACAGTGGAGGTTGCTATTATTCCTCGGGGACAGTAAAGAACAGAATGGACAGATAGAACAGTATTGGTTAGTAGAGACAGTATGGGCAGTGAAGGCAAGTAAGGACAGTGATTGTTGATAATTTTCCAACGTGACGATTTGAAATTTGTTTTTCATTTCAACTGTTCAAATCACGACAATAAGGTTTATTCGAGTTCGTCATTGTAACGATTAGGGCTTTTAGGACAATAGAGGACAGTGAAGATTGCAATTATTCCTCAGGAAGAGTGAATAACAGTATGGACAGATAGGACAGTATATGTTAGTAAAGACAGTATTGACAGTGAAGGCTAGTAAGGACAGTGAATGTTGATATTTTTCCAACGTGACGATTTGAAATTTGTTTCTTATTTCAACTGTTCAAATCACGACGATGAGGTGTATTCGATTTCGTCATTGGAACGAATCTATAGGCAGTAAATACAGTAGAGGGCAGTTAAGACAGTAGAGGACAGTGAAGTTTACTATTATTCCTCGGGGACAGTAAAGAACAGTATGAACAGTATAGGTTAATAGAGACAGTATGGACAGTGGATGCCAGTAAGGACAGTAAATGTTGATATTATTCCAACGTGACTATTTGAAATTTGTTTTTCATTTCAACTGTTCAAATCACGACGATGAGGTGTATTTGATTTCGGCATTGGAACGATTCTATAGACAGTAAAGGGCAGTAAGTACAGAAGAGGGCAGTTAGGACAGTAGAGGACAGTGGAGGTTGCTATTATTCCTCGGGGACAGTAAAGAACAGAATGGACAGATAGAACAGTATTGGTTAGTAGAGACAGTATGGGCAGTGAAGGCAAGTAAGGACAGTGATTGTTGATAATTTTCCAACGTGACGATTTGAAATTTGTTTTTCATTTCAACTGTTCAAATCACGACAATAAGGTTTATTCGAGTTCGTCATTGTAACGATTAGGGCTTTTAGGACAATAGAGGACAGTGAAGATTGCAATTATTCCTCAGGAAGAGTGAATAACAGTATGGACAGATAGGACAGTATATGTTAGTAAAGACAGTATTGACAGTGAAGGCTAGTAAGGACAGTGAATGTTGATATTTTTCCAACGTGACGATTTGAAATTTGTTTCTTATTTCAACTGTTCAAATCACGACGATGAGGTGTATTCGATTTCGTCATTGGAACGAATCTATAGGCAGTAAATACAGTAGAGGGCAGTTAAGACAGTAGAGGACAGTGAAGTTTACTATTATTCCTCGGGGACAGTAAAGAACAGTATGAACAGTATAGGTTAATAGAGACAGTATGGACAGTGGATGCCAGTAAGGACAGTAAATGTTGATATTATTCCAACGTGACTATTTGAAATTTGTTTTTCATTTCAACTGTTCAAATCACGACGATGAGGTGTATTTGATTTCGGCATTGGAACGATTCTATAGACAGTAAAGGGCAGTAAGTACAGTAGAGGGCAGTTAGGACAGTAGAGGACAGTGAAGGTTTCTATTATTCCTCGGGGACAGTAAAGAACAGAATGGACAGATAGAACAGTATTGGTTAGTAGAGACAGTATGGGCAGTGAAGGCAAGTAAGGACAGTGATTGTTGATAATTTTCCAACGTGACGATTTGAAATTTGTTTTTCATTTCAACTGTTCAAATCACGACAATAAGGTTTATTCGAGTTTGTCATTGTAACGATTCTATAGACAGTAAAGGGCAGTAAGTACAGTAGAGGGCTTTTAGGACAATAGAGGACAGTGAAGATTGCAATTATTCCTCAGGAAGAGTGAATAACAGTATGGACAGTAGAGGACAGTATATGTTAGTAAAGACAGTATTGACAGTGAAGGCTAGTAAGGACAGTGAATGTTGATATTTTTCCAACGTGACGATTTGAAATTTGTTTCTTATTTCAACTGTTCAAATCATGACGATGAGGTGTATTCGATTTCGTCATTGGAACGAATCTATAGGCAGTAAATACAGTAGAGGGCAGTTAAGACAGTAGAGGACAGTGAAGTTTACTATTATTCCTCGGGGACAGTAAAGAACAGTATGAACAGTATAGGTTATTAGAGACAGTATGGACAGTGGATGCCAGTAAGGACAGTAAATGTAGATATTATTCCAACGTGACTATTTGAAATTTGTTTTTCATTTCAACTGTTCAAATCACGACGATAAGGTTTATTCGATTTCGTCATTGTAACGATTGTATAGACAGTAAAGAGCAGTAAGTACAGTAGAGGGCAGTTAGGACAGTAGAGGACAGTGAAGGTTGCTATTATTCCTCGGGGACAGTAAAGAACAGAATGGACAGATAGGACAGTATAGGTTAGTAGAGACAGTATGGACAGTGAAGGCAAGTAATGACAGTGAATGTTGATATTTTTCCAACGTGACGATTTGTAATTTGTTTCTTATTTCAACTGCTCCAATCACGACGATGAGATGTATTTGATTTCGGCTTTGGAACGATTCTATAAACAGTAAAGGGCAGTAAGTACAGTAGAGGGCAGTTAGGACAGTAGAGGACAGTGAAGGTTACTATTATTCCTCGGGGACAGTGAAGAACAGTATGGACAGTAGAGGACAGTGTAGGTTAGTAGAGACTGTATGGACAGTGGATGCCAGTAAGGACAATGAATGTTGATATTATTCCAACGTGACTATTTGAAATTTGTTTTTCATTTCAACTGTTCAAATCACGACGATGAGGTGTATTTGATTTCGTCATTAGAATGATTCTATAGGCAGTAAAGGGCAGTAAGTACAATAGAAGGCAGTTAGGACAGTAGAGGACAGTGAAGGTTGCTAGTATTCCTCGGAGACAGTATAGAACAGTATGGACAGTAGAGGATAGTACAGGTTAGTAGAGGCAGTATGCCACTCTTCTGTGCCATCTTCCGTACTGACCAGATGAAAAAATAATAAATGTGTAACGTAATGTGTACGTTAGGAGTAGCGTAACCTGAGTAAACATGTAAATACTACGCTCAAGGTTTCTATTATTTTTTCATCTGATTATAACTGCAGATTGCTGAGGTGAATGGTGTAATGACTGCTACCTAGGACCTTCCGAATAATTTTTTAGCTCTTAGTGTATTATCTACATCATTATCTTTTTTTTTTTCCAATAAAACAAAAAAAATCTCACTTATTTATTTCTTTGCCAACAAAACCAGGATCATTTTAATGCATTGGTCAAGTTGTAATTCATTTCCGAAACAATATTGGAATTAAATACATCCAAGTAACTGATATTCCAGAATGAACTCATTGAGCTGTAACCTTGGGGAAGACTATTCTTTTAATTAAAAACATCCCGGTCTTTAGATGATTGTGTTCCTATCGCCTGGAGAGTACATTCGGGTGATGTCTCTTAATGTAATTAATACGCCCGAGAAAAAGAATTGTATGACCCCAGAATTAGAGCGTCCAACTCTTTTCAGTGATTACGCCTCAAAGGAACAAATGATTACACTTATATTTTTCAGGGTTTTTTTTAACTAGTTCCATTAGATTTAAAGGGGTTATACTTTTAGGAGTGATAATTTTTGGGAAAGAAAGTTTTTGGCTTTCTACTACTCCATGTTGATACAAAAAACAAGGATGAGGGAATCTTCCAAGGAAAAAAAAGTTTCATTATTTCATTTTTAACATGTTCAAACATAGTAAAGAAAGTTTTGTTGATGAATTGCAGAAGTTCAGAAGTTCCATTGTCCGAAGAAATGAACAAATCCTTCGAAGTTGAAAAATTGGAAGTTGGAAGAATCAATAAGTTGAAGTTATATATACAAGGTGTCGCACAATGTATTTCATTGGCAATATTTGCATTTTTGGAAAAATGCGCATGAGCATCGCTCAGGAATTGTTGAATGAGGTCAATGGCGATCCAAATTAGTCTAAAAGGGTCATAGTTGGTGACGAATCATAGGTATATGGTCATGACTTCGCAACCACCGCTCACTGTTTTCTTCGATCAGCAGTTCTTGCCACATGATCGTATGGTCAATAAGGGGTATTATCTTGAAGTAATACGCCGGTTGCGAGAAGCAATACCAAGAAAACGTCTGGTATTGTGTAAGAACAATCGATAGCGATAATGCACCTTCTTACTCATTATTGCTTGTTCGTCAGCATCGTCATCATGCTTCACCCACCGTATTCACCAGATTTGGCCCCCAGCGACTTTTTCCTGTTACCAAAATTGAAGTCACTCATGAAAGGGCGGCGTTATGCGGCGATGGAGGATATAAAAACCGAGTTGCTGAGAGCTCGAAGTCATACCAATAAGTGCATATCGTAACTGCTCCGGGGATTGTGAGAAACATTGGCACACTTGTATTATATCTGAGGCAGACTACTCCGAAGCAGACAAAAGAATATTGACGAATGAGTTGATTTTTTTGAGAAAAACTAAAATTCAACTTTTTTTTTCGCTCCTCTACACCCCTACTTCACTCGTGATAGTTTCTGAGAAATATAGCGAAATGGGTAATAAATATTGAAGTAATTTCTCGAAAATGCTTACTCTATGTTAATATTGAGAATTGAAATGATATGTAAGGAATAAAATATGATTCCTTTCTCAACACCCCTACTTTACTGTTGTCGTTTTCGACAAATTTTTGTGGAATGGGTATAAAATACCGAAAAAATTTACAAAAATGCATATTCTAGCTATATAATCAAAATTCAGGCGATCCATCTGAGAAAAAATTTGATTCACCCCTCACCTATGAAGAGAATTTGTAAATTATTTTCGAAAATCCGATGGACCTGTTCATGACTTGATGCTTGAGGTGAGATTCTGTGAAATTTCACAGTTTCAACTGTTACTGTCTATGAGTTATGATTTTTTCAGAGTGGTGCTGTAACTGTCAAATTTTTCAGAAGAAAATTATCACTTCGAAAACTAACAAATTTGGGTATAGGCATTGTTATACGAAGTGTACCTGAAATGTGCTGAAAATTTTTAAAATGTAATAAAATACAGGGTGTTCCATTTGAAATAAGGAAGTTGCCCTTAACTTCCGGTATAACGGAAAAAGACCAGAGGTTGAAAATGTTTCAGTCTGAAGACCATTTTGTAAAACCCACTACCACAAATATTTCAGTAGAGAAGGCCATTTCGTAAAGCCCACTACCAAAGTTTTTATTTTGAATGCTTCTTCATAGATTCCTAACGAACGCTCGTCATGAAAGACTGTATGTATAATCGAAGACTACTTCATACAACCTGTTTCTTCTATAAAATTTTAAAATACGAAAAACCTCCTTATTTACACAAAAAAATCATCTTCAGAAGCCATGTTCATAATGTCAACATCCGTAGAAGAGGAATTATAACTATACCCTCCCATAAAAAAAGAGATATTCAAACGTTCCTTTACATACTGCATAATATTCGAAATATAATAATCTTCGTCGATTACCATTTACTTAGATATATGCATTTTCCCTCTGAGCCTCAACAGCACCTGATCTCATATAAGAAATCTGACAATAGGCCAATTAATCTACATATCACAAAATATATGTATTATCATACTGGTTATGGAATTGCGAATTCGGATTAATAAAAATCTTATTATTATTATTATAATTATTATAAAATGCGTACAAGCATAAAAAGCCTACAAGAACAAAAATATCAGAGTAAAATACGACAAATAGCATAAAAACAGGAATGAATTGGATACAAGGAGAAGATCGTCTTAGATGTATCAGGCTATGCTGTAAAACACAGGTCTAGGGTAGCTTCTGATGCCGACTGCCGGAATTAATGATCTCAAGAATCATAGGTGTTTTTTTTGGAGGAGTGTAAACTATCAGCCTGGAGTTTCCTTCATGGTTTCTGGAAATAGAATTTCGATCAGGAATTGAAAGGTTTAGTGCATGAAACCCTCAATTAAATTTCTAATTGAAGTCATCATTGGAAAGAGTAGCAAATTTTAACACCTTGACACTCTAATTTCTCCATCCGGTGACAATTTATGTTCAATAGCAATGATTCAGTATTTTCATTCATTCATTCCAAAGATAGGAAAGCAAAACCTCATCAAAACCTTCAAGTGAACCGTATTCCTTGATTCATTAGTATCTTGAAGTATCTCCTATGTTGGTGTTAAAACTTCTGTAGATGACGTCCGAATAAGAGCTTTCAATTTGCTAACCCTTCTTAGCACTTACAATTGAATTTCTATTAAGAATCAAGAATCGACTTCCATTATCATTGTAGTAAAACTCTCCTCAAAGGTTTAAACAGTTGATATTGTTTGCCATTGGTCCTCTTCGTTTTCAATCAACTTCCACTTCAACTCTCATTTATTTTCCAGATTGTAAATGAAGTAAGCATCAATCCACTAAGCAGATTGTACTACTTTTTGAATAGAGTCAGAATTCCTTTCGTGACTGAAATCCTTCATCATTGTAAAACTGCCGTCCAGTTGTGCTAATTCCATAGCAAATCCGCTTTCTCCAGCATTTCGAAACCCTTGATCCACTTTCCATTAGCGCAGCTCATTCAAATTTAAATTTCATATTGAAATGTCAAAACGTGAACCATACCATATATTTTCCCATTTTCTTCGCTGCCAAATCAAATAACAACAACCGTTGCGGGAGAGTTTACGTGTTATTACATATACTTGCCAACGTTTCGGAACTCATCCCAAGCTCTCATGTTTCTGTGTACACAATTTGAATAATTAAATCAAATTTTGGAGGACTTATTTGTCCGCTTCAATTTTCATTATTTGTTCTTCTGTGCCACATTGAATATACAATTATACGTATGAGTATAAAGAATTTCAAAGGGTTTGTGTACAAGAAGATTATTCTAGATGGATAATGAGGTCTCAAGTTCATGAATGACTGCGAAATTACCAAAATGAATCAATAGATCAATAGATATTTTAATATGCTCTAGAAAGAACAATATATGTTTCAAATCAATTCAATCCCATCGATAAAGGTTGCAAGTCGTGTTCGGGTCTCTAGTCAGGCCAATGGCTCTTTTCTGGATGGAATCCAGCAACTTCAATACCCCAAAGAAGGTCTGATCTGAGCTTTATGAAGCATCAGAAGTTGCTGAATTGTGTACAGTTTTCTGGTTCGGAACAGTCTTCAAAACTTTTGAGAAGCAACCTTCGCAATTCCGGTGACATGATTGCGCCAAGACATATTTTAACCTCCAACAAACGTATGGAAGCAGAAAACGGAATTGTCTGACTCTCTGGATCAAAGAAATTCATCTTTTTGAAGAAAACTGATGCCTGGTTTTTTGTGACATTGAATTGAACCCTGGGGAACACGAGCGATGATGATAAAAGTATTAATATAATAATAATAATAATAATCTTTATTCATCCTTTAAGATAATACACATGATATAGGACAAGTCATAAAATGTAAATAGACAGACATATATAAGTACACATATATACATATACATACGATAAACACATAACTATATTTCTTTAAACATATCGTCCATACAAACAAGCAAACAACAAAATAAAAAAAACTAGGAATTACCAAAATATTCACTAATGTCATAAAAGCAAGACTCCACTAAATAGTTTTTCAAACTTGCTTTGAATATGTTAATATTTTTTTCGTTTTTGATATCACTTGGGAGATGATTGAAAATTCGTATTCCATTATATTTAGGACTGCTTTCGTAAAGTGATGTACGGTGCTTTATACTTCTAAATAAGTCACCATGCCTCGTAGCATAGTCATGAGAGTCAGAATTTTTTGAGAAGCTCTTGATGTTGAGTTTAACATATGTTAGAGTTTTATAAATGTAGATTGATGGTACTGTCAGTAATTTGAAATTTTTAAAATTATTCCTACACGTCATTCGGTAATCTAAGCCAAAGATTAGACGAATTAGTCTTTTTTGACTGATGAAAACTCTGCGAGCGTTGGCCGTACTTCCCCATAGGACAATATTATAAGAAATATGTGAATATGAGAAAGCATAGTACACGTTTATTAATTGCTCTAGTGTGAGTATATTTTTCAGCTGCAAAATTGCATAATAACTACTATTGAGTCTCTTACACACCTGGAGTGTGTATTCCACTTCAAATTTACATCTAAATATGTGCCCAGAAATTTTATTGAATCCGAAAAATATATATTTTTGTTGTTTACGTGAACAAAATAATCATTTGAAATTTTTGTACGAGAATAAAACTGTAGGCACACTGTTTTGTCAGGATTGACAATTAAGGAATTGTCACTACACCAATCAGTATATTCTTTCGACAAATTATTCATTTTCTGCACAAGTTCTTCTGGGGTTTCGGCATCAATGGCAATTGTCGTATCATCTGCGTACAAAAAAATGTGTTCAGTGCTCAAATAATTTGGTAAATCATTGACGTACAGAAGAAAAATCAAGGGACCTAAAACTGATCCTTGAGGAACCCCTAAATCAACATCAAAAAGTTGAGATCTGCAATCATCCACTTTTACGCAAACTTTCCGATACTCAAGATAAGATGCGAGCCACGACAAAAAAATGCCCCGAAATCCCAGTCCAGATAATTTGCCCAGAGCAACATTAATATTGATAGAATCAAATGCCTTAGAAAGGTCAAAGAAGAGTACCCCCACAAACCTTTCCCGGTCCAATGCAGTATGGACGTAATCGAGAAAAGCCACCGAGACACTCTCCGTCGATCTTCCATGGCGAAATCCATGTTGATGCCTGCTTATAACATTATGTTTATCAAGAAAACCAAGCATCCTGGTATGTATGCATCTCTCAAAAATCTTACATATGACAGTTGGTACTGTAATCGGCCTAAAGTTTTCTAACAATGTTCGTCTGCCTTTTTTATATAATGAAGTGATAATACCAGTCTTTAATTCCCTAGGAAATTTACCATATTCGATACTCATGTTAATCAAATCTGAAAGAGGACTTACAATAATGAGTCCAATAGTTTTTATAATTTTTGTTGAGAGACAGTCAATACCTACAGATGTAACGTTCTTTAAAGAACGAATCACATCTGACACTTCATGCTCATCCACAGGGGCAAAGTAAAATGTATTATCAATGTTCACAGAAGTAAAGTTATTAAAATAAGTGCTGTTATAATGCGAGATTACGGCATTTTTTGCTGCAGATGAAAAAAATTCAGCAAATGCGTCAGTTATATTCTGCTTATTGTTAGAGAGATATCCATACACAAAAATGTACTACTTCCGGAGCTTAGTATAAGCTAGGCTTAGTAATGTTCAAGATCCTGAAGAGTCATAGCATCATCACCAATGTTGGAGATAATACCAACCTACAAAACGAAAGTTACAAGAAAACACTAGGGAGTACCCTGAAACTGGAGGAAAGACCATAAGAGAACTTCTTTTCTGGAATCATGGACCAAAAATGGTTTTCAGAGAGAAATGACTGTTGAAAAAAATTTAAGATGAAAAATAGTTTGAAAGTTCAACCCTAGAGATGAAGTGGCAATGTTGGGAAACTGAGAATAATTTTCCCAAAATTGAGATTTTTAATAATAATAATAATATTTCTCATATTTTCTCATACACGGATATAAATTACATGGGGTGCTATCGAAAATAACAAGATAATCACAGAAGCCATAGAAATTTATAGCTTGTTCGTGATTGTACAAGTGCAAAGTACAATGTTTTCAAATGCTGAATGTCAAGAAAGTTTTTTAGGCGATTGAACTTAGAAAGTGTACCTCTAAACTTTCTGATTATTTCTTTCATCTGTAGGTGCCATCAAAAATGCCTATCTATATAGATACCTAGATATTTTATTGACTCGCTTTCAGGTATGTGATTCTTAGTTTCTATATTTAAGTATCCCATATTAGATAATGTACTGCAATATGATGTGAAGGGTAAATATTTGGTTTTTTCTAAATCGATAGTGAGTCTATTGTGACGGAACTATTTTTCAATTTCAATAAAATCTTTTTCTGCAGAAGCTTTTAGTTGGTTCCATGAAGACTCGGTATACAAGAGAGCCGTATCGTCAGCAAAGCCCAAAATTGTACCTTTTGTTGGTATCTGTAGCAGCTCATTTAGAAATATTGATAACAGAATTGGTCCTAGAACCGTTTCTTGAGGAACACCGTAAGTGACAGTTCTGGGATAACTTATAATTCCATCGATACTGACTCTCTGCTCTTGGTTACATAAATTGCTTTCAAAAATGTCGTAAGCTTTTCCGCGTATTCCTGAGATGGAAATCTGTTAGCAATTATACACATAAAAACATACATGCCTTCGAAGTGAATACTTCACAATTTTGAAAGTGTTGAAGTAAACACAAAATCAACTCATCCTTTGAACTTAATCTGCTGGATGATAAAAATTGCAGAATGAAACGGTATAGTTCACAGGACAGCGAACTGATTTACGACACTATTATACAGTAAATGATCACCCTATAAATCGTATGATGATATTTACTTGGTTTAATAAACGAACATGAATCACCGTAATGTACTGTTTCTACCGTGACAGTCGAACATAATTTATTCACCGAATGGCAACTTTTGAACATTTCTGATTAAAATCGAGATTTATCTGAAATGATGATGATTTTCAGTTCCAGAAAATTCAGCTTTCAATTTTCATATTAATTACTCAAGAAAAAAATTTGTACCATATTATTTTTCAGGAATGGCTCCCTGACTGGTGAAACAAATGCACTAGAGAAGATAATAAAGAACTTTTATGATAACAGTAATTATCAGTGGCCTGTATCTGTAGAGTAAGGAGGGTGAGTGTGAGCCCACGCACTTAGGCCACATGTGACCCATTGTACATCCTCCCAAGGAGTTGTCCTTCTAGGTCATCGTCCATCCTGTCCTTTCCTGGAAGGTGGACAAGTCACTAGGAGATATCTCCTTTATATTGACGATAACTTCGGACACTCGCATAGATCAGTTTCCTCTTCCTGTTCACACATCCTGCATAGAGGTGTGTCCACTAGCCCTATATTGTGGAGGTGTTTCCTTAGTTGACAATGGCCAGTCAGAAATCCTACTGTTAAGCGTAGATTTTCGGCGCTTCGGCGCCAGCTTCTCAGGTTCGCCCAGGGTGATCCTGGCAAGATTGCATCCTTTGATTCCATTCTATCTCTTTAGGAATTGAGCATTGGTGTGCCATTTGGCTAGTTCCGCATCTGTCGAAGTCACCAGGCCGTAGGTGCCACTAGGTCCTAAAATTCTTAGTCCAGCCGCTTCCTTGACTAAAGAGTCGGCAATGTTATTACCTTTACTCCTGTCGTGCCCTTCAACCCACCTCAGGATAATGTTATTATCTACCGAGGCTTTGTCTAAATCTTGGTGACACACTAGTACTAGCCCTGAGGTAACACGTCCGTTCAAGGCTATTAGGGCTTGTCTGCTATCAGTGCAGATTGTTATGTTTTTGCCAAAAGTTCCTTTCCTTGTTATTTCTTTCATGGCGATTGAGATACCAGCCCGTTCTGTTGTACCCTTTTTTTTTGGTATTCTCTGTGCCTACGGTTTCTCAGTATTTTTTTGAGAGCAAATGGGTCGTGAGTTATCAAATAAAAACTTAAAAGGTGGAATTATTTCTAGTTGAGGAAAGGGCGCCAATTAGTTTGAGGTCATACGTGAAGATTTAGATAATATATATGATTAATCAACTAATAAATCAATTATTATTAGAAATAGATGGAGTATCAAGAAAAGAAAGAATATTGTTGAGACTTATTATCTTGAAATAAACATTTTACATATATACAATCAAAAAAAAATAATGTATCTTGAATGATTCGCAAAATATCCGCAATTATAGCAATAATTTTTCTATATATATATATAAATACACCTCGGAGGAAATAAATAATAAGTAATTACCATAGCATTCGCATTTGTATGTTCACGCTTTACACCATGAATATATTTTTTAATGATAAATTATACATGATCTTTCAACTTTTGAATGTAACTTTTCAAAGAAATGAAAAACGAAGGTCACACCTTGACAAAATCATCTGCAAACCTGATGGTTGAAAAATGGAGGATTCCATCCATAAACCATGTCCTAGATATTGAAATTGGTACTTCAACTTGGTTGTCCCAATATCTCTGATTACATAAATAATTTTTAACGGATCAATTCTCTACCCCAATATTTTCCACGAAGAATGTTGTGTGAAATAGGAACACAAAAAAAAGATAAAAGAAAAGAGACCTGGAAGTGAACCGAGGATTCATAACAAATTGACTTGAGTGAGACAAGGAAAGCTTACCTTGGATTATGTGTGGCCTCAAAGTGAGATTTAATGTTTAACTTCCAAAATTAATCTGTTGGGATACTTTGCATTTAACAAAACTCGTTGTTTGAAATTTTTCTCAAATCCATAAAATATGTATCAAATTCAACAGCTTAAAATTTCTTGTATGCACTCAACAGTTTTGTTGATAATTCCTTTTTCGAATCTCGGAAACAAAAGTCCTTTTATTAATTCTCGTGTTTCTCCAGCAGAAAAAACAGGTATGCAAAAACGCCATGGATTTAAATAAAAAAGGATATACCAGTGAACCTCAATAGTTTGAATTGAATAATTTCATGGTTGGGGTATGGTTAACTGAATTCTTTTATTACTTGTTAACTTATTCTGAAAGATAGAGACTTCTGTATGTGAAAAGTGGAAATGTATCGCATAGTGACTATTCCTATCATCTATTGTTGATTTTACTGAATGTTGAATTTTATAGACATCAAAACATTTTAATAGTCTCTGTATAATGGAATTTTTCTAAATACGATGTACACTTGGTGTCATACAAGCTGTCCTACTTATTTGATCTTTTTTTTCTATTTAGAAAAACCCGCATCAGCCGCAGCTATTAGCGGCAAACATATAAAATATATCTGAAACATGCAGTTGTTTACATTAGAGTTTAAATAAAAGGTTACATTCTTCAAGAAATCCAACAATATTTTTGGTATTGTAATTTTGGAAAATTTCACATACTTTGAAATGAATTTTATTGTTCAGTCTCTCAACTGTGAACAGTGGGTACAGAACATGCTTAACAGTCACAAGCACATTTTGGTGGATGTTCTTTCCTCAATAAATGTTCATGCGTAAGGCGAGTGTGGCCCAATCTCAATCTGGTAATTATGACTTGATGGAAGCGGTTTGTTGCTTTGTTGTTCCAAGGATATAATGTAGCCTTGATTTCCTTAAGTTTGGAAGGTTTTTGAGACCAGTGGTGATTCCACATTTCTACAATTTTGCAATGGAAATAGGATTTGAGATTCATCGGCAATGCTTTCATACTGAGATTACATGCTGAATATTCTACAGCTTCTCTGGCAAGTTTATCGGCTATATGGTTTCCAGAAATCTCAGTTTGTGAAGGAACCCATAGGAGAGTTACTGTCCTGTTATCTAGTTGATTCATCTCCTCTTTAATCATATTTACCAGTACGTGATGGGTATATATTTTCGACAAAAAAATAAGGGAGTTGAGAGAGTCCGTAATTATCAAAAACTCTTTACCAGATGCCATTTTAATGAAGGAAAGAGCTTTATGGATGGCATAAAGTTCTCCAGTGAAAATAGTGGCAGATTCATGTAAAGAATATTTACAGGCGGTCTCGTTTGTTACGAATGCACATCCTCTACCACGAGTTGTTTTTGAGGCGTCAGTGAAAATTTTCTGGTGAAGTCGGTATTGGGACATTATAGTTTGGTAATCAGCTTGGATCAGCTGGAGATTCATAGTTGCTTTGCTGATGGATAGTAGCTGAGTATTTATATTCGGTAAGGGAATACGCCATGGAGGAGTTCTTTTTGAAAGTCTGGATTGAATTTGTGGAAACTCTTGCATCTGTATGAGGTTGAGGAAAAGCATTTTTCGTTCATGAATGGAATATTTGCTTTTGTAGTGGGAGTGACTGGAACAATGAAGGGTTGTTGAGTTTGATGGACTTGTCGCCTGGCCGCATATGATAGTGTCAGTTCATGTCTTCTAAGCTTTAAAGGTAACTCTCCAAGTTCACAGAGTAGGCTGTCAACCGGACTTGTGATAAATGCTCCAGAGATGATTCTGAGTGCGTTGTTATGTATTGTATTCAGAGCTTTGAGGGTGATTTTCTTTTGATTATATCTTCAAGTAATCAACTGTGACAAATTGAATTGTTACACTGTTTGGACCACGCTGGTATTTTTTACCATTCCCCACTTAATCTTTAGACTTATTGATCTGTAGTACACTCCACACCCTGAGCCTTCTTTGGTTTTTGACCCCAATTGACACATTCCTACTTTGAGGTTCACACGAAACCTCCTTAACGTACAGGTCCAGAGGGGTCATACCCGTAATTAATTCAATTGCCGCGGTTGATGTTGTTCTCATGGCTCCTGTGATATTTAAACAAGTCGATCGCTGTATTTGATATAATTTTTGGATGGCTGTTGCTTGTAGAACTTTCGATCCCCATGCAATGGCTCCGTACGTTAACATAGGTCTTATTATTGCAGTGTAGATCCAGGTGACCACAAGAGGTGAAAGACTCCATGTGCGTCCCACTGTCCTCCGATATTGCTCATGAAACACATATGCTCTTTTTGCTCTATTTTGTAGGAGAGAGTTCCATGTTAGCTTCCTATCGAGGATAGTACCACTTCTTCAGAGAAGTTTAGTTGGCTTTTGAAGATTTCGGGAGGTTTTAAGCCCGATAAACTTCTTTTCCTGGTGAAAAGGACCATCTCAGTCTTCTTCGGATCAATCGACAGTGAGTGTTCCTCACACCATGTTTCTATCAATTTGAGCACATCTCGAGCTCTATCGCAGAGTGTGTATACTAAATTGCCGTCATCTGCATATGCAATTGTGTAGAATCCATTATTGTTGAGGTGATTGATCAGGAAATCCAGAACTATGTTCCATAGTAAGGGTGATAAGACCCCTCTCGGTGGACAACCCCTCATGACTGTTTCTCTCATTGAGATGTCTTCTACATTGATACGTATTGCTTCACTTAGTGGCCTATATAACTTACCCTCTGGTGGGGGTGAATCATAATCCAACTTTTTCATATGTATACACTGTTTCCATATACATATATTTGAAATGAAAGGGAAATATTCCTAGGAGTTTTTTGAGATAGAATATTTTGGGCATTTTACTGAAAACAGTTACTCTCACATGAACATTCAAAAACATACATTTTGTTCATTAGATAGTAAAGTTATCTTGACATTGTTATCTAATGTTGGGAACGGAATTGTTTACACTGTAGAAAGAGGGAAAACTTGAGCCTTTTCATAAGATGGTGATTGTATAAGATTGAACCTCGAGGGTTATTATATTTAGGTACATTGAAGACAGAAGACTTCTATTCAGGAATGACTGAAATAGAATTGTTCGGTGTGATGAACCTATTCATCGTTAAGAATGTATTTCAGTAAATAATCGAACCGACAGGATGTTTGTAGTTTGTGGTTATTGGTGAGCATACGGCCATACCGAATAAGCTGAGGGCTATAAAAATTTGATTGTTTTCAAATAGGGCCATAAGTTCTGTCGCGTTCAGAAGTTGTTGTTACAATCGTTACCGTTTCAAAACAGACATAGTAGATACACGAAAAATAAACCGATATAAACGTGATGTTTGTCTGATGTCAATTCGTGAGTCATTTTTTAAATAATAATGTGTAATGTGTTAGATTTTGAACACGAAATACCTTCTCTTGTTGAGTATTTTTTAATTATTGGGAGAACTGGAAAAATTAAATATGATTATTTGTTATACCACAATAATGAAATTTCATATTTTGTAGCATGTAGTTATGGAATCCTGTGCTGAATTAAATTGAGTTTGAAACTTTGACAAGGAAATAATCGTTTTATTCCTAAGTAAGTATTCCGGAGTACTGGAAACAAAGACAGCTCAAAGGGTTTCAAAACTTTCAAAAATAATCTACAGTCCATCATATTTTGATGTTCTGCCTCGGAATCAACATCAGCCAGGTCAACAGGCGAGTCTTGAACAGCAGAAACATCAGTTTGAAAGTTGAATCCAACCTTGGTTCTCTTCAAACTCCGTAAAGAAACAGGTCTCATAATAGGCATCGAAAATACCAAAACTATCACCAAGGTGTAATGCTTCCCCAAACCACACATGAAAAATTCATGAAGCTTTTGAATACTTTAGCAATTGCAACTACTCTCCACCACTTGCTAATACTTACATACTCACAAAACATGAATATTCAATCCTGATTATGAATCTTCAATCGCCCTGTATGTTTTGTTCCTCTATTATCTTTGCAAAACGAATCTTC
Source organism: Leptinotarsa decemlineata (assembly GCF_025532065.1). NCBI lineage: Eukaryota > Metazoa > Arthropoda > Insecta > Coleoptera > Chrysomelidae > Leptinotarsa > Leptinotarsa decemlineata. Next base: position 2,657,228 of record NW_027412688.1, on the reverse strand, counting down.
AAAGTCATTTTTACATTCAAGCCCTTTATATTTCCGAACCACTCACTTTACAAAACAACGGTTGCAAGTCTGCCGTTTTATGTTGAAACTTTCGTCAAAGCCATTATTCACCATCTCCTCAATTCCGACCGAAACATAATTTCGTTACCTGTTACATTTCCTTTGACGGAGGATGATACCCAAATCATACTTTCCAACCCCATTGTCTCCCCTAGGCCACCACCATTACGCTATTTACAACTCCCATTATCCCCACATACATGCCGTTGCCATTGTATTAACCTCTGTTATATTGTTTCTTGTTACGTCCCATGGTTTTACTCGAATCAATCGAGTCTCTTTTTTGAAAGTCGTAGGCAACAGATTCACTTAAGATGATTTTTTATCAAACAATTGTTTTCTTATATTTGCACGAAATTTGGTACCCAGGGTTGTTTGACGTTTTTTCGAGATAAAATTAACTAAATTACGAAAAACTTATGACAGAAACCAACCATGTTTTGAAAAATATCAACAATTTGTATCAGGAAAACGAATGATTATTCGATAAACATTTTATAGAAGAAAGTTGTTTATTTTGACATCACATGCCTAGTTTTTGTAATGTTCTCAGCAACTTCACTTAATGCCCTTGGAGCTAAGTAATTGGATATAGAAAATTGTAAATATTTCGAAAACGACCACCTCCAGCGTTGTTGACGAAGTGAACCGTCTTTCACTCCGTCTGAGAATTAGATTTTTTCATGGAAAGTATCAAAAGTTCACTGTCAAAAAAGTTAGAGTATTTTGACATAAACAATGACAACTTACGCAGCGCCCTCTGGATGTTACATTCCATTTGAATTCCAAGACATGGGTTATATCTTCACCGGCAGCAGGAGGTTGCATATCTTAATGAGGATCTTGACGTGATTTTGAATTGGGGTGGAAGTAATAAGGTTCAATTCAATGCCACGAAAACCCAGGCATTGGTTTTCTCCAAGAAGATAAATTTCCCCAAACCGGGCATAATAATGTCAGATCAAACAATTCCGCTTTCTGCTTCGATAAGTTTGTTGGGGGTTAAAATGGACACTAATAGCGACACAATCATGTCGCTGGAATTGCGAAGGCTGCTGTTCAAAAGCTTAGAACACTGTTCCAAACCAGAAAACTATATACACCTCAGCAACTGATGATGCTCTATAAAGCTCAGAGCAGACCTTCTTTGGACTATTGTTCTTATGTATAGAGTTCCACCCCTATGCATACCCTGAAGCTGCTGGATTCCATTCATCCACCTGACTAGAGACTAGAGACACGAACATCATTTGCAACCTTGATAATCTGGAACATTGAAGAGGAGTTGGAGATTCGTCTCTTCTTTATAGATACTTTCACGGAAGGTGCGGGATTGATCAATCCCGCGGGATTGGATGAGCTGCGGAATTGCGATCCCTATCAGAGTGCTGGTGCTGGAGTGCTGGGATTTTTTCAACTAGTGCACCAAAACGTGAGTTGTAGAAATCAGAATTGCATCTTCCATTGACCTTTGCTCTCTGTGAATTATCACTAGGATCATTTAAGAGAAATTCTGCTTAGGCCGATTCCTACGTTGGCAGAAATGAATTTTATCTCGTAATATCCGTTTTTCTCGAAAAATATTTTTCGTAATCGAATATGTTTTCACGACTCACGAGGATTGCCAGTTCTACGTAATGTTTTACTCGACTATATTCCCACATGTATACCAGTCTCTATGCTATCAACCAGATATCCTCTGTTATATTGTTTCTCGTACAACCCGTAGTTCGTTACTCTCACCGAAATAATTACGAAGACAAATGAGCAATAAAGAGGCAGTATGGAACTATCAAGAAAGAAGTAAATTGAAATAACGAGATGTCTTGCGTTCCGACATAAAGATAAAACAAATTCGTTTCCAAGTTTATCGTATCATTTTATAAGGTATCATGATGAAAGTTTTGTGAGCCGTCTCATTTTCATAAGTAATTGCTTTTTCGGATCCCAGCAAAATAAACGCATGCCTTTTCGAGGTCAGACGGTTTCGGCACACAATGTCTTCACAAGGTTTTTTTAATCGCTTGGAACCATTCATTTCAACCATGAGGGAAAAGTCTTTCAAATATATTGTCAACCTTGTCGCTTCCTTCCTCAAAGCAAATGGAATTCACCTGAATTAATGGTATAAATGGACGATTCTTGATATTTGTGTTTTTCGTAGTTATTTCACATTGGACTTGAATTGCTAGAGGACTTGAATTGCTGGAGATCAAATCCATTTGGAAAAACGTGAAGTTCGAGACGTACTGACTTGAACCTCAAAACGATGAGCTGCCACAGTCTCTCGCTTATTTCTGATAAGTACCGCTTTTGGTGGAATCAATTGTATCAAGTCACTTGAACACCCCCGTGAAAGTATCTATAAAAGAGATACAAATCTTCAACCTTTCTTCGATGTTCCAGGCTATCAAGGTTGCACGTGATGTTCGCGTCTCCAACTAGGTGGATGGCTCTTTTCTGGATGAAATCCAGCAACTTCAGGGTATGTTTGGAGGCAGAGCTTCATATACGAGAACAATACTCCAAAGCAGGTCTGATCTGAGCTTTTTAAAGCATTAAAAATTGCTGAGGTGTGTACAGTTTTCTGATTCGGAACAGTGTTCACAGCTTTTGAGAAGCAACCTTTGCAATTCCAGCGACTTGATTGTGCCGAGACATATTGGTGTCCATTTCAACTCCCAACAAACTCGTGGGTTCCCCTATCCGCCACCTAGGGAAACGGCCAGGGGACTGGGGGCCCTGTCTGGGAAGGCAATATGTGGCCTTACGGACGGAATCACCGGACTCCTGGTCAGTGGCAGAAATAAGTAGGGTGAGGGGAACTAAACCTCTTCAGAAGCCTTTGCGAAACATGCCACCGTGGACCAGCCCATCCAAGCTGGGGTGTTAGTGGTCGTGCCGACAGCTGAATGACCGCAGAGTGATATGCGGTTACGAAAGATTTCCTTGAGGAGCCGGGCGAAACCTTATTGTAATCAGCCTTCCTCTGGTAATGCGGGGCTCTGCAGAGGTGACCAACTCTTCCCTTGCTACTCGTGGGAACACACATATATGAAACAATAAAACAGATACAACAAAAACCAATCCCGAGGCTGAACAGAAGTGCTCACCTCAATCTATGGCGGTGGCTGGGGATAAACAGAAATGTCCCCCCAATCTACCGCTCGGAATGAGGCTGGACATAGCAGATCACCTCGTGATGTTATACAAAGGCGGCGCATTTGCGGCGCTGAGGCCAAAAGAAGAAAGAGAGCACTTCCACTGGGGGAACCCCAGGAAGGTTGAAGAAGCCGCGCAACGACAGTAATGTCGCTGCAACTTCCAAAACCTTCGCGGTGGCCGCTGTGAGATACCTCAAGGTTGCCAAAGTTTTGTCGAGTCTTGCCGATCCAAAGGAAATGTTTCCTAGTGACATATACACCTTCCTGGAAAGGACAGGATGAATGATGACCTAGGAGGACAACTCCTCGGGAGGATGTGCAATGGGTCACATATGGCCTAAGAGATGTGGGTATACATTCACCCTTCCTACTATACATATACAACTGACTATACAACTGACATTATTATGGCCGGTTCAGAGACATTTATCTTCTTGGAGAAAACCTATGCCTGTGTTTTTGTGGCATTCAATTAAAATGTTGTTAAAAAGGCCACGGACGATGTAATTTGTTGTTGCTGTTGTTACGAAGGTCTTCACAAGTACTTACAAAAAGAAAGCTTTGTCTTCAAATGAACCTGGTGAATCAAACGTCATGATGGTTGGACAAAGAATAATCTGCTCGCTTCCCAGCATTTCAAAATCAATATTGATCCGACAGACTGGAGGAGACTGAATGATGAATAGAAAATAAATATTTTGGTATGAAATTTCGATATATTCATCTCTCCGAACTACCTGCACCGTAGGTTTTAATCAATACCTTCCGAAAAACAACTATTCTCTCTGCTAATACCACCACGCTGGATACCTCACAGAGGTTAGTCTGCAAATTTTTCTTGTTCATCCAGCAGCAGGATCACGCTCAAACCAATGAAGTAGATCACTTAGAGAACGGTTTGGATGTTTTACTCCCCATCAGTACAGGAAAGACCCAACCTAAACAGCAGTATGCTTTGGAGTCGATTGATTGCAACATAGCTCAGCTGCATTTATGAAATCTTCGTCTAAGAAAATATTGTTAGCTGGTAACAGCTCTATCTCGCGAACAAAGCCCCCAAGCAGAGAAAAACATCTCATGTACCAATACTCTAACAGAGATCAAACTGTGTCTGAACAATGTATCGATGAGAGATTCAAAGGTATTAGAAAATGCATATTTCGAAATAAAACCCCAAAATACTAATATCTCTCAACTACCTACAGCTCCATTTACACCGTCTAATACCACGGGGATATTTAATTATATCCGACAGACATTAATGTGAAATTCGTCAGAGACAGAGAGAGAGACAAACGTGATTCCCCGATATGACACTCTATAACTTTTTTCAATATTGTATTGTGTTGGTTTTGTTCGGGACTTTGGTTATTGAAGTTTTAGTATTTGTTTTCAATATGTATCTAATATGTCTGGTTGTTTTTGAAAAAGCAATATTATCAACACGAAAAAACTACTTTTCGAGCCCTAAAGAAGAATTGAATTCGAAACGTCGGTGAGAAACCAAGTTTTTTTAAGAAAAAATGTATCCTGTTACCCAACAAATCTTTTTGTAGTCTAATAAATAACGTCAGTTCTGAGTAATTCAGTATTTAAAATTTAACAGATAATACGAATCAAGTAAGTATCATTTCAAAGTCAATTTTTGGATAGTTATCAATGCCTATAATGTAGACGTTACTGGTAAAACTGTATCAAATAATAATTCTTTTTCAGGGGTACTAGAATGGACTAGAATACTGTGCAAAAGTAACAGCCATGAAAAACTAAAATGGAACATTTCACCTTGAAAATTACACTCCTTTTCCATTCAAAGTCATATCGAAGCAATCATCGAATTTTCAAATTGAAGGTAATAGGAAAATCGATGCTCATTCAATATTGAATAATATTCTCGGAAAACTTGATAACCGAGTATTTCAATGTATGATGAGCTGTTCCTAGAAATTTCCTTCACGATATTATACGATGAAACATAAGTATACCAATTAGTTTCTACTGATCTACTTTTGAAAGTTATATTGTTCTATTTAATGTGTGTATCCAAAACCCTCCATCTGAAAATACTTCTATTTTATTTCATGTCACTATCTATGGCATGATATAAACATTTATCGTTGAGAAAGTAAATATACTCGCATATATAATACAACTGACATTCAACAAAAACTATTTAGCATGTTTCAACAACCTTCCGTTCAAATATTTCGAATTCAAAATCCTTATCTGCCAATAGCCACTCCAAACCAAAAAAAAAGTCATCTGGGTGATTATTACAGTTCATTTTATGATTTTCACCATGGAGGGTTTTGCAAAAACCGCGACTATATAAAATATCTTTCTCAATCGTGAAATAAAGGTTACTTCTGAATTACAACTATTTAATATTCTAACACATCACCTACTTGTATGCCTACTTTGTAATAAATGCATCATATCCGATGTTTCATATAGGTCAAACTGAAAGAACGTTCAAAGCCCGCATGAAGGAACACAAATAGTTTCCAGAATGGATAAATAAATTCCACATATGCCACTCATTCAATCACAGGAAGACCTGAGTTCAACAATGAGTTCAAGCCCATTCATCCAGAAGAATCTTTTGAAACTTAACCTGTTGGAGAGTATGGAAATGAACAAATTCAAAAAATCTCAATTTCTCATGAACAATCAGGAAGAAGTTGCCATTTCAGAGCTTATTCCAAACTCTAACTCTACTGATTATCTAGGGTAATTTTCGAGTTCCTGTGAAACATGAAACTGGTGTTGGTTCCTCGTCGACGAAAATCCGTTGAAGCCATCTTGTACAACTTGAGAAATGACTTACTTAGTCTAGCACTACTATTGATTTCTGTGGCTGGTCGAAATAAAGCTATCTGATGTTGGATAACCAATGCTTTGCCTTTGGTTCCATTCGAAATTATTATAGAAAACGCCAAACAATGAGGTGAAAAAACGACCTGTAAGTATTTTAGAAAGGATTTACATTTTTCTGATTCATGCATATATATATAACACAATTTGTCACGTCAATCTAGACTCATTCAAACCCTTATTAAAATGTTCGACCAATTTTCCCGAACAAAAGCATCCAGGATAAAAAATACGGAAATGAGCATCACCAACTGTTTCAGTGGAAACAATTGAATCCCCCGTGTGGTATATATATATATCAAAAAAATGTTCATTGTTTCACATTCCTGGAATATTAAACTGCTATTTCAAAACCACCTGGAGGATACTGGAAAAGAGCTCTATTTTATTGTCACATACCGTTCCATCAGGTCCATTTATATCGTTTCGCAAACTCTTGGGAAAACCCGTATGGAGACTGAAATTATGAATAGCTCCAGAGACACAGGCAAAATCCGCGTGTCAATAAAGAAAAAACGATGAGGTGGACGCAGGTACATATGAAAAGGGGAAATATACGAGCAGGAAATATGGCAGGTACATCAGTGTATTTGTGGACTTTGGTTCTGTGAATTCGAAAACACGTATCCGGTGCGAGTTCCATTGAAATTAATTGGCGTGAAGTTATCCACAGATTTCTGGCCACACATGCCGACGTAGAGGAAAATAAAAATCTGTGGTTGGGATACAAAATTATTAGCACCCGTACTAATATTTGTGGCTGGAAATACCTATTCACTATAGGTTGAACGTGAAATTATCAAGACTATTTGGTGTTTAACATTTTTATAGAGTCTTGAGAAGATTGAGGCGTTGATAATCCTTTTCTCATCAACAATACAGATTTAGGGAAAAATAAAATTGAAAATATTAGACTTACTTTCCAATACCCCATATAGAAATGATATCCGATGATGTGCGTCCATCAAAATCACACAACTTCCATAGTTTTTTGAGAAGATTAACTTGGTGATACCAGTTTTCTTGTCATCTAAACAGATTTCGAAAAAGAAATTGTTGAAACAATCAGACTCATTTTTTGAGATTCCTTGTAGAATTGGAACCAGAAGATGTGCGTTCATTAAAATTACACAACTGTTATAGAATCTTGGGTAGATCGATAAAATGTAAACCGTTTTCTTGTCACCCATACATATTTCGAGAAAAAAATTGTTGCAACAATCAGACTCACTTTTTAAAGCACCTTGTAGAATTGAAACCATATGATGTGCGTTCATGAAAATCACACAACTCTTATAGAATCTTGGGTAGATCGATATAGTGGAAACTGTTTTCTTGTCACCCATACAGATTTCCAGGAAAAAATATTGAAATAATCAATTGTAGAATTGGAACCATATGATGTGGTTCCAATTCTACAAGAAATCTCAAAAAATGAGTCTGATTGTTGCATAATTTTTTTTATCTAAATCTGTATGGGTGACAAGAAAACAGTTTTCACTTTATCGATCTACCCAAGATTCTATAACAGTTGTGTAATTTTCATGAACGCAGATCTTCTGGTTCCAATTCTACAAGGAATCTCAAAAAATGAGTCTGATTGTTTCAACATTTTTGTTTTCGAAATCTGTTCGGGTGACAAGAAAATTGTTATCACTACGTCAATCTACCCACGATTCCATAAGACTTATGCGATTTTTATGCACGCACATCATCTGGTTTCAATTCTACAAGGGGTTTGAAAAGTTAGTCTGATTGTTGCAACAATTTTATTCTCGAAATCTGTATGGGTAACAAGAAAACGGTTTTCACTGTGTTGATCTATTCAAGATTCTATAAGAGTTGTGTGATTTTCATGAATACGAAGAATCTCAAAAAATGAGTCTGATTGTTTCAACAATTTCTTTTTCGAAATCTGTTTAGATGACAAGAAAACTGTTATCACCAAGTTAATCTTCTCAAAAAACTATGGAATTTGTGTGATTTTGATGGACGCACATCATCGGATATCATTTCTATATGGGTATTGGAAAGCAAGTCTAATATTTTCAATTTTATTTTTCCCTAAATCTGTATTGTTGATGAGAAAAGGATTATCAACGCCTCAATCTACTCAAGACTCTATAAAAATGTTAAACACCAAACAGTCTTAATAATTTCACGTTCAACCTATAGTGAATAGGTATTTCCAGCCACAGATATTAGTACGGGTGCTAATAATGTTGTATCCCAACCACAGATTTTTATTTTCCTCTACGTCGGCATGTGTGGCCAGAAATCTGTGGATAACTTCACGCCAATAAGATGTTATTGAGTGTGTATGATATAAATTCATTTTTTGAGTGTTCTGTCGTCCACAAATTTTTTCTTTTGATATATATATATATATATATATATATATATATATATATATATATATATATATATATATATATATAATTGATAGTGTAACGACCGTATGTATATATAGAATAGTAGTGAATCCCCGAAAAACTACTATTCTATATATATATATATATATATATATATATATATATATATATATATATATAAACATATAAGTCATACAGGATACTGGGAAATAATAAACAAATATGATAGTTTGTGAAGATTATCATTATAAAATTGCTTACCGTAAATTCTGAAGGAACTTTTTATATACCTTTTTCGAGTTACAAAACTAACTTACCTAAGTTCAAGGAACTCACACTGGGAAAAACCAATCAACAAATTGCCATCAAACAAGCAGAAAAAGTCCTATATCTAGGGGTTGCAATAGATTGTCATTTAAGATGGAATCATCATATCGATGAAGTAACTGAAAGTTTGAAACCATTGTTATATAGATTAAAATGCGTCAATAGAATATTGGATGCTCGTTCCCTCAAAACTCTATATTATGCTCTTATGGAGCCACAAATGCGATATGGTATCCTTAACTAGTGTGATGTACTTAATACCCATCTTCAAAAACTTGAGATAGTACAGAAAAAAAAATTGAAAATAATTTACCAAAAAAAATATACGTATCCGTCAAAAAAGCTTTTTGAGGATGCAGCTATCCTCAGCGTCAGAAATATATTTACACGACATAGCAATTTTCGTAAGTAAAAATGAATACACCCTTCAACAATTAGAGGATAGTTATCTCACAAGAAACAAAACAAAAATGTTGATACAAATACAATAATGAAAGTCAACTCGATACCACTAATAAAAAATATATTCAAAAAGTATCTCCTCAATGTAGATCATGAAATCATATTAAATATAATTGATCCAAATTTCCACACTTTCATCGCTATATAAATGAAATGAATTTTCGATTCTCCTCTCATTGTCATTTACTTTTTCTCAGGTCCAGAATATTGTAAATATTGTAAACACTCACACTGAAATACTGTTCGAAGATTATTTGTTAACACAATAAGTGTTTATTACCCATATCTAGGACATTCCATTCAATTGATTATTTTTCTTTTTTTGTATTCTATCTGAAATTGCATATGATGTATTTGAAACTCTTTTTATTGCTAGTAAAAATTAGTATATTATGCAACGATCATGTAATGATGGTTATTAAGACACGAGCATTAACCGGGATACGAAACGAGCCGAAGGCGAGTTTTGTATGGTTTATGCGAGTGTATTAATAACCATTACATGAGAGTTGCACATTTACAGTAATCAACTCATATTTTTTAAAAAAAACACGAACTTGATGGTATTATCATGGATATATGAAAACTATAAAGATTCTTATCATATTTATATTGAATATAACAACTGTAATTAATCTGATCTTTTAAAAATATTGGAGTCGATGGTATTCCTCCTTTATGACTGATGTCATTGGTCGGTCGGTAGCCAGGTGGTTCGACATGTGTGCTTTGTTCACTCACTCGAATTGACTGTCGTGTTGGTCGGTGGTTCAAGCCCTAGTCTGAACGATCGATTCTCACTTGCTATCGTCCAACCCGTATTAGGAATCACACGTTGAAAGGTAAGACCTCGTTATTCCTTAGCTCGCACAATTTTCGATTTCTGAGGGTTGTCGTTCGTAGGGGTACGACAGCTGGTTGACGAAAAAACAGATTTTAAACAGATTGGTATTGGCAACTTAATGTTGCTGGATTGCCTTGTCACATAATAGGTTGGTGAGGATTGAAATTTGTTCAAATATTTCTCAATTAAACACACTGTTTCCACTATGAAGAGAGTTAGATTTCCATGAGTGGTAAAGAGTAATCTACAAGAGTCTGTACTTTTTGATTTGCACATATACCTTACGGCTCGTTTTTGCAAAATTAAAATATTTTGTAGTAGATAACCACTATATACGCCCCAAAATGGATGTTTCTGTTGTCAATATTTATTCGACAGTTCTGGCGGGGCGGGCGAAAACGAATTAGAAAGTTGTCGGAAAAGAAATCTCAGAACTGATATTTCATTTCGGGTAACTGTTTTCGAAGACAACAAACATAAAAGTTGGAAATTGTGTTGGTGACCGTCGAATGTGGCGCTTGAAGTTCGGAGAGGTGAGGCCCTTCGAGATGGACTCTCCACAGGCGAGCAAATAGAAATGGGGAAAGAGAAAAGTGGCCATTGTCGTCCGGGCGCATGGGAATTGAGTGTCGACGGTCCTTCCCTTGTCATGCACTGGGGAACCTCTTCGAAATGTTTACTGCTTCGAGAGTGATTATCACTTCAAGAGCCGAGTGTTTTAGCGGAACATTTCCGGAACGTACAGATGATTTTGAGTGGAAAGAGTATATTATTTGGAGCTGATGTTACCATTCAGTGATATAAAAAAGTATCCCGGTTGCAGAAATATTGCAGAAAATCCGGTGAAATACAAATAATTTATACAGTGCATTTCTATGTCCCCCCTTTTATTTTTTTGAACGGATCAAGTCACAAAATTGAAATTTGGGATAATGAAATTGATGCATGAATACTTTATTTTGAAGTGAAATTGATATAGATGAAACTTTCAAGACTGCGATTGGGCGCCAAATTAAACGAAAAGAATGCGCGTCTTGTTACACATCATTTAGAAGCTCCTGACGAATACTTCACAACCCTAGAATATGAAGTCAATATCTTCACCTACTACAAAATGGCGGAACATTCAATAATTTCCTGAAGACAAACAGATTAATATTGTGTAGCACTTTCTCTATTTAATGAAAAGGAGCTAATGCAAACGGCAGCTCTTCGTCGGTTGGCACTATGGATTCGTTTACAAACAAAAGTATATCATTGTACAGTAATTGATTGGTCAAAAAATAGGAGGGGCGCCACTGCAACTTTTAAAATGTCTATGTCAAAGAGTACTCAATTGGAAAGTAACCGAGTAATGACTAAATAGTTGTTATACCCAAAACTATAAGAGACTTTACCATATGATATTATCAAATTGATGAGTGTTAATCAATAAATAAATAAAACATAGTAAAATATACAAACATTTAATATTAATAACTCTTCAATGGTTCAGAGCAAAAGTTCCCAGAAATAAGACTTGTAATTCTAATAATAATATTCAATATTAGATACTTCGAGAGGTTAATTGATTAGGTAGAAGATGTTTCAGGAAATCAATTTCCCAGCGCATAGTACTATGTGGTGGTTTACATATATTCGTTGAAAAACATATACTTTAACCTGAGTGTATCTACAGTGTCACCGATAAAGTCCGCATCAAATGGGAAACTTTTTTATTTATCGTTTTATGTGAAATGTGAAATTTGATTTTGGCAGTAGATTTTGCTCAAGAAATGATGTCAAATGGCGTCTACAAAATAGGTCACGTGATTTCCTTAACCTGTCAAAATTGACATTTAAAAAAAGAAACATCGAAAAATGACATTATTCTTCAAAATATCCAAAAATATCAAAGGATAAAAACATTTTCTTTTGTAATTTTATACCCACACACCAAGTTTCAAACCCATAATAAGTATTTTATATTTTCACTATTTTTCCGCACTCCTGCTTTTTCTACTTATCAAAATTTAAGCACACCTGTACTAAATCATTTATTTTAACTAAACTCGTCACCGAATTTCTTTTTTTGTAATATAATAATATTTTAAGAGCCTCTTTGATGTTAAAAACAAATTTTGAAAAATAAAAGTTGTCAAACTTGATGCAAAGTTCATCTAGTTTCAACGGGGCTTTCAAAACTATACAGTACTTGAGTTTTTTAATGAGCAAATGGCCTCACAATATGAATTAGAACAAAACGGAACATTAGGAAACAATATCTTAGAGTGTTTATTGTTTCTATCTATCTGTTATTTTCATGTTCGCTGAGGGTAGGTCACCACGGAGTGAAATCCATGTTGCTCTAAAACTTTTTTATTTATTTGCAAAATAAAGTAGCAGAAATTTACATGCTACACTAGAAATAATCCTTTTATCTGCCATATGGCAATTCCAACAACCCGATGAGATTTGTCAAGTTATTTTTGTGTCAGTACGACAATGAACATCATTGTTCAGTTAGAATATTCTCATTTAGTTTTCGGTTTCACTAGTAGAAAGATACCCCGTCAACAATATCTAAAATGGCCAATTCTCGTACATTGAAAAAAAAATCAAGCGATTTTTATTTAGGGTGCGACGAGTAACTTTCGGGAGACTGAAAGAATTTTTAATGAACGTTTTCTGAAAATATTTGAGGAAACTCAGGTGGTCGAGAAGGACTACATCAGACTTATTAACTTGCATGAGCCTGAGGGTGGGGAATGAATAGTTCCAATAAATTCGGCACTTTCCCTTCCCCACAACGGATTCAATATACCCCTTAGCGTAGAGGTAGAGCAACATCGGTATCTCGTTTATACTGTAAGAGTGCCCTATATAGGTAGAGATTGCATTTGCTGGACATGCTGATAGCAAGTGCATTATGGTCTCGACGCATCATAGCAGGCTCTGCACCTTGTGACAGGCGACTGTGACTGCAGTAGACAAAGACACCATCCTGGCATGCCAAAATGAACCCCTCGGTTTTTGACTTCGGCCCTTTCGACCTGAGTTAAGTGAAAATCAGGCGCTTTGATTAGCCAATATCTTCGATGTTATTGAAAAGTACCTCATGCATTGACTTATCCTTGTGTTACCGCAGAAGTGAGATGATGTCTGCGGCTTATGTATGAGCCTTTTGCTGAACGGGTTCCATCTCGGTGACAGAGTTGTGATCACCTCATTCAGTGTCGAAAACTGAACCGAGTTCATCAGCTGCCCTGAAGAGGAATGCTTCAATTCCTGCTCTCTTGTCGACGCGGACCATGTAGTGAAGGTGATCCGAACTCCTGACGGCTACATCCAGTAGCATTATGTTACGTAGACACTCCAAACTCCACAGTCGACGGCCTCCCTGTTGTCGGGGGAAGTACAACCGTGGAACGGACGATTTGGAATGCAAACTCTTATGGGGCTGCATCATTTTTCGAGTCTTTACATCGAGTTGATACAGCTTCACCCGAGTCCACTTCACTACTCTAAACGGGTGGAGTTAGAACGGCAAGCATATTTTTTGCAGCATCTTTTTTCTTCCTCGACAGTTTCGATAACCAGATCTGTCGGAGTTTGTGCTGATACTTGCCGCGGAGAGAATTCTTCATTGCTGTTACCTCTTATGAGCGTTGTTCTACCTTGAGGTAAGTATACATTTCTCCGGCATCCTGATGGTGTAGGATGCTTCCATCTACGAGCTACACATCCTCTTTGTAGTCCTTGCATCGTCCTCTTTTGGGATGGACCATTGCACATTTGTCTATCCCGAATTTCATACCGACAGCATGCGTGTACTCTTCTACCATCCTCAATAAACATTACTGTCATTATTATCATCATTGTACGACTTTCACGAGTAAAAAAAGTCGGTTGTCCTTCCATTCTTTCTATAATTTCGAATGTTTCACCTATGCCAAATATGCCAGAAGGGAAACCACCTCATGCCAGTCCGACTCTCAATTATTGCATACCTTTCCAATCCAATATTCAAACTTGTATTTGGACAGCGGAATTTGAAAACCAACAATTTCAGTCTGTAAACATTACATTCGTCGGTGGTTCGCCGCTGAATAATTACGAGGAAAAAACTCCCAGACGAACCAGAGGCGAAATAACAAAAACGAACAGACAAAAATCCATAAAAATGTAATCAATTTGGTAGTGTAGATTTTGTTGAACAGACCATCATCATTCACATCTTAAATGTTTTTCGTCGGATAATTCACTGCTGAAGCATATGCCACTGTAGCTTCTGTTGAGCTCGTGCGGTTTGAAACCTTTAAGAAATTGTCCACATTGAAGTGGCTAGATCAACTCACTCTGACAGCTATATAAAAAAAAGAATGATGCACTGGTCCTTTGGTTTCCACGGACCAAGTGAGCTGAGTATTTGTTTAAGTCAAGCATCATCGATCCTCAAATGAAGACGATCTTCATTCGAGGAATTGTTCGATTGAAGTTCCAAAGTCACCTTCATGATCTGGCCTACTACCACTGATGAAATTTACTACAGATCGAGACAGCCTGCCTGACATTTCGTTTTCTTGTAGTAGTGTGATAGCTATTTGATTCCTAAAACGAATGCAGAGCCTAGAGCATTTGGTGCTACATCTGACTTAGAAATGTCCAAGATTTCTGAGTTGATAATATGACTACGGTATCTGTAGAGTATGGAGGGTGAGTGTAGGCCCACAGTGCTTAGGCCACATGTGACCCATTGTACATCCTCCAGGGGAGTAGTCCTCCTAGGTCATCGTCCTTCCTGTCCTTTCCAGGAAGGTAAACATGTCACTAGGAGATATCTCCTTCATGTCGGCAGGTGTAGGCCAAGACTCGCCGAACACACACTCTCTTATTGACGATAACTCCGGACACTCGCATAGGACATGCCTGACAGTTACATCTTTCTGTTCACATAGTCTGCATAGAGGTGTGTCTACTACCCCCATATTATGGAAGTGTTTCCTTAGTTGACAGTGGCCAGAAATCTTACTGTTAGCCGTAGATTTTTCCTGGTCATCGTCAGATATTTCTTTGGCGCCAGGTTCCCAGGGTCGCCCAGGGTAATCCTGGCAAGATTTCATCCCATCTCTTTCGGGATTCAGCATGGGGGTAACATTTGGCTAGTTCCGTAATAGTCGAAGTCATTGGGCCGTTGGTGCCACTGTGTCCTGAAATTCTTAGTCCAGCCGCTTCCTTGGCTAAAAAGTCGGCAATGCGATTTCCTTTACTCCTGTCGTGTCCTTCAATCCAGCTCAGGACCTCGTAACTGATGAGGTTTAATATGACTACGGTAGACTGGGGTATTGAAGAAATCCTTACAATTTCACGAAAAACGATAACGAAAAATGATAACAACCATTCAGGCACACCTCGAAGGAAGAACTCAAGTTGAGCTTGAAGCCTTCGGTTGAGCAGCTGGCCAAGAAATCATAACGCTACTACTATAACTACTTACCAGAACAAAAGATGATTATGCAAACTGACAGTTAGTTCAGGCGCATCTGAAAAGAAAAGCTAAGCTTCCTCCGGCGACTCTACAAGACTAACTCCATAAAAATCCCTATACCTAGTTTAGCACAACACAAGGAAGGGTCCCACAGAAGCAAGCTTCCCAAAATGGATAGCTGTTGGCAAAAGTCAGAATTGATGATTCAACATCTTATTGTTTGTGCGTTTTTTCTTATTTTCCTCTTCTTCACGAAAACAAAAAGTGGTCCCAGAAGTACCCAGTTTAACCTAGAGATGGCGGTGATTGTTTGAAAAATAGCACTGTATTGGAAAGCACTCAAATCATAAAGCATATGCTTCAAGTTTGAAGACGTTGCGTTGTGTAAGCCATCAATAGCAAACATTTTCGGTGAAATTGTGAAAATGGATCAAATTGGTTATCGCCCAACCATTATAAGCTCCCTCGGATAATTTTCTGTTCCCAAACTTGAAAAAACAGCTTAGATGAAGTGATGTTGAGTAATAGCTTCAACATATTTTGGACAAATAATAGAAAAAATTGCTTCATTTTTGAATAAACAAGATAATAAATTTGCATTTAGAACAGGTATTACGTTGGGAAAGTTAATACAAAATAATAAAGACGAAACATCAAAATTTAAGGAATCATGAGTATATAAATTGAATTGTCGAACTCTTCTCAAGGCATATATTGGTCAAACCGGCAGAACCTTCAGAAATCGCATCCAGGAGCATCATATGAGCAGCTCACATACATAAAAAAACATGTTCAACATACTCAAATCATCTTTCAGAAGAAAGTCACATCTTTAACCGATATTTGGAAATTTCACACATAGAAAATAAAGGATTGAAACAAAATTTTACTGAATGATCAACTGAATTTAAATAGATCACCATTTCTGAATTTGTTTTCTTAGAAACCAATGTTATCCTAGGCTTCGTAGACATATAATGATTAATGTAGAATTGATATACCCTACATGCTAGGGTAATTATGATCTGAGTAAGTAGTTTTCAATGGTGATTTCGTAGGGTATATGAAAATTACAGTAAAGTTTCAAGTTTTAGTGTGTTAATCACTACGAAAAAGCTACTGTGATAGCAAAACATGTGATATTTTTGAAAATAAAGTTTACGAAGATCGAGTTTGTTTGACGGTGATTGAAAATTGTTCCATGATGAATTTCACTACTTCGGACTTCCATTGCCTAATATATAAAATGATTTCAAATCCCTAAAACAACTGAAAAAGAAGAATTGAAAATGAATAGCTGAAAATAACAATTATATTAAGCAAAAATACACCGAAATGAAATAATTGTGAAATAAAATACAAGTAAAAATAAAACGATTGAACAAAAAAATAAAAATTAAAGAAATAACGATGAAAATAAGCGTGGACTGCGATTCCAAGAATTGCATTTACCAGATACCCTGTGAGTGCGGAAAATCCTATATTGGTGAAACTAAGAGACCATTGAATGTTCGCATTGCCGAGCACAAGAAACACACACAGTAAGGGGAAACCAGCAATCAATTTTATTTTTTGTTCAATCGTTTTACTTTTACTTGTATTTTATTTCACTACTATTTCATTTCAGGTTATTTTTGCATAATATAATTGTTATTTTCAGCTATTCATTTTTAATTCTTCTTTTTTAGTTATTTCAGGGATTTCAAATCATTTTATAAATTAGACAATGGAAGTCCGAACTAGTGGAGATCAAGTTGTTAGTTATAATTAATAAAAATGAAGTTTGAGTTGAGAGAGGTATATTTTTAAAAGATATTAATTTTCGGCAAAGAAAGATTTTAGCTTACTTTTTCTACATCGTTATCCAAAAAACAGTGAGAATATCCTGAAGAAGGGACAAAACAATCAATTTCTTGCTTTATTCTTTCCTTTGGAGGATTCCCACATGTTTGCCAAACCCTTTCTCTCCCAACAATGGAATATTCTGATATCAAATGCCTGAATTCTCAAAATAGTGGAGAACAAAAAATTTGGAAGTCAGCCTAGAAAGATCCTTTGCCATTTTCTATCATAACATGAATAGAATGCAATTATTCATGGAACCTAAATAATTTATCATTTCAGTACAAGAAAGTAACAAGCAACTTAGTTCCTACCACATATTCAAAACATGCCTCTTCCATCTGACAAATAATTCATCATCCACCTGATACTAACTTGAAGTGCTCCTTATCCGAACAGGAACATTTTCAAGGATTTAACGCTAACGTGCGACTACATGCATAAGACACATTCGCTTCACAGGATTAGGATTTCCCAAGTTGCAAGCGAAGGCACGAAAATGCTAACTCATACAATGGGAAAGGATTTCGGAATCCTGGCGCACGCCTACTGAATTCGATGAAACACTTCCTTCAATATATCGCTCTGTTTACTTTCTACATTCTCGAGAGCTTTGAATCCTCACAGAAAGCTGCCGTTTGATCAAAAGCGAATTATTTCTTCAGTGGTATACATTTGTGGTATACCGACTTCAGGAAAGGAGGTTATCTATTCGACTTTCATGTATATCAGTGAAAATGCAATTTTTCACATGAGGAATGCCAAACAAATATACAAGAAAAATGTCATGTGAATAATATCATTGTAGGTACAGCTTGTCAAATGTAGGAAGAGCTTTCTGAATTCCATCATGTTCCCGCCCACTAGATGTACGCTCGTTAGAAGACGATGAGAGCGAGCAAGCATGAGAGAGAGACAATTCTCCAGGCTCTTCCTAGATTTGACGAACTTTATATAAATACGTGGGCGGTTCGTTGTACATCATCCCGAAGAGTTATCCTCCTAGACCATCGTCCTTTCCAGGAAGGTGGACAGGTCACTGGAAGACATCTCCTTTATATCGGCAGGTGTAGGCCAAGACTCGCCGAACACACACTCTCTTATTGACGATAACTCCGGACACTCGCATAGAACATGCCTAACAGTCTCATCTTCATGTTCATACATCCTGCATAGAAGTGTGTTCACTAGCCTCATATTATGGAGGTGTTTTCTTAGTTGACAGTGGCTAGTCAGAAATCCTACTATTAATCGTAGATTTTTCCTGTTCATCGCCAGATATTTCTTCGGCGCCAGCTTCCCAGGGTCGTCCAAGGTGATCCTGGCAAGATTGCATCCTTTGATTTCATCCCATCTCTTTAGGGATTGAGCACAGGTGAGACATTTGGCTAGTTCCGCGATTGTCGAAGTCATCAGACCGTAGGTGTCACTGGGTCCTAAAATTCTTAGTCCAGCCGCTTCCTTGGCTAAAGAATTGGCAATGCGATTACCTTTACTCCTGTTGTGCTCGTTATGCCACCTCAGAATAATGTTCTAGTACTAGAGTGGCACTCTAGTACTATCCCTAGGTAACATGTT
This sequence comes from Leptinotarsa decemlineata, assembly GCF_025532065.1. Taxonomy (NCBI): domain Eukaryota; kingdom Metazoa; phylum Arthropoda; class Insecta; order Coleoptera; family Chrysomelidae; genus Leptinotarsa; species Leptinotarsa decemlineata. Next base: position 2,638,238 of record NW_027412688.1, on the reverse strand, counting down.
GTCTGTCGTTTTTTGAACATGTTTGTTTTTTGATAATTTACATACAAATAAAACAAAATGTATACGCTTTCACAATAGACAAAAAGAAGCTAGTGTAGTTGATTTCGGAGACTTACTACACCAGTCATTTAAGCTTAAATTAGGTAAGAATCTTGGAATTCGAGATACCCAGCTGTAAGTCTGTAAATACTTGTATATTGACACCCTTAAAGTCGTCTCAAAACCTACATATGGTAGGGTGTACGCAACTATTAAATTTCAAGGTCAATGGTCACAAAAATCGGTTCTTTGCGCTTTTTTTGTAAATATCTCATTTCCTATGGGGTTTTTGCTATTTGTTTTCATTATCAATATTATAGAATAAAAAATTTTCTACAAATTCTGTTTAAAAAAATTTTTCATACGTTGAACCGTTTTCGAGATAGAGGACGGAGAGCGCGCGGTCACAGGATCACTTTAGGTTAACCGGTGCCTTCGGTCGAAAACGCGTGGATCCATTGTTACTCTTGCAAAGAATTACTGTCAGCAAACAATTTGAAAGTAATTTTGAAGAATATCTTCAATATGAATTGAGTCCGTATCCAACAGCTCTATTTGATAATGATGGCATGAGAAAAACAACAAAATCGTCATTGTATGACAACATGAGCCCAATTGATTTTGTTCTCAATGAAAATAATATGACGTTCATTATTGATGGCGGATTTCTTCTTCATCATGTTGTAAGGAGCAGAGAAGATACTTTTTCTATTATTTTTGATAAATACATGAATTATTTACAAAGGCATTACAGTTCCAAAATAATTGTTGTATTTGACGGATATTCAGACTACAGTAAGAAAGTATAAGCTATGGAGCAGCAGAAAAGAACTGCTGCATCTTTAAAAACGTATGAAGTCTGTTTCGATGAAACAATGGTTGTACCAGTTACTCAAGAAAAATTCTTATCAAATCGAAATAACAAAGATATGCTCATTAACATGTTAATTGAAAAATTACAAGCTGCAAATATTACTACTAAACAAGCCAGAGATGATGCGGATGTTATAGTTGAAACTGCAATTGAAGAATCAAAGTCTGAAAAAACTACAGTTATAATAGGACAAGATATTGATTTACTTGTCATTTCAATTGGGCATACACTGTCTTACGAACAAGAAATTTCCTTTAAAAAAGTTGGGAAAGGAAATGTAAAAACGGAGATATACTCGACTAAAAGTTTTGATAATTATCCTCATCCCAAAACACATATTTTATTTCTGCACGCATTAAGTGGCTGTGACACAATTTCTGCGCTTTTTAAAAAGGGGAAAAAAATTTTTTAAAAGTTTTTGAGAAACTGACAAATTTGGTTGAACTAGCTGCAGCATTTGAGGAAGAAAACTTTTCGGCCCAGAGATTATTAGAGAGTGGAACTCAAACCTCATTGGCAGTCTATAATGATCCGAAATCTGTGAAAAATCTCGATCATCTTCGTTATATGCATTACGTCAAGTCTACAAAACTTCAATCCATTTTTTTACTTTTAATGAAAATAAATGTATTGAATGATATTTTTTAATAAAAAGATTCATTCATAATTTATTTGTTTTTTTCATCATGTAAGAAGTTATCAATTAGTTTGAAATTCAAATATAATTGCTATATTTTCATTAACAATTCTGCAATTACATGGGCAGGTAAGTGTTGTTAAATAAATTAATACTGAATAAAAAGTGGATAGGTTAGGAAAAAAATTATAAAATATAATATAATAGTTTATAAAAATTGATGAATATTTATAATCATTGATTTATTGATAGTTCATCAACTATATATGGCGCGTTTTCGACCGGAGGCACCGGTTGACCTGAAGTGATCCTGTGACCGCGCGCTCTCCGTCCTCTATCTCGAAAACGGTTCACCGTATGAAAAAACTTTTCCAACAAAATTTGTAGAGAATTTTATATTCTACAATATTATTGATGAATACAAATAGCAAAAAACCGATAGGAAATGAGATATTTACAAAAAAAGCGCAAAAAACCGATTTTTGTGACCTTGTGACCTTGAAATTTAATAGTTGCGTACACCCTACCATATGTAGGTTTTGAGACAACTTTCAGGGTGTCAATATACAAGTATTTACAGACTTACAGCTGGGTATCCCGAATTCCGAGGTGAACTTACTATAATGACTGGACTATACAGCCAGTTGATAAGACCGTCCGATTTCTTGGATTATATATAGACGGACATATTTCCTGGGGAGAACACTGTGAAATCTTAATCAATAAATTGAATTCTGTTTCCTATCAATTACGTAATTTGAGATCAGTTCTGTCTAATGATCAGTTGCTGATGCTCTACTATACCCGATATGCCATCTCCCTCTGGGAAAGGTCTTCGAGAGCTAATGATATATTTGTTGCACAAAAGAGAATACTCCGAGTGATGTTTAGTCTATCCTCTCGACAAAGCTGTGCTGATGTATTCAAAACATGTAAAATCATGACGCTACCATCACTCTTTATCTTTGAAGTTTGTGTGTATATATTTAGTAACTAAAACAGTTTTTCAACCAGATCTAGCATTCATATACATGACACAAGAATAAAAAATCAGCTGAATATACCCTTTTCTAGGGTCCAATTATCTAAAATTTCTACTGGGTCCTTTATTATTTAATAAATTACCAGACTATGTAAGAAAGAGTCGAACATTAACATGTTTTAAAAAAGTCTTAAACATTTTTTAATTGAAAGATGCTATTATATAAAGTCGATCAGGCACTATAATAAGTATTTGTAAATGTATTTATAATGGCACACCCACACTCAGAGATATTTAGAAATTTTAAGGCAAAATATTGAAGCCCTTGTTGATGAATTGCCACTAATGGAGCTCAGCAAAATATATTTTCAACAAGATGAGGCTTCGCCTCACAACATCGCAATTGTTACCAAATTTTGGCTGCAAATTTTGGTAATAATTGGATAGCTAAGCAAGGAGCCAACCGTTGGTCGGCCAGGTCACCGGACCTAACGCCTATGGACTTTTATTCATCTTGATCCGATGACCGGTAAATCATCAAGAAGAATAAACTTCTGAAGAAGCCAGACACCCGTGGTAGCGAAACGTTAGGATGCAGTTCCAAACTACGACGGCCTTCAAACCCGAATGAAAATAGCAACACTAAAAATTTTGGCTGCGAAAGCTTTAAACAATTTATCATTATTATTGTTGAAATTCCATTTATTAGTAGCAAATATAGTATAACTATGCGTTTTAATTACTGTTGTGAAAAGCTTTCTCAACATTTGACAGCTACTACTCAACAATTTTTTTCTGTTTTGTCTCGTCGTCCAAAGCCTTGAAAGTGTGCGTTTCAAAGTCTACATGAAAATACCTAAAAGCTCTGTATTTCAAAGATGAATCTAGCAAAACATCAAGTGTGCTTCATTTCTGAAAAGGTAATCTTGAGCTTTATTGAAATATAGATGGTATCTCAATAGAAAAAATAGTTTTCCATCGATAACTATAGATATCTCATTTTAACTTTACGTTAGAAAGTGTTTTGAAAATTTTTCATAGAAACAACAAATTTTGACACAAAAACAGTTACAACAACTTTTCGAAAAACGCATTTTCGAAAAACATGCTGTAATTCAGAAACGATGATAGATATCGATATGCGATTTCCACCATGAAGTTTGTCATAAAATTTAACCCTCACACACGGCAGTTTCCACCTATCTCGTTAGTTCGGAGTTTCCCCTTAAAAGTGTCCAATTTGACTCACTCTGTACTACTGTAGACCGCTCAGAGGAATCCCAGAGCTGTGAGAATAGAAATTTTTGATAAATAGTCTGTTGAAATCCACAATTCGAAATTGACCAAAGAGTGGTTTCTTTATGTTCAGATTGTTTCGCAAACAGTATAAAATGAAAAGTGGAATAATGAAATACTACAACTTTGCTCAAAAAGGTTGACTTAAATCAATTCCAACAGATAGTGAAATGGCAATCAACTTTTCATTATTGCCAAAAGATGAGATATATGAATAATTAATGATTTATTTATGACCCTAAATAATTTGTCGTCGTAAAAAGACAATGAAAATTATCTTTATAGATAGTCAGCTGAGTGTCCCCGTTCCAATGTCCTGTGGAATTTTTTCAATATACAAGGTATCTCAATATTCGTGATATCATGTCGAATTTTGGATTAGGAAGTATGTGTGAGACATACGTTGTATTTCACGATTCAGGTTAGGGTTGTTATTTGTTTCTTCGAATCAAGATAGTTATTTCCATTATAAAACTGGTATGTCTCTGTGTCCCTCATTAGAATGACAAAAAAAAATTGGATTTGATTTCTGCTATGCAACATATATCATGATCTTATTTTTATTCAGTGACAGGAAATGTGAACATTTGGATTGAAAGAAAGTGGCTTTACAAAAACAGTTCGTGCAGTTCTTCTGAGATATTAGGTCGTTTCAAAAGTTTTGTCCCTCTTAATGTCATGTGTTTTTGTAGCTATATATCTCAATGAATATTTATACTACTGTTTCATAATATGTCAGAATCGATGGACAATGTGTGCTTTTTATATTGATACTGTTTATTTTTTCTATTTTTTCAAGTGTTTTTCTTTTTTCAGCTGAATTCTGAAAATTTTTCTTTACGGATTCAAATTGAACCAAAGCGCTGCCAAAACAGCGCTTTTGGTAATGACTGTGATCATGAAGGCACTAACACAAGCAGATGGTTCAATTGCAACAACAGCCATAGAATTAATATAGTTTAAAATGAACTAAAAAACACGCTTTTGAAGAAAATCGAACTAAAAAGTTAAAAATATTTTTTTGAAATAAGCTTAAAACAATAACGAACGAAAAATACTAATATTATTGTGAAAAAAGCGACGTGCACTTGATATATAAAAGTAATACCATTCTTTATTACAATTTTGTTATTATATTTTATCGTTCTGCTATTTTCATTTATATCAATTATTTTTTACAATTCATAATACACAAGTTTTCAGTGTGTTCTTTTCATTATTTGTAACGTGCGTGAAGATTAAAAAAACAATACCGAAAACACGTTTTTTATTCATTTTAACAGCATTCAAAAATACGTACTTTGTTATGATCATGACCAAATTTTTAACTGTTGTTTCTCATCACGTCACCAGTGAAATATTAATTTTTCAAAAATGTGGAGAAATGTTGAATTTCATAACTCCCATATTTGGCTAATGGTTATTCTAATTCAAATCGTTTGGGCTATGTCGATGCAAAATTGCATGATCTTCAACTTGAAAGAGTGAAAAAAGAATAGGAATGTATTTTTTCAGAAAAAACAATTCACCGTCACAGTTACGGGCACAGGCATAATTAGGTTTTTTGAATAATTCAAAAGTAATATTTTTTATAACTTGTCCTGTTATCAAAATCGTTATTGGTGGTGGCACCAATAAAGATAGGTATATAATGACCTCCCTTATTGACTCGTATATATAAGCCAGACTACTTCGTTATGAACCATACTTCAGTTTATTGAAACAGTATCAAATCGCCACTCTAGAAGTTTACAAAAAAGTTCCAAAAAAAAGTTACTACAGCAACTACAAACATTGTTCTACAGTCATGATTCAACCAGAAGCATGGTCCAAAAATAGCGATATGTGCTTAAAGTCGAGCAAATTTTACATGAATAAGTATAAAAATTTATTCAACTGGAAAAGCGATGAATCAATATTGGAATTTGGCATGGGAGACGGCAGAAATTCTATGGAGTCATTATGGCCATATTTACCAACGAATTTCAAGGAGTACATCGGCACTGACGTATCAAAAATCATGGTCGAACATGCTAGTAAACAAGCGACGAACGACAGAATGAAATTCATGCCATTAGATATTGCCTGTCCGAATATGTCAAAGGATTTTATAAGTAGGTTCGATCATATCTTCTCATTTTTTGTCATGCATTGGGTACAAAACTCAAGGTGAGTCACACATACTTCATCACAAGATATTGAATTATTTATTAAGTATACTTTATTATTTTAAATCTCGGGATTGTTTTCTTTGCTTCGTTTGAGAGTTTTCGGCATTTCCTTGATACAAGTGATACAAGGCACTGATTGATTTATTTTAAAAAATATGTTTCAAAATATGTTTATGCTTTGAAATTTGTTTTTTCCGTCCACCCGCTATCGCACCCCTACGAACGACAACCCTCAGAAGTCGAAACTTGTGCGAGCTAAGGACTGTTTAGGTCTTACCTTTTGACGTTTGATATTCATTTTATTTGAACACGTTTAATTTAAACAACGTTTACCAGACTATACTGTATAGGTAGTTGAGTGAGATTAAAAATCCGAAATATATCTGGAAATATTTATTATTTTTCATAAGTATTTTTAAATCAAATCGGTTATTAATTTATTAGGTGAGTTGAACAACAATTCGAAAAACAGACCTTAATTTATAGGATCAAATATACCATAGAACCAGATATTTTGTCCATTCACACAATTTTGTTACATTTCGAAATTATTTTTATATTAGAAATTACTGAAATATTCTTTTCAAAAATTTGTTTTGGACAAGAGAGTGAATTTTTATCCTGATATATTGCTATATATGAATATAATAATAATTATACATTTTTCACACTATGAATGTGATTTGATAAGCGTTTCGCTACACGGTAGCTTCATCAGTTATATTGCTACATCAAACTGTTCAACGATATCATTTATATAATGGTAGATAACTCAAAACTCAATTGGATAAATTATTTTATGGGAAAGCTTTCTACTACTCCATCTTGATACAGAAAAATTTGGGAATTTTCCAAAGAAAGTAAGGAAGTAATCATTGATACTGAAGAGTGATCAGTACCAATCTGAATTACGATTTTTTATGAAGAAGAACTTCATTTCCAGATAGGCAAGCCTAATATAAACAAAATTAATGTACTTTATCTGAATATAATACATAAAAATCAAAATAAATTAGTCTATTATAACCAAATAACAGAAAATCACAAAAAAAGAAAAAAAAAACTATATCGCACATATTCTATATAGGATAGACGTTTACATATTTACTTATATATTCATTCAAAACAAAGTCTTAGTTATTATTATATTTTAAATATAAATTAGCTTCAATTCAGTTCATTGTTATGAATGTTACCAAGTCCCTCTTGAATAGACGGAGAGAAGAAGAGTTTTTTATGTTATTTGGTAGTTCATTGAAACTATCCAGACCTTTGAAAAATAACGTGAATTTGTTCTTGGGATGTGAAAATTGGTGTTAGATCTAGTATCATGATGATGTACTTCACTATTTGTGATCAAAAGGTTTACTAAATATGTTGGTTGCAATTTATTTATCATTTCAAATATAAATATCTTAGTTTGATAATACAATGGTTGAGAGACATTAAGCCACCTTAAACTACAGAGCATATAATGTATAGGTGTCATTCTATTGCAGAGAAATATTATTCGCATTCCACGATTTTGTAATTTTTGTAATTGATTCAATTTGTTCTGATACAAGAGATATAAGAGAGTCCTGCAAAAATCGTAATGAGGTTTTATTATGCAATTATAGCACGTTATTTTGGCATACATTGATAATACAGATGCCACTCTAGAAAAAAATACAGTTTCTTTGATATTTTGCTTATTATATAGTCAGCATGATCATTCAATGAAATTGTGTTATCTACAATGAACCCTAGATACTTAATTTTAATCACTATTTCTACATCAGTTTCGTAAATTTTGATTTTGACTGTGTTTCTTCCAATTTTATTTTGTTTATACTTTGTTGTAATGATCATCGCCTTAGTTTTAGTGATATTAAGTTCCAGTTCATTTATTCCAAGGTCCAACTCAATATTTTTCAATGAATTATTCATCTTTTCAATAGCGACTTGCAAGGTTTTATCGTAGGTATATATCAATGTATCATCTGCAAATAAGTTAATCACATGATCACCATCTACGTAGTTGATATCGTTTATATAAATCAGAAATAGTAAAGGTTCTAATACACTACCTTGTGGAACCCCAAAATCATTCACTAGCTCTTGTGAGTAAGAAGTGTCACGAATAAATTTGATCTACTTATGTCATCGATGACATCGTAATGACATTCATTCACCTATTTGATTAAATCCCAGTCAAAATGAATCTTGTTTAATTTGAAAGGGTTATATTTTTAGGAGTGACTAATATTTTGGGAATGAAAGTTTTTGGCTTTCTACTACTCCATTTTGATACAAAAAAATGTGAAAATCTTCCAAAGAAAGGAAGGAAGCAATCAATTTTAAAAGAAGTAACTGTATACATAGATGTGTAGATCATACACATACACATATACTATGTAAACCTTGGGTTGGTCGTGACTGGCCTTATTTCTCACTTGTTAAGTCGCATTTGAGGTACGGAATTCCTTTCTGGGGAGTATGTTGCGAAACTCAAATGCAGACGGTGTTCATCATTCAGAAAAGGACTGTAAGATTCATGTTCAATGCCAAAAGTCGAAACTCCTGCAAACCCCTATTTAAATTACATAAAATTTCAACGGTTTTTGGAATCTTTATTTTCGAAACAGTATGTACAATTAACAAACATGAATTGATAATTATTATGCCCTTCGTCAAACTAATGACCTAAGATAATAATAATAATAATACTTTATTACCTTTTAGACAAAAATTACATTGTATGGCAATCGTCAAGCTTATATAACTACATTTAGCGTGCTGTCTTTCGAAGTAGTTCTATTATCGAAGTCAAACAACAACAAATAAGTAACAACAACAAAACATCAACATAATAAAAATATTAATAAAAATATAAACCATGAAGAACATAGTACTAGTTAAAGCGGTGAAAACTATTCGAAAATTTCTGAGAAGCTGTAAAAGCAATTATTTATCAAAAAACGTTTCGAATTCGACTTGAATATTTTTATTCTTTCGCAATTTTTTAACCAAGTATACTTGGGGAATTCTTTCCAACCTCATATTTGGCAAATGGAATATGAAACAAAGAACATTGTCTTGTTGTCCTAGAGTGATAATTAAAATTCATAAGGAAGTTATTTTTGTTTTCAAATATATATATATATATATATATATATATATATATATATATATATATATATATATATATATATATATATATATATATATATATATATATACACGACTCAAAGATGAACAGTGAGGGTAAGGTTGAAATTTTGTATTTTATGAAGAGTTCTTTACAATTTTGTCTTGAAGAGACTCCTGCTATACATCTGATAATTTTTTTCTGCGCTTTAAACACTTTGTCAGCTAGCGCAGATGTTCCCCAGAAACAAAGACCGTATCTCAGTTTTGATTCAGCTAAAGCGTGATATAATTGTATTAGTTGGTGTTCATTCATTACATTTTTAAGGTTTTTCAGTTTGTAACTTTCTGAATTCAGGTGAGAGATAATATGTTCACAATGCTTATTGAAATTTGAATATTCATCCACATAAAGGCCTAAAAATTTTGTGTCTTGTTTTCTCAAAATATTTGTATCATTTGAGCGCAGTGATAAATCTAGATTACATTTTTTTCGTCTATTATGAAAACGAATGCAATTGGTCGTTTCCACGTTAAGCTGCAAGTAATTATCAACGAACCATTCATTTATGTTATTCATAAGAATATTGCATTGTTCGTTAAGAATTGTTTCTTCTCTATTGGAAACAACTATAGATGTATCATCTGCATACAAAGTGTACGAGGCTCCATCATAACTATTTGGAAGATCGTTTATGTAGCAAAGAAATAATTTGGGCCCCAAGATGGAACCTTGAGGAACACCTATATTGATTTGGTTTTCATCAGAATTGAAGTGTTCAATGGAATTTCCATCTTGATATCGCAGACTGACATATTGCATCCTATTTCTCAAAAATGATTGTAACCACCTCAAAGGAGCATCCCGAACTCCATATCTAGATAACTTTGTTATGAGAAGGTCGTGATCAACGCAGTCGAATGCCCTGCTGAGATCACAGAAAATCCCCACAGGGCACTCGCCGGCTTCGATAGATGAAATTAACTTGTTACACAAGTTATGCATGGCTGTTGATGTAGATTTGCCTGCAACAAAACCATACTGTGTATTTGTTAATATATTATTCGCATTTACAAACTGAAGAAACCTGTCCAGAAAACAATACTCTATGACTTTTGAAAATGATGATGGAACTGTAACTGGCCGATAATTTTCCATCTGCGACGGACTACCTTTTTTGTGAATTGGAATCACCTTTTTTTTTAACATTGATGGAAATAATCCATAACAGAATGAAGTATTTATTACATATACTAATGGTTTCGCAATTATTTTCAGTATCCTTCTTACTAAAAAGTAAGAGTTTTTCAATTTTGGATATATTGAGGATATAAGTTCATCTTCCGTGAAATGACAAATGCTTTTGAAATTGATGTTGACTATAGGTTCTCTGAAATTAACTGAAACTTGCTCATTTTTGCATGATATTTTTTCTAAAATATTTTGATGGATTTTCTCAGGAACTGATTCGAAAAACTCATTAAACATATTGGATACTTCTTTGGGATTCTCTATGGATCTACCATTAAACTCCAAAATCTTTTTTTTTTGTTCAACATATTTTTTTGTGTTATTTCAGACACAGCATGCCATGTTGCCTTATTTTTGTTAGGTGCCGTCTCTATTTTGTGTTGATAGTATTCTTGTTTGGATTTTTTAATCAATTCTTGGTGTATTTTTTTCTCTTCTAAATATATTTTTTTGAGTTCGGGTCTATGTGATTTTAAATAATGCAAATATTTCAATTTTGAACTTGAACGCCTTATATCTTCAGTGACCCAATTTTTCTTTGATTTTCTCATAACATGATTTTTAAACGGGAAATTATTAAGAAAGTGGAAGTTAATGACATTTAAAAAATACTGAAATGCATCATCAACCTCACTAATACTATATAATAGTGTCCAAATTTCATTTTGTAGACCATTTTCGAAATTTTGAATGGATTCCTCATTAAAAGATCTATGTTTCCTTTTACAGTATTTGATTTCATTTGTAAAATAATCTAATTCATAAAAAATCAATCTATGATCCGATTTTACATTGTCGAAGACACCATTTACACCGGAATTATTGAAATTGACGAATATTTGATCAATAGTTTTTACTTTATGTCTACTCACTCTGGTAGGCCATTTTATTTGTGGCTTTAAATTAAAACCACTCAACATATCGCATAGACTTTTAAAGTCTGTGTCTTCGCCAGTGTTATACGAATCTAGATTGAAATCCCCGCAAAGCATATTCTAGAACTCCCTGAAGATTATTATAAAATGTATGTAAGTCTCCTGATGGGGAGCGATAGCACCCTATTACAATTGTGTTTGTATTTTCTACTTTAATCAAAACACTGCAATCTTCAATATTTTTTTCGTCGCAAAATTGCGATAGATCAATTTTAGAGTAATTTATATAATTTTTCAACCAGATTCCTTCACCACCACATTCAAACCTCGCTCTGCAGAAATAATAAGCAAGACAGAAGTCTTTTATTACATAATGTTCTACGTTATCAACTTCTAGATGTGTTTCTACCAGACACAAGATATCAATATGCTCAAAAATAGAAATACTTGCGAAAATTTGGTCCAATTTCAAGAAATTGCACATTCCTTGCACATTCAAAACAAACATTCTAGGATCGAAAATATCTGCACTAACTAGCTGCGTGGATTTTCCTTCTTCTTCGGGTAAACAAATTCTCTGAAACAAGCATCAGCTGGCCATTTCGTGGGATCCATGGCCGCTCGAAAATTTCTTTGAGATATTGAGACCTTGAAGGACGAATAAATATCTGGAAACTTTGAATTGAGTTTCTCACATGCCACTTCAGGAAAACTCGATTCCAAAAAGGATTTAAGTGTGGACACTTCAGTTCCTGGCGGCATTCTGCTTACATGAAGAATAACTTTTTTTTTGGTTCCCTTGAGAGAATTGTTCTGAACGTTGGTATCAATTACCATTTTGGGTTTTCTTTTACGTTGAACAGATTTCCATTGGTTGGCTGAAGAGTTATTCAGAGAATCTTCCTCTTGACTATCAGCATGGGATGTACTTGGTTGTGCTAAAGAGATGTATTTATTTAGAGCAGATTTCATTTCACATTCTGCCAGAGCAGCTGACACTTCAGATATTTTAATTGGATTATGTTCAACTAAATCCCTGTTCCTACAATCCATCGGCGCCGCTTCTGTTTGTCGAGAATAAGTATTCTTATCGCCCATTTTTTCTTGAATTGTATCTCCTTTTTTAATGGCCGTTTTTTCTCTCAAAGGTTGTGAATTGTTTAAAATATTGACCTGGTTTATTAATAAATTAATTTGATGTATTAATTCCTCGATGATAGTATCTTTTTGTTTCACAATGTAATTGAAGACTTTTATATCAATTTTGTTGTTACTGTCTGACAGGTTTTTTAAGGCATCAAAAAAGCCCGTGTCAATATCATCCTCGGTTACCTTTACTTTTTCACAACAAATCAAGGCATCGTTATCAGTTGTATTTAAATTTAAGCTTTTTGCACAACTTGGATGGTAGCTGCTATGGCACAATGAGCACTTAACATCATTCACTACTTTAGATTTACACTTTTTACAGAACAATGTTAGATTATTTACCCCGGCACCAGCCATCACGTGATGCCTGTACGAACGTAGAAGAACGTAAAACGCAGATTACTCATACCAGCCAATATTCTAGTCATAGACTTTATATATTATAATGGTCTCAAGATGTTTGACCAATTACCTGACCATATTGAAATTTTAGAGGATAACTGTCTATTTCGAAAATCAATGGTAGACCTTATTATAGTTTAGAAGAGTTCTATAAGGACAGCTTTCTCTGATTTATTTTTTCAATTTGAAAAACCCAATACTATTATCATAAACTGAATAGAATCAGAGATCCATACCTTTTATGAAGTATATCTTCTCTGGTAAAGACGGGTTTTTGCGTTTTCACCCAAAAAGTTCCGTTTTTTTTACAGACAAGCGTTTTTGAATATGTATAATATGCTGAAACCTGGAGGAGAATTATTTTTAATTTTTGTTGAGAGAACTTCAGCTGACGAAGTCTACGATTCTTTATCTAAACATCCCAAATGGAGAAAATATGACCACGAGAGACTTATATCGCCCTTCCATTTCAGTACAAATGCACAGAAAGAATACGAAAAAATTCTGTGCGAAACGGGATTCTCAGATTATTCTTTGGAACTGAAAAAATGGAGTTACGCTTTTCCCAGTGAGGAATCTTTCGAAGGTATTTTGAAAATATGCGTCTTCTAAGTAATTCACAAAATAGTTTTTCAGAACTGTTCTTCAGTACGAATCCTATTATTGCGGAAGTTGCCGAGCAAGATCGCGAAGAATATAAGAAATTCTACATGGAAAAAATGAAGAACGGCAGTTTGAATTGGGCTAGCAAATGCGATAAAACAGGAAAAAAAGTCTTTCATTCCAGCTTCAAAGCGTTTGTTGTCTTTGCGAAAAAACCACTCGAAAATTCTGATTGATTAATGTAAACTTGTCAAAGAGAATCTATCATAGTTATAATATACTTGGGGCTTGTAGTTTCAATAAATTTGTATAATTGATTATGTTGATGATGATGGTTCAAAGTGAGTGGAACTGTTCAACGATTCAAACTCCATTAAAGTTATCAATAACACCGACAAACACATTAATGACCTTGCTCCATCAATTATTGATTATATAATTGAATGATTCACATAATTTTTTGCTTGACTCAAATTATTTTCATTTTTGACCAGAAGAAAACTAATATTTCCCAAAATGTTTTTTTAAATTTTATTCGAGAACATCATATTTTCAAATTGATAATCAATTGAAGTTTGAGTTATATAACTACGATTTTCCTTAGATGCAACATTTCTATCATTATTACATCCATCAGAAATAACTTCAACATTCTTATTAGTCAGTGAGCTATGCTTGAAGACTGGAAGTAAACAAATCTAAAGAAATGAACTTCAAACGTTCAAGCCAGTCTTGAATATACCTACACAGTAGGTTGAATGGACTGATGCCTATCACAAAAAAAACTACTCCCCTGGCTTATACCACGAAGGGCGTTGGATTATATCCGACAAATTACGGATGTGCAGTTGGTTAGTACCTCGTGCACTAGATGGAGTGACATTTTGTTGTTCGCTCCAACATAGGAAGAGGAATGAAATACTCTGAAAGAATTCCGATTTTCAATTATGGAATATCATTGACTCAAGTCGATGATGGCCACTATCTTGCACTGATGAGTGGCTAGTGCCCGAAACCGGTCTGCAAGTGTGCCCGTTCCAAAATTGAAGGTCGACTCTTTCAGTTGTATAACCAATTGCATATGCAGGAAATTTTCTGTGAAGATTCCTGCACTGACGCCTGTCGGATATAATCCAACGCCCTTCGTGGTATTAGCCAGGGGAGTAGTTGTTTTCTGACAGGCGTCAGTCCATTCAACATACTGTGTCTGTATATTCGAGATTGCCCTGAACGTTTGAAGTTGATTTCTTCAGGTTTAACTTCAACACTGGTGCCACAGATATAACGTAAATATACATGGAATATCCAAAAAATTATCTGAATGTTCCAATTTCGCCGACAACGTACATTCGATAAGCAATTTTCATATTCGTTTTGCGTGTTCAAGTGACAAAACAATCAAATCGCATGAACTATTCCCACACTATTTGAAACAGGTCAATATCAGCAAGGCGTCTGATTCTGATGAAATGCCTGTCATCGTACTCAAAAAGCACGCCAATGAACTCGCATCAGTATTTTGCGAACTTTCCAACCTATCTTACATGAGAGAAGTTTTTTCTTCTTGTTGAAAGATTGGTCGCGTTCAGTCTATACCCAGAAAGGGCTGAAAAAATCTTTCACATAACTATATACCAGCCACTCTGCTATCAGTGATATCATGGGGAAAGCCATAAACTACCATATTTTTAAATATTTGAAAGGCTCTAACATCTCGAGCGATCATCAATAAGGCTTTTGGAAACAAAGATCGTATGTCACCTATATTTGTAATAACGCAATCGAGAAACATAGAGAGTCAAGAACTGTTGCGCTCGATATTTCTGAGGCCTTTGACCGACTGTGACATGATGGTTTACTGGTCAAACTACACTGCTATGGCTTGTCGAATCATTTTTGTGTATGTATACCTCTCGATTACTTTTACCATCAACGCTGGTGTTCCCCAGGGATCCATCCCGTCTCCAATCTTCTTTTTATTGTATATCAACGACTAGCTGGAAAAAATCAAGAATCTAATATATTGCTTTGTTGACGACATTTGGCTCGTCATTCCATTTGTTCTCCAGGATATTTGCTACGGAGGCACATCTTTACCGGCAGCAGAAGTATATCCTAATGAGTATCTAGAAGTGATTTCGAATCGGGTTGAAGTAACTAGTTTCTATTTAATGCGACAAAACACTAGGTATCGATTTTCTCCAAAACCGGATACAATTATTTTAGGACAAACATTTCCGTTTCCTGCTTCAATAAGTTTGTTCGGAGTTAAATTGGACACCAATATGTCTTGGCACAACCATGTGAAATTGCAAAGGCTGCTTCTCAAATTGTTGGAACACTGTTCCGAACCACAAAACTGTACATACATTAGCAACTTTTGATGCTATATAAAGCTCAGATCAGATCTTCTTTGGAGTATTGTTCACATGTATGGAGCTCTGCCCCTAAGCATATCCTGAAGCTGCTGGATTCCATCCAGAAAAGAGCCATTCGCCTGACTGGAGACACGAACATATCTTGCTAACTTGATAGTCCGGAACATCAAGGAAAGGTTGGAGATTCGTTTTTTTATAGATACTTTCAGTATCAAGTGATTTGGTACATTTGATTTCACCCAAAGCGGTACATATCAGAAATACGCGATGGACTGTGGCTGCTCATCGTTTATTTATTGTTCTCCCATATTTATAGGATCAGGAACTGCTGATGTAGATATGCGTTTCTTCTAATGTTCTAGAAAAACCTTGGAAATGTGCTGAATATGCTGAGTCATTTCCTGGGTAACTGCGTAGTGTCTGATGCAATGTTTGTTTATTATGGTGCAATCCTTAGACAAAGGGTGCATTGATTTTTCTGATATAACAACTTCCCCCTTGAAAAGAAATTTGATGCGGTGCTGCAACTTTCAGTCAAGCAAATGTTTTATGTGAGCTTAACTCAATTTCTTCCTCAATGGGTTCCTCTAGGTGGATACTAGGTCTTCTTCCTGGGGCTGGAAGTAATCTTCGTAATGAAGCGAAAGTTCTTCTGGGTCCAGGTGGTTGATCATCATTGCTTGATGTCATTATACCAACTTGCATAGAACGTCTTTTTCTACATTTACAAAATATGTATTATGGTATGGTATTAAAATTGGATGACTTTTATAAGTTACATTCTGTTCATTTGTATTTTTGAATACACTCTTGTGTTTCCAATAAAAGCATTACAATTATCTTGGAGTTTCAACATTGAATTAGTTTTTATATATCGTGTTTCGTGTTTCGTGTTTCGTGTTTCGTGTTTTTGGTAATTTATTGTTACAGCTAAGGGGTCTGATAATGCAATTAGCCAAGTATTACTTTGGATTTCATAGACATTATAATCTTTTGCAAATAAAAGTGCAATTAAACACATTCTAGGGAGTTCTAAAAGTGGTCTTAAAATTTGAGCTTCACACATTGCATTACTATCAATTGGGTAAGAAATTACATTTTGACATATATCAAGATTATAGTATGAGTTTTTACATGAACTTAAATTTTCAAATGCAGCATACAGCATTGAATCATCATTATCTTTTGCTATAAATTTCTTATTTGTGGGTAAAATGTGATGTAACCCTGTTCGATTGTCCAAAATTGGAATGGGGTACAATCTATAAACATTATATAATTCAGGTTCTACTAATGGTATTTTTAAAATAAAGACAAGTCTTGAATTTGCTTGAAAAGCTTGTATCTCAATTATGTCTAAATATTTTGATATTGAAGAAAGTCTTGTTGGTAAAGGTAAATTGTTTCTTTGTATTGTTTGAGCAATTTCCTGAAGGGACGAAACTAAATCGTTTGGCTTTATAATTGATGTGTGAATGATATGAAGTCTGGCAGAAGTAATTGCGTTCAGCATATCATTTAAATAATCTTCTAGAAATACATAACTTTCTAAAAGTTGTTCACAAATTTGGATGGCTTTCAATCTTGCGTTTATTAAAGATACTCTGTCAGATAGCGTATATATCCATACTTCAATTTGAATTATATCTTCATTAAATGATTTTTCATCAACTTGTAATTGTTGTATTGTAGTGTTAAATTCTTCGATTACAGAGGTTGTGACTGAAAATTGGTTTTTAAATAAATTTACAATTTGGTGTTCGTCTTTATAAATCTTGTTAATGCATTCATTAAAATATTCGCCGTCACTGGCATCAAGGTTGCCAGTTATTCCTTTCCATACGGAACCTATTCAATTTAAAAGTCCTCGTTTATATTGCTAATTACTCTTATTGTAATCAGTGGCGTCTATTTGCGTCTCTTCATATTTAACTCTACTGAATCAGCTACTTTATTTAAAAGGCTAATATGTGTACTTATCTCTGAACTGAAAGTTTTCATTCCTAAATTATTTGTTTCAAGTAGGCTTGAAAGCAATGGCTTCTTTTACAGGTGCCATATCTTTTACAACTGATAAAGTCCATTTTTCATTTGATATTTTCATGCTTCCTGTTTCATGATAATAAATACCTACAGTGTTGCTCATCGTTTTAAGGTTCAACTCAGGTCACCTTGAACTTCACTGTTCGAGAACTCTTTCATTTGGAGAACGGCGTTTATGTGGAATAAACTTCCTGAGATCATTTTTCCAAATGCTTTGCAAATGCAAATCGCTTCTTTCGCACAGGCAACGCTCTTAGATCGCCTTGAGGATTCAAGAATTTTCCTGTAGTGCTTGTGTTTTGTTCTTAAACAAATATTTGAGACATTTCGTTCTGGAGATTTTAGCCTCGAAGATGAGCCCGGAAATGGTCGACCTACAGTAATCTAGGACGAGGAAGAACTGGGCGTCACCTTCCATGCGGCTTTTGATGGTGTGAAACGTATTAGCAAGGTCAAAAAGCTCGAAAAGTGGGTGCGCCACGATTTGAAAGTATTGAGCATCGAAGTTTTTTCTTGCCCACCATATTCCCCAGACCTCTCGCTAACCGACTACTATCCTTTCGAGCACTTCAATAACTTTCTCGACAGCAAAACCTTCGCCAATCAGAACCAGGGAAACGACCTTCGTCTACTTCATCGAATTCCGAACACTCAATTTTTATGCCGACGGACTCATTTGGCGCTTATTTCCACTAAACTGAAGTAAGTAGATAAGTATCCACTGCGATATTACAGTTTGAATTAATCTCATACAATCGGACAAAAATTTTAAAACAACCAATATCATTGACAAAATGGTTTAGACTTTCACGGCTGAGGTTTTCAGTGTCATTGCTTTTCGAGTTTGAAAGCCGTGGATTTTTGGAATTTCTTCCTAACGTTTCGCTGGTGCGAGTGGCTAGCTTCTTCAGAGGTTTAACCATCATGGCTTGCTGTCCGATGACTACCTTTTAGACTTCGTAAAGCGTATTTGTGCCTTGTCAGGTAATCAGTTGTATTTGTACCTGTATTTGTACCTGCATTTGTACCTGTATTCGTATTGAGTGTCATCACGAATGTAATAACTCAGACCACTTCAATTCGAAGTAGCTGTGTCCTTGGCAGGCCCAATTAACGTTTTTTAAATAATTCAAAAGTAATATTTTCACAACTTGTCCTGCTTATCATGAGTTGTTATTGGTGGTGGCACCAATAAAGATAGGTGAATAATGATCTCCCTTATTTACTCGAATATATAAGCCAGACAACTTCGTTATGAACCATACTTCAGTTTATTGAAACAGTATCAAATTGCCACTTATTTTGACTCTAGAAGTTTACAGAAAAGTTACTACAGCAACTACAAACATAGTTCTACAGTCATGATTCAACCAGAAGCATGGTCCAAAAATAACGATATTTGCTGTAAGTCGAGCAGATTTTACATGGATAAGTACAAAAATTTATTCAATTGGAAAAACGATGAATCTATATTGGAATTTGGCATGGGAGACGGCAGAAATTCTATGGAGTCATTATGGCCATATTTACCAATGAATTTCAAGGAGTACATCGGCACTGATGTATCAGAAATCATGGTCGAATATGCTAGTAAACAAGCGACGAACGACAGAATGAAATTCATGTCGTTAGATATTGCCTGTCCGAATATGCCAAAGGAGTACATAAATAGGTTCGATCATATCTTCTCGTTTTTTGTCATGCATTGGGTACAAAATTCAAGGTAAGTCACACATTCCCTATCCCAAGATATTCAATTGTTCATTAACTATACTTCATGTTTTCATGTCTGGGGATTGTTTTCTTTGCTCCGTTTGAGAGTTTTCGACATTTCAACATATTACAACATATATGAGGAGCCCATGATTTATCTTGGTCCCCAACTTTCACACCAAAATAATGTTCATAGGCTGTCTGAACGATAGGTGTCATTTTACGTTTCTGAGCCTTAAATGTTATTTCACCACATATATAGCAAAAGCTATCGACAGAATTCACACACTTTCGAGGCATTTCAGATCAGCACTTAAATTAATTTAAAAATAAACTTCACACGATAATTTCAATAGCAACCACGTGCGTACAATTGACAAACTCACATAGGTTATATTTACTACTTAAGAACAGCTGATGAGAGGGGTGTTATGTAAACAAACATGTGTACCAACTGTTGGTGATGAAATATTTCATTTGTTGAAAACTCAATATACATATATATAATATAATGATACTATATCTTGAAAACAAGAGCTAATATATAATTTTTATAGTCACTTTCGGTTTTAACATGTGGAAATACATTAAAATCATCTAATTTCAACCCCGAAACAAAAACTTTGTTGTGTTGTGAATTGAATATCATTTAGATACAGAATGAATAATAGGGGACCAAGCTCACTACCTTGTGGCACTTACCTTGTGGCACTGCCTTTGTGATAACGCAATCGAAAAACAAGGAGAGTCAAGAGCTGTTGCGCCTGATATTTCTAAGGCTTTTGACCGTGTGTGGCATGAGATTTTGCTGGCCAAACTTCCATGCTATGGCTTGTCAGATCATTTTTGAGTGTGACTCTTCAGCTTCTGGAAAGAACGTTCCCTGCAAATGGCCGTCGATGGGTATCTCTCAAATACTTTTACCATCAACACTGGTGTTCCCCAGGTATCCATATTGTCTCCAACCCTCTTTTTATTGTATATCTTGGACTTGGAAAATAATAAGAATACAATATATTGCTTTGGTGACGACAGCACACTTGTCGTCCTTCCATTTGGATTCCAGGACGTCGGCTGCAGATGCACATCTTCACCGGCAGCAGGAGGTTGCATATCTCAATGGCGATATAGAAGCAAACAGGTTCATTTGTGTTTTGTCTCTGTTGAGAAAAGGTTTTTGCGTTTTTACCACATCAAGTTTGTTTTTTTTTCAGACAAGCGTTCTCGAATATGTATAATATGCTGAAACCTGGAGGAGAATTATTTTTAATTTTTGTTGAGAGAACTTCAGCTGACGAAGTCTACGATTCCTTATCTAAACATCCCAAATGGAGAAAATATGACCACGAGAGACTTATATCGCCCTTCCATTTCAGTACAAATGCACAGAAAGAGTACGAAAAAATTCTGTGCGAAACGGGATTCTCAGATTATTCTTTGGAACTGAAAAAATGGAGTTACGCTTTTCCCAGTGAGAAATCTTTCGAAGGTATTTTGAAAATATGCGTCTTCTAAGAAATTCACAAAATAGTTTTTCAGAACTGTTCTTCAGTACGAATCCTATTATTGCGGAAGTTGCCGAGCAAGATCGCGAAGAATATAAGAGATTCTACATGGAAAAAATGAAGAACGGCAGTTTGAATTGGGCTAGCAAATGCGATGAAACAGGAAAAAAAATCTTCCATACCAGCTTCAAAGCGTTTGTTGTTTTTGCGAAAAAACCACTCAAGAATGCTGACTGATTCATGTAAACTTGTCAAGGAAAATCTATCGTTGTTATAATATACTTGGGGCCTGTAGTTTCAATAAATTTGTATGATTAATCAAGTTGATGATGATGATTAAAAGTGAGCGGATCTGTTGTTTTGTTTTACTCTGATTTTCAACAGTATTCTGCCATTAAGACGCTCCATCTTTCCTGGTATCTTTTTTCTGGAAAGTACTCGAGGTGAAAATAAAGAAAATGTACATTTTAACTCATCAGGCAACATAAAGCTTGAAATGCTTTCAACATTTTTTAACGATTTGTTTGTGGTTAAGGTATTTTTTATTCCCTGAAAATCTATGTATGTCCTCTTTGAAGGCAATCCGCCCTTCTTTTCGAGGATCCGTCATGACTGTGATGAATTTTGATACAGCTGTCTAATATCTGGTCCAAGGAAAACATCTTCCTTCAACTTTGCCTCTGAGCCTAGAAAATTTGATATTAGGTATTCGAAACAATTCCCAGCTTTATGTGAAGCGATGATAAAAGAACTTTATGGGGAAGCACTTTCATGCAGGACATTCTTTTCGCCAACGTTAAGCTCCCTTGGAGGCCAACGGCGTTCTTCATTCAGAAAGTTATTATAGTTTTGGCATGTTTACATTTAAAAACAGTTATGAAAATAAAATTGTTTCTATTCATTTATCACATCGAATTAGCCCAAAAAAAAATCTTTTTCATAGAACAATTTTGCGTTTTGCAAAATAACCTGACGTTCTGGAATTTTTTGAGTGTTTTTCAGTTTACAGAACACCCAAATACATAGAAATAAGTTGAACATATCCAGACAGCTTCTTTGTTGCAGACTTTATTATAATCAGATCTTATTTTGAACTAAAATTCACAAACTTTTTTTTGGAAGGGATGAAAATTCACGAGCAAAGATTTGATCATATTCAGATATAGTGAGTTTTCTCCGAACCAACTATCACACTATCTAGTGTTATAATGCAGTGATGTTGAATATGAATATCATTTTTTGTTGAAACAAAAATTGACAAATCGTCAGCAAACTTTGTGTAGCTAGTTAAATTGCCGAAAGCACTACTGGATTCATTTAAGTAGGTATATCAGGAATAATATAGGTCTTGTAATGAACCTTGTGGGACTCAGAAACTAATTTCTACTTCATTCAAGTTAATTATTATTTTCATGAAAAATACTTACATATTGTTTTCTCGACATCAAATATGTGATCAATCAACCCAGTCGGACACCTGATATGAATTGATTCATATAGCCGTTTCTACCTGGTAGGAGATCTCTTGAAAAATGAAGCTTTCTATGTGTTTTACCACTTTTATTTGTAACTATCGTTACTACAGTTTCGTCCTATATGGACAGTTTCAAAGTAATATATTAAAACTGAAAATAAATAATAATGATAGCCCTTATACAGGGTGTAACTGAATAAGTGTAAAACATTTAAGGACGTGATTCCTCATCGAAAAAAAGATAGGATCTTTCATATAAAGAAATTTCATTGGACCATTCCTTGTCAAGATACAGCCCCTTAAAGGGGGTACATAAAATTTGTATAACAATTTTTTCGCTAGCACTAAGAAAGTTACAATATTGAAATTAACCTGACGTTTTTTACTACTAAAAAGACACTTAGCCAGAAATTTATTTGGATTACCTCATGGTTGTAAGGGGTGGAAAACGCAACCCCTAAAATTTATTTCCAATGTAACTGTTTATCTCATTATTTGTTTACCTTTTAAAAATTTATTTCCGATAGCCTGTTTCATTCTAAACAAAAAATGTCTTTTGGGTTTTCTGCCCAAAATAAACCAGTTCGCAGCAAAAAATTATTTTAGGAACAACTACAGAGATACATGGTAATAAATGCGAAAATACGAAACTAATCTATCTAGTAGGTCGCTATTAGCGATAGTGACAATTAAATTGGTATGACGCTGTCAGTTTGTGAATTTTCGAAATTGAATTAATACTAATTGTGTGTTGTTGTTCTCTTCTTAATTTGTTACTTTAATAATTCACTTTATTACTAAAATGGCATACACAAATGAGGAAATGGCTGATATCCATTACGTTTACGGTCTGTCGCAGGGGAATGGGTTAGAAGCTTCTAGAAGATATGCTAAAATGTATCCTAAACGACAGCATCCTTCACATAGAATATTTGCTCGACTTCATCAACGATTACGAGAATATGGTTCATTCGACAAAAGAACGCAGGATTGTGGTCGCCATCGAGAAGTACGAACACCACAGCTTGAGGAAGCAGTACCTAATTTGATTGGAGAACAACTCACTACCAGTACTAGAAAGATTGGTTTCCAGTTAAATGTTGATCATATGACAATATTTCGAATTTTAAAGGAACAACTCTTATCTCCTTACCATCTGTAACGAGTACAGGCACTGTTACCGCGAGACTTTCCGAACCGTCTTGAATTTTGCAGTTGGATGCTGGAAATGATTAGAAGAAATTGTGACTTTCTGAAGACGATAGAATTCACAAACGAATGTAGTTTTTCTCGGGACAAGATTATCGATGAAAACCCTCACGCTATTGTCGAAACTAACCATCAAGAACAGTTTTCTCTTAACGTTTGGCTCAGAGTTATTCGGGATGATTCAATTGGGTCTCATTTTCTACCTCCTCGATTAAATGGTGAGGCATACGTACAATTTTTAAGAAAAGTGCATCCAGTACTGCTGGAAGAAGTTCCTTTGGGCATCAGAAGGGATATGTTTCTCATGCATGATGGGGCTGCCGCCCATTTTAGTCAAGTAGCACGTCAGCATTTAACTGAAACATATGCAAATCAGTGGATAGGTCGAGTAGGACCACAGAACTGGCCCTCTCGATCCCCGGATCTCAATCCTCTCGATATCTCTATTTGGAGCCATTTACAGCATTTGGTTTATCGTACTCCTGTTCGCGATGTAGAGGACTTAAGAAACCGCATCATCGATGCGTGCAGGGTAATCAGAGAGACTCCAGGAATATTTGAGCGAATACGTGGCTCAATGCGCCGACGTCTAGACGCATGCGTAATGTCTGAAGGTAAACATATTGAACATTTACTATGATTTCTACATGTTGTGTGTTTTGTTATTAATAAATTAGTTTTGTTTACTATCCTTTGATCGTTTAATGCAGGTACTAACTACAAAATAACAATAAATCCAGTTCGCATTTATGGGCAAAAAAACCAAGAGACATTTTTTGTTTAGAATGGAAAGAAGGCTATCGGAAATAAATTTTCGAATGGTAAACAAATAATAAGACAAAAAGTTACATTGGAAATAAATTTTTGGGGTTGCGTTTTCCACCCCTTACAACCATGGGGTAAATCAAATAAATTACTGGCTAAGTGTCTTTTTAGTAGTATAAAACGTCAGGTTAATTTCAATATTGTAACTTTTTCAGTGCTGGTGAAAAAAATTGTTATACAAATTTTATGCACCCCCTTTAAGGGGCTGTATCTTAACAAGGGATGCTCCAATGAAGTTTCTTTATATGAAAGATCCTATCTTTTTTTCGATAAGGAATCACCTCCTCAAATGTTTTACACTTATTATTGAATTCCAGTTATTAAAATAATATTATAGATTTACAATTCAATATCAATCAATTCGGTGCCCCACGTTGGGCGCCAAACTCACATCACCTTTTTTTTTAATTCCCTCCAAGTCGTGGACTAGCAATAAGCAAAAATGAAATTCTTCCCAGAGGAAAATTTCTTTCTCGCGACTTAAAAACTCCGCAGGAATAGACTCCGCAGGAACAGATATCTTTGGCTTCGAAAAACTTTAGTGTACCCAGAATACTTTGCTGTTGAATTTGCTACCTAATTAAATGTTCCCGTCAATTTCGAGGTCTGAAATCCCTCAAGCCATGAATACTAATTTCTTTAATACTTTACTTTTCCTCCCCCCATCCTCCCATAGAACTGACACCGAACTGTATAAACTAATTAATTCCTTGTACATTGAAAATGAAAAGGTAGAAGCAAAAACCGCATTTTTTCCAGAGGCCTCGAAATGAAAAAGAGACGCGAAGGTAATAAAAGTCTTAATTTGAGCAGAAAACGGGTCACAACTCAACGAACTAATGAGGAAAGTTGGGGTTTGCTGAAAAAACGCGAGAATTACTCCATCTCGTCTAATGCAGATTTGAAGCGTTAACTTTAATTACGGAAGGATTGTCTGGCAATCCCTTCCGAGGATTCCTGAGAGGGGTCCAGACATTCCAAACTCCGGCAGCTCAAATTCAAAGTAGTCACAGAGCGGGTAATTAGCCTACTCATTAGGAGGGCTTATTTGCTTTCACACTTTCTAGTCGAGAAAATGTATTCTCAGAAATGAAGTAAAAGTGGCTGTGGGTGGTTACGTATCAAAACTAATCTCATTATTCTCTAATCACTATCTCAGGAATCTTCGGAACTTTACTATGAATTTAGAAATTTCGATCAATGGATAAATTTTAATTCATCTCATATACAGGGTGTCCCTGGACTTCCTCTTTTCCTCTCGGGAATGTATAGATGGGGTCAAAATATCACCAGTACTTCATATAACTTTTTTCCTAAAAGTCTTCGTAACCAAGTTACGGGCCCTCGAAGTTACAAAATGAAAAATGTTTTTCTTTGATAACTTTTCATGTGAATATTCAAAATCATCCAAATTTTGGTAATTGACTAAACAAATGAATTCCGTCGATGAGCTTTCATGCAGGAGTCAGTTGTTTTGCTACAAAGTCAGGAACGGACTACCCCCGATGGTCCACACCCCAAAACTTTGAAATGACAGATATTTTTCAATATTTTTCAACAAAATAAGGTTACTTGGACAATTTTATGAATAAAAGTACTCGTGTGGAAAGTAGATCGGAGCAACGAGTCTTGATAAAAATGTAGTTCTACTCGACGACATCAAACCCGCTCGTCCACCAATATTTGAAATGAATATTTATCAAAGCAGAAATAATAATGATAACGTTAATTCAACAACATTTATAACAGGAATAATACAAAGTATGCTAAAATGAAGTCGTAAACAAAAAGTACAGTACCTATATGGAAGTTTAAGTCACAATTGTGATAGCAGATATTTTTTCAAAAGAAATATCAAGTTCTGTAGATTCGTGGTGTTTTTAAACTAACAAGCTACTCTACTATGAAATGTCGAATTCATTCCATATTTTGTATGTACATAATACGTGTGGAATAATCACGTTTCGTGTTGATCAGTTATCTGAATCTCATGAAACTCAACATTCGAATGTTTCAAATTCTTCTTCACAGCTAAACTGTTGAGGAGTTTCACTGATAATTATAATTTTATGGGAGACATTCTTTAACACGAATCTAAATTTAGCTGAAAAAACGCACATCGGAAAAAATATTTACTATACTAATAAAAAGCAAACGAATGAACTACAAAAACGGCTGCACATGATCAGGTGAAAAATATCCAGGGAATAATTATGTTCCATTTCTTTCACAGATGTTGACAAAAAACCTTTTAGAAAGTTTTGATAAAAAATGAGAAACTGGAATGCGATTTTGTTTTGTTGAGTGGTGCGTTGTCATATGACTATCATTGTATTGTCAATATTCTATAGGATATTTTGAATTTTTTTGATATGGCCGAACAGTTTACATTCAATGAATATACAGATATGCATGTATTTTATGGACGAGCATTTTGTAATGCTGCAGAAGCTCGTCGTCTGTATTCCGAGCATTTTCCCAATCGAACGGTACCGTCAAGAGAAACATTCGAGCGTGTCGATCGCAGCTTGAGGGAGACAGGTATGTAATAATTGATAATTAATTTGAGCACGTTGTTTTATTTCGATATTATTGTAGGTACAGTTTTGCCAAAACGAGGTGGTGAGGGCGCTCCTAGGACTGTACGTACCGTTGTATTGGAGGAAAATATTTTGGAAGCCGTCGCTGATGATCCTTCAATGAGCATCAGAAATCTATCAGAACAGTTCCATATATCCAAGTCCACTATTCATAGAATAATTAGGGAACAACTGCTCCACCCATTTCACATCCAGAAGGTACATGCCATGACACCTTAAGATTTTCCAGCACGTCTGGAATATGCCAATTGGTTCATGGATAGGCAAAGAGAGGATATGCCTCTTTTATTAATCGAGTTTTATTCACTGATGAAGCAGGTTTCAGTAGAGATGGAGTTATCAAGTCTCATAATCTCCATATATGGGCCGAAGAAAATCCCCATGGGATATTGCAAACCAAACACCAACGGAAATTCAACGTGAATGTTTGGGCTGGTATCATAGGAAACCATCTCATAGGACCATTCGTTCTACAGGACCGATTGAATGGAGAACGTTATTTGGAGTTCATTCAGAACGATTTGAATGGACTTTTGGAACATGTTCCATTGCAAACCCGAAGAGATATGTGGTTTATGCATGATGGCGCTCCTCCTCATTTTAGTTTGATTGTGCGTGACCATCTGAACCATATTTTCCACAATAGATGGATTGGTAGAGGTGGGCCATATTCATGGCCATCGCGGTCTCCGGATTTAAATCCATTGGATTTCTTTCTGTGGGGGCATCTAAAAAGCCTTGTTTACGCTACACTTATTCACACAAGAGATGCATTGTTGAATAGAATAACATTACATTGTGAAGCCATACGAAACGACCCTGGAATGCTATTTCAAGTACAGAGAGGGTGTCTTCGCAGACTAAGAAAATGTATAGAGAGAGAAGGTGGTCATATCGAGCAGTTTCTGTAGCGGATTTTTCATTTCTGTTTGCTCTTGAGGCTCTTGAGTTTCGTTAGTTAAACGTGTTTGCATTATAAAAATTCGTTATGAACATTTTACCTATCATTTCCATTTTCCTTAAAAACTAATATTTTCGAATAATGGTAGACATCTCAGGATAAATGTTGTTGAATTAACGTTATCATTATTATTTCTGCTTTGATAATTATTCATTTCAAATAATGGTGGACGAGCGGGTTTGATGTCGTCGAGTGAAACTACATTTTTATCAAGACTCGTTGCTCCGATCGACTTTCCACACGAGTACTTTTATTCATAAAATTGTCCAAGTAACCTTATTTTGTTGAAAAATATTGAAAAATATCTGTCATTTCAAAGTTTTGGGGTGTGGACCATCGGGGGTAGTCCGTTCCTGACTTTGTAGCAAAACAACTGACTCCTGCATGAAAGCTCATCGAAGGAATTCATTTGTTTAGTCAATTACCAAAATTTGGATGATTTTGAATATTCACTTGAAAAGTTATCAAAGCAAAACATTTTTCATTTTGTAACTTCGAGGGCCCGTTACTTGGTAACGGAGGATTTTAGGAAAAAAAGTTATATGAAGTACTGGTGATATTTGGACCCCATCTATACATTCCCGAGAGGAAAAGAGGAAGTCCAGGGACACCCTGTATATCATAGTATAGCCTGACGAAAACGAGAATGAATTTTGGAAATGGGAATTTAAACCCAATTCGCTTTTCATTCCATCTCTTATGATATCTCTGATGAAAGACGGATTAGTCGAGCTCAAAAATGGAAGTGGAGGAACACTGTATTCAAATAGCAAAGTGGTTTACCCAGGCTGAAAACTCCCGGCCTAAGAAAGTCCCAGGAGTTTTCAAAAGGTACAAGAGGTACACAATTTGGTTCATTCATCAACATAATCTACATCAAGAGCCACACAATCATTCCAGGACCGCACTAACGATTCAATACCACTTTTGTGAGACAATTTATCTTTTGCTTCAAAATAGACCTCAGTTTCAGCAATGACATCTTCATTCGAGAGGAATTTCTTACAGGTTATTATTGAAATTATGTTTCTCTAGTAATTCCCTGATGTATTGCAAGGTCTGTGGAATTGGGACGCTAGGAAATAAGGAACTAACATCAAAAGAAACCAAAATATCACCTTCTTGCAGAACGATGTTTTTTGTATGTTGTATAAACTCTAAAGAGTTTTTCACACTGAAACCTGGTTCCGCAAAAGACAAGCTTTCAAATCCCTCAGTGAGCCACTTTGCTATTTGGTGTGTAGGAGCTCCAATAGCTGACACGATGGGGCGCATTGATTTTCCCGGTTTGTAGATTTTTGTGAGGCAATATAGTTTCGACACCGTTGGGTTAGTTAATTTTATTTATACGATTAGTTTCGGGTTAAATCACATTATCAAGTATAAAACTGAAATGTGAACTTTAAAAACTCGATCATATCGGTTTTCTGGTGATTTCATCAGAAAATACGAGTTCCTTGCTTAAATATTGCTTTTACTTACAGATGGTAGTTCCTAGAATTTTGGCTCATTTCAGAAATCTACTAACCTGAAAAGTAAAGAAAATGACGTTAATATAATATATTGTATGATTCTTCTGCATGATTCTCATTCAATATTATGTATATTACTGGAGTTTTTTCCCAACACCAAATCATTATTTTTAACACCTCGACACGTGTTTTGATCACCAAATGATCATCTTCAAAGAGGAAGATTAAAACTAGAAACTATTGCGAGCTAATCCTATTTATGCTATAGAGGTAACCCATACAGGTGAACCATCCAGGTGTACCAACCATACAGGTATACCAACCTAACTTAATTTTACAATTTTGCCTTATCTATTATTTCACAATATATGTTTATATAAAACAATTTTCAGCTATATAAAAATTAATTTCACAATATTGCCTACCCAAATTTATTTTTGCAATGTGTCCTTATGTAGTAATCAGTATACCCAACAACATTATTTTATTTTATTTTATTTTAACAAGCTATATAGTATGCTCTTTGGTATAGGTCCGTCATCGTTATTCATAATATTATTGTGTTTACTTATTTCTACACTCTCATAGGCATCTAGTTGCCTGTTGTTAGCTTGTCTAACTAATCCTAATGATTTGAATTCTATGGAATGGTTTTGTTGCAAAATATCATGAGCGACTGCTGATTTTTCAGGTCTTTCGTATTTTAAGTGTTTCGTATATGTAATTATGTCCGCTTATTGTAAGTGTGAATTTATGTGTATTTATGATCTCCTTGCTAACTATATATTTGTGATGTTATCATGGTGACTGTATGCTTTGTCATGAGAATTGTTATTCTTGGACAATAAAGTATATTTTGATTTGATTTGATTTGATTAGGGAGGGTGAGTGTAGACCCACGCACTTAGGCCACATGTGACCCATTGTACATCCTCCCGAGGAGTTGTCCTCCTAGGTCATCGTCCATCCTGTCCTTTCCAGGAAGGTGGACAGGTCACTGGTAGACATCTCCTTTATATCGGCAGGTGTAGGCCAAGACTCGCCGAACACACACTCTCTTATTGACGATAACTCCGGGCACTCGTAAAGGACATGCCTGACAGTCTCATCTTCCTGTTCACACATCCTGCATAGAGGTATGTCCACTAGCCCCATATTATGTAGGTGTTTCCTTAGCTGACAGTGGCCAGTCAGAAATCCTACTATAAGGTGTAGATTTTTCCTGGTCATCGCCAGATATTTCTTCGGCGCCAGCTTCCCAGATTCGCCCAAGGTGATCCTGGCAAGATTACATCCTTTGATTTCATCCCATCTCTTTAAAGATTGAGCATGGGTGTAACATTTGACTAGTTCCGCAATTGTCGAAGTCATCAGGCTGTGGGTGCCACTGGGTCCTAAAATTCCTAATCCAGCCGCTTTCATGGCTGAAAAGTCGGCAATGCGACTACCACCACTCCTGTCGTGTTCTTTAACCCACCTCAGGATAATGTTATTAGCTACCAAGGCTTTGGCTAAATCTTGGTGGCACTCTAGTGCTAGCCCTGAAGTAACACGCTGTCTGTTCAAGACTAATAGTGCTTGTCTGCTATCAGTGCAGATTGTTATGTTTTTGCCAGAAATTCTTTTCTTGGTTATTTCTTTTGTGGCGATTGAGATACCAGCCACTTCTGTTTGGACCACGCTGGTATTTCTTCCCATTCCCCACTTAATCCTTAGGCTTATTGATCTGGAGTACACTCCACATCTCGAGCCTTCTTTAGTTTTTGAGCCATCTGTTTCTTATATCTTACTTTAATAGATCTTTTTGTCTGTCCATAATATTTTGCATCGCAGTCCTTACATTCAATTTCGTGAATTCCAGACTTCTCCGAATTCTCGACTTTGTCTTTTGGACTTCCCAAAAGGCTCTGTAGTGTATGACTTGTGAAATATAAGGAACACATAGCACACTTAAAATATGGAAGACCTGAAAAATCAGCAGTCGCCCATCATATTTTGCAAAAAAAACCATTCCATAGACTTCAGTTCATTAAGATTAGTTAGACAAGTTAACAACAACAGGCAACTAGATGTATATGAGAGTGTAGAAATAAGTAAACACAATAATATTATGAATAACTATGACGGACCTATACCAAAGAGCATACATACTATATAGCTTGTTAAAATAAAATAATGTTGTTGGGTTTACTGATTACTACATAAGGACACATTGCAAAAATAATATAGCTGAAAATTGTTTTATATGAACATTTATTGTAAAATAATAGATAAGGCAAAATTGTAAAATTAATTTAAGTTGGTATACCTGTATGGTTGGTACGCATGGATGGTTTACCTGTATGGGTTACCTTTATAGCATAAATAGGATTAGCTCGCATTAGTTTCTAGTTTTAATCTTCCTCTTTGAAGATGATCACTTGGTAATCGAAACACGTGTCGAGGTGTTAAAAATAACGATTTGGTGTTGGGAAAAAACTCCAGTAATATTCATTACTACACCAAAGGTTCCAAACAGTGCATCATAAATATTATGCAAGGAAATAAATGAAAAGTTACCATTAATTTATACTATGAATTTGTTTCAGCTCCAGACAAAGGACCTCACCAACAAGTTCTTCATAGAAATAATAATCAACACTCTCTAGTTATATTCAATTAATAAAAAGCTTTCAATTTCAAATGTGTCACATTTTGTTGTATATTTACTTCCGTTTGAAACATAATTCCTAGGAGACCTAGGTATCGAATAATTTTGGGAAAACCCGAAAAATATTTTTTCAAAATGGTGGTTTTCACAAATCGAAATAATTATATAACTTCTCAAAGGAAGCCATATTGATTTTTTTGTCAAAATCACAGCTTCCACCAATAAACAGCATGAATAAAAATGAAATAATTACATAACATGTAATCTCTTTTTCCAATTACGTACGTGGGGCATTTGCCATTCATAGTGTGAAAGAAGTTTTCAGGCTCTTCTGAAATTGTTTCTTATTTAGGAGTTTTTAAAGATGCTGAATCTATTGTTTTAAGGTGGTTGACAATGTTTCGGGGTGTATTTCATCAGTTCGGACTTCCATTTTCTATTATAATATAAATTGATTTGAAATCCCTAAAAAAAATAAACAAAAAACTGAAATTACAAAGAAATAACATACAATCAACAACCAAAAAAATAAAAAATGAAATATTAGTAAAAGCTGAAAATTAAAAAAATATCATTAACAAAAAATGAAAAATAAAAATTAAAACATTCCAAACCAAGTTACGTCACAATGTTTCGATTGTTAGTATCCACAATCGTTATCACCCGAAGACGATTGTGGATACTAACAATCGAAACGTTTGGAATCTTTTAATTTTTATTTTTCATTTTTTGTAAATAATATTTTTTTAATTTTCAGCTTTTATGAATATTTTAAATTTTTATTTTTTTAGTTGTTGCTTTTATGTTATTTCTTTGTAATTTCAGTAATGATAAAATTGTTATTTTCGGTTAATCTTTTCAATTTTTTTCAGGGATTTCAAATCAATGTATATTATATTAGACAATGAAAGTTCGAACTGATGAAATGCTGAATCTCAATATGAAAAAGGTTTCATTCATATCGACTCCTCATATACTTTTCGTGAATTACTGAAGGAAGATATTTTTGTGAGTACCCAGTCAGAATATCTAATGACGACATGTTAATGATAATCAACGATGGCAGTTATATTCTATTGTTATTGGCTATACTGTATCTATATCCATATACACACATTTTAATTTATGAATTTACTAAATTACTGCATATTAGGTTAGGTTATTTTAGGTTAGGTCCAAAGTTTGACCCTCCACTGCAACCTGCAAGGGTTTATTGTGGTTCACACCTACTCACACTCGACCAAATAAACCCAGCTTTTTAACGAATGCGATTAGTTTGTATGGTGAGTGGTCTTTCAGGTCAAATGGTAAGAGTACGGCTCCACCGAAATTTAAAATCCTGATTCGGTCCCCAGCGGGGCAGGCACAAAGTATATGCTCTGCTATTTCATCGTTGATGAGGTAGTCCGATAGTCAAGGTGCAAGGCTTTTCCGCCTCTGGTTTTGGTGATTCATCATTTGAGCGCAAACGTTTGCTAACCTGTTCATGTTCCTGTTCCTCCACCTGAGACAGATTCTGCGTACGTCGCTCAAGAATTTGGTGCAAGGCGTTTTCATAAGGTACCCCGCTCTCGAGGAGACGACTCAGTCGTTTCCTGGCTGCACCACCAAACCTTTTGTTTTAGGTTCAGTTATTGGATCAGGAGTTGGAGAGTTTAGAAGCTCTTGCTCCTAATCTAAATTTACAGGGAAGTCAGTTAGACACCATCTCCTCTGTAGACTCAGCGTCAGAAAGAATGTTTGAGTTTACTCTGTCAATAAAAGTCCCACGAGTAGCTAGAGAAAGAAGGTCAATCACGGCAGAGCCCCGCATTACCGTGACAAGGCGATGCTACGACGAGACGGCGCCCGGTTTCTCGAAGGTTCCGTAGAGACAGCTGATAGGCTCAGTATCATTCATCCTCTGGCGCGAATACACACACCTTAGGATTAAACCATCGTTGGGATGCCATTCAGTTAGGAAATAACAGAACCACAAGTGATTCTGTCATTCCCGTATTCGGGTTTGGGCAGTCGATGGCCGGTTTGCTTAACCCCCACATCCCAAGCAAATGCACTCGCCAAAAACAGCATGCTCAGTGGTGCAGGCAGTGAAAGATGAACAAGGACAGGCAACCCGCCTTGGATATTCGGAATAATGAAGAGTTTGATGTACATCGTTTCTGTTTAGCCGAATAACTCGAGAAGTTCGATATTGAACATAATGGATGCTCTGATTGGTTATTTGAATTTATTGGGATTGAAAATATTTCTTATGCTGGCTATCAGAAGATTGAATGATTTTGGGCCATGAAAGGAAATACATCTCTCTACATGACTCCTATTGAATGCTGGTAGGTTTATAAATGAATTAGTGACAAAACCTGTATGTTTTTCTTTGTTTGTTGATTGAAGTGTGAATTTGTTCGTATACACTTAAGTTAAACATTGGTTCAGTAAATTGCGTATCCTCATACAGACATTCGGTAGAATACAATTTAGGTTTTTTTAATGATATTTTTAAAATTGATACAGATTCTGCTATAGGGACTGATATATGATGATGCAATTTTTGTACTTCAGGATATTCCTCAATTCATACATTATTTCAGTATAATGTATGAGCCGTTCCACAACATAGTTTATGTGGTCATCGCATCTCATAAACCGATCCACAATAACTCCCAGATAATCAATCATATTTGCTTTTTACAGCACAATTTCAGTTTCTTGTATTAGTACAGTCTCTGTCATGTTATTTCCTGATTGATAGAGTGGATATAATAAATTCAGTTTTTCTACATTTAGGCTTGAAAGGTTGTAAATAAACCATATCTTGTTATCTCTCAGTCCCTTTTCGAATAGTTTTTCCCAGCTACTACCTGCGAATTTGAGTCAGCACATGAGATGAGATGGTCCCCAAAATTTCTCATGAAATATATACTATTGATATGAACAATAAATAATATGGGACCTGAAGTTGTTCACTGTGGTACTCTTGTTTTGACTTTCAATGACTCACTCAGCTTATCATCTTCTTTGACCTTGTGTGTCCTATGCGATAGATAGTCTTCCAAAATATTGTATGTAGGGTTACGTATACCATATCCAAGCCTTAACTGGGCCTGGAAATAAACTAAACATTTTTCTGATATGTCTAGGGCTCTAATTTTTTTTTAGCCAAATTGAGCACCGATTTTAAGGTGTTGGAGTTACTGATGAAACCGAACTATCTGTCTGTTAGTATTTTTTCAGCATTGTGGTCATTTATTAGTCTGTTTTTTAAGGATTGTTCAAAGATTTTGGAAAAATTATTACCCCCTAATCGTATTTCCCCTTGAAACAGCATGCCTACGAGAATAACAAGTTTTACTTTGATCAGTTTGAAATAATTTTACTTCTACATCAACGTTCCAAATATGATCGGAACAACAAAAGAAATATGGTAGTGGATTCATGAACAGCAGGACACTCTGTATATCATCTCACTGTAAGGATGCCTTAATCGTTACAGAATCGAGTTGGAAAACTCTAACTCGAATCAAAACTAAATCTGTCACGACAACTAAGCTTATCTCTTCACATCTGCAAAATCAAGGCTAATGAGAAGCACTTTCGCAAGTCAACGTCATACATTCACATAAATAAATTTTATTTCAGCAGACGAGGAATGTTTCCGAAGTTTGAGACATGCAGTTTCCTGTCTAAAGATAGACTAGAAGGATTTGCAGACATGCGACACCATACGGACGTTGCACCACACGACGCCGATGACTTTGGACCGTCTATTCTAAACGTTCGTGATCACGCCAAGTGGGTAAAACGCTGCACATATGTAGAGCTATTTCCAAACTGAAACAATGCACCCCCTGCCGAGTTTAATCCCTGGCAGGAATGTGAAGTCGAGCTCGGATGCTTTTTTGGGACGTACAGGGTGGCTGGAACTACCGGTGTGAAGAAGCAGACTAACTTGACAAAATAAATTACTGGAAACGCAAGACCACATTGACCAGGGGCGTACCAATATAACAGTTGGGCTAAAAAGTCGCTGTTGATATCTTCCCGATTCCGCCAATCCTTTCCTCAAACAGTATGGTTTCCATAAGTCTTGCTCTACTGTACAAGCAGTTGTTCATGTGGTGCGAAACATTGTCGACGACTTTGAGAATGGTCAGCATAGCGCTGTAACTCTGTGTGACTTGAGTAAGGCATTCGACTGTGTCTCTCACCACTTACTACTTCATAAAATGAACTTGGATTCGAAGAAAGTAAATTATTTAAGAAATTCGTCCGGTACAGTTCGAAGTTGGGACATGTGAATAGGATGTGATTTATATTCGCTAAAGAAAAATTGTCATAAGAGCATAATGGGTTCACATCAATGCTTATTTTTGCCAGTTGTGCAGGAAACTTTCCATGGTTCATTTTTATTCGTGTGATGGTAGTGGCGTAAAATTTAGAAAACTTGAAGTTGTCTTGCCTACTTGTTTGAATGCAAACTTGTTTCTGTATTATACATGCACATACTTATATATATACTTTCTTCTTTGAAATATCTATGTTATGTTTTTTGTTATCTTTATCTATCTACTTGTAATGTTTATGTATATAAACAACTACAACTAAAACTATTAACTAAAATTCTATAAACAACTCAAGAACTTGAAATACTGTCTCCCATGTACAAGGGTAACCTTCTTTTGGGAGATCCGTATTTATTTAGCATCATTTACTGTTAGCAATAGTTATTCAAACTCTACTTGCATATTTGGTCAATAAATTGTATTGTATTGAAATAAGCGCCATTTGGAGCCGTGCACTTTTGCCAACGTAACACAAGTCGATTGATTACGTCAGTACAAAAACTGGGTACTTTTGATTTGATGAAGTTGACGAAGGACGTTTTTTCCTGGGTCTGATTGTTGAGAAACTTATCGAAGTGCTAGAAGAGACGGTAGTCGATTGCCGAGAGGTCTGAGGGGTATATTGGACGCTCAAATCGTTTAATTTTTGGATGGTAATTGTCATGGAGCAGGATCGGCTGCTGCTGTTGCAATTTTCGGTACATTTCGTTGATTTCCTCACATTAGGACTCAATTGCGATGGTTTCTCTCGGCTGCAGAAAGTTATAGTGAATCACACCAGACACCGACCACTACAGTCTCCATGGTTGTTTTAGGTGGGTTTTCCTGTGCTCTGAGTAAGTTGGTTATCCTGATGACGAACCTGAAGGAATTTTGAGCCTATTCTGCCCCCTAGTATGTTTGGCTAGTATGGGTTGTTCCATCGCGAGGGACGGACAGTGTATATCACTTTGGCTAACAGCATTCAGGTGGCATGTGCATTTTGAGCATTTCCATCAGTCCTGAGAGTTTCATTATACTACCTCAATCATTACGGAATATACAGGGGTGTTTCCATGAGAAATAAGACAAATTCGGATTTTTAAGGGTGAATTTTTTTCAGGAAAAAACATGTATTCGTAGTATACCGAGCGGATAGAAATTCAAACTACAGCTATACGCTAGGACTATACACATTCGTCTTTCAGGTAGAAGTGTATGCTATCTTGCAGTGTGCAAGGCTTATTAAATTGAGACCTCAAAGAAATGAACAAATAAATATTTCAACAGACAATATTTTAACTGACAAACCCGAAGGTGATATCAGAACTGGTCTGGGAATGCCATGAAGAACTGAATGAACTCGCAAACAGAAACAAATTAACTTTGTACTGGGTGCCAGGGCATTCAGGAGTCACAGGTAATGATAAAGCTGATGAATGCGCTAGACAGGGATCATCAACTCCATATATAGGTCCTAAACCAGCTCTGGGGGTACCAAAATCATTGGTATGGAACCAGATTAGGACATTGACCAATAAGAAGCACACAGAGTACTGGACAAAAGTAACTGGCAACAAACACAGTAGCACCTCCATCAGGAAACTGTGCGAGAAAAAAACCGAAGAACTACTTCAATATAGTAGGGATCGGCTCAGAATAATTACAGGGTTAATAACTGGTCATTGTCCGCTTAGAGGACACATGAATAAAACGGAGACTTCAGCTGCAGATTATGCAACGAAGGGATAGAAACACTGAAGAATATGACGTCCAGAAGAATATGACGAACATCCAACACGGAACCTTTAGAAACTAGTACAGGGAACGAGACTGATGGAATGGGTGTCATGAGAAGATGGTAGAATAAACGCAATAAGCCCAAGAGGCTGCAGTGTTTCCTGGACTAAATGGACTGAATGGACAAGTCAGACAGCTCCCAAGGTACCAAAAAAAAGTTGGTAG
The DNA here is from genome assembly GCF_025532065.1 of Leptinotarsa decemlineata. Taxonomy (NCBI): domain Eukaryota; kingdom Metazoa; phylum Arthropoda; class Insecta; order Coleoptera; family Chrysomelidae; genus Leptinotarsa; species Leptinotarsa decemlineata. The sequence continues at coordinate 2,599,712 of NW_027412688.1, read as the reverse complement.
TCCTGATCACGAATCTGAAGGAATTTGGAGAAATGGGTTATTCTAGCGCGAGTGGCGGGCAGTATATATCTCTTTAGCCAATCCCATTCAGGTGATACATGCATTTTGAGCATTGTCATCATTCCTGAGAGTTTCATTATTCTACTTCAATAAATACGGAGGATACGGGGGTGTTTTCATGATAAGTGAGACACATTGTATAAAGTTAGCATGAACATTCATGATACATTATAAATCTGAAGGCTATAAAAACACTAGTGGAGTTTAAACAAATGGAGATAACGTAGGGGAGAGGGGGGGACATTGGGACGCTACAAATATAATTAGCTATGTAGAGCTTGGCTTTCGATATATTGATCAAATAATTTTATGTTGTTTACATTTATCACCATAGGCTTAGCGCTTATCCACTAATAGATAAATCAGATTTTGAGATTTTACCAAGTATTCAAAATGTCCCGATGTGCCCCTTGGCTGGGGTAGATTTGGACAGTGTAGGGGCAGATGTGGACAAAAACAAATTTCTTTATTAAAAAATTTTTGAGTCATATTCACTTGGTGAATAAAGGTGGTACGATCTAACATAAATCGTATAAACAGTAAAATAAAAAATACAGTAAACAACATTTTCATTTGATTTAGTTGACATTATAGGCGCGGAAGTCAACTTGAAACCGTTTTATTGAACTAGACCTTGCAGTTGTTTCAAACGTTCTTGGCTTAGGTAGTTTTAGTTCCACTTGTTCCAATTCTATTAGGTCCTTATCAGGTACTTGGGGTAAGGTAAATCCAGTTCCTGTCTTCCTGAGAAAATTCATGAAATATTTTCCGTCGACAATTTCTTCCACTTCTCCTACATGATATTTTTGGGTTTTCTTCGTGCAATACTTAACCAGTAAAAAGTCACCGACTTTGATATTTGGCATCCCAGATTCAGGATTTATGATAGCTTCTACATCTTGCATGAATTCTTCGTCAGAATTTTCACGGTCCATTTCACTCAAACAGTCAGATTCATCAAAAGCATAGCTCACTTTCTCTCCGGAATCATCTGAATCATTCGCTTGTTGCTCAACATTATCAAATAGGTTATGTTTAACTTGCTTCTTCTTTTGCTTTGCTATTTTTTTTTCTTCCAGTGTACCTTTTTCTGGCGTCTCTGTTAGAATTCGTGATTTTCCGGGCTGTCTTCCTTTTGAATTTGATATCTTTCTCTCTGCTTTGGGATAGGGCCGTATTATGTCTGGAGATATGACATCCGACTGTAATGAAGTTGATGAAGTGCTACTGACCAACACAGATGTTGATGGTGCGTCTGTTGCTACTGGATCCCTTGTATCTGTTACAGATGCAGCAACGAAATCATCTTCCTTAAAAATACCTCTATCAAATGGCACAATCCTGGTTTTTCTAAACCCGGAACATATGTTGGCCAGAGTGAAAGCTTTCTGATACGCTTTTTCTGTCAATTCTGCGATTTCATATATAGATACCCTTTTGCCAGGATGGTTTACTAACCAATCATTGAAAGCTTGCTTCAAATATGTTTTAAATGGGCCATATAATGCAACGTCAAGAGGCTGAAGGCGGTGCGTACAATGTGGGGGAAACGTAACGAAAATGATTCCGTTCTCCCTACAATATAAAATAGTTTCAAGACTGGTGTGAGACTCATGGTTGTCCAAAACAATCAATATTGGTTCATTTTTCGTACATTTTGTATACTTTTGTATGTGTTTAATCAGATCCAAGAATAATATAGATGTCATCCATCCTGACCCTGACTTGTTAGCTAATCCAAGACTTCCTGTAGGCGCTGCTTTCATAAAAACATCCTTGAATTTGGCTCTTGGGAACACATAAACAGGAGGAATTGTATTTCAAACTCCATTTATTATAGCGCAAAATGTAACAAGCTCTCCCCGTTCGGCGGATACTGCCTGACCAACTTGTTTTGTGCCAGTTTTGGCAATAACCTGTTTCATCCAAATTGTAGATTCGTTCTGGTGTAATCTTGTACTTTTCTAAAGCTCTCTGTAAATTATCGAAAAATTCCTTCACATTTGTTTCATTAAATGCCGAGACTCTTGCCATACTGGTATTTTCTGCCTTCCTCAATGACAAAATTGAATACCTCTTCATGAATGATTTCATCCAATCCTTTCCAGCGGATAACGAGTTATTCCAGCTCGGCGGATACTTCACATTTAGTTTTTTGGCATAATCATATACCAGCTTTTGAGCTTGTGTATATGTGAGACCATAATTCATTTTCGAACTCTGGATAAAATATTTGGCCAGTTGTTCTTCTTGAGCAGATGTAAAAACTTGTTGAGACGAATACTTTGACTGGAATGGTGATGCAAATGATATTGGATCATCTGAATCTTGTCTGTCAGGAGCGTCATGGTCTCGGCCAGGATTTTCGAAACGTCGTCTCTTTATTTTTTTCAGTCTGTTACCCAGGGTCGATTTCGTCAAATTGTAGGTTGTGGCTGTAGTTCTTATTGAAAGTCTTCCTTGCAAAACATCTTCGACAGCGGCCATTATGTTTTCCTCTGATATATCAGAACGATTGGTCTTCCTCTTGTAAGTCCTTACCATGTTGATGCCTGAAAAAAAATGCAGTCAATTCCCACATTTTTCTCTGGGGCAGATTGGGACAGTGTCTATATGTGCCCCCGACTAGATGTCCCAATCTGCCCCAATCATTCTTATAAACAAAATGAGTTTATATAAATAACTAAAATAAACAATAACATCAGCACTTACAGACATAATGAGCATAAACAATTCCACTTACCTTCAGAATTTCAACAGAGTTAATTCTAGCATCCACTTAAAAAATATTCGATCTCAAACGATTTCTGATTTATTTACCACGCCGGACACGTGCACGTAACAAACTGTAACTAGGTACTGAGTCGCTTGACGCTTTCGAAACTTTTCTACAATAAAAAAGGTACGTGGTGCGCTCTAACGATAAGCATTACAACTCAACTTTATGCTTAATGGCGCAAAAATTTGAAATGTCCATATGTGCCCCGTGTCCCAATGTACCCCCCTCTCCCCTATATGGTTAAAACTGATAGATGACTCAAATAAAATTGGAATAACCGTTTCAAATTTCCGAAAACTATTTCATAGCCTTTTCAGACTTTCAGAACATAGGAAGATACCACAATACTTTCAGTTTGGCTTACAAAAATTCAGCTCGGGAGACCAGCATTTAACTATGCAGAGCAGAACAACATTTCACATCGGTTTAATGAATTATCAAAAATGGCAGACAAAGACTGGATAAAGTCTTTTCAGATGAAATTCAAAATAAGTCTCAGAACTCCCGAACCTATATCGATAGGACGTCTTATAGGTTTCAACAAAATTGCGGTTGAGAAATTTTTTCACATCCTTCGAGAAGTTCGAGATAAATACAATTTTGAGGCGAGTCATATCTACAACGCAGACGAAAGTGGTTTATCTTCTGTGCCTACCAAACTTCCGAAGATTTTAAATCCTACCGGGGCTCGACGTGTTGCAAGAATAGTCACTGCAGAGCGTGGCAAGAATACAACTGTAACATGCGCCGCAAACGCACTTGGACATTATGTCCCTCCTTTTTATTTTCGGAAGAATACGAATGAAAGACGAGTTGCTGTTTGAGGCACCACCAGGGTCCAGAGGAAGTGCTCACAAAAACGGTTGGATGTGTACTGATATATTTCTGAAATACTTGAAACACTTTAAAACCCATACAAACCCCACACCTGAAAATTCAGTGTCACATACTACACACCGATTACAGCCTTTAGATGTGTCTTTTTTTGGGCTATTGAAAACATATTTTTCCCGAGATTGCGATTCCTTTGTTGTCAGTAACCCTGGTCAAACAATCACTGATAAAAATATTTGTAGAATTTTTAATAACTCATATCTGAAGGTTGCAACTGCGGTTAACGGATTCAGAAAGTGAATCGATGGCGATGAAGAATATGCCGCAGTCAAAACAACAGAGAAGGATAATTATCTACAAGAAAATAATTTGAGATCTATTTCAGATGAAAAAAAACTATAAGATTTGACAATTAGATATGGAATCATTAGATGATTCAGCGGATGAAGAGCTGCCTTTTGCACATTTTGTTGTTAATTATTCTTCTCTTCCTTCACTACAGCAAGAAGTAGTCTTGAGCACTTACAAAACGCCAAATAAAAATGAATTTTCCTGCACAACCACAACATTGGCCATATCTGAAGTGAAGAAGATAAATTTTCAAAAAAAATCCAGTTCAAGCCGAAACCGAAACCATAACTTCATCCGAAATGTTTGACGCTACTCCCGGTCCAAGTAGAATCCAGAACCACGCCTCATCTGAAAACTCAACTGAAAGTTACGTCACAGAAACAGACAAAGAGAAGGGAAAAAAAGTTGTGCCACTCTTGGACATACGGCCTTTCCCAAAATATTCATTTATTTATTTATTCATTTATTTGTATTTATTACCCATACAGTCCATTAAAGACTAATTACATGGATAAACTGTTGGCAAATACACTACAATGATAGCTATTAAATATAGATCTAGATTACTAAACTATTACTTACTGATACCAGACTTGTAGGGAGTCGTCCATAACTGCATTGACTGGATTCATCAAATATATGTTTAGTTTGACAGAGTTGAATTCAATATTTGTTCTAAAATTGTTTTACGAAAAACTGATAGAGGTAAGGTCCAATCTAAATCCATAAGTAGATTGAAATTGTTTGCTAATTTAATCATAGCTAAAAGAGGTGCTCTCGATGATGTACATATTGCAGAGGTATTAAACATTGGTGTGGAACGTATACACCTTGGAGGTACATTAAATGGAAGCATATTGAGGATTTCTGGGGAATTTGTTAAATTGTTTATTAATTTATACAGGAATATCATTGATGTTAAAGTTCGTCTCTGGTCTAAGGATAGTATCTTGAATTCCGATCTTAATTGATATGTCCTGACGGTATTATAATTAGGCCACACGTGGTACTTTTTAAAATACAAATATCTCAACAGTTTGTTATGTACTTTTTCCAAATTATTTAGATATGTTTGATATTCACTGGACCAAATAATTGAGGCATATTCTAGTTTAGGCCTGACCAGGGAATAATATAATAATATAATATGAACGACCAGATGACAGAAAAGGTAGAAAAATGACTGCCAGTATTATCACTAGCACGCCTATGAAAAGACAGTTGGAGGAAAGTTAGAAAATGAAAGTCAGAAGAAAGATGCAAGACGAGTGAAAAAACAAAAATATGTTAAAAATCAGAAAGAAACAAAAAAGAAAAAAACATGCGAAACCAAAAATAAACACGAAAAAATTATATTGTCCTGCTTGCGATGAACGCTTCGAAGATCCACCTACAGAAAACTGGATTCAGTGCTCGCAATGCTTGTATAACTTATTATTGCAGTGTATATCCAGGTAATCACATGGGTTGAAAGATCCCACTGTCCGCCAACATTGCTCATAAGCCACATATGCTTTTTTGCTCTACTCTGTAGGTGCAAGTTTCATGTTAGCTTACTGTCGAGGATAGTACCAAGTTATTTCAACTCTTCAAAGAAGTATAATTTGCTTTCGAAGATTTCGAGAGGTTTTAAGCCCAATAAACTTCTTTTCCTGGTGAAAAGGACCATCTCAGTCTGTTTGGGATTGATCGACAATGACTGTTCCTCACATCATATTTCTATTAATTTGAGCCTATCTTGCGCTCTATCACTCAGTGTGTTCTAAGAAACAAAAAAGAAAAAAACATGCGAAACCAAAAATAAAAACGAAAAAATTATATTGTCCTGCTTGCGATGAACGCTTCGAAGATCCACCTACAGAAAACTGGATTCAGTGCTCGCAATGCTTGAGATGGTGGCATGGATCTTGTACCATTTATATGCGACTTATGCTAATATACTTCAACTTACCCGCATATGTGCGTCATCTTAGCCCACCTTCGGGTAAGATGACGGATCTCTCAAGTACATAATTTTTTATTTTTGTAAACAAATCATTTAAGTTTTTTGGATACGATTTCATATGTTCTTTGTGTATTACATGTTTATTATCGTATATAAATACACAATTTTGAAAATGATTCAAATGTCAAGCTGAATTTTTTTTTTCTGTTAACATCGTCAACTTACCCGACCCTCCCTTTCATTGTAGTGGTCTAACATTTTGACACCGTCATATGCTATTTTATGGTCTCCGACTGCAATAGCTGCAGGATAGCAGATACGCCAGTCGAGCTAACCTCTCCACTCTATAAAATAACCGATAATTCAGTTGCCTTGTTTATACCCATTTTCGTTTGAGGTATTCTCATTAGAGCATCCAACCGACCACGGCCAATTGCACATATTTTACATGCAATATCAGGCAATTACCGTTACTTTTTCCTTCGATGTTAAAGACGATGTGAAACTAAAAAGTGCTGTTAAAACTTCTGAAAGTAGATTACGCTGATGGATGGATTAATCCGCGATGAATCGGCCATTGTGGAAATCCGACTCGACCGACTATTATACAAGAAAAAGGATGTATGGTAGAGTAGATTTCACGGTATTAGCCTGACTATCCACTGATACAACAAAGAATCATGGGCGTACTTGTTTTAATTTAATTGAGGTTGATAGATAGATAGATAGATAACTTTATTAATCTTTTAGATGTACAATAGTAATACAAATGCACAAAGTGGAATAAAAAATATAAAGTTATCAATATAAAAAATATAAAGTTATCAATATAAAACACCTAGTTACAGTTCAGGAGTTAGCAAACATTGCATCACACAAGTAACAAATTTTTTAGAACATGTCAGCTTTAATTACTAGCCAATGGTTCGTGTTGCATTGGATAGGACAGCTACATACTCATCAGTAGAGTATACACAATTTGTTATCAAGAGATCTTTTATATATATTTTGAACATGTACTGATTTAGTTCTTTGACATGGGGAGGTAAAATATTGTAGAGGTTAACATCAATTGAATTCCTCTTCGATTTTTGTAGTCTGAATCTACTTGGCCTTAATAATTCACATCGTCTCGTGTTATAATCATGGAAATCACAATTTCTATTTTGTGTTAATTTATTTTTATGAATGTCTATCAAAAGTTGATATAAATAAATAGAAGGTACCGTCATTATTCGCAACGATAAAAAAAGAGGTTTATAGGAGTCTGAGTAACCAGCCCCAGATATGATCCTCACCGCTTTTTTTTGCAAGATAAATATCCTATTTGCGTTGCTGCTATTCCCCCACAGAATTGTCCCGTAAGATATATGAGAATGAAAAAAAGCGTAGTACGCCGACAGTATCGCCTGTTGAGAAATCAAATTTTTTAATTTCCGAAGAAGAAAGGTGTATTTGGACAGTTTAGTGCTAAGTTGTTCAGTGTGCTCCAACCAGTTCAACGTATCATCGAGATGTATACCTAGAAGTTTAACACTGTGCCCTTCCAACAAAGCGGTGTTAGATGTAAAAATGATATGATGAGTTTTGTTTTCGTTCAACATGAGATTATTTTTTCTGAACCATATGTCAGCTTTCATTTGAATTTGATTTATATCGCGCACCAAATTAGACTCAATTTTCCCAGATGTCGTGAGAGTAGTATCATCGGCGAAAGCAAAACAATTGTGAGGTGACATGTAGGAGAAAAGATCATTTACATATATTATGAACAAGAGAGGGCCCATAACCGAACCTTGAGGAACTCCACATGTAACTGGTTCTAAATCAGATACATTATTTGAGTCAAGTGATACATATTGTTATCTGTTAGTCAGATATGATGAAAAAAGAGATAAAGGGGTTGCTCTTATGCCATAGTCTCCTAGTTTTTTTAATAAAATGGAATGGGAGACACAATCAAATGCTTTTGTGAGATCACATGAGGCAGCAATAGTGTGTTCTCCTTTTTCAAAACAAGTTATTATATTTTCGACTACTTTTTTGACTGCGTTGATGGTGGAGGATGATTTCCTAAATCAGAATTGATTTGGGTGAAATAACTTGTACTTCAGAAAATACTTATAAAGCCTATTTTTGAGGATGATTTCAAACAATTTTCCAAAAATTGGAACGATAGATATTGGTCGGTGGTTTTCAATTTCATCATCACCGCCTTTCTTAAAAATTGGGACAACTCTTGTCACTTTAAATTCACTTGGAAATACACCCTTTTCAATACAAGCGTTGAAGAGTACTGTAAGTGGTTCAATTATATATGAGGCTGTTTCCTTGACAATTTTACTATTCAGTTCGTACGCATCCAACGAGTTAGAGTTTTTCAGATTGGATATCGCACTAGCAACCTCACTGCTTAGAATGGGTTTCATGAAAAAGGATCATTAGGCCTGTCCGATTTAGACAGAGGAACAGAACAAGAATTTGAAGGGGACAGATCCTCAGAGATTTTTAAGCCTATGTTTACGAAATAAGAATTAAACTCGTTTACAGTGAACTTAATGTCTTTTTTTTTGTACCTTCACCATTCATTTCTAGTTTAATGAGTCTCCAGCTGTCTCTTACTTTGTTGTCAGAATTTAAAATGAACTCATCGTATGAATTTCGTTTTGCAGATATTACCATTTTTTGGTATTCCCCGTTTAATGTAAGATATGCCTGTTTGTATCTATCATCATGTGTACAGTCAAATATCGTTTTTATTGCAAGAACTTTATTTTTCATGTTTTTTATTTGATCGTTTATCCAGTAACGCGGTTTTGTCATCTTGCCTGAAACGTTCTTAAGAGGAAAGTTTACATTTATTAATCTTGTATAACAATCTAATAGAAAACCAGTCAAATCCTCAATTGAGCTTAGCTCGAAGAAAGTATTCCAGTCAACTTCATTAAGGGAATTTTTCAATTTTTCTAATCCAGTTTTTGTAATGAATCTCTTTTTTTGAATTAATTTGCTGTTATTGTAGATACTTTTAATTTTTATATATTGGCCATAGTGGTCAGATATGCACGGTTCGATAATACCAGTTTCGAAATAATCTTTGTTAGGTATGTTAGTAATTATATTATCAATACAGCTCTTTGTATCATTATCAACTCTAGTAAATTCAGAAATTGTAAAATTCAGTCCGAAAGAATGGAATATCGAGAGCAAGTTTGATTTGTTCGAACTGGGTACCAGAAAATCAATATTGAAATCCCCTAAAATGATTAGTTTAGAAAATTGAGGATGTAGATAGTTAAACAATTCTTCAAGCTTACTAAAGAACATAGAACAGTTGGAAACACAAGAAGATCTATAAAGTGTAACTACAGCTGTGTGTGTAGCTAACAACTCAATGCCACATACTTCCATATCTCTTTCAATACAAAATGAATTCAATTTTAGCAGCCTCACCTTCAAATTTTTCATTGAACTTAAGTATATAGCTGTCTCACCGTGCATATTATTTTTGCGACTGATCTGAGAAACCAAATTATATCCGGGAATTTGACACAACTTTAAGCATTCTTCGTCAAGCCAATGTTCAGTCAGGCACACCACATCATATCTGTGTTCATCTAAGAAGACATGTAATCTTTTTAGTTTATTTTTAATAGAACGAATATTCAGATGAAAGACACTCACATTGACTTTAACATTTACATCACTGTAAATGTTAAAGTCTGGAATCAGGATCTTCATTTTCTAGGTGTTGATTCTCAGTTCCCTGTGAAGAAAATACGGGGCCATAGAGTGTACTATTCTCCATTTCATAAATGTAGTGGATACTATTTCATCAGTTCGGACTTCCATTGTCCAATATAATATAAATTAATTCGACAACCTTGAAAAAAGAAATTAAAAAAATCAACCAAAAATAACAATTCTATTAAACAAAACAATTGAATTTATAAAGAAATAACATACAAGCAACAACCAAACGAATAAAAATTTGAAAATTGATGAAAGCTGAAAATAAAAAAATTGAAAATATTATTAACGAAACGTCGTGACATAACTTGGTTTGAAATCTTTAAATTTTTATATTTTCATTTTTTGTTAATAATATTTTTAATTTTTAGCTTTCATTAATATTTCAATTTTTATTTGTTTGATTGTTGCTTGTATCTTATTTCCTTGTTGATTCAGTTTTTTGTTTAATAAAATTCTTATTTTCGATAAATCTTTTAAATTTTGTTTTCAAGGTTGTCACGTCAATTTATATTATATTGGAGCTGAGCTGAAACATTGTCAACCACCTTCAAACAAATGTAGTGGATATATTTATACACGTGTAGAAAGACATATTTCTCGGTAAACTCATCGAATTTAATAATTCTGCCTATATGAAGAAAGAGCTAAAAATTTTATAAGAACTCATTTCCAATCCACTTTCTTATAGTATGTTCCCAAATGAAAAATTCTACTGCATCTTCACACATCCTGCATAGAGGTGTTTCCACTAGCCCCTTATTATGGAGGTGTTTTCTTACTTGACAGTGACTAGTTAGAAATCCTACTGTTGAGTGTAGATTTTTCTAGATCATCGCCAGATATTTTTTCGGTGCCAGCTTCCCATGGTCGCCCAGGGTGATCCTGGCAAGACTGCATCCTTTGATTACATCCCATGGGTGTGACGTTTGGCTGGTTCTGCAATTGTCGAAGTTATCAGGCCGTAGCTGTCACTGGGTCCTAAAATTCTTAGTCCAGCCTCTCCCTTCGCTAAAGGGTCGGCAATGCGATTACCTTTACTCCTGTCTTCCCGTTTAACCCACCTCAGGATAATGTTATTATCTACCGAGGCTTTGGCTGAATCTTGGTGGAACTCTAGTACTATCCCTAAGGTAACACGTTGTCTGTTCAAGGTTGATAAGGCTTGTCTACTATCAGTGCAGATTGTTATGTTTTTGCCAGAAATTCATTTTTTGGTTATTTCCATTTGCCATTCAATCCTTGTGCTTAGTGATCTGGAGTAAACTCTACATCCTGAGCATTCTTTGGTTTTTGAGCCGTCTGTGTTGCAAATCGATTGCAACAAGATCTCTCATGGCTACTTTGATGTTCGAACAAGTCACTCGATCTATTTAATATAATATTTGGATTGCTGTTTCTTGTATAACTTATTATTGCAGTGTATATCCAGGTAACCACATGGGTTGAAAGATCCCACTGTCCGCCAACATTGCTCATAAGCCACATATGCTTTTTTGCTCTAATTTGTAGGTACAAGTTCCATGTTAGCTTACTGTCGAGGATAGCACCAAGGTATTTCAACTCTTCAAAGAAGTATAATTTGCTTTCCAAGATTTTGAGAGGTTTTAAGCCCGATAAACTTCTTTTCCTGGTGGAAAGGACCATCTCAATCTGTTTGGGATTGATCGACAGTGACTGTTCCTTACATCATATTTCTATTAATTTGAGCCTATCTTGCGCTCTATCACACAGTGTGTTCTCAAATTTGCCGGTCTGCATGATAACTATATCACCTGCATATGTAACTGTGTAGAATCCATTATTATTGAGGATTGTACGTTTCGGATGCGTTAAATCCAGAGTAGCCGTGGTGGACATTTGAAAGATGTTATATTCCAGCACACAATGGCATCCATACGTCTTTCGAACGAATAAAAAATGTCGATAATATCTCACACACACTGTTTTATTCAAATTCAAAGATATGACACGCCTAATAAAAGACCCTATAGATCAAAAGCTGAACTATCATCGGGGTTTTTTGTAACTAAAACTTCCAAGAACGGTAATTCCTCGTTTCATACGTGTTGGAGATCTGTTGTTGAGACAAGTCACAGAATGCCTCTTCCTTCCTATTCGTGCTGTAATATTCTTATTTCTGTGAAAATCTGACATGCAAGTGGGCAGATACTATTGCAGGTTTTTAACCTTGTTTTTTGGACCGTGGACATGTAAATAATTATCTCAGTGTATCGTACCGTAACGCTAATATTACCGTTTAGAGTGCATTTGATGCAGACTAGATTATTTGTCGTACTTTGATTGTATATTATCAATTTCAAATTGCATGCACGCTATTAAATGTCCAGATAAAATATTTTATGTCGTTGAAAGTTCAACTCGGCTCCAAATACATTAACAAAATAGAGGTGGAGAGTTTTCAAAATGACAATTTTTAATGGACTTTCCCAAACAAATAGCCATTTTATATAATCTGCATAGTTCATCCATATAAATCAGTCTATAAATCAATTTGGAGTACTTTGAATATGCAGTTTTTATCGGCAACAAAAAAATTCATACAAAAGTTGTTGGATATTCGATCGACATGGATGACTGTCAAAGAGAACTTTGTTATATTCATATTATTCCAAAATTCCAACGTTTTGAATAAACCAGTGGATTGCAAATTAGTCGAAATCGAAATACAAAGTTTATATTACATTCCACTTTGTATTGTAGCTAGAAAAATTGGAACAAATATTGAAATAATCAATTTCTCGAATAGACTGTTTTGGAAGAGCCATAATTCATGTCGGGAAAATTGTTTTTGTTTATTATTTTTGTCGCCATCTTTTCGAAGCCCGAATATGGTGCAAGAAACACAAAACAAAAATTTTCGTAGCCATATCTCAATACATCATTGTCACCCGCTTCCTTTGTTCACTAAGTAAGCATTTGTCAGGGTTCGTTTAATAGATGTAATAGAAGAAAACTTCCTGCAAACAAAACCCTGTCAATACCAATCGTGAGAATTCCTTTTTAGCCACATTAAAACAACTACTTGAGGAGTTGTTGTTTTATATTTTCCTTCAAGGATTACTTCCACCCGTCCATTACTTGAATAGTGGTCAAAAGCTTTTATTGATTCACGTCCCGGATTTGATAAAATAAACAACCAACATAGTAAACGGAAAATTGTGAGGTTGAATATTTTACTTACTAAAGGAGGAATATATTATTTCCTTGAACTCTTTATATTGAAGTGAATAGTATCGACCATATCGAGCACAGTAATTACAAGGGTGGTATAATATTGTCGAATATATACAGTGTCACCATTAAAGTGCGCACCATATGGGAAACTTTTTTTTCGAAACGTTTCGAAGAAGTTTAACTTTGGCACTTGTTTGTGCTTTGAATTCAACTTAAAATGATGCGGCCAACTGCGACCCACTGACGTTCAGTGATTGTCAAATTCAACTTTTTTTTTGAAAAAAATTGAAAAGTGCATTTCTAGATCGAATTTAACAAAAAGTCACTTGAAAAAGTTGTGCCTACGGCAATTTTATATCCATATGCCAAATTTTATGCAACTAGGATGAAGCCTATGTTTTGCTTATTTTTGACACATATCCCCTTTATTTTAAAAAACAAGTTCGGTTAATTGTCATCAATTTATGTATACATAACAAACTCATCATGTAGTTCAAATTTTCTGATAAATTTTTACTCATACGGACATTTTTAGAGAGAAATTAAAAATTTGCTAGAAAAATTTTAACATGACTGGTGCAAAGTTTCAATCACTTGACTATGTTCTTAAACAAACGTCAGTACCTTCAATTTTGAAGAAGCAGACACAACTTAACAACTGCAGTAAGTATTAATAAAATGACTAGAGTTGAAATTACATTGAAATTTCAATATTCAGTATTCGATTCAATTTTTTGCAGATATGATCGATATGGGGCTCCCAAGTCAAGGTTTCATCTGTAAACATACCAAGGAGTTTGTCTGTTTCAGAGAGTTGGATGTTGTTGAGTTTCACTGTTTTCCTTAACGCGAAGTTCAAATATAGTTTTACTTTCATTCAGTTTTAGTTGATTTCTATCACACCAAGAAATCATGTCATCCATGACTGAATTAATGTTGTTTTCTAGCTCCTTCACAGTATTTCTGGAAACTGTTATGGTAGTGTCATCTGCGAATAGGATAATAAAACCCTGTTTTATATACTTCGTAAGATCATTTATATAGATAGTGGGCCTAAAATGGACCCCTGTCGTACCCCAAGGATAATATCTTGAATAACAGATACTGCATTATTCACAGTCACTACCATTTTCTTATCTTCCATAAAAGATTTTATCCATTCCAGAAGGAACCCTCTGATGCCAATGTTATATAACTTACTAACTATTATGTCACTATTTACTGAATCAAACGCCTCAGCCAAGTCGAATAATATCGAAACCACGTACTTTCCCTTATCGATTTCATTGTAAATAAACTCGAATTTTCTAGCAATAGCAGTACCAACTGATCGAGCTTTTCTAAAACCATGTTGATGATCTGTTAGAATCTTGCATTTCTCGAGAAACACAATAATTCTATCTGCTACTATTTCTATCTGCTACTATTTTTTCAATAAGTTTAGATGGAATACTCAGTAATGATATTTGGCGATAGTTACCTATATCTTCATTTGTTTTTATTATGTTGTTATATTATCTTCTGATATTTTTTACAATTTTCCTGTATTTTTCCACAAGTTAATTGCTAAAATACAGAAAAAAAAATTACTGGATATATTTTTCAAATGAAGTTTGTAGAGATCAAATCGTAAGGTGTGGTTTATGAAATTACTAGATTTTAAAACTATGGATCTGCATGAAGTAACGGCCGAATCAATCAGAAAATGCTATCTATATATTTTGGGATGTGGTTGACGTTCAATATTTTTTATGAGTCATCTATCTGTGGATATATAAAAGACTGTAGTGACTTAACATGTTCACATTTTGCGGGCTTCGTACATTTGATTAACAGTTTTTTTTTTATTTCTTCATGTTGGTATACTTGTCTGAACACAGTTTCAGCTGTTTAGCATGTTGTGTTTGTTGGTGAAAGAGAGAGGCATGAAAGATAGATGTTTTTTTCGTCTTCGGTGATTTTGCTGTCGAATAAAATGGATCAAAGAATGTTCATCAAATTTCGTGTGAAAAATTGAATTCACTAATGAAAAACACTTGAAATATTGACAGTGGCATAGGGTGCTTGTACCCTGAATCAAAAAAAACGGGTGGTACAAGCTTTCCACAGGAGGTCAAGAAAATAAGAACGACACTTGCTCTGGACGCCCCAACACATCAGCGATGAATGAAAATGTTGAGAAAGTTAAAGAAATTGTTATGAAGAATCGTCGAATCACTATCAGAAAAGTTGCTGAGGATGTCGATATATCGGTTGGCTCACGCTATGAAATGTTTTGAAAATTTTGGGTATGAAACATGTGGCAGTGAACTTCGTTCCAAAATTAGCGAATTTCAAACGTATAAACCCTCGCATGAGCATCATTCAGGAATTATTGAATGACGTCAATGGCAATCCAGATTTGCTTGAATGAGTCATAACTGGTGCTAATCATGGGTGTATGGTTATGACATCGAAACCAAAGTCCAATCGTCCCAATGGAAGCGCCCAAGAGAGCCAAGACTAAAAAAACACCCCAAGTTTCATCAAATGTCACTAGCTTACTGTTTTCTACGATAACCGTGGCGAAGTGCACCAGGAATTCTGGTTACATGGTCATACGGTCAATAAGAAGTATTATCTTGAAATCATGCGCAGCTTGCTATGTAATAACGTAGACTTACGACTGGGCTCACCAGTCTAACAACTAGACTGATTCTTATTCATTTGTTAACTTTCGAACCCCTCCCGCTATTGCCATATTTGTTTTATTCATTTCAATTTGGCAGCTGCTGTCACCAGATGCGGATTTCTCCACGTCAAATTTAGAATATTGAGGCAATTTCGAAAAAAATGGCTTGGATTCTCCTGCACGAAGAGAAGATCTTTATTTGTAATGAGAAAGATCTTCAAAATTCGCAGTCACTTCTCTCTAAGAGGTTACTCTGTTAGATTTTGAAATAAAAGCCGGCTTCAAATCTTAAAACTGCTGTATTCAATAATGGAGAAAATTGATAAAAATGATAGATACAACAAAATAGATGAACAAAAACCCAAAAAATGAGTAAATAATAACCAAATTTCGAAATAAAACTCAAATTCAGTGCCTTCGCCGTAAGTTACTATCATATACGATAGTGACTGTAACATACTCTAGCTTTGACGCTTCTTAACTATGACTCAATTATTAGATCCACACTGTATACTTATTTTTACGGCTAACTCATTCCCAATAACTCAAAAAATGGTTATTACACATGTACATTCACGGTTTGTTTATCTCGTCCCGGCTAATCCTGCAGGTTACCCAAAAAGATATCGTAACAAAACTTCGCCACAAGTTCAACTCGTTTATATGCGGTTTCGGCTTACTGGCTTATTATCTGATTTCATTTTCGCACTACACCGCTCAATTTCCACTCGAACCTTACACACTTCTTTATTTCTACGACAGAATAAAAAAATATTCAAAGTAGCGCCAACCGCCTGTTTTCAAATATTGAACTCTTCAAAGATTCAACCTAGGAAAAGTATCTCTCAAAACAAAATTCCGCTCTTGATCGACTCTTCCAAAAAGCCACCGTAAGACTGACTGTCGAGAGAACCCCTTTAAGCCCAAAACTCCGCAAACACTCTGAGACCACCGCCTCAGGCAAAGACACCCCGAACACTCTTCCCGCACGACTAATTTCCAAACCCAGGAAGATATCCCCATATTTTGGCCGATGGGTCCGCCTTAGTAAGATGGTACGTCTAGCCAAGGAACAAGTAGATGCAATTTTTATAAACACTCTCACGGTCTGGGCGAAATGTTACATTGTATGAGTGTCCATGACCGTCATTTATTGCTGAATTGAAAATGACAGTCTATTCCCGAAGCTGGAAAATATTAACATGCCCAGTTTTTTCTGCTAGGTTAGATTAGGTTAGGTTAGGCTAGGTTAGGTTAGGTTAGGTTAGGTTAGGTTAGGTTAGGTTACGTTTGGTCCGGTATCGTGGAAAAACAATGCATGGCCTTTGCATTACGATAATGCACTTGCTCACTAGTCATTGCTTGTTCGTAATTTTTTGGCCAAAAATAACACCGTAGTCATGCCTCAATCACCGTACTCACCAGATATGTCCCCTCTGGGACTTTTTACTGCTCCCAAGATTGAAGAGATCTATGAAAGGACGGCGTTTTGAGATGACAGAGCTCAAAGACATACCCAAAAGTGCATATTAGACCTGCTTCCAGGATTGGAAAAGACGCTGGTACAAGTGTATGATAAACAATTAAAATTTATAAACAAAAATTTAAAAATTAGACATCGCAGTTACGCCAAAAAACTTTGAAGTTTACAGTCTCTTTTGCGCCAGGGAAAACGAGAGAGTAGAGGAACATTGGAACAGCAGCAACTTCCTACATTGTCAGTGATCAAATCTATTCAGAGTTTATGCTGTAATTTGCCGCTGAGGTTAGCAATTGTTAATATCGTTAAGCTGAAGATAACCTACTCTGAGCAAACTCCTGTTGTATCAATTGTTAATTTGTCCACGCGAATTTATGTGAAATGACTATTATTGATTCAGGACAAAGGGATGTCAACACTGATTCTGCATTGACTCTTGCTTCATATATCTGTCAATGAAGAGTTTTCCTTCATACTCAGCAACCCCTCTCTTTGAACTTCTCTACTCATATATTCGATATCACAAGATGTCCCCGTGGGTCGGGCTGCCTACCGGGAGCGTCCCCAGGTGGCGGATAGGGAAGCGGACAGGGGACTAGAGGCCCTGTCCGGGAAGCCAATGTGGCCTTAAGCACGGGGTCGCCGGACTCCTGGTCAGTGGCAGAAATAAGTAGGGTTAGGGGAACTAAAACCCCTCAAAAGCCTTTGCAAAACATGTCACCGTGGACCTGCCCACCCAAGCTAAGGTATAAGGAATCGTGCCGACAGCTGAATGGCCGCAGGATGATATGCGGTCACGAACGATCCCCTTGGGGAACTCATTGTAATCAGCCTACCTCTGGTAATGCCAGAGGTGACCAGCTCTTTCCTTGCTAGTCGTGGTAACACACATGAATGGAGCAACAGAAACAACAAAAACAAAAACCAATCCCGAGGCTGGACAGAAGTGCTCACCTAAATCTAAGGCGGTGGCTGGGGATGATCAGAAATGTCCACCCCAATCTACCGCTTGGAATGAGGCTGGACATAGTAGATCACTTCCAAGGCGCCGAGAGCTCCGCTTTGAATAAAGGCAAGGAACCTGCTGTCCCTGCAGTAAAGCTCCCTCACTTGCTGACGATTCATCCTGATTTTATCCAGGTTTGGAGACCAGCTCCTCTACCCTTTTGGCTGGTTGTTGGTCTTGAGAGGGACCAATGGGTTCATGACTGAGTTGGTGATGGCATGAAGTCCTTAGACATCAGTGCCGCCCTTCACGGGATACCCCTACCTGGCTGGGGTGGGATGGATGAAAAAGTTATTCATCCGTTAACGGGGGACATGAGGGCCTCATTCGACAGAGTGTCGGGGCCTTCTATATCGGGAGGGGTCGTCTATAGTATAATCTGTGGCTTCCCTAACTAACGGGTTTTCATGAGTTTCCGTTTTTTCGAAAACTCTCTCATTCCTCGACTGAATGGATTACCGAATGGAAGGCAGCTGCAAATCTCTGCAGATGGCTTCATTTCGCACGAACCAAGGAGCATTCACAATCATCCTCATTATCTTATTTTGCAACCTTTCCAAAATGGAAATGTTGGACGGAGCCGCTTGTCCCCAGACGCCTGAAGCGTACATGATGACAGGCTTGAACATCGTGTTGTAGATCATGATTTTGTTTTTCAAACTCATCTTTGATTTTCTATTGATTAGAAGGTACAAACTGGCTATCCGACCCTCGATCTTAGATTTAACGTACGTAATTTGCGGGTTCCAAGTGAACCTACGGTCTATCCAAAGGCCGAGGTACTTTACCCACGCAGCTCCCTTACTTGTGCACCGCCACGGAGGGAACCCCAAGAAAGTTGAAGAAACTGATCAACGACAGCAATATCGCTGCACCTTCTAAAACCTTCGTGGAGGCCACCGTGAGACACCTCAAGGTTGCCAAAGAAAGTGTGTTAGGCGAGTTTTAGTCTTCACCTGCCAATATTAAGGAGATATCCCATAGTGAATGTGTTTCATGTGGACTAAGTACTGTGAGTCTACACTCACCCTCCTTACTCTACAGATACCAAATACAGAGATCATGAAATGTCAGTAAAAGTCTCATAGCACGATTTCGATCATGATTTTGGACTGTTGATTTATTTTTTGATAAAGGTTATCATCCGTTTTCCTCGAATATTCGATGAATATTTTTAGTGATCCTCCAAACTTTCGATGACGAATACAATCACCTACCTAGTAACATCCCATCAACCTACGCTAGATAACTTCCAGAAGTTTTTCAGCTGTTTTTTCCTGATTGGGCGACAACAGAAACAATGACACGGATACAAGTATACAATGGAAGTAAACAGCGAAGCCAATGAGACGGCACAGAAAAGTGACTGATGTGACTAATGGAGTATATAGAGAACAATAGCATGTCTTGGCTGGCGAATCGTTGTTAGAACAGGGGCGGCGAAAGAAATAAGGACATTATATTTTTTGTTAAATCAAAGGATGATACGGTGGGAAAAAAAAGCTAATATACAAAGGTCAGTTTGAGGATTCTGCTCTTTGGCGAGAAGATATATCATGAAAAATCCCGTTCCGAGTAAAGAATCTTCATAATTATAGTCTACAGTGTGTCCAGCTTTTCATGAATTCGCCTCATATCTTCGAAGCTTCGATTCTTGACAAATTTGAAGATTTGCACATTCAGATACAACAACATAAAGGTCGAGAAGACGTGAATGACGACGCTTGTCCTGGACGCCCCAGCACATTAACAAGTGATGGAAATGTTGAGAAAGCGAAGAAAATTATTATGGAAAACCGTCGAATCACTATAAGAAAAGTTGCTGAGGATGTCGGCATATCGATTGACTCGTGTCGTGCAATTTTGTCGGAAATTGTGAGCATTAGGCGTGTGGCAGTCGTGTGGCAGTGTTCCAAAATTGCTGACTCTCCACCAAAGAAACCGTCACATGAGCATCGCTCAGGAATTGTTGAATGACGTGAACAGCGATCCAGATTTGCTTGAAAAGGTCATAACTGGTGACTAATCGTAGGTATATGGTTGGGCGTTGAATTATATTCGGCAGAGGCAGAGGGGGCGATGACAAATATGTTGCTTATCGTTCGCTTCAGCTTTGTTCGAGGTGTGATACTCTGAAATGATTTGATTTTCAATTACGGATAATCATCAAGTTCGTGTTGATGATGGACACTACCTTGCACTAACAGGAGGCCAAATAGCCCTAAATCGGCCTGCAAATGTGCCTGTTTCAATAATTGAAAATCAATTCCGACACTGACACTTGTCGGATATAATCCAACGCCCTTCGTGGTATTCGCCCAGCGAGTAATTGTTTTCTGCCAGCCCATGAATATACGGTATGAACAGTGCAATTATCAAGGGTATAATTGAAGCAATTATAGATCCTCTGACATTTTTATTCAACTCGTGTATACAAAAAGGGTGTTTTCCAGACATTTACAAAGGTATTGCCTCTTTTTAAAAAAGGAGACAGGTCTCTGGTTGGTAACTATAGACCAATATCAATCATTCCCGTTTTGGGAAAAATCTTTGAAATTATTTTGAAGAACAGGATCATGAACTTTTTTATCAATAACTAATCATTTAATGAAGATCAATACGGATTCAGAGCAGGTAGATAAACAACAGATGCAATTCGAAAAACTGTGAGTCTGGTTATCGAGGGCCTTGAGAGAGGTGAACATGTGATATTAACCATGTGTGATTTCTCTAAAGCATTCGACTGCGTTTCGCACGATGTTCTTTTCAAAAAGTTGGAGTTTTATGGAGGGAGGGGGCTACCACTCGGTTTATTTCAGTCGTACTCATGTAACAGAACCCAATCTGTGTGTGTGAATGGAAACATGTCTGGCAATAAAACTATCAAGAATGGTATACCGCAGCGATCCGTTCTGGGATCATTGCTATTCTTGATATATTTCAAGTAAAACATAATCGAATTACCATCAATTACTGATGATACACTGAGACAGGCGTCTCTGTGGTTCACAACAAATCAGTTGAAATTAAACGGAAGCAACACCCAGAAGGTCTTGTTTACGACCTCAAATACTGAAACCACTGAGAATGGCGATAATACTGCCAAACTACTAGGACTCATTCTTGATCGGAATTTATCATGGTATGCACACATTGATGAACTGAGTAAGAAGCTGTGTGAGAGTATATTTGCTTTTCGACAGCTAAATAGAGTATTGTCTCTTGACGCCCTGAGAAGTTCATATTTTGCTTTGTTCCTCTCACATATAGATTATGGCATATTTTTGTGGGGTAATTCCTCTCACTCCATTAAAATCTTCAGACTTCAGAAAAAAGTAGTCAGAATATTGATGAATGCCAATTATAGAGATCACTGTAAGCCGCTTTTCAAAAAAATGGGTATACCATCGGTATTGAAATATGTTGGTAATTGAAAATGCAACACACCCTGTATTGTACATCAATCATTTATTTTCAGTTATTGTTTGACATTTGTATGTAAATGAATGACTGTCAGATACAAGTTCATCATAATATATATAAATTATTGATATGTTCAATATAACGTTTAGAAGTAACTCAGGCTTATTGTAATTACACTTTTGCACTGCCCTCATTGCATTTCCAACAAAATATAGTCAATTTCTTGAAATACATAAAAATAAATCAATCTATTCGCAGCATCAGGATATTCATCATCATGCTACAAGAAATGCAGATCTGTTCATACTGCCCCGATATAAACTCACAAGGTCTATTAAAAATTCATTGTATATCAATCTCTACAATCATCTTCCTAATTCGTTCAAAGTGCTATAACAAAGCTCCTTCAAAAACAGAGTCAGAACTATTCTGGAAAACTGTTTTTATAGTACTCAGGATTATTCAAGTACTTTAATTATGACGATTTAGATTTGATTTTATTTCATCTGATATGTGAAGCTCATGTTTATACATAATATTTGTTTTTTGACACAAAAATTTCAGACTGATTATTATAATGTTCAAAATTATCTTTCATTTTATTCACAATTTATGATTGAATATTTATAACTTGTCACTAGTTTCTTTTCTATGTACATTTTAACATTCAAGTGTAAAGTTGTCAGATAAATATCTATTCATCTATCTACTGTGTAGGTAAGGAGAGACTGGCCTGAACGAGCTGTTCCTTTAGATGATTTGATTGAATATCGTGTCCAAAGCGAGCACGATTTACATTTTTCAGCTCATTCGGAAAAATATGGCGAAAATAATATTTTCCGAAAACGAATTCACATTATTGTTCTTTCGTCAATCCATGACGGTAGCCGGTCGGGTTGACGTGTTTGCTTTGCACCACTCACCCAATCGACCGCTGTGTGAGTTGGTGGTTCAAGCCGCAGGCCGGACGATCTTTTTTTTCTTGATATCGACCAATCCTTGTTAGGAATCACACGTTGAAAGTCTTTAGTTCTTAGCCCGCACAAGTTTCAACTTTTGGGCGTCGAATTGGGTGCCACGCGAACAACAACGAATCAATTATTGTGAGCAGTGTTTTAAGCTGTTCTACCCTGGAAAACCCGAATTTTCAAACCAGAATTAAAACACTGGTCCATCTGAGTGGACTGCACGTGGTGAACCGACTCCAGAGCGTGCAAAGACGTACCACTCGGCTGACAAGGTTACGGCATCAGTATTTTGGGATGCGCATGATACAATATTCATCAACTATCTTGAAAACCATCAACAGCTTTTGGTTAAAATTACAAAATATTCGTGATAGTGTAGTTTGTGTGGGGCCCTGCTGTAGGCTTATGCCTCTTCAGGGTTAGTGGATTGTGTGTGTGGTGTTTAGTCTAATGTTGTGTTGTCTTATGTTGTCTTATGTAAAGTCGTCGCCAACTTCAACACGGATTTGTCGATTGGATATCTAGGAAGCTACTAGCCTTATGAATTGGTGTGGAAGACGAATTTGGATAAGTTTTCAGATCAGGCCCGCGTGCCAGACCTTGTCGAAAGCTTTCTTGATATCTAAGAGGATTGCGATAGTGCCAAAAAAAGAGTTGATATTTTGTGAGATACGGGTGTGTAATTCGACTAGTGCATTCTTAGTGGAATGCTCTGGCCTGAAACCATGCTGGCGGGGAGGTATAACGTTATGTTCTAGTAGAAAGTCATTCAGTCGGTTGGTCATTAGTCGTTCCAGCAGTTTGCCCAGACAACTAAGCTAGCTGATAGGTCTGTAGGAATCGGGTTTGGTGAGATCTTTTGTGGTTTTGGAATCAGGATTGTATTTGCCTGTTTTCAAGCGTTTGGGAAGTAGGCCTGTACTGGACATGCATCAAGGATATGATAGATAGATAGATAGTTTATTTGACTACGTATATGTATGAAACATTTGTAGCAAGGTGATAAATCAAACATTTGAAATTGAATAACACGTAAATAAAATGAAAACATTAACATTACAGTATAACGAAAACACAAGGCACCCAAAAGGGGTACAATAATTTTCATAATACATTATTACAAGCAGCACTGTATAACAAAATACAATAAAATTTTTCCGTTTGAAAGATAAATCCGGGCATTACCATGGAAGCAGCCATATATTCATCTATAGGTACTATAAATACCTGCATCAACGACAAATTTTTTATGCCCTCTTTAAAACGTGTCTGTGATAAGTTCTTGACTGTAGTTAACAAGATATTGTGTAGGTTAACATCTGAGGAATTCTTGGAAGATTTCTGTAGATTGAATTCAGCAGGTCGTGTAAGATTAGCACTACGTGTTTCATAGTTACGAAAGTGGGAGTGAGTTAAAAGAGTTCCCTCAATTTTATGTACCTCCAGCAGTGACTGAAAAATGAAAATCGATGGAAGAGTCATGATTCCCAATTTTTTTGAACAATGGACGACATTTGTCCCGATATTCCGCATTAGAAATTATCCTTATTGCTTTTTTTGTGTTACAAATATCTTTCCAGGAGAAGTAGAATTACCCCAAAAAAAGTGTCTCGTAGCTAATGAACGAGTGGAAAAAGGCATAGTAGACAGCGAGAAGTGTATCAATAGAAACAAATTTCCTTAATTCTCTCAACAGAAACAGATATTTGGATAATTTAGTATTTTAATTCATCGATATGACATGTCCAATTAAGGGAGTCATCTAAATTTATTCCAAGTAACGGGGCTGTTTTTTCATCCAAAAGCATGTTATTGAAAAAAAATATCAGTCTCTGAGTTTTTTTCATATTAAGTTTGAGAAGATTCGCATTTTTCAGCTTGGATTTCGGCAAGTTCAGAGATTTGCAGATGTGTCATCGGCATAAACAACACATTTATGGGGCAGAACTTTGAAGAAAAGGTCATTTATAAATATTATAAATAGGAGAGGTCCCAGCACAGATCCTTGCGGAACACCGTTTACTACAGGCTCTAAAGTAGACGTTCTAGTATCTCCTAGGTCGATATATTGCTTTCGATTTTGTGAATACGATATGAGAAGGGAGAGAGCCCAGCTACACTAAATGAAAAAATATACAATGTAATTCTAAAATTCATAAATGAATGTAAAATATCAATGTGAAAAGTAGTAACCCGATTGATTCGAAAATTCTGTGGCAAAATAAACTCCGGTTTGATGCCGGTGCCGGGGGTTAAAAAAAAATAGGCAAGGCATAGTTTTTCGCACTTCAGGTTTTTCCTATCAATTGATAGGTGTATTTTTTCTCTTGGATAGCTATGAAGCCAATTCTCAACCAATTCTTGAGCTGAATTATCGTATTGTAATGAATCTGAAGCCGTCCCTGACCGATAGCCAGCCGACTCGAACAAACACATGACCTCACCTAAAAAGAATGCAGTCAAGAATCGCCGGTAAAATCCTTTACCGATATAAGCCCATCTTCCCGACCCAAGAGGGCAGTTCAGAAAGTGAATCGAGTGGCTAAACAAGAAATTCAAATAGCGAAAATGAATTAGTTTGTGTTTAGTAAAATATTGTTGAAAATAAATTTGTTTGAGACAGTTAATTCATCAATTTGTTGCAGTATTCTGCGCTGCGGAGATCATCTGGTAGTTGTAGCTTTGGCTTTGAAGCGTATTTCATGTTTATGCTGTATAGGCTGGTATTTGTGCTTGTTTTCATGGTGGTGGAGAACTACTAGTAAGGTTAACGGGCCTACAGAGCTTTTGCTTCTGTAAATGGGAATCTATAGTTTTTGCAGAGTATGATCTTTAAGATTGTTAGCTCTGGACTGAGCAGGACAGGTACGATAAGAAGAACGCGTGTTAGTTTACGTAGTGGCAGTCACATATATTGTGTTGGGAGGGTAGTAACCCATCTATTGAAAAGTATACTTGTTTCATGAGATGTATTAAACAACAATAATAGCACTGTCTTCATCGCTAAAGCTCTGAACGTAGTCACTGAGTTTCATCGAACCGCTGCAAGATCCATTTTTGTGATGTCTCTAATGGTTTCAGGTGGGTGTCTGCGATACCATCCCAAACCTTTATACTGAATCAGTATGTCATATAGAATTGGCATGTATTTCAAGTCAAATATTTCTCTGTAGACTTTGAACGTGTTGGCCATACTCTTCAATTTTTTTGATACATAGTATGCGTGGCAGTTCCATCTGAGGTGACAGTGGATTGAATTAAATAAGTATTCACTGAAATAATACAGTTTAAAATATATGTTCGTATAAAAACGCAAAAAACTTTAGAAACAACATAATACAAATTTTAGTAATGCACATCTTTGAATGAAGAACTATTGTAATTTTCACCATCCGTTCAAAGAGGAAGTATCTCCTAAATTGTATACCAAGAAAGTTATATTTTTTCAGTTGTAAACAATTAGTTGTAAACAGTTGTAAACAATGCAAGTTATCATTTATTTATAGTTTTTGATGCGCAGCTATTTCTCTTCTAATCACAGTATTTCGAATTGATTATTATTCGATACATAATCACACTTACTTATACTTGTGATATACTGTTTGGAACCTTTGGTGTAGTAATGAATATTACTGGAGTTTTTTCCCTACACCTAACCGTTATTTTTACACCTCGACACGTGTTTCGATCACCAAGTGATCATCTTCAAGAGGAAGATAAAACTAATAACTACTCAAAACTAAAGCTACTTATACCACTCACAATTACACTACTAGACAAAATGACAATTTGCACCTGCCACGATGTAGTTTATCAAACTCCATGAAAATTTTATGATATAAAGGCGTCATTGAATATAACAAACTTCCCCAAAATGTGAAGAATAATAAAAACCTGTTTCAATTCAAAAAAGATTTGACTGATTATATGAAAGGTATCACAATAGAATATATGTATTATATCCTTACTATGTGTGTCTATATAACATAAAATATTATATATATTATGTTTGTGTATTAGGATCTTCCTACCAACAGATCATTCATTCATTCATTCAGTTTGTTTGACCTGTTGTATCAGCCAGTATTTTATGATGATGTTTGCCTAATATGATTGTAAATGAACACTGATTCAATAAATGTTTGATTGATTGATTGATTGATTCATACTAATCAGGTACATCATACAGGTAGGTAATCAGTAATACCACCCATACAAGTGTACCACCCTAAATTAATTTTACAATTGGCCTTTCTATTATTTACAATATGTCCTTATGTATGTTTAAATGTTACAGCTATATATATAGAACAATTTTCAGCTATATAAAATTAGTTTCACAATATTGCCTATCTAAATATATTAACAATGTGTCTTTTTGTAGTAATCAGTAAACCCAACAATATTATTTCAACAAGCTATATAGTATGCTACAGTATGCTACAGTATGTTTACTGATTACTACAAAAAGACACATTGTAAATATATTTAGATAGGCAATATTGTGAAACTAATTTTATATAGCTGAAAATTGTTCTATATATAGCTGTAACATTTAAACATACATAAGGACATATTGTAAATAATAGAAAGGCCAATTGTAAAATTAATTTAGGGTGGTACACTTGTATGGGTGGTATTACTGATTACCTACCTGTATGATGTACCTGATTAGTATAAGTAGCTTCAGTTTTGAGTAGTTATTAGTTTTATCTTCCTCTTGAAGATGATCACTTGGTGATCGAAACACGTGTCGAGGTGTAAAAATAACGATTTTGTGTTGGGAAAAAACTCCAGTAATATTCATACACTTACTCATGCTGAAGAATCTTCAGCGTATGCTAGATAGTATCTCAATAACGATGAGCTTAAATATCAACATTGGTTCGAGATCCATGATCTTGTCATAAATTCACGAAGAATTTCAACTGATTATCAAGACCAAACTCTGATACTTTTAATTTGTTTGTACTACAATTTGCTACTTCAGGAAAATTTCATTAAACTCTAATCAGACTACGTTACGCAAAATCAAATATTTGCACAAATGTAATTCTACTCCGAGTTCTACCCAATGTTTCAGTTTATTTTCGAAATTGGGTAGATTCTCTAACTGAAACGATATCAAAAGTCACAAGACGCCTAAAATAAACAATTAACCAAGCGTTGGCAAATCATCGTATTCATTCTCATAAGCTTTATAATTCGCAAATTATGGAAGTACGACTCCTGATTCGTATTCTGTGAATTGTTAATTTACGAAATCAATTCATAGTAGATGACAAATTCTATTGGACCCATCAAACATCGTCTTACGAAATTACCACAAAATATAATGGTTCTTCGCAAACATCACGAAAAATTCTTTCGAAATTATTGTCACCCGAATTTTTGGCTACAGTTATGAACAGTTTATTTAATGGACAAAACACAAGTACTATAGTAAAATCCATAAGGCGCTCTTAAAGAGTTCTCAAACAGTGGAGTTCGAGGTGTACAGAGTTGAACCTCGAAACGATGAGCTGCCACAGTCCGTCGCGTATTTCTGATATGTATCGCTCTTAGTGAAATCAAGTGTGCCAAGTCATTCGAAAACTTCCCGTGAAAGTATCTATAGAAGAGGGACAAATCTCCAACCTTCATTCGATGTTCCAGGCTATCAAGATTACATGTGATGTTCGCGTCTCCAATCAGGCGGATGGCTCTTTTCTGGATTGAACCAGAAACTTCATGGTATGTTTGGGGGCAGAGTTCCATACATGAGAACAATACTCCAAAGAAAGTCTGATCTGAGCTTTATAAAGTTACAAAAGTTGCTGAGGTGTGTACAGTTTTCTGGTTCGGAACAGTGTTCCAAGTTTTTGGGAAACAGCCTTTGCAATTCCAGCGACACGATTGGGCCAAGACATATTGGTGTCCATTTCAACCCCTAAAAAACTAATCGAAGCAGAAAAAGGAATCGTCTGTCCTGACATTATTGTATCCGGTTCGAAAACATTTATCTTTTTGGAGAAAACCGATGCCTATTAGCAGAAATGCTTAACGGTACCTTATCAAATTTTCAAACTATTAAGCATGGTGTTCCGCAAGAATTTGTTTTGGGCCCAGTCTTATTTGTCATTTACGTGAATGACTTGTGCAAACATATGATAATGTTCAAATCGGTTCTCTTTGCAGACGACTCCACTTTTATTCTGGCGGATAAAAATAATATGTTACAGTCTCATCTTGGCGAGGTATCTAACAGTGCTAATCAGTGGTTTTCACGAACATAACACACGAAACGCTCACCACATTAGAATAAATCGAATTCGTCTTCATTTGTATGTGGTCACACTGAACGCATACCAGAGAAAATTGAAAAATTATTTGTTGAGGCTTTGCTTCTATTCTGTCAATGACTTTAGAACACATTTTTGTGGTAACACACAAGTCACTACTTCTTTTTGATTTTCAAATTGTTTACATATGTGATTGTTGTTATTTGCTTGTAAATTTCAAATGTAAAACCAAACATGACTTGCTACAAACATATTGAATTATGTAACATAGTCAAATAAATATTATTATCATTATTTTTTTGTATTTCGAATTTGTCATCACTTCTTAAACAAAAAAAATACCACGAAGGGCGTTGGATTATATCCGACAGGTGCAGGATTCTTCGCTGAAGTTATTCCTGTATATGCTGTTGGCGATACAACTGTCGCAATAGATTTTCAATTATTGGAACACACTTGCAGACCGGTTTCGGGCTGTTTGGCCACTCGTCAGTGCAAGGTAGTGTATATCATCAACATAAAAGTCGATGATTTCCGATAATTGAAAATCGAATTCCGTCAGAGTATCATTCCTCGAACTAAGCTGAAGCATACAACAAACAACAGGTTTGCCATCGCCCCATCTGCCTGTGAACGAGGTAACCAACTGCATATCTGAAATTTGCCCAATTCCTCGTATAAGGAAAGAAAACTTTCACATATAGTCAGTCTAACAATCACTCAGTATTACTTGATACCAACCAATCATGTGCAATATTCCCAAATTATTACTCCCTATGATCCAATAACTCTTCTTTGAACTTTCAGCTAGTCCACGAGCAAATGGAACTCGCTATTCCCGTGCATATATGAAGTATTAAAAAATACCATTAGTTCTCTCAATCGGAACGAGTCCTTTGATGCGAGTATTTCACATTCGCAGTAACTTCCAACAAGCGTATTGGTTAATGAATACCTAAAACGAGGTTCATCGAAAAATAGATCAACCCTGGTAGCTCCACGGAAGATATTTCCACTTTTAATACTATTTCATTGCCAGGAAACATCCCGAGAGTAAATAGAAATATAGAGGTTTATACGAAAGTTTTGATGAATAACTGTTTCACGAATCCAAGTCGACCATTATCCTTTATGTATAGTCTTGCCATTCGACGAATATTGTCGTAAAATAAGGCATAACTTACTCCTTAAGCTCAAAATTAGTTCATTTATTTTTAACAAGGTTCAGATGTTGCGGCAATTCCAATGCAAATTAGGTCGTAATTCTCAAGTTTTACGAGAATTAAAAGTAAGCACCTGAATATTTTTAGTCATCCGGGAGAACAGTTTTGCCAAGAAATTATTAATTTATAAAATTATACCACCATAAAACAATTATTTCCAATCATTATGAGACCCTTCAAATAGCTAACGAAATTACAGATCAGTTCTGTGAAAATACATAAATTGGTTGCACTTGTTATTGTGAAATATGGAAAATAATCATGAAATAATTCAAATTCATTTAAACGAATACCTGAATTGAAAGATGTTCCAACCTCAACTTCAATATTCTTAAACAAAAACACTCAGCATTCAGAATTCCATCTTTCAATATTCCAAGTTCATAGACATCAAAATTGATACGATCACAGGATATAGAAATATAAAACAATCTGCAAATACGCAAACTTTGCACAGATTGCATGCTGAGCATTTACCTTAGGGATCAAAGTTGCAATGTCAGCATATAAATCTTCATAAATATTAAGGGAGGTCAAGATCATCAACATACAGTATTGAGAATTTCATTCAGTATCTATTAATCTTCAGAAACGGTTGCAGCAATGCAGCACATCTCCTTTTCTTCGATCCTGCTGGGTGGAAGTATAATGTAAGTTTTTGGTAATTTACTGTATTCTTAACATTTTAGTGTAAGTGTATTCCTGAAGTATATTCCCATTTCCGTTACAATAAATATTTAATCAAGTTTTTGGATGGGTTCTTTAGTTATTTGGATCAATGATGAATGGGTGAAATAGCGAATGAAATCCTCTCTTTAATAAGCCAAGCAAGTAGTGAGTTGAGACATTATCACTCTTCAAAAAGGCCATTAAAAATGTTGGTTGAAATGTGATAGAACCATCGAGTCGGATAACAGTTTTACAGTTTTTTTGTTCTCAAATTCATTTCGTTTCTGTGAGAATAAAAGTTGCCGAATTATAACTTTGATATCAAACAGAATTCAGAGAGTAAAAATAAATATTTCCTATAGTGATCCACTACAGGATGACATAGGTGTGCCGCAGGGAACCGTCATGGGCCCCATACCTTTTTATTGTATGTCAATAATATTTTCAACATTGAAAATTCCGAGGGCGATTCAACGTCTCACGCTGATAATACGGCTGTAGCATTTGTAGGTAAAACGTGCAACGAAGCAGGAGCCGGCATAAAACAAATTCACTTCTGACTAAGTACTAACTTGCTGAGTATTAATCTAGACAAAAAAACATTTTTTTTTTTCAAAAAAAAGACCGAGACCAAGAAAAAATACTTTCGATCCACAGATTCGCATGGCCAGGGAATGCAAATTGCACTCGCCCTGAAATAAAATGAAATAAAATAAATCAATCACTACGTTGTAAAGACCACGTAGAATGTACGGTGAAGATACTAATTTATAAATTTAATCAACTTCGGAATGTTTTTAGAAGAGGCATCATGTTGCTGGTTTATAACGCCTTGGCTAAATCGGTCATACACTATTGTAACATTTGGCTATAATTCAAAACACTTGGACTGAAATAATCTTTAGGAAAAATCGAAGATATCCAACTGAGTCCGTATATGGAGAAACTGGACTATATTTAAGGTAGGAAAAATATACACCTATGAATGTTTACTATGGACATTGAGTGAACCCATTCATATAATCAATCACACACATAATACACGAATTATAACAAACCAAACTACAATTATACCACGCTGCAGACTGACTCACAGCCAAAAATTTGTCACATACATTGGCCTTAAATTATAGAATCACATAAACACATAAAATATATCAACAGCAACAAAGTACTCGAAAAATAATAAAACTATTCAATAAAGAGCAGTATAATCAATTTAGAAATATCTTTGAGGACTAATGAATTTCAAACTAGCATTTATGTGTAATTGTGTACTCTCCTATATACCTTTATAATTACATATTATTTCATATATTTGTAATATTATTCCATATTATTTATATATTTTTTTTAATGACGCAACTAATTTTCCTTTATTTTCAGTATTTTAATATTAAATTTTACAAAAAGAATTTGAAGCTTTATATCTTCTATTAATTATCTGCGAGCGCTTTCGACATCTGGTCGTACTGTCATCTTCTAGGAGTGCCTAGAAGTGCCTAGGAGTGCCTAGAAGATGACAGTACGACCAGCTGTCGAAAGTGCTCGCAGATAATTAATAGAAGATATAAAGCTTCAAATCCTTTTTGTAAAATTTAATATTAAAATATTTATATAATATAGTAGAATATAATTTGTGATACTGATATCGCCCTGAATTTGCTAATCTTAAATTTATTAGTAGCCTCCGTTTTCTGGATTCCATAACAATCTTGTCAAGAACTATTCGAGTTGCGAAGCAGATACGAGTTTTTCGAATCAAAAAAGATTTCATATTGTTCTTTCGTAAGATCCATTCTTGAATATTGTTCTGTTATATGGGACCCATACTATAATATAAATATCGATTTGATTGAGAATGTTCAAAAGAAATTCTTAAGCAAATGTGCTTTTCACTTTGGTATTCAACGAAATGAATATGAGTACAGTCAACTCTCAACCCAGTTGAATATAAAATCATTGAAAGATAGAAAATTTTCTATAAACTTGAATTTCCTCTTCAAATTAATTATTAGTGAGATGAACTGCCCACAACTACTTTAACTAATAACTTTTTATATTAGACAAAAAGATACGAGAAATCCTAAGATTTTTCATATAAATTTTCTCCATACCAATTATGCTTTGAACAGTCCGATTCCTCGTAATAGGGGAGCCCAAGCGAGAATTTCGGGATTTACTAAAGCGCGGCAGATTAATATACAGAGGGATACCTTGTACCCGGTTGAGTACCTCCACCAAATATGAACCCCATATATGAGGCCGCCTGTGAGGGATAAAGGATCAGATTAGTAAAAAAAAATTGATCATCAGAAATTCTCGAGCTCGTCAGATTAAGGTAGGGTGAGTTAATTACCTGCTGAAAAGTGTATATTCCAATAATCTGACAATTTGAGAGTGACGTAAAGAAAGGGGAGGGCAGCAAAGTTGTAAAAAAATAAAGTCATTTCGACATTCTCGAGCGTAGCTGAAGGAAATAATTCAAGGATAACGAAAAATATATAATCTGACGATTTCAGTAAGCCGAAATAACAAAAATTCGTCGGTAAAGCTTAACGCGTGCAGCTGTGTGATACCTATATTTCCCTCTCCGAGTTTCTATTCCTCTATTCTCTATTCACTTTTACTCTATCTATTACTCTCTCACTCCGTCCCCACTCTGAATTCTGTTGCCATGACGCCATCACAGCTGATCACAGAGACTCGTTCGTGATAAAGATGATGATTAATTAATTAATTAATTGATGGATGTAGACGTTACTACGTGGTAGGAAATCATAATGAAGGAAAGATAAATTAAACTTTCTATGTTTTTTACCACTTTCATTTGTAACTATCGTTACTGCAGTTTCGTCCTATAAGGACATTTTCAAACGTATACGATATATAAGGACATTTCCAAACTTCTACAATATATGAACGTAGTAACGTTAGTTAAAAATAAAAGTGGTAAAAAACAGAACATTTCATTTCTCTTTTCTTCATTAATTAATCAATTGATTATAAAAAATTTAATTTTTTTGAGCATTTTTAAAAATTATTTTCTTATAAATACAAGTATTCTATTTAAAAAACATACACTTATTTATTTGCATGCTATTTCCTGAGCTTTTCGCTTAATTAAATTCAATGAATTGAAAAAAATAAAAAAAATATTGTTTTTGTCAGATTAGGCGAATCCCTCTAGATAATCGTCAGATTATGAGACAGCACGTCTAAAACATAAAGATGAACTATATATATATCTCAATCTGACGCGCTTGAGTATTTCAAAATGGCGATTTTTTTTTCATATTATAATAATATCCGCGAGTTTGCGTCAGATCGAAATCGTCAGATTATTGAATGAGAGCTTTTTTTTGTTGCACCCAACACCCCCTTAGAAAATCTGACGCCCGATCATTTTTTTTCTTTTCACTTTTAACCCTTACGTACAACCACCCACATCATGCAAACGATCAGATTAACATACCAGCATTATTGAAAATACGTAGGACATTGGTGCTATCAATATGTGACGCGCTCGAGTATGTCCATGCAACAGTATTTTTTTACATTTTTAAAAATCTATAGCCGCTTCCCCCACCGATGAAAAGGTATATATTGTATACAAAATGTTTCTTCTCATCATCTAAGCTTTGCAACCTAATATGTTTCAATGACGCTCGAGTAAATCCCCATTTTGCATCGTGGGCTCCCCTGCTATCGTATTCTGAAGCTGGGAAATCAATATCATGATACCTTAGATATGTTTAATGTGTCACTTCAGGTCTTTAAAAGTCACTAGAAAAGGCTACAGCGTTTCTGAAGCTTTTCTTTACCTTACAATTTCCTTTGTAAGAACCAGATTTGTTACATCTTTTTCCTTGTAAGTACCAGATTTGTTACATATTTTTCCTTGTAGGTACAAGATTTGTTTCATCTTTGTGTAATGTAAGTCACTAGGCATAAGGATTCATTATTATTCTGTATTTCACACTGCGCTAAAAGTTTTATAAAATTGTAAATTGTAATGTAGACATTAGACATGAGCATTCAAAAATACTTTGCTGTTGTGTAAATAAATAAATGAAATGTTGAACAATGTTCAGGAGAGATCATCAGCACTCATCATGGGTCTTTGTGAAACCAGTCTTATGGATAAATTCTATTAGCTTGTATTCTATCGAAGATCCGCTCAAAATGTGATCGAATCAGTTTCGCGAAGCAGGCGCTGACTGCTGTTCACTTGATAGTTTCAGTGTCATCGGCTACACAGGCATTCCGTCGTGATACGAACTTCTCTACCCTACGACGGAATCTAATAAGGGGGTTTAATGGGGTCGCGAGGTGTGAATTACACGATGCACATTACCCCGCATTACCACACCGTTAATATGTTCCTCGTCGCGAGTTTTCATCTCCATATCAGGATCGCATTCTAGTCTCTTGGGTAGTACTTACTCAGAAAATCGTTTTTTTTTAAATAGGAGTGCATAATTAATTTACTATAGATTTTTTTCACTGCGGCAACCTCCAGGAACTTGAGAAAATTTCATGAAATCTGATAAGCTAAGACTTAAAAACTGCCACATTCGTATACAAGATTTGTCACAAGTACGAGAAGAAGTCAACATGTGGTCGATAGTTTGAACTGAAACCTCTGGCGTGAAATGAATCTATTGAAAAGACTTTCCCAACACCAGAACAGAATACCGTCTCTCGACGCGCGTTTCGCCAGCCAAGTTAGCATCCTCAGGAGATCATTATGACTAAATTTTACCACCTTGTTAGTGTTTTCATATGCTACTGGCCTAACTATTACGAGTACCCGTCAGTGGTACCTAAATACTACCGGTCAGTTTTACCTAACTGCTACCTGTTGTTGTTCCTATGCTAAACTACCTGTTATTGTTTATGTATTTTCTCTATGTTAGTGACTATCCTTCCTCTACATTTTTCTCTCATATTTATATGTTTTTCATTTGGAATTATTACCCTTCGTTCAAGATCGAACAAAGGGCTGTTTTAAATAGGACCTTTGTCCCTATCTAAAGAACTCGTTCTACACTTTTCGATTTCCAAGCATTCGAAGGCATCCAGAAACCTGCTGTCATGTACCTGTGTCAACAATTTCAAACATATCTCACATACTTGTGATGCACTGTTTGGAACTTTTGGTGTGGTAATATGAATATTAATGGAGTTCGTGCCAACACCAAACCGTTATTTCAACACCTCGACACGTGTTTCGATCACCAAGTGATCATCTTCAAAAGGAATACTACACTAAATTACATACAATATTGTCCTCATTTATACAATAGAATATTACTGGAGTTTTTTCCCGAAACCAATCCACCAAACCGACACGTGTTACGATCACCAAGTGATCGAAACACGTGTCGAGGTGTTAAAACAACGGTTTGGTGTTGGGAAGAAACACGTGTTTCGATCCCTTTGTGATCACCGTTATTTTAACACTTCGACACGTGTTTCGATAACCAAGTGATCACAAAGTGATCGAAACACGTGTTTCTTCCCAACACCAAACCGTTATTTCAATACATCGACACGTGTTACAATCACCACGTGTTTCGATCACTTTGTGATCACTTGTTTATCGAAACACGTGTCGAGGTGTTGAAATAACGGTTTTGTGATGGGTAAAACACGTGTTTCGATCACTTGGTTCTCAAAACACGTGTCGAGGTGTTAAAATAACGGTTTGGTGTTGGGAAAAAACTTCAGTGATTCTATATTATATAGGTTGTTGAAATAATATTTTATTATCAGATTTACCTGACTGTTAGATAAGGCAATATTGGAAAATCAATTTGAGACTAGTAGATAAGGCAACATTTAAAATTAATTCAGGACAAGTAAGACCCAAGTACCTAGCATAGGTATCTATGGTATAAATAAGGACAATATTGAAAGTAATTTAGTTTGATCTTCCTCTTGAAGATGATGACTTGGTGATTGAAACACGTGTCGAGGTGTTTAAAAATAACAGTTTGGTGTTGGAACTAAGCTCCAATAATATTCATATCTCACTCATTCTGTGGTCGTTCTCTATGGCATGTTGAGCGACAGTAGATTTCTTCGGTCTATGAAACCGAGCATGCTGAACATGTTCCTTGTAGAGAGCTAATATAGTAGTGTGTTCATGATCTATCTTGTTCAATTCAGACATGTTGAATGTTTATGATCTTGCAGGCATATTCTTAATCGTCTCATATCGAAGATACCAAGTTCTTTATATACAAGATCACTACAACATGTTCTTTTTTCCAACCATGATCTTCAAAGAATATTTCTGTGTCATTTCTAGTGGTTTTTGTAATAATCCCTCCCCCATCTTGCTATATGGCATGTGTGATTCAATGAAGGCTGAATATGTCATTTTCAATTGAGAAAAGTCTAGGATATGTTTCAATTGTTTGAATTCAAATGAAATCGACCTCACTTCTTCATATTTTATATTCACATTCTACTTTATGAATTTATCAAATTCAATTTCCAAATATCGCATATGGTCTCTTCCTCCAATAACTATTTTTTCTTAATGAAAGTATTTTAATGACATCGCAATAGAATGTTTTTTTATTCAACGAAAGTTATTTTTTGGGAGGAAAAAATCAGTTTTTTATCGACCTTTTTTTTTGGGGTAATTGTTACCTTCCACAATCTGAAAAAATATAAAAATTATAATGGAGAACTTTATACAAGTGTAGAAGGGCAAACTTTTCAGTTTACCTCGATAAGTTACTGCGTAAAAATCAAAGTATTTTTCACAAAGAAAAATCTTCTATTTATCAGTAAATTATTAAGAAATAATACTTATCTTTTACGTTTCGGAGGCCAAAATCTGCCTCCGTTAAATACGACAAGTTACTGATAAATAGAAGGTTTTTCTTTGTGAAAAATACTTTGATTTTTACGCAGTAACTTATCGGGGTAAACTAAAAAGTTTGCCCTTCTACACTTGTATAAAGTTCTCCATTACAATTTTTATATTTTTTCAGATTGTGGAAGGTAACAATTACCCCAAAAAAAAAGGTCGATAAAAAATGTTTTTTTATTATTAAATAAATTTTTGATATTTGCGAAATCATCATCAGCTATAACTTTTGCATTTTCCCAATTTCCAGCGGTCTATAATAAAACGGTGTCATGTCAAAAAAATATTCAATCCCACATAGAAACGTAGGATTTCATAAGTCACCATACTTCTGAAGCTATAATTTTCCAGAATTTCTGTAAGAACGAAGTAATCAACAGATTTTAAAACCTCCCTATTTTTTCTTTGTCCATTTTCTCATCTT
The DNA here is from genome assembly GCF_025532065.1 of Leptinotarsa decemlineata. Taxonomy (NCBI): domain Eukaryota; kingdom Metazoa; phylum Arthropoda; class Insecta; order Coleoptera; family Chrysomelidae; genus Leptinotarsa; species Leptinotarsa decemlineata. The sequence continues at coordinate 2,561,764 of NW_027412688.1, read as the reverse complement.
TTTTCCATTCAAATAATTATTGAAAACATGAACAATTGTAGGTTGAATGGAAAAGTACATCCTATTGAGATATTAGGCCCCAACAGCGAATTCTACGATTTGTTAACTCAACGTTAACTCAATAATCATTGTACTTAGACGATTCTTCAATGAAAGAATTTAATATCAATATCAACTGAATGCTTTCCAGAAATATTGCGAACAATTACAGTTGTATTCAAATTACTTTTATCGATTGTTCCAAATTCTTCCTGTCAAATAACAAAAAAAAATAAAATTGTCGCAATTTGAAATGGAAAAATTTTCAAACAAAAAGTGAAATATCAATGAATATGTGTATATCATTTACATAAAAATATGCATAAACATCATTAGATTTATATCGTCAACTGTTATTTATTTCGTCAGTTGGGAGTGCTGTCAGCTGGGAGTGTGTGAATGTGAGAATTTAAAGGGGAATGACATAGTTATTCACTCCATGGCAAACGTTAAATTTCGAGATTTTTTATGAACATCAACCACAGATGTTAATACTAACATCGTTAATAAATACAATCTTGAATGGATCTCAAAAGCAATCATATACAGGGTGTAACATAAGTACGTTAAAATATTCAAGAAATGTATTTCTGAGGCAAATCTAAGAAAATAGTCTTTATAAATTTTTGTCAGGAAATCTTTCGTTTCGGAAATACAGGGTGTTGAAATTGAATTTTCAGTTCGTTTTTCGAAAATAACTTTTGCAAAAAAAGGTTATTTGCTTGAAATTTGGTATCCGGGGTGTTTTGACCGTATGCCACTGTCAACACTTCAAGTGTTTTTTGAGCGTTTTATTAAATTTTTTTTACATAAAATTTGATGCAAATTACTTGATCCATCCAACAAACTAAGCATGCTAAACAGTAAGTGTGAGAAAATAATTATAAAAATACTTATTAACTATCATAACAATGATGGAGAAGAGAAAAAATAATAGATCGTATAGTTGCTAATAACTCTCAATATTCTTTACATTATTTTGGTCTTAACAATTTCATTTCACTACCATACATTGAATTTTGAATTAGCACTGAGCATTAAGCATCTGTGATTTTATTTTTTTTTTTAAATTGATGAATATTATGATTTTAAAGGGATAAAATTTCATTCAGATAAGAAGGGGCTTTATAAGAAAAATATCCTTGAAATTTGGAAGTACGGTGCCTAGGTATGTTGAATGAGTTATTGACCATATGTATGTCAGAATGCTTGCTTAATAAACTATCAATCAATGAATCAAAATATGCTTTATTATCAAAGAATAACATCTTGTTGACAAAGCCTGTATAAATAAAATAAATTAAATTAAATTATTTGAATAACATTTAATTATTTACTTAGTATACATAGTATACGTAATCACTACTTTATAAAATTGAATCGTTAAAAAGCAATCAGTCACTCATTTAAAATTTAAAATATAATAAACAATAGTAGGTATGTGATATCAAAATGTAAAGTTTTGGTAAATTTATTATTAGTCCATTATATCCGCATAATATTCTTCCAAACTATAATAGGTTCTATCGGAAAGAATTCTTTTTACAGCTTTTCTGAAGCCAGTTTTGGACTGTATATTTTTGATATAATTTGGAAGGTGGTTGTACATCTTGCAGCCGTTATATATAATGGAGTCCTTAACTAGAGTGGAATATGGTAAAGGTAGTTTGATATGGTCACTTTGGCGGGTGGCATATCTACTATCTGTAATGAAATTTTGTTTATAAATGAGACACACTGTTTCAAGTATAAATATACACACTACCGTGAGAAGGTTATGTTGCTTACAGAGGTATCTCAGGGCTCTTTTTTGTAAAACAAAAACACTGTGAAGAACATTTCCACTGCACATTCCCCAGAATGGGATACCATATCGCAAATGTGCCTCTATCAAGGAGTAGTATACTGACTTTGCGATTGTGCAACCTAGTTCGTTTGCAGCAATTTTTACAGCGTAACAACCAGAGGACAATTTTTCATTCAGGTTTTTGACATGTTCATTAAATTTGAGACTGTTGTCAATGTATAGTCCTAAAAATTTAGAAAACACACTGTTTTCAATGAACTGGTGGTTGAGAGAAAAATCAGATACTGCGCATTTGAAAGATACTATCTTGGTTTTTAATATATTGAAGGATAAAAGGTTTGAGTCGCACCACTCTAGTACCTTTATTATATCTGAATTGATGACCTGTTGAAGATCGGCGTTCTTATCTTTATGCCGTAGTATAGTGGTATCATCGGCGAATAGTGTGAAACTTCCTGAAATGTCAAGCATCGTCAAGTCATTGACATATAGTAAAAACAAAATTGGACCTAAGACTATATAAATAACTAGGTGTTTTAGTTTGAATCAACTTGAACAACAAATTTTTTTCGAATATTGGACTCTGTACCTCACATTCAGCTCCTTCATTTTTAACAAAAATGGTGTTACATGTTCACCATATAGTATACAGCATACGAATCGTATACAAGCAATTTTTATACGTTGTAACATCTGCTTGTTATATTGCGGCAAAAAATTGTAATACACCAAATAACAACACTCGATATGGGGTAAATAAGAGTTTCAACCAACCTGAGTTTCATTTCTTCTGATAACTGATACTTGAATTCATATAGCGATTTTTGTTTGAAGGATGTTACTTTGAAAATGTTTGTCTCATGTTCATGGAAAGACAAAGAGCTATCTATGGTTACTCCAAGATTTTTAGCACTGTCTACCCAGTCAATGTCTGCGTTATCGAGAGTAAGCCTAAGGTTACACTGGGTTTCTACTATTTGTCTTTGAGACCCTATGCATAAGGGCAAACTTTTATTTGGATTGATTTTCAGTCCATGATTCTCCGAGTATAGACATGTTTTGTGCAAATCTGTGTTTATATTGGCCACGCAACTTTCTGTATCGGTGTTATGAGAAGACAAATATAACTGTATATCATCTGCGTATTTGACAATGAGATAAGAAAGTGGGGCAATCAAAAATAAACACTGAAAACATCAAGGGTCCTAAAATACTTTCCTGCGGTACACCTGAGATTGTTTCTTTCAGGGATGACCATGAATAGTCATCCAGTTTGACCCTCTGTGATCAACCTGTGAGATAGCTGGTCATCCATTTAAGAGAAATGTCTTCCTATGAACTTGAGCTTGCTGATGAATAAATCTAAATTAACTAAATCGAAAGCTTTACTTTCATCAAGCAGTACTAAAATGGTGACTTTTTATTGATGTCTGAATCTCACAAGACCGTCGATTACTTTCAAAAGGGCAGCCTGTGTTCCGTGTTTTTCGCGGAACCCAGACCGCTCGTACGGGACTATTCGATTTTCTTCAAGAAAAGCTTTTATTCGACGAGAAACATTTTCCTTGAATATTTTAGAGAATGAGGGCAGAATGCTGATAGGGCGTAGGTCACTGGACGTGATAGGTGCATTCTTTTTTGGAATTGGAATTATATTAGCAACCTTCCAAACATCAGGGAAATACCCTGTCTGTAGGACTCGTTGAAAATGTGTTTAACTTCGACAGAATGGTTTACTCTTTCGCGGCTGAGGTTTTCAGTGTCATTGTTTTTCGAGTTTGAAAGCCGTGGATTTTTGGAATTTCTTCCCGACGTTTCGCTGGCGCGAGTGGCTAGCTTCTTCAGAGGTTTAACCATCATGGCTTGCTGTCCGATGACTACCTTTTAGGCTTCGTAAAGCGTATTTATGCCTTGTCAGGTAATCAGTTATATGTTTAACTTCATCACATTCACCTGAATTTTGGAAGAGACCTCGTAATAGTATGTGAAATAAGAGCCAGTCAACTGGGTCAACCGAGTCATGTCGTAAATAGACCTATACCCTGCAGAGGTTGGGTCGTGTGTACTAATCAGATTTCCACCTGCCAGGAAAGGTCCATACAGCGCTGGAAACGTAATCTCGGACATTTCACGGAAATTTGCATAAACGCTGTAATACGGAAAGTAGCCAGTCGTCAGTCGGAGCACTGGAAACCTTGAAAAGACCAACCAATCTTAACTTTTTTTCGGTCGCCGGAACACGAATTCCTGTAATGTGTCAGTCAGAGCGGTCAGTTTCCGCAACACTGGCAAAAACCCACTTTATATGTATTTGATAAAAGGATTATGAGAGGATTCTAGTTTTTAGGGTTCACTCGCAAACGGCCAACTTTAGCCTATTATGAACGTTCCGCGGTTCTGAAGTTTTTGCACGTGTATTTGGGGAGTTTTTATATAAAAGGGATCCGAGCCTTCTCTGAGCCCGATAAAAATTTACATTTCCTTAACAAACTTTATTTCGACCCTCGGAGAATGTCGAAAGGATAATGCAAATATTTACTCTAAGATCTGGAGCTTTGCGACGTACGAGTCAGGTGAGGTTATTTGGTCCAGTCATCTTTTCAAAATTATAGTATTGAAGGTAACTCATATACAAATTGAACTGACAGCTAACGGCAACAATGTTAAATGTTCGAACTAAATTCTTACCGGGGTCATTTTTATTGTATATGCATCGCCATTGTAAATAATTGAAAAGTAAGATGATTCCATAAAATTTGCCCCCCGTAACAAGATAGCTTCTGCATATCGATAAGATGTACGAGAGAATAGGTGAACCAGTTCGTTAAATACATTAAAACATCGGTAAACTGATCAACACCTCTCAGGTCTATTATATTTGCGTCCTTAAAATGCCATAACTAGTCATTCGGTTTCTTCATTATCAAGCGTCCTTTTCTGCATAGGCGTAGTGTTCTGTTTCTTGTGAAGGTGACTTTGTTTTGTATTTATTAAATATATTTTATTATATTTATTAAATAGACTGTTATATTCATTTACTTTAAAATATAAGATAGAGTTGGCCCATACTTGTTTGTCAAAATACATTCTCATAGATTTTCATCACATTCACACTTTATTGTGAGATAATTAGTTGACCTAGTCATCAAACTCAGGTATAACTGTCATTAATTAGTTCCTAGAATATTATTAGTTTCTAGGTAGATAGTATGTATGTAGATGTAAGTAGAATTCATTTTGTTAGTGAACACGCTTGAAAAAGCTACTGTGCAGCGAAACACGGAAACACGGATTTGTTAATCTGTTCTAGTGAATTTTAACATAGTTTTTGAGGTAAGTAAACAACTGACAAATAGCTGAATAATATCAATGAATTTTATTATTTTTATAGTATTAAGATGGATGCCGTAGCAGGTCCAAGTAATGTACAAAGAAAGCGGAAGTTTATGTCGTTAAAAGAAAAACAGATTGTCTGTAGAGTGTACGAAAATTTAAAAAATACACTCCGTACAGTGGGAGCTGCAGCCTAGTGTTCATTTTTAACGGGAATATCCGTGTCGACAAATGAACGCATTGAACTGTACCATTCATTCTTTTTTTTTTGAAAATAAAGCGCCAACCATCGAATCCATGAGCAAAGAGAAGTTAAGGAAAATAACAAAAGATTTAAAATTTATATATGCCAAACGATCCCGTAAATATGTCTTAATAGAAAGACAAGATAAAGGCTCATGGCGGCGAAGATATCTTCGCTCTATTAGAGAAATGCGTTTTGCTCACAAAAAGATGTATTATCTGGACGAAACGTGGGTGAATGCTAGTCACACAGTATCTAAGATCTGGCAAGATACTACTGTAACTAGTTATTGTCAAGCATTTGTGGCGGTTTGTCAACAGGGTATCGCGGACCAACGGGTGAAGGGCAACTACTAATTGTCGCCCATATAGGTAGCGAGAATGGCTTTTTAGACGATAGTGCACTAATTTTTTTATCCAAAAAAACGGGGGATTATCACGAAGACATGGACGGACGCCCAATGCTTTGAAGGATGGTTTGAATCCCTTCTTTCACGAGTCGAGCCAAATTCGGTAATAGTAATGGATAACGCTTCTCATCACAGCCGATTAGTAGAACAGCTGCCAAACTATGACCACCAGAAAAGCAGACATGCAGAGTTGGTTAGGACAAAAAGGAATTCCATTTTCCGAGGACATGGTTAAGGCCGAGCTTGTAAGTCATTAAACAGCATCGTGACAGATATCGCCAGCATGTGTAGGATACAATAGCTCGTGCTGAAATCATCACCATTTTGAGACTTCCTCCTGACCATTGCGAGTTAAATCCGACAGAATTAATCTGGGCTCAAATTAAGGGTTACGTAGCTGGTGAAAACGTGACATATAAAATTTCTGATGTCCAACGTTTATTAGAACTCGCAATGGAACGGACACGGAAAGAAGATCGGGCTAAAGCTGTAGCCCATGTGATCAAGGAACAAGAGGAAATGTGGAGATTGGACGGGATGGTAGACACTGTTTTCGACCAAATAATAATATATTTAAGTGTGACTGGGGATTCCTCTTCGGACGAGTCAATGGATTCTGAAACTTCATAAGCATAACATAGGTAATTGTTTCTTTGCTTTGTAGTTCTCTTTTTATATAAAAGGAACATAATAATTATTTTGTGAATTTTTCTGTTTTTTTGAAGTACTGTATTAGGCATAATAAAAAAATGTAATCAGTTTCACCATTGACACCAGGTAGCATCACCTACTATAACAATTTTTACGTAATTACCTATGAAAAAATATTATTTTGGTACGCCTCAGCAGAGTTGGTAAGAGAATCATCCGTTGGTCACTTCAAGTGTGACGTTGCTAATGAATCATCTTCAATTGAAAATTGTTATAGTTTTTTTTTTATAGGTATCTCGGAGTTTGAGAAACCCAGCTAGAAACTCGCATAAACTTGTATTTTGACATCACAAAAGTTGTCTCAAAACCCACATATGTTAGGGAGTACGCGACTATTATAAGTCAGCAGCAGGAGGTTGCATATTTTAATGAGATTCTAGAAGTAGTTTCGAATTGGGGTGAAAGTAACCAGAGTCAATTCAATGCCACAAAAACCCTGACATCGGTTTTCTCTGAGGATTTAATAATTTCAGGAGAAACAATTCCGCTTTCTGCTTCAATGAGTTTGTTGGGATTTAAAATGGACACCAATATGTCTTGACACAATCAGGTCGCTGGAATTGCAAAGGCTGCTTCTCAAAAGCTTGGAGCTTTTCCATGGGAAATTGATGAAACTACCGACATTACCTGTACATCACAACTTTCAATCGCTTTTAAATATGTCAAAGATGGTAATGTGGTAGAACGTTTTATGGGTTTCCATGATGTTTCATCTGGGCGCACAGCTGACGATTTGTTCAATTTTTTAATTCGTACGTGTGACACCTATAATTTCAGGCAAAAGTTAATTGCACAAACCTTTTATGGGGCTGCGGTCATGACCGGCCATTTAAATGGTTTACAAACTCAAATGAAGTCCATAGTTCCTTATGCACTTTTTACGCATTATCATGCCCATGCCTTAAATTCAGTATTAAGCAAAGCGTGCAACAACATATAAGATTGCCGTGTATTTTTTTCAAATTTGGCAAGACGTTTGTGTTTGCTGGCCAATAATATTTACTTTTAGACCTGTTTCTATAGGCATAATTGAGTACTTGTGCTTATAAAATATTTGTAGCAATTTTTAAAGAAACTGTGTTGAAAACTGTGCTTTTTTGTGTGTATATAGTCTTTATGATTTTAGCCTTCCCTGTTCTCCAATGCACGAGCCGTCACAGTATCTCAGATAAGGTATTGATGATTCAGGTAACATTTTGTTATTTCAGATACCTAGTGCATTGAATATTTAATGACTTGTTTGTCAAAATGCGTCGGTTTACCTGAAAATGGTTTAACAAACTGAAACCAGTTGTAACAAACGAAAAATTCAGTAGGACTTAGACAAAGTTATTTGCTTTATCCTATATTCGATATGGATATCTACAAAATAAATAGGTCATCAATCCAACACTATCATAATAGTGTTTTCTTTTCCAAAGTAGGTTGTATTACCGTTTTCATTTATTGCTGAACTCCCAGTGGAGATAAATTCCCCAACTTCTTTGTTTTCACCTGAATAAAAATCGTGACTTGATTCGGAATCAGTCTAAAGAAGCCTCGTTTCTTATCGGCTGTTGAATGTTGCATGGGACGGCACTATAACAACTAACAACCATAATCATTCCAGACGTGCACTCCAAGTTTGTTGTGGCTTTGGTCGTCTGCGGAGAAACTGCGGACTAATGCTAGCAGGCCGTGGATCTTCCGTGTCGGTGCATTGGCCGTGCACAATCCCACCACAAACCTTAATTAGAACTGATTGGGCTTGTGGTCGCCGCAGGCTTCAAGTGCACCGGTCACTGTTCTACACTATCTGCACACGGCGAGGCGACAATTCACACCCACTTTGCGAGGCTAGTTGCTTGTTTCAATTATGAATTCCAAGCGTTCCTATTGAACTGCTCGAATGTATTGTTTTGTTTTTGTTTTGGACGAATTTGTATCCGTAGTGGTCCATTGTTTTGGTGAACGCGATCCGGTTGGAACTGAAAGAATTCTTCTAATGGACCGTCGCAGGGCCGGCTTTAGAACTGGCGCCACGGGAAAAACAATTTTGGCGTCACGAATGTTTCTGGTTGGAATGACAGAGATACGAAAAAAAACTATCATCAATACGTCTTCAATTTGTACATCTGAAAAAATCGAACAAGTAATGGAAACATAACGACGTGGCTACTACTCCGGAGAACGGAAATGTAATTCAGGAATGTGAATTATTTTAGTGAAAAATTGCTTGTATGTTAACCCATGTTATAATTTGAAGTGATAATTCAATTGAATTGCGAGTTTGAATTCAAAATTGAATAGAATTCTGAATTCGCAGTCAAAATTCAACAAAGATTTGAGTTTAAAGTCGCGATTTGATCCGTTGATTTCAATTTAAGAGCCACCAATATGGGAATTATCAAAAAAGTACTTATCTATTTATTTTTTGATTTTCATGCAATTATTTTCCAGCGGCTTGACTGCATCAACCTTTCTAGAATTCATATCATTTCTAGAAACATGTGGATTCGTTTTCCGATGGCATTTCAGGTTAGCTTCCCAAATGTCTGCTACCGCAGTTGTCGGTTGATTGGTCAAACCACCAACACTGACATAAAAAACTTGGCAAGTTGACTTGGGTGTCACACCAATAGGTAGTTCTACTTATGTTTCGCTTGCGTTTACGCAGCTATTTTTATCAAGTACTTTCTTGGTTTTTCTCATTGTGTCTTACTTATATATATATATATATATATATATATATATATATATATATATATATATATATATATATATATATAAATCGATTTAATTCGTGAGGTTGCAGTCAATAGCTGGGCTGTTACAAAGGAAACTCTTTATTATATGTCAAGCTTTCGGTATATTTCACACCTTCGTCAGGACAACTACAATAATAAGATTATATATCTTGTATATTGTATTTTAGTTGTCCTGACGAAGGTGTGAAATATACCGAAAGCTTGACATATAACAAAGAGTTTTCTTTGTAACAGCCCAGCTATTGACTGCAACCTCACGAATTAAATCGATTTATAGTTAATCCAGTCACTAATTATTCTGTTATATATATATATATATATATATATATATATATATATATATATATATATATATATATATATATATATATATATATATATATATATAGACATATGACATGTAATCCAATTCCGCATGCGCTGTATCAGCCAATTACGGGGCTCAAAATCGAATTGACATTCGACATCAACAAAATTGTTTGATCTGTGACATGAAACCTTAACCCTGTTGACAGGGTTGAAGTTTTATGGTGACAGATAGACATTGCCCAAAATTATTTGGCAACACGGTTTAAGGTTTTATGTCACAGATCAAACAATTTTGTTGATGTCGAATGTTAATTCGATTTTGAGCCCCGTAATTGAGGGTGGCGCACTTATGTTAAAATGTTCACTATAAATAAAGAAAAATTAAGGTGTTCAGAGTTTCATGATAAAGGTTTCAAATGGTTTATTTAAAAAAGTTGAGAAGACTCATGCAGGAATTTGGTATTCGGTTTCGGTTTGGTAATGGGCAAGAGTGCAGAACCGGCATAGGTCCCATTATTGAACATTTTTAAGGCGGCAGTGTCCCGTGTCCCCTGGCCGGATCCGCCACTGCTTCCGTACTTTCCTATTCGCTGACTTTTAAAAATCAATTTTAAAATTCTCACGAACTTCTACCCGGAAACTCCCACATGCGCCGACCCTGCAATCCTGCGTCGAACAAATACAGATCACGAAACACCGAATTATTATTCAAATGAGTAAAGAGCTACTCGTAGGAAGGAAAAAAAACAAAAATGTCAGAATAGTGTGCGACGAAAAAGAACAGTCAAAGGGAGGGCGGATGTGCTTTTTTTATAATTAGACGTGAGAGCTGAAGGCAACCAGATGGGGTGTCTGTGCACTTGCATTGCATTCGTATTTACATATTCAAGAGATACTCTCGGCATCACGCTCCGTGTTGTCCCACTTTGGTGCGTCTTTCATAAAAACGGTTTTGATGTATTTCTCCTCCTGAGTTAAAAAGGAAGCTCTTACTCGACACTCGCTGAAATTGAGTTATTTGAATACATTGCAGTAGAATAAATGGAATAATCGTCAAGATTTTCGTGTGTCAATTATATAGAGTCGGGGAAAGTAAAACTGAACCATTTCAGTTCCATCTGGGAGGCTTGTGGCATTATGACACAAAAAGACAACGCTACAATAACATCACCAATCACAAGAGACAAACTTCATAATAGTCCAGTCATCTTGATAAGTTCACCCCAAAATTTAAGGTACCCAGCTATAAAATCGTATGAACTTGTATTTTGACAGCATTAATATTGTCTCAAAACTTACATATGATAGGGTGTATGCTATTATTGCAATCTAAGAACAAAGACCTCGGTTACTTTGGCAATAAAGTTCAGCAATATTTCGTATTTTCTATTCTCTTTCCCGCAACAGTGAAAAATGTATTTTGAAGGCATCATGAATATTTGAAATGATGGAAATTATAGAAAATAGTGGAAACTAAATTAAAAATCCGAGCAGGGGGCGGTATATATACCTCTGTCAACATTCTAATCAGACACCCTGCCACCTTTATATTTTGTAATAGTGTTATCAAAAGGAAACGAAAAAATGTAACAGTGACGAAATAAAAAAACCGGCCGTCGGAGGCGGTACAAATCCACCAATATTTTTATCAGAGTCTATGCCACCTTCATATTTTGGTATAGTTTGAAAAATTTCATTATTCCAAGTTTCAAATTTTTCAAATGAACCATTCAAAAAATAAAAGGCGGGGAACTTTAAAGAAAAGCACTGTAGAATACAGTACGCAGTGTCTCTTATTTATTATAAATTTGTATTATTTTACCAATAGGCTCCCGATTTGATTTCCATTCATTTAAATTTTTTGATTTTATATTGTGATATAGAGTTCAGTTTGTATTGTTATTGATTTATTATGATTTTGCGATGTGTATGTCAAATGGCTTTCGATATAGATTTTTAAGATATTTTGTGTTTTGAGATTGTTTTGTTGTGAAATTTAGTTTGCGTTGAATTTGATTTATGATATAATTGCATTTTTTAGGATGTGATTTACATTTAGTTTTTTTTTTGAGATTATAATAAGTAATATAATTCAGTTTGCATTGCCATTCATTGGTTATAATTTTGTATTTATTTCGCATGTGCCGGTTTTGATTTCCTATCTGCCATTTCTCTTCAATAAACTGTAACAAAATATGAAAGTGACTTGGCCTCTAACAAAAGTATTGCTGGATCTGTATCACCCCCAACGATCGGTTTTTTGATTTCACCTCTGACACATTTCTTTATTTCCAGTAGTGACCACTATTACAAAATATGAAGATGGCAGAGATTCTAATAAAAATATTGCTGGATCTGTAAAGGGCTGATAATAATGTCTTAATCTTTGGAAAGGTTATATTAGTGATTAGAATTCCCTTGAAGAAGGCGACTCAATAGATATGAATAAATTAAGCTAAGATGATCTATGTCAGTTCTATGGTTATTTGAATTTGTTCTGTGAAATTTTTTTGTGATTTCGAGAAAAGTTCTCTTCATTAAATTGGATTCATGTTCTAAAATAGTTACATTGTCATAATCATGTCTGTAGTCTAGTTCAATCGTAACCCTAACCCTAACCTCAGGACAAGTTCCACAATTCGATTTATATACACCTGACTTCTCGAATTTGGATGTTTTCTTCTTATTATTTTTGACTCGCTTTCCCAACGTATTACATGTTCTTTATGCCGTTGTAATATATCTTTCATTCAAAACTGAAGCCACTTTTTTTTTTCTATTGGGTGCCTGCGTACTGCTGGAAATAAAATCTATGCTTTCCTGTATGTTCAACTATTAAAAAAAGGGTGATAAAGAACAGTCTAAGACACACGATACGTAATGAACGGAATTCTCCCCACAGGAAAAGGAGTGTAACTCGAGACCCACCTCCGTGATAATAGGTACAACGTATTATAAGAATCAGTTTTCTATGGCTCTCGAACATCATGAAAGTAATGTGCGTCTCGCAAATTAACCAAGAGTGACTTATTCGTTGACGGAGCACGGGCCCGATTGGGGTCCCCTATCAAGCGAGCGTGGTTCCTGTAATTATGGTCTGCTCGGTATTCTGCAGAGGCCGTTCGAATCACCTTGGGGAGATTTGCCTCTCCAGCTTAACGGTGATATATATTTGCTCGAATACGAATTTCGTCAATTATATTTCATCCCACCTCGCACATATTTTAACTTGTCTTAACGTGGCGTCGTCTTGTGCAAGTAAACAGGGTAATTTTCGAATGTAGCTTGACTCGATATTAGTGCCTTTCTTATCTTATTTAACGCAATTGTTGCCGTATTTTACAAAAATATGACAATATATTCCAGTAGCAATTTTGAGCGCATGATCCTTTTTCAAGATTTTCAACGTTGAAAACTGTGATTTTCAAGTTACTTGTCGAACGTTATCTTTTTCCAATATTCAATCAACAAACTAGTAATAAAACACCCTGTATGTGTTATTTAAGTAACACTTATGTTCGAAAAATAATACTAATAATATTTATTTGTAGTTCCTTATTACATATAAATACAATAATTATTCAATCTATAAAAATGAAAAAAAAGACTACAAATGAGGCTAGAAACATGTACCAGAAGGGTACATGTTTCTAGCCTCTAGCCTCTCATGAAGAGAAAATAGAGGAAGGAGAGAGAAGGGGCAGAGGGAGAGGAAACATGTTGAATGTTATTACTGAAAATTTTTCAGAAGTATAAAATCTGTTAAATCAATGACTTTCTGATTGAGCAGCGATAAGATATTTTTTGTAACAGCACTTAAATGAAGAAACTTCACTAAGTTTATATTTTTGTGGAATATTATTATACAAATTATATACAGTGCCTTCATTTCAAAACTTCCCACCCCTAGTACTTCGTTTAGCAGGGAGAATTTGCCGTAGGCAAAATAACACGTCAATTTAGATATCGAGGGGGAAGTTCAAAACCAGTGCCAGTGGTATTTCAGGTTCAACCCTCTAACCCGTAGCTTCCCCCACTTAATAATTTTGAATGGCACCCCCTATCTTAAACCACAGTATTTTAAAATCTTATTGCAACAGCAAATACATCGGCCAGAGCCGACGAGCGATTAAAACCCGCTTCAAGGAGCATTTTGCACACATGAAATACGCAATTCTGGTAATATCTAGTTAAATGTTTATAATTCTTCAGGAAATATTTGTAATATTAAATTTACTTGATGACTTTTTGGAACGTATATTTTGAAAAGTAAACAAACTCGAATGTTTTTAAAAAAAAACTACAACATAGTTATATACAGTGGGCTCATCCATCAAAAAGGAACAATCTTAATGTCATCATGAGTTTGGAGGGGTTCCACGACTGCCACCTTGAAAATAAGGGTGTAAATAGTTTTTTGGGTTTATCTCGCAGACTATGAGTACTATGAAAATTTTTAGGAAGCATTTTTCTGGCTAATAATATTATCTTCAACTTTTTTCTGTAACTTTTTGTTGTCACATCCATAATTGAAACGTTATTAATAAAAACACATTCAGAATTAAGACATGCATCTTTTCTAAGCGTAATAACTCATCAAAAACTTCCATGAGAGCTTTTTCAAAGAGTTTTTTAGCAGAACATTCGACCTATTGATGTTTAGAATTTTCTTTATTTCGTTTGATCCATTTTTTTATGTTGTCGTTGAGTTCGGAATAAGATAAATTTTTCAGAGAAATTTTCCAAATATGGTATTTTTTTTTTGTTTATCGTTGTATTTTGAGAACTTCTTCCTTTGGTTATTTCTCGGATCATAGCTTTTGGAAAATTGTTTGTTTGCCAGTAAATTATCGATCAACTCGAGATTTTTGTAAGGTAACTCGGGACTAAAAATGGGGAATGTTCCTCAATTTGGGTTATTACAGCAAATGCAAGTTTGAACAAAATAAAGTTGAATTTAATTCATGAGTTTTTCAAATTCACTTCGAAAAGTATTCATATTGATGTTTCGAATGTTGGGTTTTAATTTTTGAAGGGATTTGTTTCTAATTCACATATTTGCAACAGCGCTTATATCAAGTTGTAATAATTTATACGTACCTGGATATTCTACTTTAAAAAAAGGAAAATTATCTTTATAAATCAACAATTAAGGCAAAATATAAATTATAGTTCAATACCACCTCCACAAGCCACATAAACAACAGTTGTTTTGTTATTTATTTATATAGAGGACGATAGGTTAGGTGCACAAAATGTCATATGTCACAGAATGTCTCGGAACTCGGAACATAAGTAAACAGAACAGTACGCCTCTGTTTGTCTCATACAGGTAACAGATTCATTGTCCTTTATTAGCTATAACCGATGTTTCCAAATGGTGAAATACAAACGAATTCCTTTGAATGTTGAATGCATTATTTCATTCATCTTTTTCAAATGTTTAAATATTTTTTTAAAGAAAAAAGTTGAAATGATAAGTTTAAAAAAAAATTCAAACACTTCAACGAGATTCCTCCTCGAATATTTCATTGTTTTCTTCTTATTTCCCGTTGAAACTTTCAATTTTTCAATTTGACGAATATGAACCAACCTTCAATAAGCTATTACTTCTTTTATATTGGGTCTGTAATCACCATAAACCCACTTTTCTTTTCGTTTTTCTATAAGCTAGGTACATTTTCAGCAGCAATGAATTTTTTCATAAACTACTAACTTTTGGAGTCAGTTGCGAAAAACCGTCTGAATCCGTGGATTTTTTCTTTAAAAAATTGTTTTTTTCACTTGCGAATAAGTCGAAAAATATTTATTTCCAGGAGAAAACTTTATGGAAAGAAAATTAATACAATACGATGAAATACAAAACAATACAATTTATTCACCAAATATACAAGTAGAGTTTGAATAACTATTGCTGACAGTGAATGATGGTAATTAAATACGAAGCGCCCAAAAGAAGGCTTCCCTTGTGCATGGGCGAAAATATTTTAATTCCTTGAGTAGTTTAGAGAATTATAGTTTATAGAATAGATAATAATATATACATAGATATCCCAAGAAGATATATATAGATAACAAAAAACATAACATAGATATTTCAAAAAAGAAAATATATTATGTAATATATAATGCTCATGTACAATACAGATACAAGTTTCCGTATAAACAAGTAGGAAAGATATAGTGCTGCTTGGAATCATAATTGAATAGACCTGGCCGGTACTTGATGAAAATCCATATTAAAAGTAATTAATACAGTTTATTGTATGATTTTCACTATAAAGGGTTTTACAAAAACCGCGTAAAAAACTTTTAGTTTACGCTTGAGGAAGCTATTTTATAGCAAAACACGTGTCGTTGTTTGTGTAAAACCCTTGATAATGAAAATACAATAAAATACAATAGTCCTCGTAGAACTGGTTCCCTTTCAGTGGAAGAGCTTCATGAAGCAACGAAACCCTTCTTCACTTGGAAGGATCGATCGCAGCTTGAGAAATGGTTCTTATGGAGATTCTGTGAAACATGTTCTTCCTTACGATTCAGTAGATAGTTGTCCTGAAAATCTAGAGAAGAAAATTGGATTGGATAATTTAGGAAACACTTGCTACATGAATAGCATTTTAAAAGTGTTGTTCATGACGAAGAATTTCAAGAACGAAGTTTTAATGATGAACGAGAACAGGAATGTTTCCTACTTATTCATCAAACTCAAACACCTGTTCATGCAGCTGCAGTTTCATAAGAAGGTATCATCTTTCCCTCCAACCGATTTCCTGGAGTCTTTAAAGTCCACTAGAAACTCGTTAGGACAACAAGAGGATTGTTCCGAATTCTTGGGGTTCTTGTTGAATACTCTTCGTGAGCAAAACAATAGCAAAATCAATACTCCTGACCGCTCTGGACTGAATGATTCCGTACAACCCATCTCGTCTTGTGTTTGTAAAACTTTTGCTGGAAAAATTCTCACTTGTTTACTTTGTGGTAAATGTTCAAGAAGTACCGAAGTACTAGCTTTTCCTAATATGACTAATAACCAGTCCGTGCAAAGCTTATTGTTAAATCATCTGAAAATGGAATTTTTAACAGGTGATGATCGACTGTATTGTCAAACATGCGCCAAACTAAAGGACTGTTATAAGGAAACAAGTATAGCTGAGGCACCAGTCAATCTAATAATAACACTGATGATTTTCAAACAAGCAAGAAACTCCTTAGAAGGTTCGAAATAGATGAAAATTTCAACCTAGCAGACTTCTATTATAATATTCATGCAGTCATTGTTCACTGTGGTTCTGGGTCTGAATTTGGTCATTATTACGCCTTGGTCAAAGACGAAACGGACTGGTTTAAGTTTGACGATAGTCGTGTCACGAAGTGTTCTGGCGATGCATTAAATTTATTGGAGCCTCTGGAGACACCCTACATTTTGTTTTATAAGAGAGAGGACATTGTTAGATCAAGATCTTCAGATGATGTGTTGCTGCAGGTTTTTCCGGGTTTTCCTGCAGCTGAAAAAGCAAATGCGCCACTGGAATCAATGAATCAATTGTTGTTTTTATTTTTTTATTTTTATCGTTGCACAATAAACTTTATTAATTAGTTTCAATATATCTATTCCTTGGTGGAAGTAACCCCCAATATGTGGTCAAGTTTGGAAAAGAGGGTAAGAAGAACCTAAATATAAACTTTTGTGCAAATCGATATTGTTTGGCAAAATTATACACTACAGTCATATTTTACAATAAAACAAATTATGGCACGTTGGGGAGGTAGCTGCTGTCCACTATGGGTCAAAAGTTAGGGTATGATTTTCTATCAAAAAAAATTGTACTTCCAATTTTTCAAAGAACACTTCCATCCATAAATTATATTTCTATTCTATTATATGCTATCAGAATAGTTATTTCCATCAAAATCATTTTACCTAATTATTTGCCATTGGTTTCAGGTCCGGAATAACATGATTTAATTAATCACGAAACATTATTCAGCAGAAATGAGGAATATTTTCGATACGCCCCTGTTAAAATATTCAGTTTTCTCCAATAAATTAATTGATGTAGCCATTACTACATGAATACTCATGAAAAATGAGAAATGAAACTTTCTATGCTTTTTATCACTTTTATTTGTAACTATCGTTAATGCAATTTCGTCCTATATGGACATTTTATAACTAATACAATAAAATCATAGTCACAAAAGAAAGTGGTAAAACACATTTCTAATTTTTCAGTTTTCTCCATCGAAAAAAGTTATTTTTTTCTATTCGTTTTATTTTTCATACCAAAATATCTATTCACGATTTTCAGCTGTTGTTTCAAGTTTAAATACGTTCAATAATTTTCTTTCATAAATGCTGTGTATAAAAATTGGTAATAATAATGTTGGTAAGGTTACTCCTATAGGAAGTGGCCTTGAGAAAACGCGGCTATTGTTTTCTCAAAATGTCCTTTTTTCGTTTATAGATAATAGAACTCTTCAAAATTGCGGAGGCATCAAGTCGGAATGTCACAAACGAGCCGATCAACAAACAGATCAAGTCACTGACATCGCTCACCTTTGACAAAGAAGCAAAAAACTAATCCAAAAACGATTTTGAAACTCCCCATCATCTTTCTATGTCCACGGAAATCGTTCACAGAAAACAGACACCACACATTTCACAAAAAAACACGGTACTCAATCGCCTAAAACATTTCAAAAACTCTAGAAGAAAAGTTCCTCAACTCCTGTCCCAACCGCGGCACAAACGACGTGGAAAAGTCCCCAAATCTTATAAAAATAAGGTGCAAAAGTCGAGCTGGAACTTTTAAAAAGTTTATCTGAAGTCGCACGCGTGTTTATAGGGAGAAATCGGGTGAAGCTACCCTTTGACTACGGATGCCGACGCGTTACTAAAATCATGAAGTTGGCGTTGTGATAAGCGGCAAACAGCGCACGGCTGCAGCTCTTGAATTGTTTGAAACTCGGTGAAGGTGCTCGTTCGGGCCGTGTCGCTGAGATTCGACTTGTTTATGGTGGAGTCACAAAAACGGTTTTGAAATTTACTAGATTGGATGAGTAATTGATGGATTATGGACCTGTTGGGGAGACAAAACCAAAAAAAAATATCATAACGATATTTGAAAGTGACAAAAAAACTCAGTTGCGACAAGGAATCTGTGGAGCTTCGATACTGGATGTTTTTGTTTTTTTTAATGTTATTCAAAGTCTAGAACCTTTCAGAACGAAGACAGAAATTTTTTTACCAATCCAACAATACAGGCTGATCCACGGGGGATGGCACATTAGACGTTAGGTACTGGTTGGTGAACCACACACCGGATCACTTTGCAAATTCAAAGAAGAGCATATTTTCGATAACGCGGCGTTGCCCCTTCCATAAGAAAGTAGCGGCAACTTTCATTTTCCAAATGTAACACCCTGTATATAATATTATTTTTGGAATCTACAACAATGGGCTTGTTTCATGCTATGGAAAATGATACTGGAAAATGGATATATTATACTTATCAAGCCTAATCGGTCCCAAAATCTCTTTATATTTGCAGAAAAAGAATAATTCGGAAAGCAATAATTTAAATTGGCCGCGTGTCTGTTGACCAATAAAATTGATCGTGTCTAGGGCGGAGTTGCCAAGTGTATTGGTTTTTAATATCCAATCACAGATCTGATGATCCAATTTGACAGACGCCATTTTTGTTGTTATTGTTGTCGACTCGGTGTGAATACAACTGTTACAATAATCTAATTGAAGAACGTTCTTTTGTAAAAGGTAGATCTCAGCGGGTGCCTATTTTGCTGCATATTCCGTGTCATTAGTTTACATTCCGAAAAATATTTTTTCAGGTTAATTTGGGATTTATATGTTCTGGAGTAATTCTACATTTCACTCTTCATATTTTTGCTTCTCTTTTCAGTCACTATACCCCTCCTTGCCAGAGATGAAATAAAAATTCAATCAAAACTTTCCATCTTTCGATGAAAGACAAAGTCTGAAATGAATGTCATATAAATAAAAGGGACCTACTAAATATACCACCTACCGTTTCAATTTTTCATTCTTCATTTCGGTACCAAAGTATTGCAAATTTTTCAAGTAAAATTAATCGATCATTTCAAAATCGACTCTTGGTAAATTGTCGGGAGTCAGCTTTAACAAAACTAGGCTCAAGATTCATTTTCAAATTATTTTAACAAAAATACGAAGTTTTGTGGAAACCGTGAACATTAGAAAGAGCACATTGTCGCATTCACTACAGAGGGCGCAGGCTGAGTGGATGACAATAAGGCTAATATAGGTACCAGTAACGTTGAATTTCTTATTTTTGGTGGGTGGCATGAATGCATAATTGATTTATTTTATTAGGGTTCATGATCATTCAAAAACCATTTGAAAATACAGCTCATTTAATTCTATTTAGAGTCATATTTAGATATAACTTGTACTATATCAGTTATCAAGGCAAATATCATTGTCCATTTTTATGCTCAATTCGTGGATTCGAGCGATCTTATTATTGTATATTTATTTGTTTGCTGACTTTATTTTAAAAAAATGAATGAATGAAAACAGAAAATTTTAATTGATCGTTCATTTTCTCAGGAAAATGGGGTACCCATATCACAATTTATTGGTTTATTCGGTATCGAAAATGTATGTCATATCGGATCCATTCTGCTCATTTTTGCAACATTGTGTTTAAACTTTTTCTTAGCTGACAGCTCGCGTAGGAACAATTCGTTTTTTCATCAAGTTTAGTTTGTGTGTGTTTTAAAAGTGTTTCAGAGATATATTTGTACACACATCGGAAAAGTCTAGGGATATTTTCATAACATACTAATTATCATAAAAATAAATGCATGAGGTCGTTTAATTTCGATTAAATTGGTACACTCGACCACCCTGTAGATTTTTATGGGTTGAACAAAGCCTGCAAAAACCGTAACTAATCTTTTATCAAGTTTTTTACAAACTGTAGGTTTTCGGCTGAAATGAATAATCTGAAACTGTCGAGTTTGTACATTCTATGCAGTTTTTGCTCAGCAATTAAATTGGAAATATTGTGCTTTAACATGGAACGCCATCACTTACCATTGGCTGAGATGAATAGAGCTGTAGGGCTTCTTCAAGGTGGCATGCGACAAAATGATATAGCTCTTCGTTTGGGGGTCTCCCAATGTGTTATCAGTCGATTGTGGCGGCGTTTCCGTGAAACTGGCAGTCCAGCCGAACAACATCCAGGGCGAGGACGCGCTACAACTGCAGTTCAAGACCGATTTTTGGTCTTAACCGCAAGAAGACAACCGTCCATCACAGCACCTGAGTTATTTAACGTGTTGCAGCAGACGCACCAGGTAACCATTGGTCGTGATACTGTCAGAAATCGACTGCATGAAGCAGATCTCCACAACAGAAGGCCACTTAGATGTCCACCTTTGTCGAGAGGCAATCGCGGTAGAAGATTAGAGTGGTGTCAAGAACATCAAAACTGAGATGCAAATGATTGGGTCGCAGTTTTGTTTACAGACGAATCCAGATTTGGATTTCATCCAGATTCTCGTCGAGTAAGACTGTGGAGACGACCTGGAAATAATGAACGTTTGAGACACGTCCAGGAAGTCCACACATACAGAGGTGGCTCAGTAATGGTATGGGGCGGAATCATGATCGGCGGCAGAACCGAACTTGTTTTTCCAAATCGCTTCCTCACAGCTCGACAGTACCTCGACACCATTCTTCTACCTATCGTCCGTCCGTTTGCTGGTGCTGTTGGTGAAAACTTCCACCTAATGCACGATAATGATCGTCCACATGTCGCGCGTCTAGTGACTGACTGGCTCACCAACGAAGGAGTTGATGTATTGCCATGGCCAGCACAATCACCGGACCTGAATCCCATCGAGCATGTGTGGGACATGCTTCAACGAAGAATTACTCCGCATATGGGGAACATTCACACAACGTTTCAATTGAGAGAGCTTTTAATCGCTGAATGGGCAAATGTACCTCAACAAGACATTGACAATCTCATTTTGTCGACGCACGATAGATGTAGGGCCGTGGAGACCATACTTTGTACTGATTCCATTTTTTTTTGTATTATGATTTTTTTTCGGGGTACCCGTCAACTTTTTTTTCCCTAAAAAAAATTATTGCCATTTTTAAAAATATCCCTAGACTTTTCCGTTGTGTGTATATTCATATGGTGCATTCTTGTGCGGAAAAGCACAAGAAAACAGAAAGCGCATTGGTTTATAGATGAGTTATTTCATATAATGAGTGTAGGTTCCCAACGGATAAAATGATGAGGAAAAAAATGGGTGAAAGTATTAAAAAGAAAGAACTACAATCCTTCTACTCTTCCAAGACTTTATAGAAAGCATTTAAAAAGGGACTATAAATAAAAGAGAGACGAAAATATTGAATTCGATGACACAGTTTTTTTATTTCAAGTATTCTCCACAGAAAGTATTATCTGGAGGTAATACTTTTGCTGAAAGTATGATACATTTTACTTCATTAAATTTTATCATATGATTAATGGTATTACCTCAGAATCTTTTGTTGGATTAGCATTTTTAGAAAATAGTTTTTATGTGAAAAAGGTTCTTCGCTATAATGAAGGTGAGTACTATTTTACCACTCAACATCAATTCACGCCAACTCATTAAGACGTTTCGCAAAAAGATATCAACCCCCTTCATCAGTAGTGTATGCGGTCGAATTACATCGTGATAATAATAATTATTGTGTACGTCATGAGCGGCTAGTTTTTTATGCACTTCAAAACTGTACAATTGCGTGCATTCTGTCATTAAAAACAACGCGTTGTAACTGATTGATGTTGATTTAAATCCAAAAAACAAATTATGGAAATGCAAGTATGCAAAACGAACTGATCAGCTCGGCCAACATTTTGAATTGAAAATTAATTGCCTATGTTGTCATTATTAATTGTACAATGTGCTCGATCGATGATGGAAAATAAGCTCATTATTTAGATACTACATCCAAAGAAATAACTGCATGCAGATTTATCTGAACCCTAAAAAGTCAGGTATATAACAGCAAAAGAAAATAATTAGATAAAAAGACATTTCAAACTACAAATTCAACACGTACTGTTGAGAACATGGCAACGATTCAGCAATAGATTAGCGAGGAGTCTAGCAATCGTATTTTGAGATAGACATTTTTCATTCATTATCATATAATGATAATTTCCTCAAAACTCTAAAAACTACATGAATATTTCTTGTTATATTTTATGCAAATGCGGAGTTAGAGGTGGAGGCAAAGACAAAGGCAAGGGGAAAAGTGAAATGTCAGGATTAGGGTGAGTGATAGGATTATGATTAGGGTTAGGGTTTTGGTTTGGGTTAGGCTTGGAATAAGGGTTAGGATTGGTCTTAGGGTAAGGGTTCAGGATTAGGATCAGTATTAGGGTTGATGTAAGGTTTTCGGTTGGAGTTAGGGTTGGAGTTTGGGTTGGGTTTAAGGTCAGGGTTTGGGTTAGGGTTTGGATAGGGGTTAGGGTTGGAGTTAGGTTTAGGGTAAGGGTGGGGTTGGGGTTAGAGTTGAGGGGGGTTAGGATTAGAGTTGAGGTTGAGTTGGGGTTATTGTTAGGGTTTGGATGTGGGTTGAGGCAAAGTCAAGGAAAAATGTAAGAGTTTCAGTTCAGGTGAGAACTATAGTTGGAATTGGGGTTGAGGTTACAGTTAGGATTCGGGCTATGGTTAGTATTGGGTTCAGGGTTAAGGTTAAGGCGAACGTAAAGGTGAACGTAAAAGTATTCTTATGATATTGTATTCGTAAAAGCCTTTGAAAAATACGTTTATATTGCTATTAATGTTAAATAGTGCTGCGAGTGTTAATAATTGTTTACATCTTTGTTTTTTCATTGGAAAAAATGGATGTTCGGAAATATTCTGGGACCAAGTGAACCAGTATGTCATAGATGAAGATTATGAATGTGTTTCGAAACTGGAATCCACGTGAAAGTCATCAACATTGACTTCGATCATGGTGAGTTCATTAGTTCGGAGAATTCAGAAAGTTGTCTAACATAAACCCAAATACTAAACATTTTATCCAACAGAAATTGTTTCATTGTTGATATTCAATATAATGTTGTCAATGTGAAGATCATCATATTTAACCTTGGCAGTGAAGATGTTGGCCAGAATTTTCGCTACATTCAGTTTTAATTCACTCATACCGTCTGCAAAAAAATTGCAAAAAGGTTTTAATATCACATGGAAGAACAGTAAAAGATTTCCACACTTCCATGTTGAGTTCCTACTCCATTGCCTAATTCAGATTTTATTTTTATCTTGAATTATAACCGTTATTTGAGTTGCTGTAGATTGAGCCATTCGTGTACTATTCAGTAGTAAATGAAATTCCATCAGAGGAACGATTGATTGGCTGTGGTGTCTCTCAAGGGTCAGTTTTGGGACCTGTCCCAATGACAGCCCATCTTCACATTAGTGGTAAATTCACGTTTTTTGCTAAAGACACCGCTATCCTTCGGTACATCAATATTTTTGTAAACTGTAGGTATAGTGAAAATCTCAGAGTGAAGAAGTTGCTTGAATACGTTATTAATTTCTCATTCACATATGATTCGATTTATCCATTGATGAATAAGCAGCGGGCTAAAGAGTTTTAAAACTTATAGTTTCTCTCAAGTATCTCATCATTTTCACAAATTTCATCACCTTTTATATAACCTAGTTCTACCTAGTTTACAAAATTATGTCAATAAGTGACTTGTCATTTGTTATTACAATCACTCCATTCTCAACGAGATAAAACGTTGAAAATATTCAAAATTTCTGTTTCACCTCAATATCAAAATCACCTACATTCAAAGAAACATAATTTTTAATGAGGAACTTGTTTCGGAAAAGTTTGACCGCGCGTTGATGAAGCCGTTTCTTCAAGTAAGCGAAATGATATTTCATTTCCCTGTGGACACTTTTTTATTTGGGCCTCCTGAATATTTAGCGCGAGTTGACTAAAGTTGTCGCATGCATTACCTCCGCTGGTGGAGTCTGATTACTGTCTTGATTAGACTTTTAGTAAACTATCCTTGGGGATATACATACATAATGATTTGGAAAGTAGATGTTCTCAAACTTCGTGATGCAAATGGCACGGGAGCCGTTGCTTTTTACTTATCATTAGATATTTCATAAGGTCGGACAGATTTGTGTCACAGTCTTTTGTTCGTAGGTATTTTATTGGAAGCAATTCGCAGGATAAATCAAAAATGTTGCTTCATGGACTTTAGAGAAATATAGACAGACAAATATTTCAAAAATAATTGTTTTAGGTTAGGTTCTATTGCGTTAATGAAGATATCCGATAATAGTTTTTTTCAAATATCGCTTACTTGTGGACAGTTACATGTTCCGAAGACGTGCTTGAGTATAGGCGAAACCACCTCTCCCTTGCCTCTTATGTGGATCTGCGACTTTATAAGCACATGTGACAGATACCTGACGGAGAACAACAACTAATACAGCTAATGCCACGCAGAAAGCTGAAGAAAAACTATCAGACACATGTACAACGACTTCCATATGGACGATTCGTAAAAAGCAACTTCCTATATATGAAAAGCTACAATTTCATTTGGTTGGGACGACCACCGTTAGACCGGTTTCGGAGTACTAGCTCCTCGTCAGTACCGGGAGGGTCACTTCAGAGGGAATGAATCGACTGAATATCCCGAACAAACAAAATCAATTCCAACTAGGCGTAAGGTCTATCTGCAGTTGATTCAGTAGGGAGTACCACTGCGCCACCTGAAGAAAAAGTCCGGAAACAACTCCACAAACACATACTCCGCGTTGGGAGTCAGAATCATAAACATGTTCCGGAGAGGTGTCTTCCAAGTCTTCCAAGTCTTCCAATTGGAAGACGTTCCACGGATGCCTGATGGTTTTACTTCAGCTTTCTGCGCGGCATTAGCTGGGTTAGTTGTTTTACCTGTCACACATGCCTACAAAGTCGTAGGATAACATGTTAGACTAATCTTCCCATTGATACAATAGACAAAATGAATTGTACATAAAGAAAATTTCAGTTATTGAACAAAAGTCATTTTTTGGAGAAATCAGTTTTTCATCAACCTTGATATGTATTTTCACCTTCTGTAATCTGGAAAAATAATGGAAAATTGTGTGGATCTGATCGTCAAATTCAACCAACCGAATACTCTACTGATTTGAACAGCGTTTTGGCAGTAGAACCTGGTATCGATTATACTGAGATTTTTTTTCCACGCCAATACCTTGATATGCTTTCTACCGTCAAATGTTAGAACATATAGTTATTATGTGTGAAAATATTCATCAGTTTCTTCATCGAAAAATAAATGTGAACGTGGCGTATTTAATCTGTTTTATATACCTAAACTTTTACTAAAATCAAAATAAACCATGAACGTCTACAGTTGAAATAAGGAAGTAAACTGTCGATAACTGAAACCAAATATTTCAATAGATCATTGCCTGCGACTGCATTAGCGTTGAATACCATTGACGAATGCATTCTGCGTTATAACATTACTACATTTGCAGTTGGTAGTAGTATTTTCTCATTTGTAAATATAGTCCAACGGTAGATGTACCACAGTTTCACCAGTGTTGGTAAAATTCTTTGTTCCATGATTTTCTTTGACACAAACATAAATCCTTATTCTATGCCATACTTCATATGTCATATTTCAATCTCCTTGTTCAAGGCTCAGAGTAACAAAAGACAATAGGGAGGCCTTTTCCATCCTTACATTGAAGGCAGCATAACTTTGTTTACGGGAAGTAAGTTGGACCATAAAACAGTGGCGGTTGGTTTAGTTGATAATCGGAGGGATATTATATATTTATAAAATAAATCATTTCAGGTGAAAATATATGGCTTTATAATAAAGCGCGTGGTTTACTGGGTTTAAATTAAATTATTTCAAATGAACTAATTCATAACAATGATAAATGTTAATTTCAAAAGTAATGAACTTTGCTTCATATAATCAGCCTTAATGTTATTTTAAGGCTGTACCTTCATCTGACATGTTTTATTCATACTAGTTGAACAACATTTGGGACATGGCCAATTCCAAACCTTGTTAACAGTAAGTTTTACTAGTGTTCTTTGAATTTTTTACTTGAGGATCGATCATGTAAGCCATTTTTTCTTCCGTCTCTAGTTTCCCAGCGGAAATGAATTCTATTATGATATATTATTTGAGAAATGACAATTCGGTAGTATTTTTAACTATCCCCTAGTTTATAATAATGCAAGGTGAGGTAAGGTAATGTAATGCAGAGAGGTAAGGTAAGTTATCCATTTTTTGACGTTCACGAAAAAGTATATGTGGCACGAGAAAACAGAACATTTAAATTAGTGGACGTGCAACATCACCTACAAGAAGCTATTCGAACTGTTTCTGCAGAAGACTGGAAGAAATGCATGCAGCATGTTTTAAAAGAGGAGCAAAAAATGTGGGACGTAGACAACCGTATTGAACACAATATTGAACCAATCATAATTCACTTTGATGATAGCGGTAGCAACAGTGACGAATCTGAGGTTGAAGATTAGACGAAAATTTGTACATTTACATTTATATTATATTCTATTATCAAAAATTTGTAATTTGTATTTTCTAGTACCCCTGATGATGAGTTTAAGTTACTCGAAAGCTTAAGAATAGTTATAAAGAGTTCACTTATCAATTGCTGCAACCCAATAGTGAAAAAGTTATATATATATATATATATATATATATATATATATATATATATATATATATATTGTGTTTTTTATTAATATTGTTAATTTATTTGGTACCTACAATAATTACCACGATTATTACTCCGTTTTCATAAGGCCCACCTAATGACTACAACGATTAGGTAAATTACGATATTGCAAAGTTTTAATGAAATAAATAAAACATGTGTATGAATATTTCAACTACTTAATTGTACTAAGAATTTTTCTTTCATTCTTAACCCTCTCAAAAATTAATAAGCACGCCCCCGATTTGCTGTCAACTGGGCTTACTTCTACCACAGCTTACTTAGTAAGCTGTGCTTCTACTCTCAATCATTATTGGTTTTAGTATAGTGACATTACCTTCACACCATTCGGATATATCCGTCAAAGTTCGTAGTATGGCGCTTTCTGATTGGTCGGAGGTAAGAACGCAACGCAGAAAGTTGAAAATAGCCGACTTGTTACCTTGCGTTACTTTGCCTTACCGACGTTACCTTACCTTACCGACGTTACCCTACCTTACCGACGTTACCTTACCTTACTTTTTATTTAGAACGCAAGTGTGTTTTCTCATAGCTTCAAATTTCTTACCTTACCTTACCTCGTTACCTTGCGTTTTTATAAACTAGGGGTATGTTTTCAGAAATCTGGTAGATACTTTAATGCTTCAGACCCACTACTAGGTATAATTATTTACTATGATTTTTTGCTTCAGTGTCAAAATTGACATTGTCAAGCAGCGTCACTCTATATTATACTTAGCACATCTGTGAATGGCAGGTTGTAACTCATAGGATCTCTTTATTTTTTTTCTCAAAAGTGCCGCAGGTCAAGAGTTTTTGACAAAATATTTTTTCGGCAACCGTTCGAGAAGTACCAACTTCTTGGAGTAGGGAAAAGCACATCGTTATTAAAATTGTAAATATGGAAATCTTGGTAAGTGTGGTATTGATAAATGTGGTTGATCATTACCACAGCAGCGAAATAACGACTGACAGCTGTTTGACGTGAAATCGGTTGACATTTCGAATTTTGAAAGTTTGTATGGTTTTTGTT
The DNA here is from genome assembly GCF_025532065.1 of Leptinotarsa decemlineata. NCBI lineage: Eukaryota > Metazoa > Arthropoda > Insecta > Coleoptera > Chrysomelidae > Leptinotarsa > Leptinotarsa decemlineata. Next base: position 2,533,315 of record NW_027412688.1, on the reverse strand, counting down.
CGCAATTATCGCAATAGACTGTGGAAAGCAGCAGCGATAGTGAGTTTGAAAATATACCCTACCCAGTTTCCAATACAGCTACTGCTGCAGAACAATTATTGCCACCATTTTGCTAGCAGGCTGGGGAGGACTTTTTTGTTATTCAAATTGTTTATTGTCCCTTCAACCATTCAAGTTATTAGGGATGGCATATCACATGTCACAGTAAATATAAAAACGTAAATAAACAGATAATAGATAAATAGTGACAAAATGTCAATTATGATTGCCGATTGCGATAGACTTGAAGAGAATTCTTCGAAAAAACGAGAGCTTTCTAAAAATACCGTCTTGGACGAATTATGCAAAGATCCAAGGATGACCAAAGAATTCTTGAAGAAGCATTGCAAAGAGCACAAGTTGTACCAAACACCACACCTAAATGATGTGTTATATCTTCATTTCAAAGGATTCTCTTATATAGAAAATCTGGAAGAATATACAGGTTTGAAATGTTTGTGGCTAGAAAATAATGGCATACGGAGAATCAGCGGTTTGGATAATCAAAAGGAATTGCGTAGTTTATTTCTGCACTATAATTTGATAAAGAAAATTGAGAACTTGGAAAACTGTCCGATACTCGATACATTGAACATATCCTACAATCAAGTGAAAAAAATTGAAAATTTGGATTGCATAAAACCTCTTCACACTCTCAATATGTCGAACAACTATGTGGAAAAATTCGAAGACTTCGAACATCTAGCTCAGCTTCTAGAATTGTCAGTGTTAGATTTGTCTAACAACCATATTGAAGATCAACTTATAGTGGAAGTTTTAAGTAGAATGCCTGGACTGAGAGTTCTGAACCTAATGGGAAATCCAGTTATAAGAAAAATCCCTGCATATAGAAAAACTATGATCCTTTCGTGTAAAAATCTTCAGTATCTGGATGATCGCCCTGTTTTTCCTAGAGACCGAGCTTGCGCCGAAGCTTGGGAGAGAGGTGGCATGACAGAAGAAAATGCAGAGCGGCAGCGGTGGATTAACAGAGAACGCCAGAAGATAATGGATAGTGTTAACGCACTGATAGCTATAAGGGACAGACATCTTGAGGAACGTCGCAGACAATCCGACAGCGGCCATGGAACCTCGGTGGGAGATTCGGAAAGTGACTTCGAAAATAATCTGCAAAACGTTCAACATTTTGAAGACGATAATTTACCTCAATTTCCAGAAGTGGATGATAGCTTTTCAGAAACGAGTGATAATGATGTTCCCAATTATAATTACGCCAGATACTGTCAGAGAGAAGAAATGCAATCTTCTTCAAATAGTGATACAGACGATGAGTTTATGGAAGACAGGCAGATCGACCCGAGAGAATATTCAGAATATAGAGAAAGAATTTTTGATTTCACTAGAAAAGAATCAACTCGACGATTGTCAGTTGAAGAAATAACTGATGAAAATGCACCAAGTACAAGTGGAATCAAAGAACAGACAAGTAATGAAGAAAAAAATTCAAACAGTAATGAACAGGTTGAAAATGATGAAAACACTATAAAACTTGAAAGGCATTCCAAGAATGTATGTTTGACGAAAGAAATGAAAGTGTTGAATGAAGAGGAAGAAAAACCTGAAGCCAATTTTCCAAAAGTACTAGAACAAATAACTAACACAACTGAACACCAGGAAGCATATGTGAGAAATGCAAATAAAATCAACAGTGAAGAACAGAAAATTCAGTATGATAAGGAAAAAATACAAGGAGAGCTGATATCAGATGATTATTTTTCCGAAAACAAACGTCTTTTGAAACAAAAAGCAACTGATATTGTCAAAAATGAAGATATGTCAGATTCGACCATGACATTTGAAGAATTTTTGGAAAGACGTGAGATGGGAAAAATACATTTACAAGAAGAGGAAAAACAGAAGACAAACAAAAATGTTATTGAGACAAATTCGGACCTGAATGTGAATAATTCAACAAGAGAAAATATTCGTGAAATCATGGGCAAAGAAGTTAAAAAAATTACTAAGTACACAACAATTCAAGATATTTTGATAGAAAACGTTGAGGTAAAAGAGTCAGATGTTTGCAGTAGTGATGAAGGTGATGAGAGGGATGGATCTTTCGAAAGATTTGGGGATCAGATTTACAGACAAATGGACAAGCTTCCGCCTACAAAAATTAAAAACATACACGAACAAGGAGATGGTCCACAGGAGTGCAACTTAACAGCAAATGTGAAAACTAAAGAAGAATTGAAAAAAATACTCACATCAAAACCGAAAGAAAATAATGACGAAGACCGAGAGTATAGAGAGATGTTGGAATGGGATATAAAAATACCACAGCAAAATATACAAATTTTGAAACCGATACAGAGAGAAGTTGTTAATGAAAAAAAAGATGAGATAATAGAACTACTAACGAAAAGTCAAAAAAAGGTCAAATTGGAATTTGAACTGACTCCGCCAGGAGATATTGCAGAAGAAAATGATGTTATCAAATATCCGAAAAATACTTCAGAGAGTATTATTTACACGAATTATAAAAGCATCTACACAGAAACTGGTAGAGAGGTGAAAGATGGAGATATCAAGCCTCCACAAATACATAAGGTGTTGAAAGTATCCCAGAATTATCCTGTCTTTCAAAGATATCAAAATGAAATCATAAACAATGAAATAAAAGAAGAAGAACAGGTAACAGAAAATGCTTTGATTGCGTGCAATAAAATTTCAGAAGTGAGGGAACAAATATCGGATTTTACCAAGTCCCTTGCCGAATTTAATGAGCGCTCTAGACAAGCAAGAGAAGAAATTGTGAAGGACTACAATGAAGCTATAGAAAAAGAATTGAAAGTTGTTGATAAACTCATAAAAATGAATGAACATATATTTGGTAGGAAAACTTTTTCCACGAGTATTCCACCTAAAAAAGAATTGAGAGGACTAGATCAAATAGAAGACAGTGAATTTAGAAAACATTATGCAGATATGGGAATGATTTCAGAAGAAGATACTGAAGACGCAGAGGAAATTATGGAACAAACGGTAACTGAAGATATTGCTTCAATATTTGAAAATTACGGCAAATTCACCTTGGTGAAAACTGAAACAGTTCCACTTACAGACAGTGATGAAGAATATTCAAATACTAGTGACATTCCCAACAGTGAAGGTTTGGATAGTGATGATTTTAGAAAATATAAAGAATGTCACTCAACAAATGAAGAAGAGTTGGATGAACATTATACATATCAATTGGGGAGTGATAATGGATCTGAAAAATGCCACGAGATACTGTTCGAAGATTGTGTGGAAAGTACAGATCTCAATGAGGCCTCCATGAGAGAAGATGAAGTTTTAACGACTGAAGCTAATGATCAATCTTCAGAAGAGAAATTTATTAAAAGAACAATAAAATGTTCTTTAGAAATGCAATTAGCAAAAGAATCTGCTTGGGTTGAGTAATTTTGTTATTATTGTTTGCTAGTGCATATCAAAACTTGATAATTGCTTATACATTAATGCGTTATTGTATAACAAAAATGAATAAATTATTGATCTAATATACAGGGTGTTCCTTAATCACATGCTAATATTTAAGGAGGTAATTCTTAGACCCATTTTAAGGAAGAAACGTCCTATGGACGTATGTCCTAAACGCCTCAACTTTTGAGATACAGGGTGGCAAAGTTTTCAAAAATAATCAGTTTTTTAATAATAACTGAGATAATTTTGTAGACATCTTTGGCATATTTGGTACATATGTTCCATGCCTCAAGGCGCATTTTCTGATGTACAATTTTCTTAATTTTCTCTGCCAGTGGCGTACGTACGAGTTTTGAAATGTATATTTTTGGCGAAAAAAATACTACGCCACTGCTTTATCTTGAATTAAAAATTATTTTCAAAATCTCCATACATTTTTGAGCACATTTGATTTGCTGGGTTTTCTTTGTCCGACGCATGGTTTTCGCTCAAAAAATTAAAAATCGCTTTACTTAAGGATAAATTCCTTAAAAATCTGATGCGGTATCGTGCATCGACTGAAAGCAAACTAAGAGATCAGATTTGTTGCAAAATAATTGAGGATCTAAAAGGTATTTGTTTGTTGTCAGATGCACTGTTCTCAATTAAAATTACGTCATAACGCAGCACCGCTTAATAATTTTTGAAAACATAAACTTTGTTATCCTGGAATAAATGACGTGTAGCAGAATTTATTTACTGCACCTCTTGGAAATATGGAGTTTGTCGATATGTGATTTCTTTTAAAGATTAAAAGCAGAAAAAACAGCGACCCACCATAGCAATAAAAAACGAATTCTCTTTATGTACAAACGTCAGTAGCTAATATTGATGTTGGTTTAAAGTGAGGTGTTGGTGTTAAAAACTGTCACAGCAGCGCGTTTTGATTGATTTTGAAGTGTTATTGAAGTTATTTTGGTAGTCCGCTGTTTTTCTGAATATCAGTAAATATGGTAAATTATACGAATGCGGAAATGGAGCAAATGCATTACGTATATGGCCTTGCCGATGGTAATGCAACAGAAGCCAGGCGCATTTATCAGGAAAGATATCCTAATCGTGCCTTACCAGATAGCCGAACCTTTTCAAATATTCATCGTCGACTTGGGGAAACTGGTAGTTTCAAGAAAGGGACTCCGGAAGGTAGACCCCGTGTAGTAAGAACTCCTGAAATTGAGGAAGCGGTGCTGCAAGAAATTGAGGAACATCCTGAGACGAGTACGAGGAAGATCGCTAGAACTCTGGATATTTGTCATGAAATTGTTTGGCGTATTTTGGTTGATTTTTTGTTATACCCATACCATATTTCAAGAGTGCAGGCATTACTTCCCAGAGATTTTACACAGTGTGTGAACTTCAGTCAGTGGTATCTACAAAGTATTGCACTAAATCCGCAGTTTGAGACACAAATTTTGTTCACAGACGAAGCAAATTTTTCTCGGAATGCCATTCAAAATTTCCATAACAATCATTTGTGGGATGAAGAAAATCCCCATGCAATAACCGAAACCCATTTCCAACACCAATTTTCGGTTAATTTATGGGCAGGAATTATAGGTGATCATCTAATAGGCCCATTTTTTCTACCAGGACGCCTTGATGGTTGTTCTTATTTACACTTTCTCGAAGAAGACTTACCTGGGTTATTGGAAGATGTGCCACTTGCGTTGAGGAATCGAATATGGTACATGCACGATGGCACCCCTGCTCATTTCAGTGTAATTGTCCGAAACCATTTAAATACAGTTTATCCTAATCGTTGGATAGGTCGCGTTATGGGGTCACCTTAAAACTCTTGTGTATAAAACTCTCATTAATACTTCAGAAGATTTAAGAGAGCGAATAGTTGCCTCGTGTGAAACTATACGAAATACGCCGGGAATATTTGAACGGGTGCGTAATTCCATGCGTAGAAGGGCGGAAGCATGCATACTAAGTGCAGGTGGCCACTTCCAACAATTTTTATAATCAGTTTTGGTATTATTACTAATTAACAAATTTGTGCTATTCGTTTAGACTTACTGTCACAAAATAAAATAAAACTCGTTTTTGTGAAAAATTTATTTTTTTGCAGATTATGTTTTCAAAGATTATTAGGGAATTGGTAATGCGTTATGAAGCAATTTGCTTTCTGTCGATTTTTATTTTTTTGAGTGAAAATCATGCGTCGGACAAAGAAATACCAAGAGATCAAATTTTCTCAAAAATAAATGAGGATTGTAAAAATGATTTTATTTTGAAAAGAAAGCATTGGCGTAGTACTTTCTCCCTAAAAATATTCAATGCGAAACCCTTAGGGATGCCACTGTTTGAAAAAATACAAATTTGTGTACATCAGAAAATGCGCCTTGAGGCATGGAACATATGTACCAAATATGCCAAAGATGTCTACAAAATTATCTCAGTTATTATTAAAAAACTGATTATTTTTGAAAACTTTGCCACCCTGTATCTCAAAAGTTAAGGCGTTTAGGACATACGTCCATAGGAAGTTTTTTTCTTAAAATAGGTCTAAGAATTACCTCCTTAAATATTAGCATGTGTTTAAGGAACACCCTGTATAATCTAAATTTCATTGACTAAACCAATATCAGTTAGGTAATTGATAAGCTGGGAAGGATTGCAACCTTCCTTCAGAAGTTCGGCAAGAGTTGAAAAAAATACATGTATATAGTTTACGATGTCGATTGTAGACTTTGCACTCGATTAGAATATGTTTCACTGTTAGGAGGCAGTGGCATATTTCGCAGGTTGGTTCATGGGTTTTTTCGATCAGGTGAGAGTGTGTGATGCAGATGTGTCCAAGGCGTAGTCTAGTGACTATAGTTTGTTGTTTTCTTTCCAGGGAAAATATTTTTTGAGGGAGAACAGTCTTTTTCACTTCGGCCAATTTCGACTTGGAGAGATTCCATTCAGCTTGCCATGCCTTAAGAATCATCTCTTTGAATATTTGTTTGAGGTCAGATTTGGAAGTTTTGGTTATTGGGTGAAGTTCATCAATATCCGTAGCATCTCTGGCTAATCGATCGGACACTGGAAACTATCGACCAATAGCTATCATTTGTATATTTTCGAAAATTATCGAAACCTTACTAAAGCAAAGACTGACCAAGTACTTCGAAGACAATAATTACTTCAGCAACTCTCAATTTGGCTTTCGATCCAATCGTTCAACCATAGGTGCAGCATCAAGGATTCTGGAAAGCCTGGTCCAAGGTCTTGAACAGGGGCGCCATATGGTGCGACCTGTCCAAGGCTTTTGATTGCGTCTCCCACGATATTCTACTACAAAAACTCAATTATTACGGCATAAGAGGGGTAGCCTTGGACTTAATTGAGTCCTACTCAACTAACAGATTTCAAGCGGTGCTATACAATAACTGTGTATCCGGTTTCAGAGATGTCAAACTGGGCGTTCCTCAGGGCTCTGTATTGGGTCCGCTGTTGTTCATTATCTATATAAACGATCTGACGCCTTTCCTATATCCACTCGAAAATGTTCTTTTCGCAAACGAAACCACATTAATTTATTCTCACAAAAATCACTGGTCAGACTGGCTAAGAAAGCGAAAGAGAAAGCCGAGTCTTGGTTTCTCGCGAATAGACTCAAACTAAACAATGACAAATTCCAGCAATTAATAGTAACCACAAATACATCTCTGCAGGAAGACAGAAATATCAGACTGCTTGGCCTTGCCCTGGATGACAAACTCACCTGGTCAAACCATGTCAGTCAACTAAGCCTAAAACTGTCCAGCTCACTCTTTATAATCCGCCAACTGAGGCCCGTAACAAACTCATACACCCTACGGGCCGTCTATTGTTTCCTCTTTCAAACCCATCCTAATTACGGTTTACTACTTTGGGGAAACTCAACAGCGGCACCAAAAATATTCATACTACAAAAAAAGGCTGTAAGAATTCTCTCCAACGCTAATTATCGTGATACATGCAGATCACTTTATAAAGCACTGAAAATTATGACCCTTCCATCTCTCTTTATTTTGAGCACACTACTGGAAATACATAAGAACCTGCCGAATTTAACTCTGCAACCCGCTGTCCACGAACACAATACCCGCGGGGCCAATAAAATCAGAGTACCCAGATATAGACTTGCAAAATCTTCCAAAAACTCACTCAACTACAAAATATATAATGTGCTACCAGATAAATTAAAAAATGCAACCATGTATACGTTTAAATCCACTATTAAACTCTTCTTGACGGACAACGCTTTCTACTCACTAGAGGAATATGAAACTTGTGTGATAAATGGGGGCTTGATGACGTATACTCGCTGAGCAGTCATAAACCCCACCTATACTAATAGTCTCACATGTATGTATCTATGTTTAATCTTAATATCAACACTTAATTTTTACTAGTTTCTTTTTTTTTGTAACTTCTGCACTTTATATTTTATATTTTACATGTTTTTTTTTATGACTTCATGTATTCATTATAGTCAAGTGACTTACTATTATTATTGTTTTAACTTAGTTATAGTAATGTATCTCAAACTGCTTCAATCATATGTATTGACGTGTCTATAAACTGTATGTTTCTGAAGAATGAATTTATTATTATTATTATTTCGTTTCCCTTTATACCCATGTGTGATGGTACCCATACGAAGTGGGTCGTTTTATTCTGTTGTTGAAGGTAATGTAGTTCTTTTTTGATAAGGATGAGGATCGGATGTGGCAATAATCTTGTAGCAATGCCTAAGGCTATCCCTTGGCTCACGCGTCCACTCCAAGCATTACGTGTGTCGTCTAATGGCGAATCCTCGTTATAGGCCCCATGACCTTGCCTTCAACCCTTATTCTGAAGGGGTTGGTTGCGGGGACCTATTGATTCTACATAACCAAGTGTTGAGTCTGTCGGGTGATTAGCCCAATAAATCCACGGCCGGCATCGGGGAGGGAAAGGAGTTTTTCTTCCCGGGTGTACCTTGGCTACAGATCCAGGTTTACAGCAGTTACTTGGATAAATGGTGGCGCAACTCACCAGTTGACTGAGATATTGGATAGCCATATCTGTTCATTATCCGTTTTCCTTTCTCTTTTCACTAGAATCTTCAACCTTGAAGATTCTAACCCTGTCCCAAAGCCCCAACACATTTGGTGGACGCGACGAATATGTCTCCGTAAGGTGAGTGATCCTTTGGTCTGAGAATCGTGTATCCTGAGTATACGCAATGAGCCGAGATTGACATACTTCATTTGTCCGTTCAAGATGTCTGTCTTATGGTGGCAAGTTGGCATGACTCTGAGATTCGAGAGTAGAGAGGGCATCATTCTTCCAAGGACCACAATAATCAGAACAACCATTTTGACAGATTGGTCTGGATAGACTTTGCGGAGCTCGAAGAGGAGAAGATCTCGATATTCTATCCGTTTTTCTCCTTCTTTTCACCCCAAGCTGAAAACTGAAAGACGAATATCGTCTTGCTCTGATGATCGAGAAAAACAGGCTCATCAGCTTGTATTAGCCTGGGAATGAGGAATGAATATTTCCAATAAATTCAACACTTTCCATTTCTTCAACGGGCAGAATAGTATTATCATTATTATTACCCTGTATCGATCCCACACCAAATGAAAAAAGCATCAGTACAGTTGAAACACGAACTGTGTAAAATATATAGCGGCCTGTCGAGTTACTGGGTCCTTGGAGAGTCCTTGCAGTCCTCGGTTATCGCGCTTCAAGGATTAATTTCTCCTCACAATGAAATATTAGCGACACGCGTACTTTACTTAACTCCTTCTCCGTGTATTGTGTACCGTGCAAATCAACGTTTTTTCATGTACTTCTTCCAGTTCGTGTATTATCTCGGTGAGCATTGTGTCTCGGTGGAGTGAAGAGGGCTTTTCCAGTTTGCAGAAAATAAAAGTATCTTGGGGGATTTGCAAAGTGTCTGGAGTGTAAATGAAATGGCTAGAGGTGAGGGAAAACTCTGTCTGCCTGGCAGATGTGGCACTTGAATCGGCGTGGACAGGGTGGTAGAAGAAAACTTGACCGCTGAAAAGATAGCATCAATATAGAGTGAGAGTATCAGTTTTTTAATTAGTGAGATGCGAAAAACAAGAAGGAATTTCCCGTCGTCTTTTTGACATTCAGTGTGAACATTATTTTTTTCGAATGAACTTTTCCTAGGGTGATATTCGTTTTCTTTTGAAGTACAAAATTGAAGGAGTAAATTGTAAGACGAAAAAAAATATAGCGATAGTGGGACCGAAGAAGAGATTCTCAACGAAATCAAGAAAATGAAGAAGACCCCATACAAGTCAAACGATTATATTAAAGTGGGAGCGACGACATCTCCTCTTACGAAGGGTGGATGGGATGGGATGTACAGATAATTCAACCTCCGAATATCAAACTTGAATGAGGCTTCTTACGGCGGTCGGTTGCAGAATCAAGCTTCGACATCGACCGCCGATAAGATTCGTCCTATGCTTTTCGCTGCAGCTTTCATAGCGATGCTACTAGCTGAATAGTACTGCTGGCAGCAGGCAAGAAACTGAAAAGTATCACAATTGAATTGGAGGAATACTTGGGTATCCATTTGGACCGAAACATGAAAATGAGAGATCATATTAGAACAATATCGAAAAAAGAGCGAGAAAAGCCACAAGCAACATAAGCAAGATAATGCCCAACGTTGGGGGCCCCTCAAGTAAGTGGTAGAAGAATTTTCCGCTCAGTCGCCCAGTCAATCATGCTCTATATGGCACAACAATCTGGAAAAGAGCCATGGGAAAAAAGATATATAGAAATATATTACTTAGTGTCCAAAGAAAAGCAGCCATAAAAATAGTGTTCACATATAAAACAGTATCAACCAAAGCTCTACTGATGATTGCAAGAACCACCGCCCCCTAATACATCTGCTGGTGGAAGGAAGAACAATGGTACAAAACAACGGATCAAAAGGGTTAGCAAGGTCACATCTTATTGAAAAATGTCAATCATCTTGGGAGATAAACGATAGACAAGAAGACTGATAACAGACATAGAACCATGGTTGAACAGAAAATGGGAAGAGGTGAATTACTTTCTCACACAAGTCCTAACGGGGCATAGGTGTTTTTAGGCGTATCTGTTTAGGTTTAAAGTGAGTGACACAGAAGAGTGCAAGTATTGCGGAATGATAGACACGGTAAAACACATAATCTTTAAATGCATACGTTGGAAAGATGTTTCCACTAACTGAGTCCAAACCAGACCCCAAACACAACGCATTCATAATTCAACACCAGACACCGCTGTTCGAACACGTCATAGGCCTCATCAGTGGCAAATGCATTCTACCATTCTCACTCCTCGGGGTTGAGTATTGAGTGTCCTAAGGTAAAATATTCCCCACACCGTTAGCATGTGTAGAGGATAAAATATCATCCGTCCAACCCCACTCACTTCCGAGTGGTCCTCAACCTGCTGCTTGGCATTTCAGCAAGATTGAAATCTGACCTCTCGTGGTCGGAAGTCAGCCTCTGGTGCTTTTACTCCCTTGTATCTGATTATTTGTTAAACCTCTACTGTGTGCGGTGTGCCCATGGTGGTGCCCTGTACCTAGCTGGAGACGAGTGTTGTGTGTCGCAGACTCATATGTGTGTTTTATAACTGGATTGTGTGTGTCATTCTAACCGTAGCCGTCGGACAACGACTCTCGTAGATGATATCTGATTCTGTTTTGTCGGCCACATGTGCTTGTCTCTCTCGCGGAATCTGGGGTCGTCCCTGTTCAGTGCATCCTGAAAATCACGAAGCGTTGGGTTGAGGTATGTCAGGTTTTGCTCGAAGATGTTTTCGGGGTGGTTTCTAATGAATGCATCCACGTACTTCGTGCTTTCGGTGAAAATATCTCAAATTTCTCTCGATGAGCACACTCCACCACTTGAGAGGATTTTCATCCACATTTACTCTTTTGTTACAGCGGTAAAAAAGTAATTCCTTTTTGAGTGCAGCTTCAGTGCTACCATTTCCTGGTATTTCTCATCTTTACTTGCCGAATCCAATATCATAGCCGACAGATTGTTTTTAATTAACAAGCTTTTATTAGCTTCGCCTGTATGTATATATATTTGTTTGTTTGTTTGTAACTCTCCTTTTCATCTCATATTTATTCCCGTTCGAAAGCTCGGGATCTGTATTTGACAGAATTATCGACATTATTGCTTGATATTTCCGCGGGCAGATGGCGCTGTACGTAACCTCCTTGATCTAATTCGAACTCACTTTACATGTATTTCTTCATTTGAACATTTTTTTTCCTCTTGAAGATGATCACTTGGTGATCAAAACACGTGTCGAGGTGTTGAAAATAACGGTTTGGTGTTGGGAAAAACTCCAGTAATATTAATTACTACACCAAAGGTTCCAAACAGTGCATCACAAGTAAATAACTGAGAGATTTATTATATGAAATTACTCAACTTTGGAGTCGCAGGGCAGGGCTACAAAATCTGTTAAAAGAAGTCCAGATGTTTTCGACAAATGACAGCACACTGGCCGCGGTAGGCAAACTTCCAGAAGCTCCAGTACTGTAGTGGAAAAGGTAGTGAAACTCTCTGGTTTCAGCTCTTTCAACTTCAGTCAATAGTACGACTAGCGATTTTAAAGAGTTATCAGGTTTTCGATTTTCAATTATAACAACAAAAAACCTATGTAAGAAAAATATATGTAAGAGACAATATACTATCCTTGGACATGAATGTACTTATCTTCGAAGTCACGGAGGTTTTTCAACACTGAGGCAGCGGGCATGAAAATAGCGATGGTCGAGCGATGGCGACTGCGGGGCGGCGCGGAGTGTGGCGATGAGGAGAAGTATCTCGCACGGGCGCGAAACGTCACAGCTCGTTTCAGCTGTCACCTATACTGTCGATGTTGTATGCATTGCCACCGTTTGTAATAACCACTGATAAACAACTGATTGATACAAATGAATATGAATGAGTTTATTAAAATAGGTTTGGTGTGATTTGAGTCCATTCAATTATGAATTTGTAGGAGTAATTTTTTCTATTGCGGATATTCATAGACCCGATATACTCATTAATATGTAAAATAAATTATTTTCGCTAACAAAAATCGCAGTGATTTGTGAAAACAGCTACCAAGACTTTGTTTTTGTTTTACCAATTGACTTAGTTCTAATATTTCTGATAGATGTCGTATTTGAATGAGAAGCACAGAACTATAACTTACAGTTATAAGTTATAGTTCTGTGATGTGTAATTCTTCTTCTTTTTTTCTTCTTGAATTTAACCTGCTTTTCATCCCTACACTTGGACATTGCTTTTTGTCACACTTTTGGATGATTAATGAAACATCAAATTTTTACATTCAATGAACCGATGAGTAAATAATGCCATTGGCTAATTACGCAAAAATTGGAATTGGCTGGTAATTTTATCTGGTAGCATATTCCATGTGAAGTAATTATAACCCAATTTCTATTACAGGGCTGTTGTTACCGTTTGTGGAATATTTTCGTTTTATCTGGCCAAAACTAGCGTAGATAAAAGGCGATATGATAATATGAAAATAAGAGAGCACATTAGACAATCAAACAGTGGAGAGTACGAGCGTAGTTACCGAAAATTCTCTACCTCATCTTAGTATTTATCTTCAAATAGTTCAAATATCTCAGCATGGCTCAGAAAGAAGCACAAAACATGCAGCTCATTCAAGAGCTGGAAATTGAAATGATGGCTGACATGTACAATCGTCTAACGTCAGCGTGCCATAAAAAATGCATTCCTCCTGTTTACGGTGACTCTGAAATTGCAAAAGGTGAAGCAGTCTGCATCGATAGGTGTGTCGCCAAATTCCTCGATATTCACGAAAGAATTGGCAAAAAGTTGGGTCAGCTGTCCATGCAAGATGAAGCATTATTGAAAAAATAGTTTATAACTATGAACTAGTCGTTTTTAGTAGTTTTGTTAATAGAACCTCATTAAACCATGTTCAGTTTTGAGTATTTATTTGTTCCGAAATCAACAGAAACCCTTGATGAATACAGAAATAAATTTTGGACAGAAAGTGGGAAATTCTTTTACCCAGTGCAAAAAAAATATGATTATCAACACATTTGGAATATTTCCTCAGTTCTCGCAGTTTTAATTGATTCTTTCAACTAATCAACTATACATTTATATAATCCCAATAATTTATTAGATTTCAATTCTCTTAATGAATTGAAAATTTGCTGTTCGAATTTAAAATAAAAATATCAAGTAACATACTTTTTAACGAAACATCATATTCATAATAATTCTACAAGACAGTAAATTATTATGTATGAAAAATGTCAAATCCGATTTTGGAAAAAAAATCAATTCATCAAGATGGAATTGCCGTCTACAATTCTGTTCCACTAGAAAAAAATGAATCGATATTGAAATTTGAAAATATGTTGGAAACGGATCTGCTGAAATAAAAATTTATTCATTTTTGTTTGAATTTATGTGACAAAAATACTTCTTGGATAGTTCACCATTTTAGAATATCCAGTTGTTCAAGTTATTTTAGTTTATTGTTCAACTACTTTCATAATCCCCATATATACGAGGTCTGTTTAAAAAATAAGGTGAATGTTTAAATTTCGCGGGCTACGTACATTCACTTAGCAATTTCGTTATTTTTATGTTCGGCGATGTTCTGCTTTCGATCAAAGAATTTGCACCAGGTTTTGTGTAAACAGGTGCTCAAAAACACTTGAAATGTTGACCGTGACATACAATGATTGTACTCTGACTTAGAAAAACGTTTACAAGCGGGACAGGCACAAAGTGTATGCTCTGCTGTTTCATCATTTTCCAAACAGAGGCGACACACACTGTCTTCCGACAGTCCGAGTCTCTGCATATGATGATTCAAATGACAGTGACCTGTAAGGCCTGTTAGACATCGTAGTTCATCCCCACTGTAGTCCAACAACTGTTTGGTATCAAGCTTCGAAGGGTGAATAAACGCTTTAGAGTGAGCCAATCCTGGAAGATTCTGCCAGAAGTCCATAAATCTTCTTGCCATCCAGGTGTTCAATCTTTGTTTGGCAAAGCCTAAAGCGATGCCAATGACAGGTTCTGATCCGATGGAAGCTGCTTGCGGCACCCTCCTTTGCAAGGGAGTCAGCAGCCTCATTGCCTTTCAGGACAATATGGCCAGGAATCCAGACCAGAGGTAATCTGCTGAGTCTTTCCATCGAGGAGAGTCGTTTTTTGCAATTTGCTTGACTATCCGAGGAATTTTGACCAGAAAAACCATCACATAAGCAGCGCTTAGGAATTGTTGAATGACATCAACAGTAATCCAGATTTACTTGAAAGAGTCATAACTAGTGACGAATCATGGGTATATGGTTATGACATGGAAACCAAAGTCCGATCGTTCCAATGGAATATTTCAGGAGAGCCAAGACCAAAGAAAGCACCCCAAATTTGATAAAATGTTAAAGGTTTTACATATGTTATCTTCGGTTACCCTGGCATAGTGCATCAGGAGTTATTGCCACATGATCATACGGTCGACTTATGCGTCGCTTGCGAGAAGCAAGATGAAAAAAACGTCCGGTATTGTGGAAAAACAATTCATAGCTTCCCTACCTGCTCATTTGTCACTGCTTGTTCGTTATTTTTTTGCCAAATACAACACCGTATTCATGACTCAGCCACCGTATTCACCAGATTTGGCCCCTACGGCTTTTCCCAAGATTGAAGAGACCTATGAAAGGCGGAAGTTTTGAGACGATTGAGGTGATAAAAACCAAATCGCTGAGAGCTTGAGGACATGCCAAAAAGTGCACATAAAAACTGCTTCGAAGATTGAAAAAAACGCTGGCACAAGTGTATTACATCTAAGGGGGAGTACTTTGAAGGGGACAAAATAGACCTCGAAAGTGGCAAAATTGTACTTACATGGAACACTGTCATCCTAAATCATCACATTTAATTTATCTCAATCGACACTTAGAATTCATCTGTCAAATTTGATCACAAAACTATCGATTATTGGATTTCAAATATTGATTGATGATTTTAAATGTTTTTAAATTATTGTACCGACGTGAGTTGACGCTTCTCTTCTAAAAATCCATTAAACTAAGAGGCAATAGCTTCAATTTATATTCACAGTATTTCAACAAATAATATTTAACTTTAGGGCGTTTATTTCTCATAATATACAAAAAACTTAAAAATAAATAACAAAGCTATGTAAAAACATCTTGTATCAATCCAAAGTGAATACACTTTTCTTGGACTTTTTCACTTCTTGGCCAGAACTAAAGTGATCTGCATTTCTTTTCCTCATTTCATCCAAGTCCTCTCCAGTCGAAGCCCACTCGAGAACCAGCCTCCGACCAAACAAATGTGTACTTTGTGACAAGGCATCAAAAGCAGTCTATAAAAAAATACAATTAGTTTTTCTATAAAAAAATCCTAGGACAGCTACTAAAGGCACAGAAAAAATCAAAAAAGAGTAAGTGCTTCTTTCAAGTGGTATGACTAAAGGCCATTTCCAAATAAATAAATTTTGAATGATGACTGATTATTATCGAAAAAAGTGAAATTATAAACTTGTTAAACATTTCAATATAATATCTTGAAGAAAAAACTTATAATGATCATTATCATATAAAAGTTTCTATGAAGAAAATGTTGAACCTACCTTAGCATCTGATTCAGTGGAATAATCAACAAATGCAAACCCACGATGAGAATTTGAGCCAACCACCATTTTCTTGGGCAATCTTAAAGCCTTGATTTCTCCGAAAGTACTGGAATTCAAAAGTAATTTTCATTGATATATCAAAATATTCAATTTGGAAATTTTGTGAAATTATATTATATATATAGCATTCAAAAAATTCCATTATAACATAAAAACACATATACATAAAAATACTTAATAATTATTTTGCTTTAATTGAATAACAAAACTGCATTCCAAACAGGTTTACACCCGATTATATGTATACAGGTAATGTCATGGTACATAAAATATATGATTTTAAAATACACAGAGTAAATAAACACCTAAAATTACGGATTTGGAATAAATCCAAACAAAGCACTTCTCAGAGTGAAAATCACACTACGACATGTGTACAATAGCTTCTTCAGTCCGGTCTTGGGAATGCTGTTTTATAGAGGAACGCGTGTCACAGTTTTTTAAACTTTTCATGGTCGAAATCACACTGTCACATGTGTACAATAGCTGCTTCAAGGTAGATCTGAAGCTATTGTACAGAGAAACACGTGTTGCAATTTTGTAAACCTTTCAAGGGGAAAATTACACTGCAACATGTCTAAATAGCTGCTTTGAGCTGGACTTGAGGAAGCTATTGCATAACCTATCAAAGTGAAAATCTCACTGAGACATGTGTACAATAGCTACTTTGAGCTGGGCTTGAAGCTATTGTACAGAGAAACAAGTGCTGATACATGTACGTGGTACGTGTACCTTCCATAGTGAAAATCACACTGCAACATGTGTACAACAGCGTTCTCATGCCGGACTTAAGAAAGTTATTGTATAGAGAAACACATGGTGCTGTGTTGTAAACCTTTCATGATGAAAATCATGTTGCAAGGCGTTTACAACCTTGTGTACAATGGCTGCTTTGAACTGGACCTGAGGAAGGCAATGTATAGAGAAACACGAGTCAATTTTGTAAACCTTCCATAGTGAAAATCACACAATATGGATACTTGACTGGCTCTCAGAAGCAAATGATCAACTAGTTCGAAAGTTTTTCAAAGACCACATCTATAATACATATCAGATCCTCTTCTTGGATTTAATCGTAAATGACACTGCTTCTTACTTTTATTTCTGTTATTAATGATATCTGGTGTTAAGATAAAAAATGAAACTGAAACCTCACCTGAAGAGTTCTTCAATTTCTTTTCTCGTTGCTTGGAAGGGAATATTTCTAACTAGAATCTTGGTGCCCGTTTGTTTTGTTTTCTTGCTAGGTTTCTTGATGGTCTGTACTTCATTTCTGTAATCATAAAATGATGAATAACAATGAGATATACATCAACAACTGAGATCTTACTTCAGGGTTCTTTCTGATCTCTTCAACTCCAAGGATTTTCCATCCAGAACGCTCTGTTGCAGGGTCTTCAGGGCTTTTTCAGCACTGGCTTTGAGCATGAACCTGACGAAACCATAACCCATCGATAACTTGTTGGTCGGATCATTTTTGTCTTTCTTCACGGCCACGTTGGCATAATGGATTTTTCCACATCCCTCAAAATGCTGAAATGTAACGAATTCTTTCAAGATGAAGTAAATATAAAAAGTTTTTCTGTTCCTACCTTTCTCAGACCTTCATCTGTGGTTTTAAAATTCAGATTTTTAACAAATAGAGTCGTTTCAGGCTCCGGTTCTTCTTCGTCTTCTTCTTCCTCATTGACTGTTTCAATTTTTTCACTTTGTTGACTATTTTTCTCCTCATTATTTGTTTCTGCCTTTTCCTTGGGTTTGATTTGTGCAGTTTCCTTGAGGGGATTTTCTGGAGCCCACTCCAAATATAAAGGTACGTTTTGGAATTTTGAATAAGCTAGTCTTGTGAATGCTTTCCTGGCTTCTGAAGGTTCCAAAAATTCCACAATGGCTGAAAATGATGAAAAATTGAGTTCCTACCGAACAACTTCTGTGAGATCTTTGTCACTTTTTGCATAAACATTCTATAAATGGTTTTTTCGAACACTGAAATATATTGTTGATCCATAATTTACAAATTTTCTATATTAGGATAATAATAGTAATTAATTCCAATACTTTATTGTCGAAGAAAAATACATCTTATTGACTTTTATTGGCTTTCATTGCCCAACAGTGAAACCATCTACAAGAGCAATTTTTTTAAAATAGGTACAATGAGTACAATATTTATGTGAAAAGGAAAAAATACAAATAATAACATACTTATATTCTATGATTTTACAAGTAAGAATGTCACAATATTCGCATATTTCATTGAAATTGGTGCACATGAAATTATTTGAAGCTCTAAATAACAAATTGGTGAGGGACAGGCCCTTCTAGTTGTCTGTCGAGGAACGGAGATATTTATAAGGGAAAATAACATGGAGCAGTCAATTTGAACATTCATAAGTTTTTATTTTGAAAGCCTGTTTTTGACATTTTTCCAATGACAAAAAATTAACCTTGAGCAAAAGCTGGATGCAATGTGAACCTCTTGGTGGATATATTAATTATGTTAATTCAATAGAAAGAATATGTTGATTATAAATAGGATTCAAATCAAAGAGCCGTATTCTAATTTTGAGCAAACAGAGTAATTATACACAGAAAAGGGTGCAAAAGTTTTATCAAAATTCCTACAGTTCCTAACAATAAAGCCATTCGCGAGGTAAACTGAGAATTTTTGTTGTTGAAATGATCAAAAGTTAACGTAAAATAAACATAAATAAATCCACAAATCGTGCATAATATCATTTCTTCCTAAATTATCATTATTAATGCAATATTAGTAATTTATTGATGCATTCTTTCTACTGAAAGTAATAACCTTTCATTTTTTGACATCAAGTGGCAAGGAAATTTGTTCACAACAATTGCTTAAGAAGTTAAGTTGATTTTGTAATTAAATACAATCATTCACAAATTTAACAGCTGTCTGCAAACATAACCCTATTACAATTCAGTGATTCGCAAAGATCACTGATGAAAATCTTAAATAAAAATACTGTGTTAGGAATCGCACGTTAAAAAGTAAGACCTCATTAGTCCTTAGCTCGCACAAGTTTCTCAACTTCTGAGAGTTATCGTTCGTATGGGGGCGGCAGCTGATTAAAGGAAAAACGGATTTTGAACAGATTTTTTTTTAAATAGAGAATAATGGACTCAAATTTGAACCTTGTGGTACTCCACTAGTAGCTATATACATATCCAGTTGATTCAGATAAGATTTTAAAGGTTTTATGTATTTCTAATCAAGACCTGAGCTCATAAGTTTACAAAGAGAAGATTACGATATATTTCGCAATTGTTTGTTATTCCAAACGTATAATGATTTTTATTTGGTAGCAGGTAACAGACTGATAAAAACTTAGTTCGTTGTTTAAAGTTATTCTTACCGGCTTCTACAGGAATTCAATGTATAAACTGCACTTGTTTTATGCTTTTTAAAGTTTAATTTAATATATTCAAATAATTCAAGTCTCAGAATAGACCAGAAATATTATTATTCTGCATCTGTTCCCTTATTATTGGGAACTTAATCAATCTCATTGAGCTTGTTCGGACTCAAGAAAAGGGTTTAATTGCAAGAAGAAACAAGACACTTGAAAATATGTCAAAATACTCCTTAAAAACCTATTGATTATTAGGTAAACATTTCCATTAAAATGTTAATAATATTAATTATATATAAATTAACATAGTTATTGAGTTTAATCAGAATTTTTTATTAAATTCCCAAACGCACGCCACTGCAGGTAGAAAACGTGATAGTATTTGCCAGCGTGGCAAATCATAATGAAATGACAAAATTTTGTTTGAGCAATCTATTAGCGGTTTGCATTCATAATGAGCATTTATTAGTTTTTTCCATTAGGAAACAGAGTAGTCTTTATTTTATTGTTTCATGGTGATCTTTATTAATGAAAAAATCGTATTATTCGTCATGAAAATTGTCAGTCTTTGCAATCATTCTATCAAAAAAGTGTACACTTACGTGAACTGTGCAAAAAATGAGGTGAACATAAAAATTTCAAGGACTATGTACATTTGATTAGCGATTTTATTTTATTAATTTATGTTCTGACACAATAACTTTACTGCTCACCTGTAATACCGCTCGGAGGAATAATAACTCTTCCAACTTCTCCGTGTTTCTCAAACAACTCTCTGATAACTCGAGCTTCAGTTCTTGATGGTAAATTTTTAACCAGGATGACAGTTTTTGATCTCTTCGTTGACGGCTGAAAAAATTCCCACTTAACATATATATTTCCACAAATAAATTTCCAGCTTACAGTCATAAAAGCATCCAAAATAACTCCCTCATCTTCCAGGTACTTCCTAGTCTGAGCGACAATCTGTGTTTCCCCTAGAGCTAACCGCACCGCAGCGCTCCCTTTTCCATCAGGGCCTATAACAGCTTCTTTGGTGGTTCCATATGTGTCAGCTATAACTTCCGCTACTGCATCGTGACCCAAAAATAGGGAATTCCAATTGTGTCCTGAACCAGCTTGAGCTTTTTCTTTGGCAGACTTTTTCTTCTTGTAATTCGACGACTCTGAAAATGTTTAAAAAAATGAAATTGGGGTTTAAAAGAACATATTTTAGAGTGATAGAAACATATATTCTTTAACGTACCCTCCAACAGCTCCTCTTCAGTAGTATCTTTACTTTTTCCAGGCAGTAAATGTACCATTCTTCCTTGTAAAATTGATCCATCAAGTTCACCGTAAGCTTTCACAGCATGCTCAGGCATTAAAAATGTGACAGTTCCGAAACCTTTTATTACTTTAGTATTTCGATCAACAGGTAGATTCACCTCCGTCAGTGGACCTGTTCAGAAAAAAAATAATAAAGTGTTTCTATGGATTACAGAATAATAAATTTGGTATAATTAAACTACCTAAAAACTAAAATAGTTGAAACTCACCGTATTTAGAAAATAATTGTTCGATATTTTCTTCGGTTGTTGAATAAGATAAGTTCCTGATGAATATTTTACCAGATTCTGCAATGTCTTCCTCATTTTTTAGACTTTCTTCCTGATTTTTCCATTTATTTTTGAAAATATTTGTTTCTTCAGTTTCTTCTTTATCTTCTTCAGTGCCACCATCTGGGGTATATTTCACAACCAATATCCTTTTACCTTCTACAAGAAAATAATAAGTCATTAATATAATTATAAGTTGTCATACCTAATGGAAGCAGTTCTCAACAGTTCGATAGAAGTTCAGCAGTAATAAAATATTGATTTTTTTTCAACAATAACGAAACATTTATAAAATGAATTAATGTTTACTCAGGGTGACATGCCTCTGAGCAGTTCCAACTTCTGCTAAAATACGTAGACTATTCAAGAAATATGTAGACCATTCCAATTTCGCAGGCTACGTACATTTGATTAGTGTTTTTTTATTGTTTTATGTTGGTACCCTTGTCTTGAACATATGTTCACTGTTTAGCATGGCTTTTGCTCAATAATAATGCACCTGCTGACTCGTCATTGCTTGTTGGTAATGTTTTGGCCAAAAACAACACCATAATCATGTCTCAGCCACCGTATTCACCAGATTTGGTGATACTTGTCAAATTCATATTGGTCAAATAGGTACGATAAAAATAGTTATTGGTTCTACTCACTTATGAAGCTTCTGTTTTTGATCAATGCTTTATTGAAAAGTTTTTCTGTCTTGAATCCTGCATAAGCTATCCCATGAATGTTCCTTGGTATTCTGATACTGTAACATTTGGCAGGTTTGAAGAAATCTTTAATATCTTTTTTCTTAATGTTATAAGGCAGATCTCGTAACTGAAAAGAAGAAACAAAATAGTATTTCTTGACCTTTCAAATGAGTTTGAATAGCTTACCTTTACAGTGAAAAGTTTGATTTTTTCCTTAACTTTCTTTTCCATTTTTTGTCTAGGTTTCCTCTCTGAGTTGCCCTTCATCAACTGCTTCATATATTCCATATCTGAAATCTGGTTGTTAGCTAATTTATCAGTTTCAGCATTATCATCATTGTCTTCGTCATCTTCATCTTGACTATCTTCATTACTATTTCCATCTGAATTTTCATTCGACTTTTCTTTTTTTTCAATTTGTTTCTGTTCAATTTTGTTAAGCTTCTGAATTTCATTTGGAGCATGAACTTGAAGGAATTCTTCAAACATTGGATCATCTTTATACTGCAAAATCAAAAAGTAATTTGAAATTTTATTACCCAATGATCATTTTTTAAATCCAGAAATAAATTACCTTTTCAAGTAACTCTGCTGATTCATCAATTTTCACTTTACTTTTTCTATCTTCTTTTGGTACGACAGGATCAGATTTCTGGTCAATTTTATTAACTTTCTTGTAAGCTGTACTATCAGGAGCATACTTACTCCATGATTTTGGTTTCTTCTCATCACCTATATAAACAAAATCTTTATTATTATAAACTTCAGACAATATTGTGAAAGAGCATTACTTTTTAAATGAAATCTTCAGTTGAAAAGGTAAACAATGGCAGTTAAAAAGAAATTATAGAAAGATGATCTATTTTCAATGAAACACAACAGGGAAGAATAAAATTACAAGAGAGGAAAAGAGATCTGTGAATTCATATTCATGTGCATTTTGACAGATGATAGAAAAATTTTACAAATGAAATCATTTGAACGAATATCAAAAATCAACCATGGCAGATGACACTCAACTACCAAAACTATTCTTGCTTTTGTAAGCTTCAACGAAAAGTTTAGAATAATTAGTTTGGCGTCAGAATACGGTAATAACAGCGATGACACATCGTTGAGTCCCAACTTCGATAAATCTGAATGGGATAGTTCTCAAAATCATAGCTCAACACAAAATAATGGATAGAGCTTTAAAATTTGAAAAAGACGTATCACATTTTGTGGAACAATTATTATGTACTAAAGTTATTAGATATGAACCAATATTGTCCCATAGATAATAGAAAATCATTCTTGTGTGAAACCATAAAAAATGTTGATACTTTTTTGCTAACAACAAGACTAGGTACAGACCCAATGTTGCACAATTTTCCACTCTTATTCTGCTGGTTTTGATAAATGTATTGTCCAGGTATTTGATCGCTTCTTCAGCCTCATTTTCATTTTGATAACCAATAAACGCAAAATTTCGAAATTTTCCATCTTTAGTATATTTGAGCTGTATGTCTGTTACAGTTCCCTTCTGCCCAAAGAGATCTTTTAAAGTTTGTTCATTTATCTGAAAAAAAATTAATGACATTCCTATCTTGTAGAAGAGTGGAGTTACCTACATTTTTTGGTAAATTTTTCACTATTAAACGGGACATGGTAAACAATTATCTGATATTTCGTGGTAAACAAAAATAAATACAATGTGAGTCGAGAAAAATTGTTAGGTTAATATTTGACAGAAAACAAAATATTCAAAACACATGTTCTTATTTTCTTCTTCTTCTCTTTTTTTCATGGTCTTTACTTCACTTCAGCGCAGTAGACCAATCTCCTCCTATTGCATAACGGATATTATGCAATAGTCGCTTCGTCCGGGGACGTAGTGTGTCTTGCTTGACGCAAACTACGTCTTCATGTAGTTTATAAATACTAAGCCAACGTGAGTTGAAGTTTTCTTGCGTAATTAAAACTTTTGGCTTAAGTATCTGCGTTCTATCTTCATTTACTAGTAGCTATTCACCGGACAAAGAATACATACGAAGGTTGTGATATCATATTGAAACTAAGAAATTTGGGATAAGGAGTAGAAACCAAAACACAAACTAACGAACACAGACACAGAATAATTACTTAGTATTCTGTGACACAGAGCTATGCCAGAATAGTGGCTGGAAACAGTGTTTGTTGCCTGTGGTTTCATTTCTTCTTATTCTTCTGTAATGCTCTCAAATGTTCTGGTTCTACAGCCACTATAACGATAATACGATGAACTATAGAATTCAGTTCCTACAGAATAATTCACATATTGCAACTCGTAAATATTCCTGAAAATATGGAAGATTTTTCGAAGACAGGTGCTCAGTACTATAACTGGAAAATTATCGTTTTATCATCAGTTGATTGCTTTCAATGCTTCATTTTCTTCAGTATATTTTCACTGATTACAACACGAAATGAAATTTTCAATCACAATGTAATATTTATAATCATGTATTTTTCCTTCGCATTTTTCATAAACTAAATAAAATAAGAAGCTACATATGTCGCCAATTGTCACTCTTACAATAAGGAAAAAGTCTATCAGTATTTTGATGTTTAGATTACCAGTTCTCAGGAAACCATGTTCCCTATCTGACCAGTCTTTCACTAGTTTCATAAAATTGTAGATTTCAGAACTACAGAACCACATTTTCAATAACATTTGGTACATTCCACTGGTTTTTCAAAGTCATATTTCCCTTGTGTTTCTTGTTTGTGTTACTTCGATATTGACATCCCAAACTTTCGTCATTATTATTGGCCGTTACATCACTTTGACATACATCTCACTATGTTGAGGAATTGGCCACGGTGGTAGTGCGCCCGACTCATGATCGGAAGACCGTGGGTTCGATTGCTGCCTCAACCAGATATTTTTCTCGAGAGAATGTATCTGGTTGAAGCTGGGATGATTCTGCAACCGTGTTAGGAATCACACGTTAAAAGGTAAGACCTCGTTAGTCCTTAGCTCGTACAAGTTCCTCAACTTATGAGAGTTGGCGTTCGTATGAGGGCGACAGCTGATTAACGGAAAAACAGAAACAGATAGATCATACAAAGTTTTCGAAATGACGCCACTGCACAAAAGAAGTTACTTGTAACTACATCATCAGTATTATGGATTGCATTCTTGGTAATCGTTTATGATATGTACCTTATTATAAACATCATGAAATGCACAGGTAATCATTTCAGTCATATTTGCTATTTTTTTTTTTGATTAACGATTCATTCAGGACTGCTATAACAAAGAATTTCGATTTTGTTTTCAAAAAAATCACAGTAATAATTATCATTCTTTTACCAGTTAGATGCTGGATAAAGAGTTCGTATCAAGAAATTGAATAAATGTTAATTAGAATAGTGTAAATAATCCACAGAAAGTGAAATATAAAAATCACCATTATTGAAATCTAAATAAATCACAAGCAAAGACTTAAAATCTACGTTTGTTTAAAACTCCATTTCCCAAACAAATCGTATACTAATAATCGAAAAATCACTAGGATCAAAACTCCGTTACAAATAAATCAAATCAAGATCCCAAAATTTTTACAACTAAAGTATGCAACACGTAAAACATCGGAATGAATGAGATAATGCCGTCCATATTTACGTCAATGGTTAGAAAATAAGGAAGAAGTTTTGTTTAAAGGGTTATGTTATGTTTTCCGCTGTTTGTTATGGTTTCCAAATTTTGTAGAAGCTAGGATCATAGTTATTATTATAAATGCCAATAACTATATTGAAAACGTCTACCTCCTGAAAGTGAGAAACAGCCATGTTTTCCATCTGCAAACAAAGTCATCCTGCTACAGGGGTTGAACATGCAATATCATGTTACTTCTTCAACAAAGTTGAAAAATGTTTAATAACATCTGGGGCTAACATTTTGAAGGTATTTAGACTAATTCCTGATGTGGATCATAAATCAAGAGCAGAGCGATACTCTGGTAAGTTTGTTTTGAATATTGTATACATCCAACACAGCTCATTTTCATTGAACTGACTGAGTAATATTTTGGAACTCAAAGCTCGGCAAGTAATATTATTACGGTTTTTCATCATAACAACTTTTTTTTTTTCAAGAATTCTATCCACCCAAATCCAAACTGGAATGTGTGGCCCAATATACACTCTTTGGTAACATTATGTCCATACAGAGTGTAAGTTTGACTAACTCGCAGAGAGATGCCATACTTCTTGCTTTCGCTGATGCAAAGTTATCAGTTGTCGAGTATGACCCAGAGAATCATGATCTTAGGACACTCAGTCTGCATTATTTTGAAGAAGATGACATGAAGGTAATACTTATTTTCATTAGAATCGTGATTCAGCAGCTCATGATGAATATTTGTTTCAATGGTTTTTGTTAGCTTCTGAAAAAATATTAGACTTCACAGACCACAAATCTGAAATCAATCTTTGGTCTATCTTTGAAGACTATATGGACTACATCAGTAACTCAGATTATAATATGTACCTTGTAGCCTATGCAAGTCTCAGTACTCAAACTAGTGCAAGCCATTGAAGCGAATATTTACTCACAAATTGTCTGATGTTTCTGGACATTGAACAATTTGTTAGATAATGGCTGTAAAAGCCTGCTCACCATGAAAATTTGCTCCGTTCCATAATTACTGAAAACCATTCCAGGATGGATGGACACATCACCATCATGTTCCGATGGTTAGGACTGACCCTGAAAATCGGTGTGCTGTGATGACTGTATTTGGTCGGAAGCTGGTAGTATTGCCATTTCGCCGAGAAAGCTCCATCGACGATAATGATGGTGATATAAAACCTATGTCGGGTAGTTCAGGCATAACCAAAGCACCAATATTAGCGTCATATATGATTTTGTTGAAGGACTTAATCGACAAAATTGATAACATAATTGATATACAGTTTTTGCATGGTTATTATGAACCGACCCTACTCATTTTGTATGAACCATTGAAAACTTTTTCGGGGTGAGTTATTTCTTTGTTGCAGTATCTGCTTCATAATCCACTGAAATTGACTTTTTTAGCCGTGTTGCTGTGCGAACTGACACCTGCGCCATGGCTGCAATCTCGTTGAATTTGCAGCAGCGAGTTCATCCGGTCATTTGGAGTGTTGGCAACTTACCGTTTGACTGTGTGCGAGCAGTCCCGATAAAGAAACCCATTGGTGGAACTTTAATCATGTCAATCAATGCTCTCATTTATCTTAATCAGAGCATTCCTCCATATGGAGTATCCCTGAACAGTATTGCAGAAGCTTCATCCAATTTTCCTTTGAGTAAGTATCATGAGTAATGAAATTTTGTTTCAGAATCACATTTATACAGAGTATGTTCTAATTAAAGATTGTTTCGGACACTTGAAAGCATGTTCTTGCATGTAAACTTCGTCAAACTTGCATACTGCGTTTCACAATTTTTTGATGCAATATTTAAACCAGAATTTTCAGAAGAATTAATAAAAATTATTTATTCACGATGAAATTCTCACGAAAATTATGAAACGTACAGAAAACATTTGAGGTGATAAGATAGGAAACCCATAAATGAAAAGGTTACTTCAGCAATTTGTGATGTAATGTCGTCAGTTATTACAGTAAATCATGGAGTTCCTCAGGATAGTATTTTGGGCCCTCTATTGTTTTAATGTATATTAATGATTTGGAAAAATATGTTGAATGTGACTACATTCATATATTAGCAGATGATACTCTGATATCAGTAAGTGATGGGAATATCAATAGAGCAGTGATCAAAATAAATGATGTGGATAAATATTTGAAAGTGAATAAGTTATATATATATATATATATATATATATATATATATATATATATATATTCACTCAAATTTATGTAGTCTTTATTGAATAGGAATGAATAATCCTAATATTCACAATACAAAGTTATAATTTTACAATAAATGATCATTTTGTAAATACTATATCAAAACATAATACAATGAATGAATCCATGTATAAATTTATAATAAAATATATTATTAACAATGAACAAAGTAAGATTGAGATAATACAAATATCAAAGCTAGGTATACAATAACTGACTCAATTCAGCTGAAAATCTATAACACAATATAACTACATTCATAACAATCACAGATATTTTGAGAGTTTTTTCTTAAACTATACAAGTGTATCACATTTTTTAATTTCATTTGGAAGGGAATTATATTCAACTAAACCTCGTATGAATAGTGAGTTCATACCTTTTCTGGTATTAGCTCTATCCACATGAAAATTGTTTGCACTTCTAGTACAGTATTCGTGGACCTCATGATTAAACTTGATGAATTGTTTGAAATAAGTTATTATATATCTTTATACTTACATTTATGATAAGTTATATTTATTGTAAAATAGGTATGTTAATTATTTTAGTAGTAGTAATATACTGCAAAACCTTAAATGCGTTTTTCATGAAAACTTGTTTTGGTACATCACTATGTACCTTTTTTCGGTGAACACTACATGTTCCCACCTTATTTTGGTGGCTACCACAATAATGAAAAATTTGGAAGGAAAAAAAATATGTTTTTTGAAGTTAATTACTTTCTTTCTTCCTTTGGAAGTTTCGCACCATTTCTTGTATGAAGATGAAGAAGTAGAAAGCCAAACACTTTTCTTTCTTCCCTACAACTGTGTTTGCTAATGATACTGCAGTAACAGTTTTAAGGCCTACAGTAGAAGATACATTAATTAGGTTTGAAAATACCAACTTTTTTCAGAACCACAGGAGGATATTAAAATAACTTTGGACTGTGCTCAGGCAGGATTTTTGGACGAGGAAACACTTGTTTTGTCACTCAAAGGAGGAGAGCTTTATGTTTTAACGCTACTAGCTGACAGTATGAGATATGTGAGAAATTTCCACTTCGAAAAAGCTGCAGCTAGTGTCCTCACTACTTGTGTAAGTAACCCATACAATTCATTTTCATGAAAATCACAGTCTCGCTATTTGTTAATTAAAAAAAAACTGAAATTAGATGTATTATAAATTACTGAAAGTTAATATTTATTTACTGGCTGTTTTTTCTCAGATATGCGTTTGCGAAAACAATTTTCTCTTCTTGGGCTCAAGATTGGGCAATTCACTCCTGTTGAGATTCACTGAAAAATCCAACGAGGTTATCACGTTGGACGATACTGACGAACCGATGTCCAAAAGACCGAGAACAGACAAAGAAAACCCCCAAATGTT
Organism: Leptinotarsa decemlineata; assembly: GCF_025532065.1. NCBI lineage: Eukaryota > Metazoa > Arthropoda > Insecta > Coleoptera > Chrysomelidae > Leptinotarsa > Leptinotarsa decemlineata. Next base: position 2,504,128 of record NW_027412688.1, on the reverse strand, counting down.
AGATTCTCTAAACGACTGCATGGCTAGCGATGTGCAAGATATCAGAGATCCCGAAGAACTAGAGGTGTACGGTAATCAGAGACAGACGGACAGTATACAGATCACGAGTTATGTTTTCGAAGTGTGTGACAGCTTACTGAACATAGGCCCTTGCGGAAATGTTTCGATTGGGGAACCGGCATTTCTCAGCGAGGAATTTAATAATAACTTGGATTTGGATTTGGAACTGGTCACTACTGCGGGGTACGGCAAGAACGGCGCCCTTTGTGTCCTTCAGAAAACTGTTAGGCCGCAAATTGTTACCACCTTCACCCTGCCAGGATGCTCTAACATGTGGACGGTTAGAAGCGGGGAAGATCGACATGCCTTCTTGATTTTGAGCCAAGAAGACAACACAATGGTAAGTCACACAATTGAAAAGTGTGTATTCAAAACAATATTAAAACACAAGTCTGAACACTGTATCGAGGAGAGATACATATTATATAACAAAATTAATATTTCAAAACAAAATAGGAACTGTAAACAACAAATACAATCAAAAATTTAGGAATCACTCTCGGCCCAAAAATCATCTCATTCAAACCCTATGCTGCAAATGTTACTTCTAGAGCACTAAAAATGTTAGGTTTCACTTTTATACTCTGTCCATCTAAGCAAAAGAGTGCTCCAAAAGATTATCATGCATAGTGCACGTGATCTCCCAGATAAGGCTACTCGTACAGAGTCGCACTGAGCAACCACCGATTTTTTTTCAAGTATGCGGCTGGGTATAGGAATTTTTTTCACTGCATGACATCCTGCTGCTAGTTTTTTACATAAGTAGTCAACATGGGAATCAAATTTTAGATTTTCGTCAGTGAAGAGCCCAAAAAATTTGTTTTTTCTCCAAATTTTCAATTTTAACATTTTCCAAGTGTACTTTCCCTTTGTTACATCTAAACGTGACCACATTTGTTTTGTCAATGTTGAATGATAAAAGATTGCTCAATTGTTAGATCTATAATCGAATACAACTCCACAATTTGGTGGCCCTCATAAAATGAGGATATTGATATGCTTGAATTTAAACTGGGATATCATATTGGTGAATATAACTATCAATCTATATTGGACATTCTTAACTTGAATACTCTGGCTCATAGAAGATTACAATCAGATCTTACACTAATTCATAAATTAATCAATGGTAGCATTAACTTTCTAGGACTTGTTGAACTTATAACTTTAAATATGAATCCAAAAAGAACAAGAAACACAGAAATCTTCAAAGTACCCTTTCATTATACAAACTATAGCCAGAACGAGTCTATAGGTAGAATTTTGAGACTTGCAAACACTTACAATGTAGATTTAGGACTTTTTAATTCTTCTTTGAATCATTTGAAAAGACTGAAATGACTGTGATTGATTGGCTTGTTTTTGCTTCTAACTTTTATGCCTCTCACCAACAAGCTAAACATGCTAAACAGCCGACACTGTGAACATATCTATGTTGTTTACAGCAATTTGTTTTATCATCCCAAACATGGTTTATCACATCCTTAGGTTTTGGATTCTTCTATTCCTGATTCTTCTATCTGATACCAATATTATCAAGCATGGAGTACCTCAGGGATCCGTACTTGGCCCCCTTTTATTTATTAACTATATAAATGATCTTCCTACATATATTGATACAGCAGATGTTTTTTTATATGCCGATGATGCAACTTTTGTCATAAGTAACCAAAAAGTGGGGAAGCTAGATCAGTTGTCATGTGAAACTTTGACAAAATTCGAAACATACTTTAACGCTAATTTTCTATGCTTGAACACAAATAAAACTCAGGAAATAACTATCGCAAATAGATCCCAAATGTCTGGCGGTATATTCTAGAAGCAATATTGTTTGTACATAAAAATAAATATAATAGTGGCTCCAGGATTCACAATCATGATACAAAACACAAAGACATTATTGGGCTACCGAAGATGCATTATCAAAACACAGCCAAACAAACGGAGTTTCTTCCCATAAAAATATATAACACTTTGCCTAGTGAGTGGAAAGACCTTCATATAAAAGAATCTGTTTTAAAAATCTGTCTTAAAATCTGTTTTTCCGTTAATCAGCTGTCGCCCCCATACAAACGACAACTCTCAGAAGTTGAGAAACTTGTGCGAGCTAAGGACTAACGAGGTCTTACCTTTTAACGTGTGATTCCTAACACGGTTTGAAGTTCAAATTAAAAAATTCACTTGTCACCCAAGCTTTCTATAAGATTGATGGTCAGTGGTCCTAATATATGTATGTGTGTATATGTGGGTATATGTGTATATGTGGGTATGTGTGTATATATGTGTATTTATATTGTTAATATCCATATGTGAGTCATAATTATTGTATTGTGAAATTTTTCTTATGTAATGTATGTATATTTTTTTATATTTTCAGTATGACGTACCCAAGCAAATTTTGTTAATGTAGATATTTTCAAATGTAACGGAAATTGTAATTCGAGGTCAATAAAATTTATTTCTTTCCATAATTTTTCCAGATCTTACAAACTGGACACGAAATTAACGAGATCGATAACACTGGTTTCGCAACACACGGACCAACCGTCTATGCAGGCAACCTGGGCAACACCAAATACATCGTTCAAGTTACCACTGTCGCTGTGAGATTGCTACAAGGAGCCAATCAATTACAGCACGTACCCATGGACCTGGGGTCTCCGATAGTGCACGTGTCCAGTGCGGACCCATATATATCTCTGATGACGACAGACGGACAGGTCATCACACTCATGTTGAGGGAAGCTCGTGGAACTGCCAAACTGGTCGTTAGTAAATCTACTTTGGCCAATGTGAGTGGATCCAAGATTTTTTTGTTCACCATTTTTAAATGAAGTCATTTCTTTTATTGTAGAATCCTCCCGTATCTACCATCTGCATGTACAAAGACACGTCCGGTTTATTCACGAGCAAAATTCCCGAAGAGTTCACTCAGATACCTCAGCATATAATCAGCGATTCGGAAATTAAATCGGAGATGGAAAACGAAGACGACTTGCTGTATGGCGATACGGATTTCAAAATGCCGTCACTGAATCCTCCTCCGCCGAAGCCCAAGGTGTATTACAACTGGTGGAAGAAATACATGACTCCGAATAGGCCGACGTATTGGTTGTTTGTCGTTCGTGACAATTCAAATTTGGAAATTTATTCCATTCCGGATTTCAAACTCTGCTTTTACGTTAATAACCTATGTTTTGGATATAAGGTAAGTGAACAATTAGAGTTCTATTGTTTTTTTACAATAATTTCGTCCTTTCTTCAGAAGTTTCCAATTTTTGATACATTAGTCTCAGAAGGCAAAAAATGTTTTCCCTAAATTTTGTCAATATTAGTTTTCTCTGTATAAGTATTTTTTGTAATTATTTCCTGTTGTTTTCCATATATACCGTGTGAATTTGTGTGTGAATTTGAAATTCGCAATAAAGGTATAGTTCGTCAACGCCGATATCTTTAAAAATAAAATGCATAAAAACCTATACAGGTTCTTTGTCGATCTCATAGCCCTTCTTTATTTATTTATTTATACAAGTTTTCCCCATTACATCCCCATTATATCAAAGATTATATGATTACTTTGAATAATTCAGATTATTTTCTTCTAGTCAGAATGCTTATAGAAGAAATAAATCTACAGTTGGTGCAATTGATCAACTCGTTAAACATGCGCCAGAAATTTTGGAAAACAAATAGCAGACTTTAGGATTATTTTTTTATTTGAGCAAAACCTTTGACCTCGTTGACCATGACATACTGTTTCACAAATTGCAGTTTTATGGTATACGTGGCTCTGCATTGAATTGGGTTGGATCTTACCTGACTGATCGTAGTTAGCTGGTCTATGTGAATGGAATGAATTCTGAAAGAAAATGTATATCAAGAGGGGTACCCCAAAGCTCTGTTTTGGGACTCCTTCTATTTTTTGTTTTTATAAATGGTCTTCATAATGGTCTTTATAAATGGTCTTCCATCACTGTTATTTTCGCGGACAATACTAACATTTTAGAATCTGTGGGAACTATGTCCGAAGTATTTGTCAAAGCTAATGAAGTAACTCATCAAATTTCTGAGTGGTGTTCTATAAATGGCCTACTGCTAAATTCTGCTAAATCTCAAATGCTCAACTGTGTTACTAAAAATACAACAATTGATAATAGCTAGTTGGTTAGATTAAATAATGAAACTGTACATCAAGTTAATTGTACTGAATTCCTAGATGTTGATATTGATAATAAACTAACCTGGAAGTTCCAAGTTGATAGTGTCAAACTGAAGCTCAGTAAACATATATATTTACTTCGTTGGTTAAAACAAACAGTCTCTCTTGATGTTCTCAAGCTTTTATACCACAGTTTAATTCATATATAATATATAAAGAACTGAATTATTCCTAGAAATGAGCAAATCCATGAACATTTCTCCAGAAATAACTCTCAACTACATCAACCTTATAGTAGATTGACAGTATCAAAGAATCACCCCATGTGCGTTGGGGTTATTAAGCTTAGTGAGGACATTAAATCTTCAAATATCAATATCTTTAAAAGGCGACTCAAGATTTTTCTATTGCAAAAAGCATACTACTCTGTGGATGAGTTTCTCCATGAATCTTAATTTATTTGTAGCTTATTAACTTTTTTTATGTATGTTTTATGTTTTATATTGACTTTATCTTTTTTATGTTTCTTTGACCTGTTGAATCAGCCAGTATTTTATGATGATGTTATGTTTTCTCTTGTCTAATGTGATTGTGAAGGAAAACTGATTCAATAAATGTTTGATTGATTACATAATATATGTAGGAAGAAGTAATAATACAAATACATTTATTTATTTATTTTTATTATTTTATTAAGTAGGCAAGCCTAATATACAAAAAAAAGAAAAATTTACAAATCCATAAATATCTCACGACATTAACTATGTGAATATAATAACATTTTAAAGTACCTTTCAAGGAAAACCAAATATACATACAAATCTATAGATTGTTAGGTTAGTTCACATTAAAAAATAAAAAATTACAAATATCATAATGAGCTGTCACTAATATACTTCTTTAATGATGACTTAAATTGGTTCATTGAATTAGATTCTTTTACAAATTGTGGTAGTTTATTAAATTCGTTTAATCCTTTATGGAATATACTATTCATTTCAAATTTAGTGTTAGTTTTATTAATGTAAAAATTGTTATTTCTTCTCGTATTGTAATCATGAACTTCATTATTTCTCAATAAGAATTTTTGAAAGTAATTGGGTAGCAATTCTTTATGCAGCTGAAATATAAAGATCATAGTCATATATAATATACGTTCTTCAACTGAAAATCAGTTTAGACACTGTAACATCGATTTAATTGCTGAGTAACGGCTACATCCCAATATTAATCGCATGCCCTGATTTTGAAGCTTTTGCAATTGCGCTATTTTATTTTTACCAAGTAGAAAAAGTAATGTTGTACAATAATCAAAATGAGGTTGTATTAGGCTTTTAAAAAGAGTCAACCTAGCATACATAGACACTTTTTTAACTTATACGAGAGAGAAAAAAAAGTTTTTGAGATATTTTTTTACAAATAAAATCAGCATGACTATTTAGTTTTAAATTTTTATCAATTATACAGCCCAAATATTTTATTTCAGTCACAATTTCAATGCTAACATTATTAATTTTTAAAACAGCATTTGCCCAAACAATTTGATCATACTTATAAGATGATGTCAAAATCATACTTTTTGTTTAACTGACATTTAGTTTCAGTTTATTGATAAATAAATATGTTTCAATGCTATTTAAAGACCTTTTCATTTCAACAAATGCCTGATCCAAATTTTCATGTTTACAATAAACCAATGTATCATCTGCAAAAAGTTTTATACGGTGTGATCCAGATATGTGATTAATATCATTTAGGTAAATAATAAAAAGCAATGGACCTAACACACTACCCTGGGGTATACCACTCTCAATTATAAGTTCATCTGACAATTCTTTTCCAAATTTAGTTTTTTGTCTTCTGTTGAATAAGTAACTTTGAATCCAATCAAAAACAATCCCTGATATCCCATAATATTTTAATTTTTCAAGTAGAATATTTCGATCAATTGTTTCAAATGCCCTTTTAAGTTCGAGAAATGTCGCAACAATGTACTGATTTCTATCAATTGTATTTTTCCATTCAGTTATTAAAAATTGTAGAGACGTTTCACATGAGTGTCTAGTTCTAAAACCTGATTGGTTGCCTATAAACAATTTATTGGTATTAAAGTACTGAATTAATTGGTTATATACAGACATTTCTAACACTTTTTCAATATATAAACTAGAGATAGATGAGTACAAGAACAATAAATCAGTATACATAAGTAAATATTATAATTCTGACTACAGACTACTTTTTAATGTAGATAACGTAATACCAGTAACCTCCAATTTTCTATCATTAATCCTTTTGGACGTGCGATCGATTGGAGAATGTATGCCATAGTTGGTGGTATGAAAAGGAATGCGAAAGGGATCAGTATTCCTGAGAACTCCAGTAGGCACATGGGGGTGGACGTTATCTAGGAATTCAGTGCATATAACAAGACCATTAATTATTTCGTATTGTCACGTTTTTCCCCGTGAGTTAACCAATAATTATCTACACTGAACAATAATCAAACTTGTCTTCATTTCACTTGAAATACAACAAACACTTCAACTTAAACTTCAATTATTATTCGACTGTCTATCACCTTACTAGATCACTCCGCGTACCGCACGGTAACTTCCGCTTGACTGTCTGGATGGAAGAGTGGATGGCATTTATATTTGTCAATCGCAGGCGCTGGAAAATTCCTAGGAATTCCATCGAAAGTGTGCGAACAGCCCCGAAATATCGGTCGAACTGAGCGCGCTATTAGCCACGTCACAATTGGTTTATGGCTACCAGTGGCGGCCGGCGTTATTTTCTTCAGGGCATGATTTACAACACTATATAAATATTATATCAGAATATTCTCTTCCCTTACTTAGTAAACTGAGCTTGAGAGCATTTATGGATTTTCATTTCATATGTACAGAATCTCAAGAATTTATTCTGAACCCTTTTCAATGTGGTGCAGTGATTCCCATATTCTATTCTAATGTATTTTTAATCTTGAACTTTGAATATTCAGGTGTTGATCGATAGCATGGAATCCGTCACGGTGAATCCTTCTCCTTCAGCCAGCGAAGTCCAAATTCAGGAACAAAATCAAGTCAAAGAAATCCTAGTCGTTGGTTTGGGCAATAACGGATCGAGACCTGTTTTAATAGTGAGAATGGAACGTGACTTGTACATTTACGAAGTATTCAGATTTTCTAGAGGTAATCTCAAACTGAGGTTCAGAAAATTCAAGCACAATATTATTTATTCGCCTAACTTGGAAGGAAGACTCGATACGGAGAACTCAGATTTCTTCGCTCTGCAGGAACGAATCATCAAGCTGAGATATTTTGATAATATTTCCGGTAAGGTCAATAGTTCATAGTGAAAATAAGTTTCGGTTTGACAGTGTTTTCATTCCAGGTTATAACGGAGTGTTTATATGTGGCTCGAACCCCCATTGGCTTTTCTTGACACCTCGTGGAGAGCTAAGAACGCATCCCATGGTTATCGACGGTGAAGTATTGAGTTTCTCGTCATTTCACAACGTGAATTGTCCTCAGGGATTCCTATACTTCAATAAAAAAGTAAGTATCTCGTTTCAATTAGTTTTATTCAAAATAATCATTACAGATATGTCCAGGAACAGTCAAAGTCCATTAAGTTGAATACTTCCTTCAAAGTTTTCTTATCAAGCAGTAAAAATATATCAATGTCACTAATATTATTTATTCAGAGTTAGACATATTACTTGAACCTAAACAAGTTTTCAAGTTATCTGTTGGATTATTTCAATTGGACTTGAATTTTTTTGTCTCGTAATTTATGTAGTAGTGATTATATACCGTACCTCCCACTCTTTCATGGTAATGCATGACCTTGTAGATTAGGAAGAGATAATCCCCACTAATATTACCTACTTTACCTACTTTATAATATTATAAATGCGAATTTAAGTTTGTTTCGGTTTCACGCGAAAACTACTCAACCGATCATCATGAAATTTTGTACACGTGTTCTTGGAGGTATTAGAAGTAACATAGGATGCTTTTTATAAAAAAAAATATTTTTTATGTCAGATAAAAAAATTGTTTCTCAAAAAAATCTCAAAATCTAGCTACTTCAACCTCATCTAGCATTCCACATTGATTCATTTCTATTGTACTGACACTTATTTAATAGCATACGTACGAGCGAAGTCGCGGGTAAAAGCTAGTTATAAATAGTATTATCAAGAACATCGAGTTCTTATTGACAAACAGATAATAAAATAATAATGATAATGATCTGGAAATCACATGTTGTTGGTATCCCATTCAGTGTTGACAGTGATGGCCTGGTCCACATCGTCCTCAAAGAAATATGGACCGATGACATCGCCAGCCCAAAATCCACACCAAACAGTGACGTTTTTGGCTTGTATTGGATGCTCTCGGATCTCATGTGCATTGGTATCGTCCCAAATTCGACAATTTTGTTTGTTCACGTATCCATTACCCAAGTCGCCTATGGTTGTTTACCGTCCAGAAAAGACCTATACGAGTATAAGCGGGCATACCAAACACTGAGACTTGTAAACCATGGTATATCAAATTCAAGATCTTGACACTTCCCTCACCTATAATATATTATAACTTGATTCATGTGAAAACACACAGAGATAAGTACCGGATGAATGGAGATAACCATAACTATTCCACAAGGACCAGATCCAATTTAGCAATTCCTCAAAACAGGTTGACATCCATCCATAAACAGTTGATAGGAATTAAATTATTCAATTCCCTTCCACAACCACTGAAAGATGCCCCATTAGCTAAATTTAAACTAGTACTCAAGCATCACCTCCTTCAAACCGCCTATTATGATATATCTGAATTTCACTACTCATCATGTTGAATTTTATATATACCTCAGGTTTACCATTTTTATATGTAATTATTTTTTATTAATGATTATTGTCTGTTAGGTACATGTTATATTCGTAAGGAAGATATTTATTTATAAGACATGTGTACATATTGTGTCTATATATGTTCTATTATTTGATAAATTTTGTTAATTTTAATTATTCACTGTGATATTTTACATTTATACATTTTTACTTTTTGAATCTACTATATGTGACGTATGTATATACACTTCTGTGTAATGACATGAATAAAATATCTATCTATCTACGAAAGGCCGAGTTCTTGTGAGCGACGCGAAATCGACTGCTTCGGGTTCTGCACACTCTCACAGACAGCGGCGATGTTTTCGGCAGATCTTGTGTTTCGTTGACGTACGGGTGTTGGTCGATCGTTTACTGAACCAGGCCACCACCACATTGCGAATAGTACTCTCAGTAGGACAATTATGGCGACCGTAAATGGGCGGAGCGCGCGGTACGTTGCCCGAACAGAAAACTCATTTTAATAATATCTACAGTGGCATCTTGAGCTAGTTTTGTAGGATCTTTTCCCTGCCACAGCAACGTTGTGTCGTCTGCAAATAATGTGATGCTAGCAGTTAGATCCAGTTGTGTTATGTCATTAATATACAATAGAAACAAGATGGGTCCTAGGATGGAACCTTGAGGGACACCTGCTTTGATTTCTCCTACATTTGAGTCGGTTAAGAGTCTTACAATTTGCTTTCGATGCAATAAGTACGATTCAAACCATGTAATGCTTCTGTGCTTAAAACCATAATGTTTCAGCTTCCGCAGTAAGATTCCGTGATCAACGAGGTCAAATGCCTTGGAAAAGTCACAGAAAACAGCTGCTGAATAGGCATCAGAATTCATATCACTATAAATCTTATGCAGAAAGTTAAAAATTGCATCACTTGTATTTTTGTGTTTTGAAACCCATACTGCTGTGGACTCAATATGTTATTATTATAGAGAAAGTAAATTAGCCGCCTTTTTATGATTTTTTCAATAATTTTGGATAAGGTCGGAACAAGTGATGTAGGTCTGTAGTTTATTGGATCATCCCTGGCACCACCTTTGAAGAACGGAATCACTACAGAAGTTTTTAAAAATTCAGGAAATGAGCCATTCACAAAGGAATCATTTATCAATGAGACAAGAACGTTCAAAACATAATCTGGCAGTGTCAAAGATTTTGACAGACATTTCATCAGTACCTGATGTTCTTTCATTTCTAATTTCTCAAATAACCTCTTTTGATTCATCTAGGTCAATGGTCAATGTCATTTTGTTCAAAGCATATTTTTCTTCCAGACGCTTTTATTAACCGTACATTTTTTCACAGTCCGAATTGAGAATTGGAGTTTTACCGACACACTTGAGCTACGATGCTCCTTGGCCAGTAAGAAAAGTACCATTGAGGTGTACACCCCACTTCGTATCGTATCACTTGGAATCAAAAACCTATTGTTTGGTGACTAGTCTCTCAGAACCCTCCAACCAGTATTACAAATTCAACGGCGAGGATAAAGAACTCTCCGTAGAAGACAAAGGCGACAGATTTCCGTATCCTCCGCAAGAGTTGTTCAGCTTGTGCTTGTTTTCTCCCGTCTCGTGGGACATCATTCCGAACACTAAATTGGATCTGGACGAATGGGAACACGTCACTTGTCTGAAAAACGTTTCTTTGGCTTATGAAGGAACACGATCTGGTTTGAAGGGATACATCGCAGTGGGGACGAACTATAACTATGGGAAGATATTACTTCAAGGGGAAGGGTAATACTTGCAAAAGAGGGTTTTGGGACAAATATTAATGTTTTTGTTTCTTTAGATTTTGATATATGACATCATCGAAGTAGTTCCAGAACCAGGACAGCCGTTGACTAAGAACAAATTCAAAGAAATTTATGCCAAGGATCAGAAAGGGCCCGTTACAGCTCTCTCGCAAGTCAAAGGGTTCCTTGTTTCTGCTGTGGGACAAAAGGTTTACATTCCCAATATTCATCATGATTCAGCATTGAATTTGTTTTGTTTCAGATATATATTTGGCAATTAAAAGATAATGATTTGATAGGTGTAGCGTTTATAGATACCCAAGTCTACACTCACCAAATATTGACCATCAAGAATTTGTTGTTGATAGCTGATGTTTATAAATCGATTTCTCTACTGCGGTTCCAAGAGGAATGCCGAACTCTGTCACTTGTCTCAAGGGTAAGAATACTTGTTTTTAAAGTTGTGTTCGAAAGATTGAGAACTGTTACATTCACCATGAACTGTAAAACAAATTCGTCAAAACCACACTTTTAAATTTGCAACAAGTTGATGAGGGTTCCATATTTATTAATTTCTTTCGAGGATATGTCAAATTACAATTTAATCTATTGATATCATGTAATTGTTACAAGTTCAGAGGAAGATTAATCTTCCTCTTGAAGAGGTGCTCCAAATGGTTGCTTTGAACTTGTTGATATATGAACAGCCTATCCGATATTTCACCTCGAACATTTTCGAACACAGTAACTTCAATATCTCTACAAATATATATTATTCTCTGCCGTATATCCAATATTGAAGCAGGTTCAGTTTCGTACACCTTTTGCTTCAAATAGCCCCATAAAAAAAGTCCAAAGGTGTCAATTCTGGCGAGCGGGCTGGCCATTCTGTAGGACCTCGACGGCCAATCCAACGACCGGGAAAAGTAGTATCCATATAGTTTCTTACTTGTCTGGGTAACGTGGTGGTGCTCCATCTTGTTGGAATACAATATCCATATCGAATTCATTAGGATTCGCTTCGACGATTTCAGTGATGAGAGGGTCAACAGTAGTTACTAGCATATTAAAATACTGTTCCCTTGTTAAATTTTGATCAATAAATGGAGGTCCTACAATATGGTTGCCCAATATTCCTGCCCAAACGTTAATTTTTTCTGGATATTGGGTATGTGTTTCCCGGAAAACGTGAGGGTTGGTGACACTCCAATAACCGGAATTTTGTCTGTGAACTTTGCCGTTTAAAAAAAGTATATTCGTCACTGAAACAAATATTGTGGAGATAGGTAGGATGCCTTGCAATGGTTTCCGTCATGATTTCGCAGAATTCTGTTCTTCGATCAGGGTCATCTGCAGTTAATTGGTGTACCATTTTAATTTTGTATGGATGATACCTTTTCCTCTCCAAAAGTCTCCATACAGTAGAAGGATTCGCGACGGAAGAAGTAGACTGTTCAGGATTTACTACCAAGTCACCAATTATTTGCACTTGCTCATTTTGATGCTCACTTGTCAATTTTACTTCAAAATAAAGTATTCATGCATTAATTTCATTATCCCAAATTTTAATTTTTTGAGTTGGCCCGTTCAAAAAATAAAAGGAGGGGGGGAATTAAAGAAATGCACTGTACTTGTTGAGAAGTTATACTGAGAAATTGTTCCTACAATAAAAAGGAGAATATCAGTTAAATTGTACATCTACATATCTACCCGAAATCATTGATGTGTGTTGGAAAGGGAAAGTGCACCTTATTAGATGGAAATAGAGACCAATTTTGGAGTTAGGAATTAGTTTCCTTTATTCCCTGAAGAAGCCATCTTGGTTGGTGAATCGCGCATTGAGAAGAGAATTGCAGTTATATTATTACTCTTTATTAGCAAATAATGCTCTTCATAGTACAGTCAGTCACTTATAAAATACAAAACAATAAAAAAAAAATATATATATATATATAAAATTAGAGACAAGTTACATTTTAAAAACAAGAAACTAGAAAACAAGACGAATTATTGATAACAATTACTTGAAGTATGTTCAAGACATCTTCTTTTGAATGAATTTAATGAATCACAGCTTTTTATACGACTTGGCAAATTATTAAATGCAATCAGACCAGAACTATACAACAAGTCACAACCTATATGTTCTCTGATGATATACAAATTTCCTATTCTATTTCTAGTGGAGTGTGTATGAATACTACTTGTGTAGGTTAACTGATCACTCAGATAATTTGGCAACATATTGTGTTTAATTTTAAATTTAAATATTAGTTAGTTATAAAGAAGTTACAAAGTTCTTTTTCTTATTTATTACAACTTGATATTGCCCTTATGCATCTGGTTTGAAGCTTCTGTAGTTTGTTTAGATTTTCATTGCTCACAAAATAGAGTAATGTACTACGATAATCAAAGTGGGGTGCCATTATTGATTTATGAATTGTTAATTTTGCATATTCACTTATTTTATTTTTGAATCTATATAAAAGATGAATTTTCGTGGCTATTTTCTTCTGAATATAACTACAGTGTGCATTAAGGTTCAATTCTTGATCAATAAAGTATACCACTCCCAGATATTTAGAAGTAGTTATCCTTTCAATGATGACATTATCAATATAAAGATTCAATGACAGTTGTTCATCTTGCAGTTGTCTTAAACGATATTTGCTACCTATTAACATGCCTTTTGTTTTATTAAC